>NC_064629.1:155384234-156070734 GCF_023864275.1 Schistocerca cancellata
TCTATATTTGCGTTTTTCTCTATATTTGCGTTTTTCTCTATATTTGCGTTTTTCTCTATATTTGCGTTTTTCTCTATATTTGCGTTTTTCTCTATATTTGCGTTTTTCTCTATATTTGCGTTTTTCTCTATATTTGCGTTTTTCTCTATATTTGCGTTTTTCTCTATATTTGCGTTTTTCTCTATATTTGCGTTTTAACCATATTTGCGTTTTTCCCATATTTGCATTCATCATATATTTCGTGAACCTTTGACTATTCAGACTATGTCCTACCAACCAATACCTTCCTCTTGTCAAGTTGAATCACAAGTTTATCTTCTCCGATAATTTCATTTTTCCCATATTTGCGTTTTTCCCATATTTGCATTTTTCCCATATTTGCGTTTTTCCCACATTTGCAATTTTTCCCATTTTTGCGTTTTTCCCATATTTGCGTTTTTCCCACATTTGCAATTTTTCCCATTTTTGCGTTTTTCCCATATTTGCGTTTTTCCCATATTTGCGTTTTTCCCATATTTGCGTTTTTCCCATATTTGCGTTTTTCCCATATTTGCGTTTTTCCCATATTTGCGTTTTTCCCATATTTGCGTTTTTCCCATATTTGCGTTTGTCCCATATTTGCGTTTTTGCCATATTTGCGTTTTTGCCATATTTGCGTTTTTCCCACATTTGCGTTTTTCCCAAATTTGCGTTTTTCCCACATTTGCGTTTTTCCCACATTTGCGTTTTTCCCACATTTGCGTTTTTCCCACATTTGCGTTTTTCCCACATTTGCAATTTTTCCCATTTTTGCGTTTTTCCCATATTTGCTTTTTTCCCATATTTGCTTTTTTCCCATACTTGCGATTTTCCCATATTTGCGATTTTCCCATATTTGCGATTTTCAAATATTTGCGATTTTCCCATATTTGCGTTATTCCCATATTTGCGTTATTCCCATATTTGCGTTATTCCCATATTTGCGTTATTCCCATATTTGCGTTATTCCCATATTTGCGTTATTCCCATATTTGCGTTATTCCCATATTTGCGTTTTTTACCATATTTGCGTTTTTCCCATATTTACGTTTTTCCCATATTTGCGTTTTTCCCATATTTGCGTTATTCCCATATTTGCGTTATTCCCATATTTGCGTTTTTCCCATATTTGCGTTTTTCCCATATTTGCGTTATTCCCATATTTCCGTTTTTCCCATATTTCCGTTTTTCCCATATTTGCGTTTTTCCCATATTTGCGTTTTTCCCATATTTGCGTTTTTTACCATATTTGCGTTTTTTACCATATTTGCGTTTTTTACCATATTTGCGTTTTTCCCATATTTGCGTTTTTCCCATATTTGCGTTATTCCCATATTTGCGTTTTTCCCATATTTGCGTTTTTCCCATATTTGCGTTTTTCCCATATTTGCGTTTTTCCCATATTTGCGTTTTTCCCATATTTGCGTTTTTCCCATATTTGCGTTTTCCCCATATTTGCGTTTTCCCCATATTTGCGTTTTTCCCGTATTTGCGTTTTTCCCGTATTTGCGTTTTTCCCGTATTTGCGTTTTTCCCGTATTTGCGTTTTTCCCGTATTTGCGTTTTTCCCGTATTTGCGTTTTTCCCGTATTTGCGTTTTTCCCGTATTTGCGTTTTTCCCGTATTTGCGTTTTTCCCGTATTTGCGTTTTTCCCGTATTTGCGTTTTTCCCATATTTGCGTTTTTCCCATATTAGCATTCCTCATATATTTCGTGAACCTTTTACTATTCAGACTATGTCCTACCAACCGATTCCTACCTCTTGTCTAGTTGTACGACAGGTTTATCTTATCCCATATTTGCATTCTTCCCATATTTGAGTTTTTCCCATATTTGCGTTTTTCCCATATTTGCGTTTTTCCCATATTTGCGTTTTTCCCATATTTGCGTTTTTCCCATATTTGCGTTTTTCCCATATTTGCGTTTTTCCCATATTTGCGTTTTTCCCATATTTGCGATTTTCCCATATTTGCGATTTTCCCATATTTGCGATTTTCCCATATTTGCGATTTTCCCATATTTGCGATTATCCAATATTTGCGTTTTTCCCGTATTTGCGTTTTTCCAATATTTGCGGTTTTGCCATATTTTTTTCCCATATTTGCGTTTTTCCCATATTTGCGATTTGTCATATTTGCGATTTACCATATTTGGGTTTTTGCCATATTTGCGTATTTGCCATAATTGCGTTTCTGCCATATTTACATTTTGCGATATTCTCGTTTTTGCCATATTTGCGTTTTTCCCATATTTGCGTTTTTCCATTATTTGTGTTTTTGCCATATTTGCGTTTTTGCTTTTTTTCCCATTTTTGAATTTTTCCCATTTTTGCGTTTTTCCCATTTTTGCGTTTTTCCCATTTTTGCGTTTTTCCCATATTTGCGTTTTTCCCATATTTGCGTTTTTCCCATATTTGCGTTTTTCCCATATTTGCGTTTTTCCCATATTTGCGTTTTTCCCATATTTGCGTTTTTCCCATATTTGCGTTTTTCCCATATTTGCGTTTTTCCCATATTTGGGATTTTCCCATATTTGCGATTTTCCCATACTTGCGATTTTCCCATACTTGCGAATTTTCCATACTTGCGTTTTTCCCATATTTGCGTTTTTCCCATATTTGCGTTTTTCCCATATTTGCGTTTTTGCCATATTTGCGTTTTTGCCATATTTGCGTTTTTCCTATATTTGCGTTTTCCAAATATTTGCGGTTTCCCTATACTTGCGTTTTTCCCATATTTGCGATTTGTCATATTTGCGAGTTTCCTATATTTGCGTTTTTGCCATATTTGCGTTTTTGCCATATTTGCGTTTTTGCCATATTTGCGTTTTTGCCATGTATGCGTTTTTGCCATGTATGCGTTTTTGCCATGTATGCGTTTTTGCCATGTATGCGTTTTTGCCATGTATGCGTTTTTGCCATGTATGCGTTTTTGCCATGTATGCGTTTTTGCCATGTATGCGTTTTTGCCATGTATGCGTTTTTGCCATGTATGCGTTTTTGCCATGTATGCGTTTTTGCCATGTATGCGTTTTTGCCATGTATGCGTTTTTGCCATGTATGCGTTTTTGCCATGTATGCGTTTTTGCCATGTATGCGTTTTTGCCATGTATGCGTTTTTGCCATGTATGCGTTTTTGCCATGTATGCGTTTTTGCCATGTATGCGTTTTTGCCATGTATGCGTTTTTGCCATGTATGCGTTTTTGCCATGTATGCGTTTCTGCCATGTATGCGTCTTTGCCTTATTTGCGTCTTTGGCATATTTCCTATGTATCACAAGTTTGTCTTCTCCCATATTTGCATTTTCCCCATGTTTGCGTTTTTCCCATATGTGCGTTTTTCCCATATGTGCGTTTTTCCCATATGTGCGTTTTTCCCATATGTGCGTTTTTCCCATATTTGCGTTTTTCCCATATTTGCGTTTTTCCCATATTTGCGTTTTTCCCATATTTGCGTTTTTCCCATCTATGCGTTTTTGCCATATTTGCGTTTTTGCCATATTTGCGTTTTTCCCACATTTGCAATTTTTCCCACATTTGGGTTTTTCCCATATTTGCGTTTTTCCCATATTTGCGTTTTTCCCATATTTGCGTTTTTCCCATATTTGCGTTTTTCCCATATTTGCGTTTTCCCCATATTTGCGTTTTTCCCATATTTGCGTTTTTCCCATATTTGCGTTTTTCCCATATTTGCGTTTTTCCCATATTTGCGTTTTTCCCATATTTGCGTTTTTCCCATATTTGCGTTTTTCCCATATTTGCGTTTTTCCCATATTTGCGTTTTTCCCATATTTGCGTTTTTCCCATATTTGCGTTTTTCCCATATTTGCGTTTTTCCCATATTTGCGTTTTTCCCATATTTGCGATTTTCCCATATTTGCGATTTTCCCATATTTGCGATTTTCCCATACTAGCGATTTTCCCATACTAGCGATTTTCCCATACTAGCGATTTTCCCATACTTGCGTTTTTCGCATATTTGCGTTTTTCCCATATTTGCATTCATCATATATTTCGTGAACCTTTGACTATTCAGACTATGTCCTACCAACCAATACCTTCCTCTTGTCAAATTGAATCACAAGTTTATCTTCTCCGATAATTTCATTTTTCCCATATTTGCGTTTTTCCCATATTTGCGTTATCCCATAATTGCATTTTTCCCATATTTGCGTTTTTCCATATTTGCGTCTTTCCCATATTTGCGTTTTTCCATATTTGCGTCTTTCCCATATTTGCGTTTTGCCCATATTAGCGTTTTTCCCATATTTGCGTTTTTCCCATATTTGCGTTTTTCCCATATTTGCGTTTTTCCCATATTTGCGTTTTTCCCATATTTGCGTTTTTCCCATATTTGCGTTTTTCCCATATTTGCGTTTTTCCCATATTTGCGTTTTTCCCATATTTGCATTTTTGCCATATCTGCGTTTTTGCCATATTTGCGTTTTTGCCATATTTGCATTTTTCCCACATTTGCGTTTTTCCCACATTTGCGTTTTTCCCACATTTGCGTTTTTCCCACATTTGCGTTTTTCCCACATTTGCGTTTTTCCCACATTTGCGTTTTTCCCACATTTGCAATTTTTCCCATTTTTGCGTTTTTCCCATATTTGCGTTTTTCCCATATTTGCTTTTTTCCCATACTTGCGATTTTCCCATAATTGCGAATTTCCCATATTTGCGATTTTCCAATATTTGCGATTTTCCCATATTTGCGTTATTCCCATATTTGCGTTTTTCCCATATTTGCGTTTTTCCCATATTTGCGTTTTTCCCATATTTGCGTTTTTCCCATATTTGCGTTTTAACCATATTTGCGTTTTTCCCATATTTGCATTCATCATATATTTCGTGAACCTTTGACTATTCAGACTATGTCCTACCAACCAATACCTTCCTCTTGTCAAGTTGAATCACAAGTTTATCTTCTCCGATAATTTCATTTTTCCCATATTTGCGTTTTCCCATATTTGCATTTTTCCCATATTTGCGTTTTTCCATATTTGCGTTTTTCCCATATTTGCGTTTTGCCCATATTAGCGTTTTTCTCATATTTGCGTTTTTCCCATATTTGCGTTTTTCCCATATTTGCGTTTTTCCCATATTTGCGTTTTTCCCATATTTGCGTTTTTCCCATATTTGCGTTTTTCCCATATTTGCGTTTTTCCCATATTTGCGTTTTTCCCATATTTGCGTTTTTCCCATATTTGCTTTTTTCCCATATTTGCGTTTTTCCCATATTTGCGTTTTTCCCATATTTGCATTTTTGCCATATTTGCGTTTTTGCCATATTTGCGTTTTTGCCATATTTGCGTTTTTGCCATATTTGCGTTTTTGCCATATTTGCGTTTTTGCCATATTTGCGTTTTTGCCATATTTGCGTTTTCCCCACATTTGCGTTTTCCCCACATTTGCAATTTTTCCCATACTTGCGTTTTCTCATATTTGCGTTTTTCCCATATTTGCGTTTTTCCCATATTTGCGTTTTTCCCATATTTGCGTTTTTCCCATATTTGCGTTTTTCCCATACTAGCGTTTTTCCCATACTAGCGTTTTTCCCATACTAGCGTTTTTCCCATACTAGCGATTTTCCCATACTAGCGATTTTCCCATACTAGCGATTTTCCCATACTAGCGATTTTCCCATACTAGCGATTTTCCCATACTAGCGATTTTCCCATACTAGCGATTTTCCCATACTAGCGATTTTCCCATACTAGCGATTTTCCCATACTAGCGATTTTCCCATACTTGCGTTTTTCGCATACTTGCGTTTTTCCCATATTTGCGTTTTTCCCATATTTCTGTTTTCCCCATATTTGCGTTTTCCCCATATTTGCGTTTTTCCCATATTTGCGTTTTTCCCATATTTGCGTTTTTCCCATATTTGCGTTTTCCTAATATTTGCGTTTTTTACATATTTGCGTTTTCCCCTATATTTGCGTTTTCCCCACATTTGCGTTTTTCCCATATTTGCGCTTTTCCCATATTTGCATTTATCATATATTTCGTGAACCTTTGACTATTCAGACTATGTCCTACCAACCAATACCTTCGTCTTGTCAAATTGAATCATAAGTTTATTTTCTCCGATAATTTCATTTTTCCCATATTTGCGATTTTCCAATATTTTCGATTTTCCCATATTTGCGTTTTTCCCATATTTGCGTTTTTCCCATATTTGCGTTTTTCCCATATTTGCGTTTTTCCCATATTTGCGTTTTTCCCATATTTGCGTTTTTCCCATATTTGCGTGTTTCCCATATTTGCGTTTTTCCCATATTTGCGTTTTTCCCATATTTGCGATTTTCCCATATTTGCGATTTTCCCATTCTTGCGATTTTCCCATTCTTGCGATTTTCCCATTCTTGCGATTTTCCCATTCTTGCGATTTTCCCATTCTTGCGATTTTCCCATTCTTGCGATTTTCCCGTTCTTGCGATTTTCCCATATTTGCGTCTTTCCCATATTTGCGTTTTTCCCATATTTCTGTTTTCCCCATATTTGCGTTTTCCTAATATTTGCGTTTTTCCCATATTTGCGTTTTTCCCATATTTGCGTTTTTCCCATATTTGCGTTTTTCCCTATATTTGCGTTTTCCCCACATTTGCGGTTTTCCCTTTATTTGCGTTTTTCCCATATTTGCTTTTATCATATATTTCGTGAACCTTTGACTATTCAGACTATTTCCTACCAACCAATAGCTTCCTCTTGTCAAGTTGAATCACAAGTTTATCTTCTCCGATAATTTCATTTTTCCCATATTTGCGTTTTTCCCATATTTGCGTTTTTCCCATATTTGCGTTTTTCTCATATTTGCGTTTTTCCCATATTTGCGTTTTTCCCATATTTGCGTTTTTCCCATATATGCGTTTTTGCCATATTTGCGTTTTTGCCATATTTGCGTTTTTCCCACATTTGCAATTTTTCCCATATTTGCGTTTTTCCCATATTTGCGTTTTTCCCATATTTGCGTTTTTCCCATATTTGCGTTTTTCCCATATTTGCGTTTTTCCCATATTTGCGTTTTTCCCATATTTGCGTTTTTCCCATACTTGCGATGATCCCATACTTGCGATGATCCCATACTTGCGATGATCCCATACTTGCGATGATCCCATACTTGCGATGATCCCATACTTGCGATGATCCCATACTTGCGATTTTCCCATATTTGCGTTTTTCCCCTATTTGCGTTTTTCCCATATTTCTGTTTTCCCCATATTTGCGTTTTTCCCATATTTCTGTTTTCCCCATATTTGCGTTTTTCCCATATTTGCGTTTTCCTAATATTTGCGTTTTTCCCATACTTGCGTTTTTCCCATACTTGCGTTTTTCCCATATTTGCGTTTTTCCCATATTTGCGTTTTTCCCATTATTTGCGTTTTTCCCATTATTTGCGTTTTTCCCATATTTGCGTTTTTCCCATATTTGCGTTTTTCCCATACTTGCGATGATCCCATACTTGCGATGATCCCATACTTGCGATTTTCCCATACTTGCGATTTTCCAATATTTTCAATTTTCCCATATTTGCGTTTTCCCCATATTTGCTTTATCCCTATATTTGCGTTTTCCCCATATTTGCGTTTTCCCCATATTTGCGTTTTCCCCATATTTGCGTTTTCCCCATATTTGCGTTTTTCCCATATTTGCATTTATCATATATTTCGTGAACCTTGGACTATTCAGACTATGTCCTACCAACCAATACCTTCCTCTTGTCAAGTTGAATCACAAGTTTTTCTCCGATAATTTCATTTTTCCCATATTTGCGTTTTTCCCGTATTTGCGTTTTTCCCATATTTGCGATTTTCCCATATTTGCGTTTTTCCCATATTTGCGTTTTTCCCACATTTGCGTTTTTCCCACATTTGTGTTTTTCCCACATTTGCGTTTTTCCCACATTTGCGTTTTTCCCACATTTGCGTTTTTCCCACGTTTGCGTTTTTCCCACGTTTGCGTTTTTCCCACGTTTGCGTTTTTCCCACGTTTGCGTTTTTCCCACATTTGCGTTTTTCCCACATTTGCGTTTCTCATATATTTCGTGAACCTTTGACTATTCAGACTATGTACTACCAACCGATTCTTTCCTTTTGTCAAGTTGTACCACAAGTTTATCTTCTCTCATATTTGCATTTTTCCCATATTTGCCTCTTCCCCATATTTGCGTTTTTCCCCTATTTGCGTTTTTCCCATATTTCTGTTTTCCCCATATTTCTGTTTTCCCCATATTTCTGTTTTCCCCATATTTCTGTTTTCCCCATATTTGCGTTTTTCCCATATGAGTTTTCCTAATATTTGCGTTTTTCATATATTTGCGTTTTTCTCATATTTGCGTTTTTCCCTATATTTGCGTTTTCCCCACATTTGCGTTTTTCCCATATTTGCGTTTTTCCCATATTTGCATTTATCATATATTTCGTGAACCTTTGACTATTCAGACTATGTCCTACCAACCAATACCTTCGTCTTGTCAAGTTGAATCACAAGTTTATCTTCTCCGATAATTTCATTTTTCCCATATTTGCGTTTTTCCCATATTTGCGTTTTTCCCATATTTGCGTTTTTCCCACATTTGCGTTTTTCCCACATTTGCAATTTTTCCCACATTTGCAATTTTTCCCACATTTGCAATTTTTCCCACATTTGCGTTTTTCCCATATTTGCGTTTTTCCCATATTTGCGTTTTTCCCATATTTGCGTTTTTCCCATATTTGCGTTTTTCCCATATTTGCGTTTTTCCCATATTTGCGTTTTTCCCATATTTGCGTTTTTCCCATATTTCTGTTTTCCCCATATTTGCGTTTTCCTAATATTTGCGTTTTTCCCATATTTGCGTTTTTCCCTATATTTGCGTTTTCCCCCACATTTGCGTTTTTCCCTTTATTTGCGTTTTTCCCATATTTGCTTTTATCATATATTTCGTGAACCTTTGACTATTCAGACTATTTCCTACCAACCAATAGCTTCCTCTTGTCAAGTTGAATCACAAGTTTATCTTCTCCGATAATTTCATTTTTCCCATATTTGCGTTTTTCCCATATTTGCGTTTTTCCCATATTTGCGTTTTTCCCATATTTGCGTTTTTCCCATATTTGCGTTTTTCCCATATTTGCGTTTTTCCCATATTTGCGTTTTTCCCATATTTGCGTTTTTCCCATATTTGCGTTTTTCCCATATTTGCGTTTTTCCCATATTTGCGTTTTTCCCATATTTGCGTTTTTCCCATATTTGCGTTTTTCCCATATTTGCGTTTTTCCCATATTTGCGATGATCCCATACTTGCGATGATCCCATACTTGCGATGATCCCATACTTGCGATTTTCCCATATTTGCGTTTTTCCCATATTTGCGTTTTTCCCATATTTCTGTTTTCCCCATATTTGCGTTTTTCCCATATTTGCGTTTTTCCCATATTTGCGTTTTCCTAATATTTGCGTTTTCCTAATATTTGCGTTTTTCCCATATTTGCGTTTTTCCCATATTTGCGTTTTTCCCTATATTTGCGTTTTCCCCACATTTGCGTTTTTCCCATATTTGCGTTTTTCCCATATTTGCGTTTTTCCCAAATTTGCGTTTTTCCCATATTTGCGTTTTTCCCATATTTGCGTTTTTCCCATACTTGCGATGATCCCATACTTGCGAAGATCCAATACTTGCGATTTTCCCATATTTGCGTTTTCCCCATATTTGCGTTTTCCCCATATTTGCGTTTTCCCCATATTTGCGTTTTCCCCATATTTGCGTTTTCCCCATATTTGCGTTTTCCCCATATTTGCGTTTTCCCCATATTTGCGTTTTCCCCATATTTGCGTTTTCCCCATATTTGCGTTTTCCCCATATTTGCGTTTTCCCCATATTTGCGTTTTCCCCATATTTGCGTTTTCCCCATATTTGCGTTTTCCCCATATTTGCGTTTTCCCCAAATTTGCGTTTTCCCCAAATTTGCGTTTTCCCCATATTTGCGTTTTCCCCATATTTGCGTTTTCCCCATATTTGCGTTTTCCCCATATTTGCGTTTTCCCCATATTTGCGTTTTCCCCATATTTGCGTTTTCCCCATATTTGCGTTTTCCCCATATTTGCGTTTTCCCCATATTTGCGTTTTCCCCATATTTGCGTTTTCCCCATATTTGCGTTTTCCCCATATTTGCGTTTTCCCCATATTTGCGTTTTCCCCATATTTGCGTTTTCCCCATATTTGCGTTTTCCCCATATTTGCGTTTTCCCCATATTTGCGTTTTCCCCATATTTGCGTTTTCCCCATATTTGCGTTTTCCCCATATTTGCGTTTTCCCCATATTTGCGTTTTCCCCATATTTGCGTTTTCCCCATATTTGCGTTTTCCCCATATTTGCGTTTTCCCCATATTTGCGTTTTTCCCATATTTGCATTTATCATATATTTCGTGAACCTTTGACTATTCAGACTATGTCCTACCAACCATTACCTTCCTCTTATCAAGTTGAATCACAAGGTTATCTTCTCCGATAATTTCATTTTTCCCATATTTGCGTTTCTCCCATATTTGCATTTTTCCCATATTTGCATTTTTCCCATATTTGCATTTTTCCCATATTTGCGTTTTTCCCATATTTGCGTTTTTCCCATACTTGCGTTTTTCCCATATTTGCGTTTTTCCCATATTTGCATTTATCATATATTTCGTGAACCTTTGACTATTCAGACTATGTACTACCAACCAATACCTTCCTCTTGTCAAGTTGAATCACAAGTTTATCTTCTCCGATAATTTTATTTTTCCCATATTTGCGTTTTCCCCATATTTGCGTTTTCCCCATATTTGCGTTTTCCCCATATTTGCGTTTTCCCCATATTTGCGTTTTCCCCATATTTGCGTTTTCCCCATATTTGCGTTTTCCCCATATTTGCGTTTTCCCCATATTTGCGTTTTTCCCATATTTGCGTTTTTCCCATATTTGCGTTTATCCCATATTTGCGTTTTTCCCACATTTGCGTTTTTCCCACATTTGCGTTTTTCCCACATTTGCGTTTTTCCCACATTTGCGTTTTTCCCACATTTGCGTTTTTCCCACATTTGCGTTTTTCCCACATTTGCGTTTTCCCACATTTGCGTTTTTCCCACATTTGCGGTTCTCATATATTTCGTGAACCTTTGACTATTCAGACTATGTACTACCAACCGATTCTTTCCTTTTGTCAAGTTGTACCACAAGTTTATCTTCTCTCATATTTGCATTTTTCCCATATTTGCCTCTTCCCCATATTTGCGTTTTTCCCATATTTGCGTTTTTCCCATATTTGCGTTTTTCCCATATTTGCGTTTTTCCCATATTTGCGTTTTTCCCATACTTGCGTTTTTCCCATATTTGCGTTTTTCCCATATTTGCTTTTATCATATATTTCGTGAACCTTTGACTATTCAGACTATGTCCTACCAACCATTACCTTCCTCTTATCAAGTTGAATCACAAGGTTATCTTCTCCGATAATTTCATTTTTCCCATATTTGCGTTTCTCCCATATTTGCATTTTTCCCATATTTGCGTTTTTCCCATATTTGCGTTTTTCCCATACTTGCGTTTTTCCCATATTTGCGTTTTTCCCATATTTGCTTTTATCATATATTTCGTGAACCTTTGACTATTCAGACTATTTCCTACCAACCAATAGCTTCCTCTTGTCAAGTTGAATCACAAGTTTATCTTCTCCGATAATTTCATTTTTCCCATATTTGCGTTTTTCCCATATTAGCGTTTTTCCCATATTTGCGATTTTCCCATATTTGCGTTTTTCCCATATTTGCGTTTTTCCCATATTTGCGTTTTTCCCATATTTGCGTTTTTCCCATATTTGCGTTTTTCCCATATTTGCGTTTTTCCCATATTTGCGTTTTTCCCATATTTGCGTTTTTCCCATATTTGCGTTTTTCCCATATTTGCGTTTTTCCCATATTTGCGTTTTTCCCATATTTGCGATGATCCCATATTTGCGATGATCCCATACTTGCGCTTTTCCCATACTTGCGCTTTTCCCATATTTGCGTTTTTCCCATATTTGCGTTTTTCCCATATTTCTGTTTTCCCCATATTTGCGTTTTTCCCATATTTGCGTTTTTCCCATATTTGCGTTTTCCTAATAATTGCGTTTTCCTAATATTTGCGTTTTTCCCATATTTGCGTTTTTCCCATATTTGCGTTTTTCCCATATTTGCGTTTTTCCCATATTTGCGTTTTTCCCTATATTTGCGTTTTTCCCTATATTTGCGTTTTCCCCACATTTGCGTTTTTCCCATATTTGCGTTTTTCCCATATTTGCGTTTTTCCCATATTTGCGTTTTTCCCATATTTGCGTTTTTCCCATATTTGCGTTTTTCCCATATTTGCGTTTTTCCCAAATTTGCGTTTTTCCCATATTTGCGTTTTTCCCATATTTGCGTTTTTCCCATACTTGCGATGATCCCATACTTGCGAAGATCCAATACTTGCGATTTTCCCATATTTGCGTTTTCCCCATATTTGCGTTTTCCCCATATTTGCGTTTTCCCCATATTTGCGTTTTCCCCATATTTGCGTTTTCCCCATATTTGCGTTTTCCCCATATTTGCGTTTTCCCCATATTTGCGTTTTCCCCATATTTGCGTTTTCCCCATATTTGCGTTTTCCCCATATTTGCGTTTTCCCCATATTTGCGTTTTCCCCATATTTGCGTTTTCCCCATATTTGCGTTTTCCCCATATTTGCGTTTTCCCCATATTTGCGTTTTCCCCATATTTGCGTTTTCCCCATATTTGCGTTTTTCCCATATTTGCATTTATCATATATTTCGTGAACCTTTGACTATTCAGACTATGTCCTACCAACCATTACCTTCCTCTTATCAAGTTGAATCACAAGGTTATCTTCTCCGATAATTTCATTTTTCCCATATTTGCGTTTCTCCCATATTTGCATTTTTCCCATATTTGCATTTTTCCCATATTTGCGTTTTTCCCATATTTGCGTTTTTCCCATATTTGCGTTTTTCCCATACTTGCGTTTTTCCCATACTTGCGTTTTTCCCATATTTGCGTTTTTCCCATATTTGCATTTATCATATATTTCGTGAACCTTTGACTATTCAGACTATGTACTACCAACCAATACCTTCCTCTTGTCAAGTTGAATCACAAGTTTATCTTCTCCGATAATTTTATTTTTCCCATATTTGCGTTTTCCCCATATTTGCGTTTTCCCCATATTTGCGTTTTCCCCATATTTGCGTTTTCCCCATATTTGCGTTTTCCCCATATTTGCGTTTTCCCCATATTTGCATTTCCCCATATTTGCGTTTTTCCCATATTTGCGTTTTTCCCATATTTGCGTTTATCCCATATTTGCGTTTTTCCCACATTTGCGTTTTTCCCACATTTGCGTTTTTCCCACATTTGCGTTTTTCCCACATTTGCGTTTTTCCCACATTTGCGTTTTTCCCTCATTTGCGTTTTTCCCACATTTGCGGTTCTCATATATTTCATGAACCTTTGACTATTCAGACTATGTACTACCAACCGATTCTTTCCTTTTGTCAAGTTGTACCACAAGTTTATCTTCTCTCATATTTGCATTTTTCCCATATTTGCCTCTTCCCCATATTTGCGTTTTTCCCATATTTGCGTTTTTCCCATATTTGCGTTTTTCCCATATTTGCGTTTTTCCCATATTTGCGTTTTTCCCATATTTGCGTTTTTCCCATATTTGCATATTTCCCATATTTGCGTTTTTCCCATATTTGCGTTTTTCCCATATTTGCGTTTTTCCCGTATTTGCGTTTTTCCCATATTTGCGTTTTTCCCATATTTGCGTTTTTCCCATATTTGCGTTTTTCCCATATTTGCGATTTTCCAATATTTGCGATTTTCCAATATTTGCGATTTTCCAATATTATCGATTTCCCCATTTTTGCGTTTTCCACCTATTTGCGTTTTCCACCTATTTGCGTTTTCCACCTATTTGCGTTTTCCCCATATTTGCGTTTTCCCCATATTTGCGTTTTTCCCATATTTGCGTTTTTCCCATATTTGCATATTTCCCATATTTGCGTTTTTCCCATACTTGCGTTTTTCGCTTATTTGCGTTTTTCCCATATTTCTGTTTTCCCCATATTTGCGTTTTTCCCATATTTGCGTTTTCCTAATATTTGCGTTTTTCCCATATTTGCGTTTTTCCCATATTTGCGTTTTTCCCATATTTGCGTTTTTCCCATATTTGCGTTTTTCCCATATTTGCGGTTTTCCCACATTTGCGTTTTTCCCACATTTGCGTTTTTCCCACATTTGCGTTTTTCCCACATTTGCGTTTTTCCCACATTTGCGTTTTTCCCACATTTGCGTTTTTCCCACATTTGCGTTTTTCCCACATTTGCGTTTTTCCCACATTTGCGTTTTTCCCACATTTGCGTTTTTCCCACATTTGCGTTTTTCCCACATTTGCGTTTTTCCCACATTTGCGTTTTTCCCACATTTGCGTTTTTCCCACATTTGCGTTTCTCATATATTTCGTGAACCTTTGACTATTCAGACTATGTAGTACCAACCGATTCTTTCCTTTTGTCAAGTTGTACCACAAGTTTATCTTCTCTCATATTTGCATTTTTCCCATATTTGCCTCTTCCCCATATTTGCGTTTTTCCCATATTTGCGTTTTTCCCATATTTGCGTTTTTCCCATATTTGCGTTTTTCCCATATTTGCGTTTTTCCCATATTTGCGTTTTTCCCATATTTGCGTTTTTCCCATATTTGCGTTTTTCCCATATTTGCGATTTTCCCATATTTGCGATTTTCCAATATTTGCGATTTTCCCATATTTGCGATTTTCCAATATTTGCGATTTTCCAATATTTGCGATTTTCCAATATTTGCGATTTTCCAATATTTGCGATTTTCCAATATTTGCGATTTTCCAATATTTGCGATTTTCCAATATTTGCGATTTTCCAATATTATCGATTTCCCCATTTTTGCGTTTTCCCCATATTTGCGTTTTCCCCATATTTGCGTTTTCCCCATATTTGCGTTTTCCCCATATTTGCGTTTTCCCCATATTTGCGTTTTCCCCATATTTGCGTTTTCCCCATATTTGCGTTTTCCCCATATTTGCGTTTTCCCCATATTTGCGTTTTCCCCATATTTGCGTTTTCCCCATATTTGCGTTTTCCCCATATTTGCGTTTTCCCCATATTTGCGTTTTCCCCATATTTGCGTTTTCCCCATATTTGCGTTTTCCCCATATTTGCGTTTTCCCCATATTTGCGTTTTCCCCATATTTGCGTTTTCCCCATATTTGCGTTTTCCCCATATTTGCGTTTTCCCCATATTTGCGTTTTCCCCATATTTGCGTTTTCCCCATATTTGCGTTTTCCCCATATTTGCGTTTTCCCCATATTTGCGTTTTCCCCATATTTGCGTTTTCCCCATATTTGCGTTTTCCCCATATTTGCGTTTTCCCCATATTTGCGTTTTCCCCATATTTGCGTTTTCCCCATATTTGCGTTTTCCCCATATTTGCGTTTTCCCCATATTTGCGTTTTCCCCATATTTGCGTTTTCCCCATATTTGCGTTTTCCCCATAATTGCGTTTTCCCCATAATTGCGTTTTCCCCATAATTGCGTTTTCCCCATAATTGCGTTTTCCCCATATTTGCGTTTTCCCCATATTTGCGTTTTCCCCATATTTGCGTTTTCCCCATATTTGCGTTTTCCCCATATTTGCGTTTTCCCCATATTTGCGTTTTCCCCATATTTGCGTTTTCCCCATATTTGCGTTTTCCCCATATTTGCGTTTTCCCCATATTTGCGTTTTCCCCATATTTGCGTTTTCCCCATATTTGCGTTTTCCCCATATTTGCGTTTTCCCCATATTTGCGTTTTCCCCATATTTGCGTTTTCCCCATATTTGCGTTTTCCCCATATTTGCGTTTTCCCCATATTTGCGTTTTCCCCATATTTGCGTTTTCCCCATATTTGCGTTTTCCCCATATTTGCGTTTTCCCCATATTTGCGTTTTCCCCATATTTGCGTTTTTCCCATATTTGCATTTATCATATATTTCGTGAACCTTTGACTATTCAGACTATGTCCTACCAACCATTACCTTCCTCTTATCAAGTTGAATCACAAGGTTATCTTCTCCGATAATTTCATTTTTCCCATATTTGCGTTTCTCCCATATTTGCATTTTTCCCATATTTGCATTTTTCCCATATTTGCATTTTTCCCATATTTGCGTTTTTCCCATATTTGCGTTTTTCCCATACTTGCGTTTTTCCCATATTTGCGTTTTTCCCATATTTGCATTTATCATATATTTCGTGAACCTTTGACTATTCAGACTATGTACTACCAACCAATACCTTCCTCTTGTCAAGTTGAATCACAAGTTTATCTTCTCCGATAATTTTATTTTTCCCATAATTGCGTTTTCCCCATATTTGCGTTTTCCCCATATTTGCGTTTTCCCCATATTTGCGTTTTCCCCATATTTGCGTTTTCCCCATATTTGCGTTTTTCCCATATTTGCGTTTTTCCCATATTTGCGTTTATCCCATATTTGCGTTTTTCCCACATTTGCGTTTTTCCCACATTTGCGTTTTTCCCACATTTGCGTTCTTCCCACATTTGCGTTTTTCCCACATTTGCGTTTTTCCCACATTTGCGGTTCTCATATATTTCGTGAACCTTTGACTATTCAGACTATGTACTACCAACCGATTCTTTCCTTTTGTCAAGTTGTACCACAAGTTTATCTTCTCTCATATTTGCATTTTTCCCATATTTGCCTCTTCCCCATATTTGCGTTTTTCCCTTATTTGCGTTTTTCCCATATTTGCGTTTTTCCCATATTTGCGTTTTTCCCATATTTGCGTTTTTCCCATATTTGCGTTTTTCCCATATTTGCATATTTCCCATATTTGCGTTTTTCCCATATTTGCGTTTTTCCCATATTTGCGTTTTTCCCGTATTTGCGTTTTTCCCGTATTTGCGTTTTTCCCATATTTGCGTTTTTCCCATATTTGCGTTTTTCCCATATTTGCGTTTTTCCCATATTTGCGTTTTTCCCATATTTGCGTTTTTCCCATATTTGCGATTTTCCAATATTTGCGATTTTCCAATATTTGCGATTTTCCAATATTATCGATTTCCCCATTTTTGCGTTTTCCACCTATTTGCGTTTTCCACCTATTTGCGTTTTCCCCATATTTGCGTTTTCCCCATATTTGCGTTTTTCCCATATTTGCGTTTTTCCCATATTTGCGTTTTTCCCATATTTGCGTTTTTCCCATATTTGCGTTTTTCCCATATTTGCGTTTTTCCCATATTTGCATTTTTGCCATATCTGCGTTTTTGCCATATCTGCGTTTTTGCCATATTTGCGTTTTTCCCACATTTGCGTTTTTCCCACATTTGCGTTTTTCCCACAATTGCGTTTTTCCCACATTTGCAATTTTTCCCATTTTTGCGTTTTTCCCATATTTGCGTTTTCCCATATTTGCGTTTTTCCCATATTTGCTTTTTTCCCATACTTGCGATTTTCCCATATTTGCGATTTTCAAATAATTGCGATTTTCCCATATTTGCGTTATTCCCATATTTGCATTATTCCCATATTTGCGTGTTTCCCATATTTGCGTTTTTCCCATATTTGCGTTTTTCCCATATCTGCGTTTTTCCCATATTTGTGTTTTTCCCATATTTGCGTTTTTCCCATATTCGCATTTTTCCCATATTTGCGTTTTTACCATATTTGCGTTTTTCCCACAATTGCGTTTTTCCCACAATTGCGTTTTTCCCACAATTGCGTTTTTCCCACATTTGCAATTTTTCCCACAATTGCGTTTTTCCCATAATTGCGTTATTCCCATACTTGCGTTATTCCCATACTTGCGATTTTCCCATACTTGCGATTTTCCCATACTTGCGATTTTCCCATACTTGCGATTTTCCCATACTTGCGTTTTTCCCATACTTGCGTTTTTCGCTTATTTGCGTTTTTCCCATATTTCTGTTTTCCCCATATTTGCGTTTTTCCCATATTTGCGTTTTCCTAATATTTGCGTTTTTCCCATATTTGCGTTTTTCCCATATTTGCGTTTTTCCCATATTTGCGTTTTTCCCATATTTGCGTTTTTCCCATATTTGCGTTTTTCCCACATTTGCGTTTTTCCCACATTTGCGTTTTTCCCACATTTGCGTTTTTCCCACATTTGCGTTTTTCCCACATTTGCGTTTTTTCCACATTTGCGTTTTTCCCACATTTGCGTTTTTCCCACATTTGCGTTTCTCATATATTTCGTGAACCTTTGACTATTCAGACTATGTAGTACCAACCGATTCTTTCCTTTTGTCAAGTTGTACCACAAGTTTATCTTCTCTCATATTTGCATTTTTCCCATATTTGCCTCTTCCCCATATTTGCGTTTTTCCCATATTTGCGTTTTTCCCATATTTGCGTTTTTCCCATATTTGCGTTTTTCCCATATTTGCGTTTTTCCCATATTTGCGTTTTTCCCATATTTGCGTTTTTCCCATATTTGCGTTTTTCCCATATTTGCGTTTTTCCAATATTTGCGATTTTCCAATATTTGCGATTTTCCAATATTTGCGATTTTCCAATATTTGCGATTTTCCAATATTTGCGATTTTCCAATATTTGCGATTTTCCAATATTTGCGATTTTCCAATATTTGCGATTTTCCAATATTTGCGATTTTCCAATATTATCGATTTCCCCATTTTTGCGTTTTCCCCATATTTGCGTTTTCCCCATATTTGCGTTTTCCCCATATTTGCGTTTTCCCCATATTTGCGTTTTCCCCATATTTGCGTTTTCCCCATATTTGCGTTTTCCCCATATTTGCGTTTTCCCCATATTTGCGTTTTCCCCATATTTGCGTTTTCCCCATATTTGCGTTTTCCCCATATTTGCGTTTTCCCCATATTTGCGTTTTCCCCATATTTGCGTTTTCCCCATATTTGCGTTTTCCCCATATTTGCGTTTTCCCCATATTTGCGTTTTCCCCATATTTGCGTTTTCCCCATATTTGCGTTTTCCCCATATTTGCGTTTTCCCCATATTTGCGTTTTCCCCATATTTGCGTTTTCCCCATATTTGCGTTTTCCCCATATTTGCGTTTTCCCCATATTTGCGTTTTCCCCATATTTGCGTTTTCCCCATATTTGCGTTTTCCCCATATTTGCGTTTTCCCCATATTTGCGTTTTCCCCATATTTGCGTTTTCCCCATATTTGCGTTTTCCCCATATTTGCGTTTTCCCCATATTTGCGTTTTCCCCATATTTGCGTTTTCCCCATATTTGCGTTTTCCCCATATTTGCGTTTTCCCCATATTTGCGTTTTCCCCATATTTGCGTTTTCCCCATATTTGCGTTTTCCCCATATTTGCGTTTTCCCCATATTTGCGTTTTCCCCATATTTGCGTTTTCCCCATATTTGCGTTTTTCCCACATTTGCTTTTTTCCCACATTTGCGTTTTTCCCATATTTGCGTTTTTCCAATATTTTCGATTTCCTCATATTTGCGTTTTCCCCATATTTGCGTTTTTCCCATATTTTCGTTTTTCCCATATTTTCGTTTTTCCCATATTTTCGTTTTTCCCATACTTTCGTTTTTCCCATATTTGCATTTATCATATATTTCGTGAACCTTTGACTATTCAGACTATGTCCTACCAACCAATACCTTCGTCTTGTCAAGTTGAATCACAAGTTTATCTTCTCCGATAATTTCATTTTTCCTATATTTGCGTTTTTCCCATATTTGCGTTTTTCCCATATTTGCGTTATTCCCATATTTGCATTTTTGCCATATCTGCGTTTTTGCCATATTTGCGTTTTTCCCACATTTGCGTTTTTCCCACATTTGCGTTTTTCCCACAATTGCGTTTTTCCCACATTTGCAATTTTTCCCATTTTTGCGTTTTTCCCATATTTGCGTTTTCCCATATTTGCGTTTTTCCCATATTTGCTTTTTTCCCATACTTGCGATTTTCCCATATTTGCGATTTTCAAATAATTGTGATTTTCCCATATTTGCATTATTCCCATATTTGCGTTATTCCCATATTTGCGTTATTCCCATATTTGCGTTATTCCCATATTTGCGTTATTCCCATATTTGCATTATTCCCATATTTGCGTGTTTCCCATATTTGCGTGTTTCCCATATTTGCGTTTTTCCCATATTTGCGTGTTTCCCATATTTGCGTTTTTCCCATATTTGTGTTTTTCCCATATTTGTGTTTTTCCCATATTTGCGTTTTTCCCATATTCGCATTTTTCCCATATTTGCGTTTTTCCCATATTTGCGTTTTTCCCATATTTGCGTTTTTCCCATATTTGCGTTTTTACCATATTTGCGTTTTTCCCACAATTGCGTTTTTCCCACAATTGCGTTTTTCCCACATTTGCAATTTTTCCCACAATTGCGTTTTTCCCATAATTGCGTTATTCCCATATTTGCGTTTTTCCCATACTTGCGATTTTCCCATACTTGCGATTTTCCCCTACTTGCGATTTTCCCATACTTGCGATTTTCCCATACTTGTGATTTTCCCATACTTGCGTTTTTCCCATACTTGCGTTTTTCGCTTATTTGCGTTTTTCCCATATTTCTGTTTTCCCCATATTTGCGTTTTTCCCATATTTGCGTTTTTCCCATATTTGCGTTTATCCCATATTTGCGTTTTTCCCATATTTGCGTTTTTCCCATATTTGCGTTTTTCCCATATTTGCGTTTTTCCCATATTTGCGTTTTTCCCATATTTGCGTTTTTCCCATATTTGCGTTTTTCCCATATTTGCGTTTTTCCCATATTTGCGTTTTTCTTATATTAGCGTTTTCCCCACATTTGCGTTTTAACCATATTTGCGTTTTTCCCATATTTGCATTCATCATATATTTCGTGAACCTTTGCCTATTCAGACTATGTCCTACCAACCAATACCTTCCTCTTGTCAAGTTGAATCACAAGTTTATCTTCTCCGATAATTTCATTTTTCCCATATTTGCGTTTTTCCCATATTTGCGTTTTTCCATATTTGCGTCTTTCCCATATTTGCGTTTTGCCCAAATTAGTGTTTTTCTCATATTTGCGTTTTTCTCATATTAGCGTTTTCCCCACATTTGCGTTTTAACCATATTTGCGTTTTTCCCATATTTGCATTCATCATATATTTCGTGAACCTTTGCCTATTCAGACTATGTCCTACCAACCAATACCTTCCTCTTGTCAAGTTGAATCACAAGTTTATCTTCTCCGATAATTTCATTTTTCCCATATTTGCGTTTTTCCCATATTTGCGTTTTTCCATATTTGCGTCTTTCCCATATTTGCGTTTTGCCCAAATTAGTGTTTTTCTCATATTTGCGTTTTTCTCATATTAGCGTTTTTCCCATATTAGCGTTTTTCCCATATTTGCGTTTATCCCATATTTGCGTTTTTCCCATATTTGCGTTTTTCCCATATTTGCGTTTTTCCCATATTTGCATTTTTGCCATATCTGCGTTTTTGCCATATTTGCGTTTTTGCCATATTTGCGTTTTTGCCATATTTGCGTTTTTGCCATATTTGCGTTTTTCCCACATTTGCGTTTTTCCCACATTTGCGTTTTTCCCACATTTGCGTTTTTCCCACATTTGCAATTTTTCCCATTTTTGCGTTTTTCCCATATTTGCGTTTTTCCCATATTTGCGTTTTCCCATATTTGCGTTTTCCCATATTTGCGTTTTCCCATATTTGCTTTTTTCCCATACTTGCGATTTTCCCATACTTGCGGTTTTCCCATATTTGCGATTTTCCCATATTTGCGATTTTCCCATATTTGCATTATTCCCATATTTGCGTTATTCCCATATTTGCGTTATTCCCATATTTGCGTTATTCCCATATTTGCGTTATTCCCATATTTGCGTTATTCCCATATTTGCGTTATTCCCATATTTGCGTTATTCCCATATTTGCGTTATTCCCATATTTGCGTTATTCCCATATTTGCGTTATTCCCATATTTGCGTTTTTCCCATATTTGCGTTTTTCCCATATTTGCGTTTTTCCCATATTTGCGTTTTTCCCATATTTGCGTTTTTCCCATATTTGCGTTTTTCCCATATTTCTGTTTTCCCCATATTTGCGTTTTTCCCATATTTGCGTTTTCCTAATATTTGCGTTTTTCCCATATTTGCGTTTTTCCCTATATTTGCGTTTTCCCCACATTTGCGTTTTTCCCATATTTGCGCTTTTCCCATATTTGCATTTATCATATATTTCGTGAACCTTTGACTATTCGGACTATGTCCTACCAACCAATACCTTCGTCTTGTCAAGTTGAATCACAAGTTGATCTTCTCCGATAATTTCATTTTTCCCATATTTGCGGTTTTCCAATATTTTCGATTTTCCCATATTTGCGTTTTCCCCATATTTGCGTTTTTCCCATATTTGCGTTATTCCCATATTTGCGTTATTCCCATATTTGCGTTATTCCCATATTTGCGTTATTCCCATATTTGCGTTATTCCCATATTTGCGTTTTTCCCATATTTGCGTTTTTCCCATATTTGCGTTTTTCCCATATTTGCGTTTTTCCCATATTTGCGTTTTTCCCATATTTGCGTTTTTCCCATATTTGCGTTTTTCCCATATTTGCGTTTTTCCCATATTTGCGTTTTTCCCATATTTGCGTTTTTCCCATATTTGCGTTTTTCCCATATTTGCGTTTTTCCCATATTTGCGTTTCTCATATATTTCGTGAACCTTTGACTATTCAGACTATGTACTACCAACCTATTCTTTCCTTTTGTCAAGTTGTACCACAAGTTTATGATCTCTCATATTTGCATTTTTCCCATATTTGCCTCTTCCCCATATTTGCGTTTTTCCCATATTTGCGTTTTTCCCATATTTGCGTTTTTCCCATATTTGCGTTTTTCCCAAATTTGCGTTTTTCCCATATTTGCGTTTTTCCCATATTTGCGTTTTTCCCATATTTGCGTTTTTCCCATATTTGCGATTTTCCCATATTTGCGATTTTCCAATATTTGCGATTTTCCCATATTTGCGATTTTCCAATATTTGCGATTTTCCAATATTGGCGATTTTCCAATATTTGCGATTTTCCAATATTTGCGATTTTCCAATATTTGCGATTTTCCAATATTATCGATTTCCCCATTTTTGCGTTTTCCCCATTTTTGCGTTTTCCCCATATTTGCGTTTTCCCCATATTTGCGTTTTCCCCATATTTGCGGTTTCCCCATATTTGCGTTTTCCCCATATTTTCGTTTTCCCCATATTTGCGTTTTCCCCATATTTGCGTTTTCCCCATATTTGCGTTTTCCCCATATTTGCGTTTTCCCCATATTTGCGTTTTCCCCATATTTGCGTTTTCCCCATATTTGCGTTTTCCCCATATTTGCGTTTTCCCCATATTTGCGTTTTCCCCATATTTGCGTTTTCCCCATATTTGCGTTTTCCCCATATTTGCGTTTTCCCCATATTTGCGTTTTCCCCATATTTGCGTTTTCCCCATATTTGCGTTTTCCCCATATTTGCGTTTTCCCCATATTTGCGTTTTCCCCATATTTGCGTTTTCCCCATATTTGCGTTTTCCCCATATTTGCGTTTTCCCCATATTTGCGTTTTCCCCATATTTGCGTTTTCCCCATATTTGCGTTTTCCCCATATTTGCGTTTTCCCCATATTTGCGTTTTCCCCATATTTGCGTTTTCCCCATATTTGCGTTTTCCCCATATTTGCGTTTTCCCCATATTTGCGTTTTCCCCATATTTGCGTTTTCCCCATATTTGCGTTTTCCCCATATTTGCGTTTTCCCCATATTTGCGTTTTCCCCATATTTGCGTTTTCCCCATATTTGCGTTTTCCCCATATTTGCGTTTTCCCCATATTTGCGTTTTCCCCATATTTGCGTTTTTCCCACATTTGCTTTTTTCCCACATTTGCGTTTTTCCAATATTTTCGATTTCCTCATATTTGCGTTTTCCCCATATTTGCGTTTTCCCCATATTTGCGTTTTCCCCATATTTGCGTTTTTCCCATATTTTCGTTTTTCCCATATTTGCATTTATCATATATTTCGTGAACCTTTGACTATTCAGACTATGTCCTACCAACCAATACCTTCGTCTTGTCAAGTTGAATCACAAGTTTATCTTCTCCGATAATTTCATTTTTCCTATATTTGCGTTTTTCCCATATTTGCGTTTTTCCCATATTTGCGTAATTCCCATATTTGCATTTTTCCTATATTTGCATTTTTCCCATATTTGCGTTTTTCCCATATTTGCGTTTTTCCCATATTTGCGTTTTTCCCATATTTGCGTTTTTCCCATATTTGCGTTTTTCCCATATTTGCGTTTTTCCCATATTTGCGATTTTCCATTACTTGCGATTTTCCCATAATTGCGATTTTCCCATAATTGCGATTTTCCCATATTTGCTTTTTTCCCATATTTGCGTTTTTCCCATATTTGCGTTTTTCCCATATTTGCGTTTTTCTTATATTTGCCTTTTTCCCATATTTGCGTTTTTCCCATATTTGCGTTTTTCCCATATTTGCGTTTTTCCCATATTTGCGTTTTTCCCATATTTGCGTTTATCCCATATTTGCGTTTTCCCCTTATTTGCGTTTTTCCCCTTATTTGCGTTTTTCCCCATATTTGCGTTTTTCCCCATATTTGCGTTTTTCCCATATTTGCTTTTTTCCCATACTTGCGATTTTCCCATATTTGCGATTTTCAAATAATTGCGATTTTCCCATATTTGCGTTATTCCCATATTTGCATTTTTGCCATATCTGCGTTTTTGCCATATTTGCGTTTTTCCCACATTTGCGTTTTTCCCACATTTGCGTTTTTCCCACAATTGCGTTTTTCCCACATTTGCAATTTTTCCCATTTTTGCGTTTTTCCCATATTTGCGTTTTCCCATATTTGCGTTTTTCCCATATTTGCTTTTTTCCCATACTTGCGATTTTCCCATATTTGCGATTTTCAAATAATTGCGATTTTCCCATATTTGCATTATTCCCATATTTGCGTTATTCCCATATTTGCGTTATTCCCATATTTGCATTATTCCCATATTTGCGTGTTTCCCATATTTGCGTGTTTCCCATATTTGCGTGTTTCCCATATTTGTGTTTTTCCCATATTTGTGTTTTTCCCATATTTGCGTTTTTCCCATATTCGCATTTTTCCCATATTTGCGTTTTTCCCATATTTGCGTTTTTCCCATATTTGCGTTTTTCCCATATTTGCGTTTTTACCATATTTGCGTTTTTCCCACAATTGCGTTTTTCCCACAATTGCGTTTTTCCCACATTTGCAATTTTTCCCACAATTGCGTTTTTCCCATAATTGCGTTATTCCCATATTTGCGTTTTTCCCATACTTGCGATTTTCCCATACTTGCGATTTTCCCCTACTTGCGATTTTCCCATACTTGCGATTTTCCCATACTTGTGATTTTCCCATACTTGCGTTTTTCCCATACTTGCGTTTTTCGCTTATTTGCGTTTTTCCCATATTTCTGTTTTCCCCATATTTGCGTTTTTCCCATATTTGCGTTTTCCTAATATTTGCGTTTTTCCCATATTTGCGTTTTTCCCATATTTGCGTTTTTCCCATATTTGCGTTTATCCCATATTTGCGTTTATCCCATATTTGCGTTTATCCCATATTTGCGTTTTTCCCATATTTGCGTTTTTCCCATATTTGCGTTTTTCCCATATTTGCGTTTTTCCCACATTTGCGTTTTTCCCATATTTGCGTTTTTCCCACATTTGCGTTTTTCCCACATTTGCGTTTTTCCCACATTTGCGTTTTTCCCACATTTGCGTTTTTCCCACATTTGCGTTTTTCCCACATTTGCGTTTTTCCCACAATTGCGTTTTTCCCACATTTGCGTTTTTCCCACATTTGCGTTTTTCCCACATTTGCGTTTTTCCCACATTTGCGTTTTTCCCACATTTGCGTTTTTCCCACATTTGCGTTTTTCCCACATTTGCGTTTTTCCCACATTTGCGTTTTTCCCACATTTGCGTTTTTCCCACATTTGCGTTTTTCCCATATTTGCGTTTCTCATATATTTCGTGAACCTTTGACTATTCAGACTATGTAGTACCAACCGATTCTTTCCTTTTGTCAAGTTGTACCACAAGTTTATCTTCTCTCATATTTGCATTTTTCCCATATTTGCCTCTTCCCCATATTTGCGTTTTTCCCATATTTGCGTTTTTCCCATATTTGCGTTTTTCCCATATTTGCGTTTTTCTTATATTAGCGTTCTCCCCACATTTGCGTTTTAACCATATTTGCGTTTTTCCCATATTTGCATTCATCATATATTTCGTGAACCTTTGCCTATTCAGACTATGTCCTACCAACCAATACCTTCCTCTTGTCAAGTTGAATCACAAGTTTATCTTCTCCGATAATTTCATTTTTCCCATATTTGCGTTTTTCCCATATTTGCGTTTTTCCATATTTGCGTCTTTCCCATATTTGCGTTTTGCCCAAATTAGTGTTTTTCTCATATTTGCGTTTTTCTCATATTAGCGTTTTTCCCATATTTGCGTTTATCCCATATTTGCGTTTTTCCCATATTTGCGTTTTTCCCATATTTGCGTTTTTCCCATATTTGCGTTTTTCCCATATTTGCGTTTTTCCCATATTTGCGTTTTTCCCATATTTGCGTGTTTCCCATATTTGCGTGTTTCCCATATTTGCGTTTTTCCCATATTTGCGTTTTTCCCATATTTGTGTTTTTCCCATATTTGTGTTTTTCCCATATTTGCGTTTTTCCCATATTTGCGTTTTTCCCATATTTGCGTTTTTCCCATATTTGCGTTTTTCCCATATTTGCGTTTTTCCCATATTTGCGTTTTCCCCTTATTTGCGTTTTCCCCTTATTTGCGTTTTTCCCCATATTTGCGTTTTTCCCCATATTTGCGTTTTTCCCCATATTTGCGTTTTTCCCATATTTGCGTTTTTCCCATATTTGCGTTTTTCCCATATTTGCGTTTTTCCCATATTTGCGTTTTTCCCATATTTGCGTTTTTCCCATATTTGCATTCATCATATATTTCGTGAACCTTTGCCTATTCAGACTATGTCCTACCAACCAATACCTTCCTCTTGTCAAGTTGAATCACAAGTTTATCTTCTCCGATAATTTCATTTTTCCCATATTTGCGTTTTTCCCATATTTGCGTTTTTCCATATTTGCGTCTTTCCCATATTTGCGTTTTGCCCAAATTAGTGTTTTTCTCATATTTGCGTTTTTCTCATATTAGCGTTTTCCCCACATTTGCGTTTTAACCATATTTGCGTTTTTCCCATATTTGCATTCATCATATATTTCGTGAACCTTTGCCTATTCAGACTATGTCCTACCAACCAATACCTTCCTCTTGTCAAGTTGAATCACAAGTTTATCTTCTCCGATAATTTCATTTTTCCCATATTTGCGTTTTTCCCATATTTGCGTTTTTCCATATTTGCGTCTTTCCCATATTTGCGTTTTGCCCAAATTAGTGTTTTTCTCATATTTGCGTTTTTCTCATATTAGCGTTTTTCCCATATTTGCGTTTATCCCATATTTGCGTTTTTCCCATATTTGCGTTTTTCCCATATTTGCGTTTTTCCCATATTTGCATTTTTGCCATATCTGCGTTTTTGCCATATTTGCGTTTTTGCCATATTTGCGTTTTTGCCATATTTGCGTTTTTCCCACATTTGCGTTTTTCCCACATTTGCGTTTTTCCCACATTTGCGTTTTTCCCACATTTGCGTTTTTCCCACATTTGCAATTTTTCCCATATTTGCGTTTTTCCCATATTTGCGTTTTTCCCATATTTGCGTTTTCCCATATTTGCGTTTTCCCATATTTGCTTTTTTCCCATACTTGCGATTTTCCCATACTTGCGGTTTTCCCATATTTGCGATTTTCCCATATTTGCGATTTTCCCATATTTGCGATTTTCCCATATTTGCATTATTCCCATATTTGCGTTATTCCCATATTTGCGTTATTCCCATATTTGCGTTATTCCCATATTTGCGTTATTCCCATATTTGGGTTATTCCCATATTTGCGTTATTCCCATATTTGCATTATTCCCATATTTGCATTATTCCCATATTTGCGTTAATCCCATATTTGCGTTATTCCCATATTTGCGTTTTTCCCATATTTGCGTTTTTCCCATATTTGCGTTTTTCCCATATTTGCGTTTTTCCCATATTTGCGTTTTTCCCATATTTGCGTTTTTCCCATATTTCTGTTTTTCCCATATTTCTGTTTTCCCCATATTTGCGTTTTTCCCATATTTGCGTTTTTCCCATATTTGCGTTTTCCTAATATTTGCGTTTTTCCCATATTTGCGTTTTTCCCTATATTTGCGTTTTCCCCACATTTGCGTTTTTCCCATATTTGCGCTTTTCCCATATTTGCATTTATCATATATTTCGTGAACCTTTGACTATTCGGACTATGTCCTACCAACCAATACCTTCGTCTTGTCAAGTTGAATCACAAGTTTATCTTCTCCGATAATTTCATTTTTCCCATATTTGCGGTTTTCCAATATTTTCGATTTTCCCATATTTGCGTTTTCCCCATATTTGCGTTTTTCCCATATTTGCGTTATTCCCATATTTGCGTTATTCCCATATTTGCGTTATTCCCATATTTGCGTTATTCCCATATTTGCGTTATTCCCATATTTGCGTTATTCCCATATTTGCGTTATTCCCATATTTGCGTTATTCCCATATTTGCGTTATTCCCATATTTGCGTTTTTCCCATATTTGCGTTTTTCCCATATTTGCGTTTTTCCCATATTTGCGTTTTTCCCATATTTGCGTTTTTCCCATATTTGCGTTTTTCCCATATTTGCGTTTTTCCCATATTTGCGTTTTTCCCATATTTGCGTTTTTCCCATATTTGCGTTTTTCCCATATTTGCGTTTTTCCCATATTTGCGTTTTTCCCATATTTGCGTTTCTCATATATTTCGTGAACCTTTGACTATTCAGACTATGTACTACCAACCTATTCTTTCCTTTTGTCAAGTTGTACCACAAGTTTATGATCTCTCATATTTGCATTTTTCCCATATTTGCGTTTTTCCCATATTTGCGTTTTTCCCATATTTGCGTTTTTCCCATATTTGCGTTTTTCCCATATTTGCGTTTTTCCCATATTTGCGTTTTTCCCATATTTGCGTTTTTCCCATATTTGCGTTTTTCCCATATTTGCGATTTTCCCATATTTGCGATTTTCCAATATTTGCGATTTTCAATTATTTGCGATTTTCCAATATTGGCGATTTTCCAATATTTGCGATTTTCCAATATTGGCGATTTTCCAATATTTGCGATTTTCCAATATTTGCGATTTTCCAATATTTGCGATTTTCCAATATTATCGATTTCCCCATTTTTGCGTTTTCCCCATATTTGCGTTTTCCCCATATTTGCGTTTTCCCCATATTTGCGTTTTCCCCATATTTGCGGTTTCCCCATATTTGCGTTTTCCCCATATTTTCGTTTTCCCCATATTTGCGTTTTCCCCATATTTGCGTTTTCCCCATATTTGCGTTTTCCCCATATTTGCGTTTTCCCCATATTTGCGTTTTCCCCATATTTGCGTTTTCCCCATATTTGCGTTTTCCCCATATTTGCGTTTTCCCCATATTTGCGTTTTCCCCATATTTGCGTTTTCCCCATATTTGCGTTTTCCCCATATTTGCGTTTTCCCCATATTTGCGTTTTCCCCATATTTGCGTTTTCCCCATATTTGCGTTTTCCCCATATTTGCGTTTTCCCCATATTTGCGTTTTCCCCATATTTGCGTTTTCCCCATATTTGCGTTTTCCCCATATTTGCGTTTTCCCCATATTTGCGTTTTCCCCATATTTGCGTTTTCCCCATATTTGCGTTTTCCCCATATTTGCGTTTTCCCCATATTTGCTTTTTTCCCACATTTGCGTTTTTCCAATATTTTCGATTTCCTCATATTTGCGTTTTCCCCATATTTGCGTTTTCCCCATATTTGCGTTTTTCCCATATTTTCGTTTTTCCCATATTTGCATTTATCATATATTTCGTGAACCTTTGACTATTCAGACTATGTCCTACCAACCAATACCTTCGTCTTGTCAAGTCGAATCACAAGTTTATCTTCTCCGATAATTTCATTTTTCCTATATTTGCGTTTTTCCCATATTTGCGTTTTTCCCATATTTGCGTTATTCCCATATTTGCATTTTTCCTATATTTGCATTTTTCCCATATTTGCGTTTTTCCCATATTTGCGTTTTTCCCATATTTGCGTTTTTCCCATATTTGCGTTTTTCCCATATTTGCGTTTTTCCCATATTTGCGATTTTCCATTACTTGCGATTTTCCCATAATTGCGATTTTCCCATAATTGCGATTTTCCCATACTTGGGATTTTCCTATATTTGCTTTTTTCCCATATTTGCTTTTTTCCCATATTTGCGTTTTTCCCATATTTGCGTTTTTCCCATATTTGCGTTTTTCCCATATTTGCGTTTTTCCCATATTTGCGTTTTTCCCATATTTGCGTTTTCCCCATATTTGCGTTTTCCCCATATTTGCGTTTTCCCCATATTTGCGTTTTCCCCATATTTGCGTTTTCCCCATATTTGCGTTTTCCCCATATTTGCGTTTTCCCCATATTTGCGTTTTCCCCATATTTGCGTTTTCCCCATATTTGCGTTTTCCCCATATTTGCGTTTTCCCCATATTTGCGTTTTCCCCATATTTGCGTTTTCCCCATATTTGCGTTTTCCCCATATTTGCGTTTTTCCCATATTTGCGTTTTTCCCATATTTGCGTTTTTCCCATATTTGCGTTTTTCCCATATTTGCGTTTTTCCCATATTTGCGTTTTCCTAATTTTTGCGTTTTTCTCTATATTTGCGTTTTCCCCACATTTGCGTTTTAACCATATTTGCGTTTTTCCCATATTTGCATTCATCATATATTTCGTGAACCTTTGCCTATTCAGACTATGTCCTACCAACCAATACCTTCCTCTTGTCAAGTTGAATCACAAGTTTATCTTCTCCGATAATTTCATTTTTCCCATATTTGCGTTTTTCCCATATTTGCGTTTTTCCCATATTTGCGTTTTTCCCATATTTGCGTTTTTCCCATATTTGCGTTTTTCCCATATTTGCGATTTTCCCATATTTGCGATTTTCCCATATTTGCGATTTTCCCATATTTGCGATTTTCCCATATTTGCGATTTTCCAATATTTGCGATTTTCCAATATTTGCGATTTTCCAATATTTGCGATTTTCCAATATTTGCGATTTTCCAATATTTGCGATTTTCCAATATTATCGATTTCCCCATTTTTGCGTTTTCCCCATATTTGCGTTTTCCCCATATTTGCGTTTTCCCCATATTTGCGTTTTATTTGCGTTTTCCCTATATTTGCGTTTTCCCCATATTTGCGTTTTCCCCATATTTGCGTTTTCCCCATATTTGCGTTTTTCCCACATTTGCTTTTTTCCCACATTTGCTTTTTTCCCACATTTGCGTTTTTCCCATATTTGCGTTTTTCCAATATTTTCGATTTCCTCATATTTGCGTTTTCCCCATATTTGCGTTTTCCCCATATTTGCGTTTTTCCCATATTTTCGTTTTTCCCTTATTTGCATTTATCATATATTTCGTGAACCTTTGACTATTCAGACTATGTCCTACCAACCAATACCTTCGTCTTGTCAAGTTGAATCACAAGTTTATCTTCTCCGATAATTTCATTTTTCCTATATTTGCGTTTTTCCCATATTTGCGTTTTTCCCATATTTGCGTTATTCCCATATTTGCATTTTTCCTATATTTGCATTTTTCCCATATTTGCGTTTTTCCCATATTTGCGTTTTTCCCATATTTGCGTTTTTCCCATATTTGCGTTTTTCCCATATTTGCGTTATTCCCATATTTGCGTTTTTCCCATATTTGCGTTTTTCCCATATTTGCGATTTTCCATTACTTGCGATTTTCCCATAATTGCGGTTTTCCCATAATTGCGATTTTCCCATACTTGCGATTTTCCTATATTTGCTTTTTTCCCATATTTGCGTTTTTCCCATATTTGCGTTTTTCCCATATTTGCGTTTTTCTTATATTTGCCTTTTTCCCATATTTGCGTTTTTCCCATATTTGCGTTTTTCCCATATTTGCGTTTTTCCCATATTTGCGTTTTTCCCATATTTGCGTTTTTCCCATATTTGCGTTTTCCCCTTATTTGCGTTTTTCCCCTTATTTGCGTTTTTCCCCATATTTGCGTTTTTCCCCATATTTGCGTTTTTCCCCATATTTGCGTTTTTCCCCATATTTGCGTTTTTCCCCATATTTGCGTTTTTCCCCATATTTGCGTTTTTCCCCATATTTGCGTTTTTCCCCATATTTGCGTTTTTCCCCATATTTGCGTTTTTCCCCATATTTGCGTTTTTCCCATATTTGCGTTTTTCCCATATTTGCGTTTTTCCCATATTTGCGTTTTTCCCATATTTGCGTTTTTCCCATATTTGCGTTTTTCCCATATTTGCGTTTTTCCCATATTTGCGTTTTTCCCATATTTGCGTTTTTCCCATATTTGCGTTTTTCCCATATTTGCGTTTTTCCCATATTTGCGTTTTTCCCATATTTGCGTTTTTCCCATATTTGCGTTTTTCCCATATTTGCGTTTTTCCCATATTTGCGTTTTTCCCATATTTGCGTTTTTCCCATATTTGCGTTTTTCCCATATTTGCGTTTTTCCCATATTTGCGTTTTTCCCATATTTGCGTTTTCCTAATTTTTGCGTTTTTCTCTATATTTGCGTTTTCCCCACATTTGCGTTTTAACCATATTTGCGTTTTAACCATATTTGCGTTTTTCCCATATTTGCATTCATCATATATTTCGTGAACCTTTGCCTATTCAGACTATGTCCTACCAACCAATACCTTCCTCTTGTCCAGTTGAATCACAAGTTTATCTTCTCCGATAATTTCATTTTTCCCATATTTGCGTTTTTCCCATATTTGCGTTTTTCCCATATTTGCATATTTCCCATATTTGCGTTTTTCCATATTTGCGTCTTTCCCATATTTGCGTTTTGCCCAAATTAGTGTTTTTCTCATATTTGCGTTTTTCTCATATTAGCGTTTTTCCCATATTTGCGTTTATCCCATATTTGCGTTTTTCCCATATTTGCGTTTTTCCCATATTTGCGTTTTTCCCATATTTGCGTTTTTCCCATATTTGCATTTTTGCCATATCTGCGTTTTTGCCATATTTGCGTTTTTGCCATATTTGCGTTTTTGCCATATTTGCGTTTTTGCCATATTTGCGTTTTTCCCACATTTGCGTTTTTCCCACATTTGCGTTTTTCCCACATTTGCGTTTTTCCCACATTTGCAATTTTTCCCATTTTTGCGTTTTTCCCATATTTGCGTTTTCCCATATTTGCGTTTTCCCATATTTGCTTTTTTCCCATACTTGCGATTTTCCCATATTTGCGATTTTCCCATATTTGCGATTTTCCCATATTTGCGATTTTCCCATATTTGCGTTTTTCCCATATTTGCGTTTTTCCCATATTTGTGTTTTTCCCATATTTGTGTTTTTCCCATATTTGCGTTTTTCCCATATTCGCATTTTTCCCATATTTGCGTTTTTCCCATATTTGCGTTTTTACCATATTTGCGTTTTTCCCACAATTGCGTTTTTCCCACAATTGCGTTTTTCCCACATTTGCAATTTTTCCCACAATTGCGTTTTTCCCATAATTGCGTTATTCCCATATTTGCGTTTTTCCCATACTTGCGATTTTCCCATACTTGCGATTTTCCCCTACTTGCGATTTTCCCATACTTGCGATTTTCCCATACTTGCGTTTTTCCCATATTTCTGTTTTCCCCATATTTGCGTTTTCCTAATATTTGCGTTTTTCCCATATTTGCGTTTTTACCATATTTGCGTTTTTCCCACAATTGCGTTTTTCCCACAATTGCGTTTTTCCCACATTTGCAATTTTTCCCACAATTGCGTTTTTCCCATAATTGCGTTATTCCCATATTTGCGTTTTTCCCATACTTGCGATTTTCCCATACTTGCGATTTTCCCCTACTTGCGATTTTCCCATACTTGCGATTTTCCCATACTTGCGTTTTTCCCATATTTCTGTTTTCCCCATATTTGCGTTTTTCCCATATTTGCGTTTTCCTAATATTTGCGTTTTTCCCATATTTGCGTTTTTCCCATATTTGCGTTTTTCCCATATTTGCGTTTATCCCATATTTGCGTTTTTCCCATATTTGCGTTTTTCCCATATTTGCGTTTTTCCCATATTTGCGTTTTTCCCATATTTGCGTTTTTCCCACATTTGCGTTTTTCCCATATTTGCGTTTTTCCCACATTTGCGTTTTTCCCACATTTGCGTTTTTCCCACATTTGCGTTTTTCCCACATTTGCGTTTTTCCCACATTTGCGTTTTTCCCACATTTGCGTTTTTCCCACATTTGCGTTTTTCCCACATTTGCGTTTTTCCCACATTTGCGTTTTTCCCACATTTGCGTTTTTCCCACATTTGCGTTTTTCCCACATTTGCGTTTTTCCCACATTTGCGTTTTTCCCACATTTGCGTTTTTCCCACATTTGCGTTTTTCCCACATTTGCGTTTTTCCCACATTTGCGTTTTTCCCACATTTGCGTTTTTCCCACATTTGCGTTTTTCCCACATTTGCGTTTTTCCCACATTTGCGTTTTTCCCACATTTGCGTTTTTCCCACATTTGCGTTTTTCCCACATTTGCGTTTTTCCCACATTTGCGTTTTTCCCACATTTGCGTTTTTCCCACATTTGCGTTTTTCCCACATTTGCGTTTTTCCCACATTTGCGTTTTTCCCACATTTGCGTTTTTCCCATATTTGCGTTTCTCATATATTTCGTGAACCTTTGACTATTCAGACTATGTAGTACCAACCGATTCTTTCCTTTTGTCAAGTTGTACCACAAGTTTATCTTCTCTCATATTTGCATTTTTCCCATATTTGCCTCTTCCCCATATTTGCGTTTTTCCCATATTTGCGTTTTTCCCACATTTGCGTTTTTCCCATATTTGCGTTTTTCCCATATTTGCGTTTTTCCCATATATGCGTTTTTCCCATATATGCGTTTTTCCCATATTTGCGTTTTTCCCATATTTGCGTTTTTCCCATATTTGCGTTTTTCCCATATTTGCGTTTTTCCCATATTTGCGTTTTTCCCATATTTGCGTTTTTCCCATATTTGCGATTTTCCATTACTTGCGATTTTCCCATAATTGCGATTTTCCCATAATTGCGATTTTCCCAGACTTGCGATTTTCCCATATTTGCTTTTTTCCCATACTTGCGTTTTTCCCATATTTGCGTTTTTCCCATATTTGCGTTTTTCTTATATTTGCCTTTTTCCCATATTTGCGTTTTTCCCATATTTGCGTTTTTCCCATATTTGCGTTTTTCCCATATTTGCGTTTTTCCCATATTTGCGTTTTTCCCATATTTGCGTTTTTCCCATATTTGCGTTTTCCCCTTATTTGCGTTTTTCCCCTTATTTACGTTTTTCCCCTTATTTGCGTTTTTCCCCATATTTGCGTTTTTCCCCATATTTGCGTTTTTCCCATATTTGCGTTTTTCCCATATTTGCGTTTTTCCCATATTTGCGTTTTTCCCATATTTGCGTTTTTCCCATATTTGCGTTTTTCCCATATTTGTGTTTTGCTAATTTTTGCGTTTTTCTCTATATTTGCGTTTTCCCCACATTTGCGTTTTAACCATATTTGCGTTTTTCCCATATTTGCATTCATCATATATTTCGTGAACCTTTGCCTATTCAGACTATGTCCTACCAACCAATACCTTCCTCTTGTCAAGTTGAATCACAAGTTTATCTTCTCCGATAATTTCATTTTTCCCATATTTGCGTTTTTCCCATATTTGCGTTTTTCCATATTTGCGTCTTTCCCATATTTGCGTTTTGCCCAAATTAGTGTTTTTCTCATATTTGCGTTTTTCTCATATTAGCGTTTTCCCCACATTTGCGTTTTAACCATATTTGCGTTTTTCCCATATTTGCATTCATCATATATTTCGTGAACCTTTGCCTATTCAGACTATGTCCTACCAACCAATACCTTCCTCTTGTCAAGTTGAATCACAAGTTTATCTTCTCCGATAATTTCATTTTTCCCATATTTGCGTTTTTCCCATATTTGCGTTTTTCCCATATTTGCGTTTTTCCCATATTTGCGTTTTTCCCATATTTGCGTTTTTCCATATTAGCGTCTTTCCCATATTTGCGTTTTGCCCAAATTAGTGTTTTTCTCATATTTGCGTTTTTCTCATATTAGCGTTTTTCCCATATTTGCGTTTATCCCATATTTGCGTTTTTCCCATATTTGCGTTTTTCCCATATTTGCGTTTTTCCCATATTTGCGTTTTTCCCATATTTGCGTTTTTCCCATATTTGCATTTTTGCCATATCTGCGTTTTTGCCATATTTGCGTTTTTGCCATATTTGCGTTTTGGCCATATTTGCGTTTTTCCCACATTTGCGTTTTTCCCACATTTGCGTTTTTCCCACATTTGCGTTTTTCCCACATTTGCAATTTTTCCCATTTTTGCGTTTTTCCCATATTTGCGTTTTTCCCATATTTGCGTTTTCCCATATTTGCGTTTTCCCATATTTGCGTTTTCCCATATTTGCTTTTTTCCCATACTTGCGATTTTCCCATATTTGCGATTTTCCCATATTTGCGATTTTCCCATATTTGCGATTTTCCCATATTTGCGATTTTCCCATATTTGCATTATTCCCATATTTGCGTTATTCCCATATTTGCGTTATTCCCATATTTGCGTTATTCCCATATTTGCGTTATTCCCATATTTGCATTATTCCCATATTTGCGTTATTCCCATATTTGCGTTTTTCCGATATTTGCGTTTTTCCCATATTTGCGTTTTTCCCATATTTGCGTTTTTCCCATATTTGCGTTTTTCCCATATTTGCGTTTTTCCCATATTTGCGTTTTTCCCATATTTGCGTTTTTCCCATATTTGCGTTTTTCCCATATTTGCGTTTTTCCCATATTTGCGTTATTCCCATATTTGCGTTTTTACCATATTTGCGTTTTTCCCACAATTGCGTTTTTCCCACATTTGCAATTTTTCCCATATTTGCGTTTTTCCCATATTTGCGTTTTTCCCATATTTGCGTTTTTCCCATACTAGCGATTTTACCATACTAGCGATTTTCCCATACTAGCGATTTTCCCATACTAGCGATTTTCCCATACTTGTGATTTTCCCACACTTGCGTTTTTCGCATATTTGCGTTTTTCCCATATTTCTGTTTTCCCCATATTTGCGTTTTTCCCATATTTGCGTTTTTCCCATATTTGCGTTTTCCTAATATTTGCGTTTTTCCCATATTTGCGTTTTTCCCATATTTGCGTTTTTCCCTATATTTGCGTTTTCCCCTATATTTGCGTTTTTCCCATATTTGCGCTTTTCCCATATTTGCATTTATCATATATTTCGTGAACCTTTGACTATTCGGACTATGTCCTACCAACCAATACCTTCGTCTTGTCAAGTTGAATCACAAGTTTATCTTCTCCGATAATTTCATTTTTCCCATATTTGCGGTTTTCCAATATTTTCGATTTTCCCATATTTGCGTTTTCCCCATATTTGCGTTTTTCCCATATTTGCGTTATTCCCATATTTGCGTTATTCCCATATTTGCGTTATTCCCATATTTGCGTTTTTCCCATATTTGCGTTTTTCCCATATTTGCGTTTTTCCCATATTTGCGTTTTTCCCATATTTGCGTTTTTCCCATATTTGCGTTTTTCCCATATTTGCGTTTTTCCCATATTTGCGTTTTCCCCATATTTGCGGTTTCCCCATATTTGCGGTTTCCCCATATTTGCGTTTTCCCCATAATTGCGTTTTCCCCATATTTGCGTTTTCCCCATATTTGCGTTTTCCCCATATTTGCGTTTTCCCCATATTTGCGTTTTCCCCATATTTGCGTTTTCCCCATATTTGCGTTTTCCCCATATTTGCGTTTTCCCCATATTTGCGTTTTCCCCATATTTGCGTTTTCCCCATATTTGCGTTTTCCCCATATTTGCGTTTTCCCCATATTTGCGTTTTCCCCATATTTGCGTTTTCCCCATATTTGCGTTTTCCCCATATTTGCGTTTTCCCCATATTTGCGTTTTCCCCATATTTGCGTTTTCCCCATATTTGCGTTTTCCCCATATTTGCGTTTTCCCCATATTTGCGTTTTCCCCATATTTGCGTTTTCCCCATATTTGCGTTTTCCCCATATTTGCGTTTTCCCCATATTTGCGTTTTCCCCATATTTGCGTTTTCCCCATATTTGCGTTTTCCCCATATTTGCGTTTTCCCCATATTTGCGTTTTCCCCACATTTGCTTTTTTCCCACATTTGCGTTTTTCCAATATTTTCGATTTCCTCATATTTGCGTTTTCCCCATATTTGCGTTTTCCCCATATTTGCGTTTTCCCCATATTTGCGTTTTTCCCATATTTTCGTTTTTCCCATATTTTCGTTTTTCCCATATTTTCGTTTTTCCCATATTTGCATTTATCATATATTTCGTGAACCTTTGACTATTCAGACTATGTCCTACCAACCAATACCTTCGTCTTGTCAAGTTGAATCACAAGTTTATCTTCTCCGATAATTTCATTTTTCCTATATTTGCGTTTTTCCCATATTTGCGTTTTTCCCATATTTGCGTTATTCCGATATTTGCATTTTTCCTATATTTGCATTTTTCCCATATTTGCGTTTTTCCCATATTTGCGTTTTTCCCATATTTGCGTTTTTCCCATATTTGCGTTTTTCCCATATTTGCGTTTTTCCCATATTTGCGTTTTTCCCATATTTGCGTTTTTCCCATATTTGCGATTTTCCATTACTTGCGATTTTCCCATAATTGCGATTTTCCCATAATTGCGATTTTCCCATACTTGCGATTTTCCTATATTTGCTTTTTTCCCATATTTGCGTTTTTCCCATATTTGCGTTTTTCCCATATTTGCGTTTTTCTTATATTTGCCTTTTTCCCATATTTGCGTTTTTCCCATATTTGCGTTTTTCCCATATTTGCGTTTTTCCCATATTTGCGTTTTTCCCATATTTGCGTTTTTCCCATATTTGCGTTTTCCCCATATTTGCGTTTTCCCCATATTTGCGTTTTTCCCATATTTGCGTTTTCCCCATATTTGCGTTTTCCCCATATTTGCGTTTTCCCCATATTTGCGTTTTCCCCATATTTGCGTTTTCCCCATATTTGCGTTTTCCCCATATTTGCGTTTTCCCCATATTTGCGTTTTTCCCACATTTGCTTTTTTCCCACATTTGCGTTTTTCCAATATTTTCGATTTCCTCATATTTGCGTTTTCCCCATATTTGCGTTTTCCCCATATTTGCGTTTTCCCCATATTTGCGTTTTCCCCATATTTGCGTTTTCCCCATATTTGCGTTTTCCCCATATTTGCGTTTTTCCCCATATTTGCGTTTTTCCCCATATTTGCGTTTTTCCCCATATTTGCGTTTTTCCCATTTTTGCGTTTTTCCCATATTTGCGTTTTTCCCATATTTGCGTTTTTCCCATATTTGCGTTTTTCCCATATTTGCGTTTTCCTAATTTTTGCGTTTTTCTCTATATTTGCGTTTTCCCCACATTTGCGTTTTAACCATATTTGCGTTTTTCCCATATTTGCATTCATCATATATTTCGTGAACCTTTGCCTATTCAGACTATGTCCTACCAACCAATACCTTCCTCTTGTCAAGTTGAATCACAAGTTTATCTTCTCCGATAATTTCATTTTTCCCATATTTGCGTTTTTCCCATATTTGCGTTTTTCCCATATTTGCGTTTTTCCCATATTTGCATATTTCCCATATTTGCGTTTTTCCATATTTGCGTCTTTCCCATATTTGCGTTTTGCCCAAATTAGTGTTTTTCTCATATTAGCGTTTTTCCCATATTTGCGTTTTTCCCATATTTGCGTTTTCCCATATTTGCGTTTTCCCATATTTGCTTTTTTCCCATACTTGCGATTTTCCCATATTTACGATTTTCCCATATTTGCGATTTTCCCATATTTGCGTTATTCCCATATTTGCGTTTTTCCCATATTTGCCTCTTCCCCATATTTGCGTTTTTCCCATATTTGCGTTTTTCTCATATTTGCGTTTTTCCCATATTTGCGTTTTTCCCATATTTGCGTTTTTCCCATATTTGCGTTTTTCCCATATTTGCGTTTTTCCCATATTTGCGTTTTTCCCATATTTGCGTTTTTCCCATATTTGCGATTTTCCCATATTTGCGATTTTCCCATATTTGCGATTTTCCAATATTTGCGATTTTCCAATATTTGCGATTTTCCAATATTTGCGATTTTCCAATATTATCGATTTCCCCATTTTTGCGTTTTCCCCATATTTGCGTTTTCCCCATATTTGCGTTTTCCCCATATTTGCGTTTTCCCCATATTTGCGTTTTCCCCATATTTGCGTTTTCCCCATATTTGCGTTTTCCCCATATTTGCGTTTTCCCCATATTTGCGTTTTCCCCATATTTGCGTTTTCCCCATATTTGCGTTTTCCCCATATTTGCGTTTTCCCCATATTTGCGTTTTCCCCATATTTGCGTTTTCCCGCCGGCCGAAGTGGCCGTGCGGTTAAAGGCGCTGCAGTCTGGAACCGCAAGACCGCTACGGTCGCAGGTTCGAATCCTGCCTCGGGCATGGATGTTTGTGATGTCCTTAGGTTAGTTAGGTTTAACTAGTTCTAAGTTCTAGGGGACTAATGACCTCAGCAGTTGAGTCCCATAGTGCTCAGAGCCATTTTTTTTGCGTTTTCCCCATATTTGCGTTTTCCCCATATTTGCGTTTTCCCCATATTTGCGTTTTCCCCATATTTGCGTTTTCCCCATATTTGCGTTTTCCCCATATTTGCGTTTTCCCCATATTTGCGTTTTCCCCATATTTGCGTTTTTCCCACATTTGCTTTTTTCCCACATTTGCTTTTTTCCCACATTTGCGTTTTTCCCATATTTGCGTTTTTCCCATATTTGCGTTTTTCCAATATTTTCGATTTCCTCATATTTGCGTTTTCCCCATATTTGCGTTTTCCCCATATTTGCGTTTTTCCCATATTTTCGTTTTTCCCTTATTTGCATTTATCATATATTTCGTGAACCTTTGACTATTCAGACTATGTCCTACCAACCAATACATTCGTCTTGTCAAGTTGAATCACAAGTTTATCTTCTCCGATAATTTCATTTTTCCTATATTTGCGTTTTTCCCATATTTGCGTTTTTCCCATATTTGCGTTATTCCCATATTTGCATTTTTCCTATATTTGCATTTTTCCCATATTTGCGTTTTTCCCATATTTGCGTTTTTCCCATATTTGCGTTTTTCCCATATTTGCGTTTTTCCCATATTTGCGTTTTTCCCATATTTGCGTTTTTCCCATATTTGCGATTTTCCATTACTTGCGATTTTCCCATAATTGCGGTTTTCCCATAATTGCGATTTTCCCATACTTGCGATTTTTCTATATTTGCTTTTTTCCCATATTTGCGTTTTTCCCATATTTGCGTTTTTCCCATATTTGCGGTTTTCTTATATTTGCCTTTTTCCCATATTTGCGTTTTTCCCATATTTGCGTTTTTCCCATATTTGCGTTTTTCCCATATTTGCGTTTTTCCCATATTTGCGTTTTTCCCATATTTGCGTTTTCCCCTTATTTGCGTTTTTCCCCTTATTTGCGTTTTTCCCCATATTTGCGTTTTTCCCCATATTTGCGTTTTTCCCCATATTTGCGTTTTTCCCATATTTGCGTTTTTCCCATATTTGCGTTTTTCCCATATTTGCGTTTTTCCCATATTTGCGTTTTTCCCATATTTGCGTTTTTCCCATATTTGCGTTTTTCCCATATTTGCGTTTTTCCCATATTTGCGTTCTTCCCATATTTGCGTTTTTCCCATATTTGCGTTTTTCCCATATTTGCGTTTTTCCCATATTTGCGTTTTTCCCATATTTGCGTTTTTCCCATATTTGCGTTTTTCCCATATTTGCGTTTTTCCCATATTTGCGTTTTTCCCATATTTGCGTTTTTCCCATATTTGCGTTTTTCCCATATTTGCGTTTTTCCCATATTTGCGTTTTTCCCATATTTGCGTTTTTCCCATATTTGCGTTTTTCCCATATTTGCGTTTTTCCCATATTTGCGTTTTCCTAATTTTTGCGTTTTTCTCTATATTTGCGTTTTCCCCACATTTGCGTTTTAACCATATTTGCGTTTTAACCATATTTGCGTTTTTCCCATATTTGCATTCATCATATATTTCGTGAACCTTTGCCTATTCAGACTATGTCCTACCAACCAATACCTTCCTCTTGTCAAGTTGAATCACAAGTTTATCTTCTCCGATAATTTCATTTTTCCCATATTTGCGTTTTTCCCATATTTGCGTTTTTCCCATATTTGCATATTTCCCATATTTGCGTTTTTCCATATTTGCGTCTTTCCCATATTTGCGTTTTGCCCAAATTAGTGTTTTTCTCATATTTGCGTTTTTCTCATATTAGCGTTTTTCCCATCTTTGCGTTTATCCCATATTTGCGTTTTTCCCATATTTGCGTTTTTCCCATATTTGCGTTTTTCCCATATTTGCATTTTTGCCATATCTGCGTTTTTGCCATATTTGCGTTTTTGCCATATTTGCGTTTTTCCCACATTTGCGTTTTTCCCACATTTGCGTTTTTCCCACATTTGCAATTTTTCCCATTTTTGCGTTTTTCCCATATTTGCGTTTTTCCCATTTTTGCGTTTTTCCCATATTTGCGTTTTTCCCATATTTGCGTTTTTCCCATATTTGCGTTTTTCCCATATTTGCGTTTTCCCATATTTGCTTTTTTCCCATACTTGCGATTTTCCCATATTTGCGATTTTCCCATATTTGCGATTTTCCCATATTTGCGATTTTCCCATATTTGCGATTTTCCCATATTTGCGTTTTTCCCATATTTGCGTTATTCCCATATTTGCGTTTTTGTCATATTTACGTTTTTACCATATTTGCGTTTTTCCCACAATTGCGTTTTTCCCACAATTGCAATTTTTCTCATATTTGCGTTTTTCCCATATTTGCGTTTTTCCCATATTTGCGATTTTCCCATATTTGCGTTTTTCCCATATTTGCGATTTTCCCATATTTGCGTTTTTCCCATATTTGCGTTTTTCCCATACTAGCGATTTTCCCATACTTGCGATTTTCCCATACTTGCGTTTTTCCCACACTTGCGTTTTTCCCATATTTGCGTTTTCCTAATATTTGCGTTTTTCCCATATTTGCGTTTTTCCCATATTTGCGTTTTTCCCATATTTGCGTTTTTCCCATATTTGCGTTTTTCCCTATATTTGCGTTTTTCCCATATTTGCGCTTTTCCCATATTTGCATTTATCATATATTTCGTGAACCTTTGACTATTCGGACTATGTCCTACCAACCAATACCTTCGTCTTGTCAAGTTGAATCACAAGTTTATCTTCTCCGATAATTTCATTTTTCCCATATTTGCGGTTTTCCAATATTTTCGATTTTCCCATATTTGCGTTTTCCCCATATTTGCGTTTTTCCCATATTTGCGTTATTCCCATATTTGCGTTATTCCCATATTTGCGTTATTCCCATATTTGCGTTTTTCCCATATTTGCGTTTTTCCCATATTTGCGTTTTTCCCATATTTGCGTTTTTCCAATATTTGCGTTTTTCCAATATTTGCGTTTTTCCCATATTTGCGTTTTTCCCATATTTGCGTTTTTCCCATATTTGCGTTTTTCCCATATTTGCGTTTTTCCCATATTTGCGTTTTTCCCATATTTGCGTTTTTCCCATATTTGCGTTTTTCCCATATTTGCGTTTTTCCCATATTTGCGTTTTTCCCATATTTGCGTTTTTCCCATATTTGCGTTTTTCCCATATTTGCGTTTTTCCCATATTTGCGTTTCTCATATATTTCGTGAACCTTTGACTATTCAGACTATGTACTACCAACCGATTCTTTCCTTTTGTCAAGTTGTACCACAAGTTTATCTTCTCTCATATTTGCATTTTTCCCATATTTGCCTCTTCCCCATATTTGCGTTTTTCCCATATTTGCGTTTTTCCCATATTTGCGTTTTTCCCATATTTGCGTTTTTCCCATATTTGCGTTTTTCCCATATTTGCGTTTTTCCCATATTTGCATTTTTCCCATATTTGCGTTTTTCCCATATTTGCGTATTTCCCATATTTGCGTATTTCCCATATTTGCGTTTTTCCCATATTTGCGTTTTTCCCATGTTTTCGTTTTTCCCATATTTGCGTTTTTCCCGTATTTGCAATTTTTCCCCGTATTTGCGTTTATCCCGTATTGGCGTTTATCCCATATTTGCGTTTTTCCCATATTTGCGTTTTTCCCATATTTGCGTTTTTCCCATATTTGCGTTTTTCCCATATTTGCGTTTTTCCCATACTTGCGTTTTTCCCATATTTGCGTTTTTCCCATATTTGCGTTTTTCCCATATTTGCGTTTTTCCCATATTTGCGTTTTTCCCATATTTGCGTTTTTCCCATATTTGCGTTTTTCCCATATTTGCGTTTTTCCCATATTTGCGTTTTTCCCATATTTGCGTTTTTCCCATATTTGCGTTTTTCCCATATTTGCGTTTTCCCCATATTGCGGTTTTCCTAATATTTGCGTTTTTCCCATATTTGCGTTTTTCCCTATATTTGCGTTATCCCCACTTTTGCGTTTTCCCCACATTTGCGTTTTCCCCACATTTTCGTTTTTCCCATATTTGCGTTTTTCCCATATTTGCATTTATCATATATTTCGTGAACATTTGACTATTCAGACTATGTCCTACCAACCAATACCTTCGTCTTGTCAAGTTGAATCACAAGTTTATCTTCTCCGATAATTTCATTTTTCCCATATTTGCGTTTTTCCATTACTTGCGATTTTCCCATACTTGCGATTTTCCCATACTTGCGATTTTCCCATACTTGCGATTTTCCCATACTTGCGATTTTCCCATACTTGCGATTTTCCCATACTTGCGATTTTCCCATACTTGCGATTTTCCCATACTTGCGATTTTCCCATGTTTGCGTCTTTCCCATATTTGCGTTTTTCCCATATTTGCGTTTTTCCCATATTTGCGTTTTTCCCATATTTGCGTTTTTCCCATATTTCTGTTTTCCCCATATTTGCGTTTTTCCCATATTTGCGTTTTCCTAATTTTTGCGTTTTTCCCCATATTTGCGTTTTTCTCTATATTTGCGTTTTCCCCACATTTGCGTTTTAGCCATATTTGCGTTTTTCCCATATTTGCATTTATCATATATTTCGTGAACCTTTGACTATTCAGACTATGTCCTACCAACCAATACCTTCCTCTTGTCAAGTTGAATCACAAGTTTATCTTCTCCGATAATTTCATTTTTCCCATATTTGCGTTTTTCCCATATTTGCGTTTTTCCCATATTTGCGTTTTTCCCATATTTGCGTCTTTCCCATATTTGCGTTTTGCCCATATTTGCGTTTTTCCCATATTTGCGTTTTTCTCATATTTGCGTTTTTCCCATATTTGCGTCTTTCCCATATTTGCGTCTTTCCCATATTTGCGTCTTTCCCATATTTGCGTCTTTCCCATATTTGCGTCTTTCCCATATTTGCGTTTTTCCCATATTTGCGTTTTTCCCATATTTGCGTTTTTGCCATATTTGTGTTTTTGCCATATTTGCGTTTTTCCCACATTTGCAATTTTTCCCACATTTGCGTTTTTCCCATATTTGCGTTTTCCCATATTTGCGTTTTTCTCATATTTGCGTTTTTCCCATATTTGCTTTTTTCCCATACTTGCGATTTTCCCATACTTGCGATTTTCCCATACTTGCGATTTTCCCATACTTGCGATTTTCCCATATTTGCGATTTTCCCATATTTGCGTTTTTCCCATATTTGCGTTTTTCCCATATTTGCGTTTTTCCCATATTTTCGTTTTTCCCATATTTGCGTTTTTCCCATATTTGCGTTTTTCCCATATTTGCGTTTTTCCCATATTTGCGTTTTTCCCATATTTGCGTTTTTGCCATATTTGCGTTTTTGCCATATTTGCGTTCTTGCCATATTTGCGTTCTTGCCATATTTGCGTTCTTGCCATATTTGCGTTCTTGCCATATTTGCGTTTTTCCCATATTTGCGTTTTTCCCATATTTGCGTTTTTCCCATATTTGCGTTTTTCCCATATTTGCGTTTTTCCCATATTTGCGTTTTTCCCATATTTGCGTTTTTCCCATATTTGCGTTTTTCCCATATTTGCGTTTTTCCCATATTTGCGTTTTTCCCATATTTGCGTTTTTCCCATATTTGCGTTTCTCATATATTTCGTGAACCTTTGACTATTCAGACTATGTACTACCAACCGATTCTTTCCTTTTGTCAAGTTGTACCACAAGTTTATCTTCTCTCATATTTGCGTTTTTCCCATATTTGCGTTTTTCCCATATTTGCGTTTTTCCCATATTTGCGTATTTCCCATATTTGCGTTTTTCCCATATTTGCGTTTTTCCCATATTTGCGTTTTCCCCATATTTGCGTTTTTCCCATATTTGCGTTTTTCCCATATTTGCGTTTTTCCCATATTTGCGTTTTTCCCATATTTGCGTTTTTCCCATATTTGCGTTTTTCCCATATTTGCGTTTCTCATATACACTCCTGGAAATGGAAAAAAGAACACATTGACACTGGTGTGTCAGACCCACCATACTTGCTCAGGACACTGCGAGAGGGCTGTACAAGCAATGATCACACGCACGGCACAGCGGACACACCAGGAACCGCGGTGTTGGCCGTCTAATGGCGCTAGCTGCGCAGCATTTGTGCACCGCCGCCGTCAGTGTCAGCCAGTTTGCCGTGGCATACGGAGCTCCATCGCAGTCTTTAACACTGGTAGCATGCCGCGACAGCGTGGACGTGAACCGTATGTGCAGTTGACGGACTTTGAGCGAGGGCGTATAGTGGGCATGCGGGAGGCCGGGTGGACGTACCGCCGAATTGCCCAACACGTGGGGCGTGAGGTCTCCACAGTACATCGATGTTGTCGCCAGTGGTCGGCGGAAGGTGCACGTGCCCGTCGACCTGGGACCGGACCGCAGCGACGCACGGATGCACGCCAAGACCATAGGAACCTACGCAGTGCCGTAGGGGACCGCACCGCCACTTCCCAGCAAATTAGGGACACTGTTGCTCCTGGGGTATCGGCGAGGACCATTCGCAACCGTCTCCATGAAGCTGGGTTACGGTCCCGCACACCGTTAGGCCGTCTTCCGCTCACGCCCCAACATCGTGCAGCCCGCTTCCAGTGGTGTCGCGACAGGCGTGAATGGAGGGACGAATGGAGACGTGTCGTCTTCAGCGATGAGAGTCGCTTCTGCCTTGGTGCCAATGATGGTCGTATGCGTGTTTGGCGCCGTGCAGGTGAGCGCCACAATCAGGACTGCATACGACCGAGGCACACAGGGCCAACACCCGGCATCATGGTGTGGGGAGCGATCTCCTGCACTGGCCGTACACCACTGGTGATCGTCGAGGGGACACTGAATAGTGCACGATACATCCAAACCGTCATAGAACCCATCGTTCTACCATTCCTAGACCGGCAAGGGACCTTGCTGTTCCAACAGGACAATGCACGTCCGCATGTATCCCGTGCCACCCAACGTGCTCTAGAAGGTGTAAGTCAACTACCCTGGCCAGCAAGATCTCCGGATCTGTCCCCCATTGAGCATGTTTGGGACTGGATGAAGCGTCGTCTCACGCGGTCTGCACGTCCAGCACGAACGCTGGTCCAACTGAGGCGCCAGGTGGAAATGGCATGGCAAGCCGTTCCACAGGACTACATCCAGCATCTCTACGATCGTCTCCATGGGAGAATAGCAGCCTGCATTGCTGCGAAAGGTGGATATACACTGTACTAGTGCCGACATTGTGCATGCTCTGTTGCCTGTGTCTATGTGCCTGTGGTTCTGTCAGTGTGATCATGTGAGGTATCTGACCCCAGGAATGTGTCAATAAAGTTTCCCCTTCCTGGGACAATGAATTCACGGTGTTCTTATTTCAATTTCCAGGAGTGTGTATTAGTCGGAGGCGACTTAGACCTACCTAGTATAGACTGGGATGTCTATGGATTCATTACAGGTGGTACAGACAAGCCGTCGTGTGAATTACTTTTGAATACATTATCCGATAACTGTCTTGAGCAGCTAAATCGACAGCCAACGCGTAATGGAAATATTTTATATCTGGTAGCCACGAACAGACCAGACCTCATCGACGGTGTCAGTGTTGAGACAGGGATTAGTGATCATGATGTTGTCATTACGACTGTGGTTACGAAAGTTAAAAAGTCGGTCAAGAAGGCTAGGAGAGTATTCTTACTAGAAAGAGCGGATAAGCAGTTGTTAGCATCCCACTTAGTAAAATGGTTCAAACGGCTCTGAGCACTATGGGACTTAACTGCTGAGGTCATTAGTCCCCTAGAACTTAGAACTAGTTAAACCTAACTAACCTAAGGACATCACAAACATCCATGCCCGAGGCAGGATTCGAACCTGCGACCGTAGCGGCCTTGCGGTTCCAGACTGCAGCGCCTTTAACCGCACGGCCACTTCGGCCGGCCCCACTTAGTAAATGAATCGACTTCATTTACTTCCGGTACGATGGACGTGGAAGAATTATGGGCAAATTTTAAACACATTGTAAATCACGCATTGGAGAAGTATGTGCCGAAAAAGTGGGTTACGGACGGAAAAGACCCACCGTGGTCTAACAGCGCAGTTCGGAGAATGCTCAGGAAGTAAAGACAGTTGCATTCGCGGTACAAGAAAGATCGGGAGAATGAGGACAGGCAAAAGTTAGTAGAGATTCGTGCTGCTGTAAAAATAGCGATGCGCGAAGCATACAACCACCACCACCGTCATACCTTCGCAAAAGATCTTGCTGATAACCCAAGGAAAATCTGGTCTTACGTAAAATCGGTAAGCGGGTCGAAGGCTTCCATCCAGTCACTCACTGATCAGTCTGGCCTGGCAACGGAAGACAGCAAAACGAAAGCTGAAATTTTAAATTTAGCATTTGAGAAATCGTTCATGCAGGAGGATCGTACAAACATACCGCCGTTTGAGTCTCGTACAGATTACCGCATGGAGGGCATAGTGATAGACATCCCTGGGGTTGTGAAGCAGCTGAATGGGTTGAAAATGAATAAGTCGCCAGGTCCTGATGGGATTCCAATTCGGTTTTACAGAGAGTACTCTAATGCAGTGGCTGCTTACTTAGCTTGCATTTATCGCGAATCTCTTGCCCAACGTAAAGTCCCGAGTGACTGGAAAAAAGCGCAGGTGACGCCTGTATATAAGAAGGGTAGAAGGACGGATCCTCAAAATTATAGACCAATATCCTTAGCATCGGTTTGATTCTCGAACATATTCTCAGTTCTAATATAATGAATTTCCTTGAGACAGAGGAGTTGCTGTCCATGCATCAGCACGGCTTTAGAAAGCAACGCCCCTGCGAAACGTGACTCGCCCTTTTTTCACATGATATCTTGCGAACCATGGATGAAGGGTATCAGACGGATGCCATATTCCTTGAGTTCCGGAAAGCGTTTGACTCGGTGCCCCACTGCAGACTCCTAACTAAGGTAGGAGCATATGGGATTGGTTCCCAGATATGTGAGTGGCTCGAATACTTCTTAAGTAATAGAACCCAGTAAGTTGTCCTCGATGGTGAGTGTTCATCGGAGGTGAGGGTATCATCAAGAGTGTCCCAGGGAAGTGTGGTAGGTCCGCTGTTTTATATCTACATAAATGATCTTTTGGATAGGGTGGATAGCAATGTGCGGCTGTTTGCTGATGATGTTGTGGTGTACGGGAAGGAGGATACAAGATGACTTGGACAGGATTTGTGATTGGTATAAAGAATGGCAGCTAACTCTAAATATAGATAAATGTAAATTAATGCAGATGAATAGGAGAATGAATCCTGTAATGTTTGAATACTCCATTAGTAGTGTAGTGCTGGACACAGTCACGTCGATTAAATATTTGGGCGTAACATTGCAGAGCGATATGAAGTGGGACAAGCATGTAATGGCAGTTGTGGGGAAGGCGGATAGTCGTCTTCGGTTCATTGGTAGAATTTTGGAAAGATGTGGTTCATCTGTAAAGGAGACCGCATATAAAACACTAATACGACCTATTCTTGAGTACTGCTCAAGCGTTTGGGATCCCTATGAGGGAGGACATAGAAGCAATTCAGAGGCGGGCTGCTAGATTTGTTACTGGTAGGTTTGATCATCACGCTAGTGTTACGGAAATGCTTCAAGAACTCGGGTGGGAGTCTCTGGAGGAAAGGAGGCGTTCTATTCGTGAATTGCTACTGAGGAAATTTAGAGAACCAGCATTTGAGGCTGACTTCAGTACAATTTTACTGTCGCCAACTTATATTTCGCGGAAAGACCACAAAGATAAGAGAGATTAGGGCCCATACAGAGACATATAGGCAGTCATTTTTCCCTTGTTCTGTTTGGTAGTGGAACAAGGAGAGAAGATGCTAATTGTGGTACGAGGTACCCTCCGCCACGCACCGTATGGTGGATCGTGGAGTATGTATGTAGATGTAGATCTGCAGGCAACTGCTTTCTGGGATGCAAAAGGGGCGGCTTCTCAGTGATTAGCTTCTAAAGAGGAAAACAGTGACTGGTAAATATTATGCAGGTCTTTTGGAGCAAATGGATGAAAAAAGTCAGTGGATGCCTCTTAAAAAAAAAAAAAAAAAAAGTCGGGAGGCTGTCTATCCATAAAAATTTCTTGGTAGTGGTAAAGGTGAGGTATTTCAAATAGATATTCAGCAGAGTTAGTGACTGATTTTTTGCCATTATGGTTTAAGGAACACCTTGACTGCGTCGTTTTCCGGACGAAGGATTTGCGACACCCGGTCACAATTTAGATTAACACATTCCTTTTTTGTCCTTTATCAGTTACAGGTATTCCCCCCCCCCCCCTTTTACAGAAGGAGCACTTTTAACTTGTTATTTCTATTTTTTGTCATAGCTATTTTTGATTGGTTATTGCAAATACTTTCTCCGCAACAGGGCAGGTACCCTCTGACTTTCACCTTTCGCACACCTAATGAAAATTTTTATAGAAAGCTGTTGCCTTGAATGGAACGTGCCTTCCGCGTGGAATCCGGTCGTGATAATGAAGGTTATGATCTCTGTGATTACCTTCTGAAATTTGTTTGATGGCAATAATCACTAACCGAGACTTGACTTGCGTGGTAAAATTCGCATGCACAATGTTCTCAACTTACACGCCATCATTGAAACTAAGTGGCACTTACTTCTTAAAAACGTTACGACGTTGGCCAAGGTCGTAAGGCAGGTATGAAGATTTGCTTTCGCCTCCCGTATCTGTGACGCAGATCTGTGTTGTTCCTCTCAGCAGCTTAGCAGTTATCGCTCCTTGAGTTTATAACGTCTTTCACGAGGTCCCAAATTACGTTCTCTTAGACCAGAGCTTACACTAAGTGCAGGACGGATTCTATTACAGTTTTGTGTGTCTGCATCGTACGTTAGTTAATCTGTCACCTTGGGTGCAGGACGTATTCCGTGGCTTCACAACGCTGACCGCCGTGATCACTTAAATCAGTTATCAACATCATTATTACTTTATTGTACGTATTGTGCTTTCTGTTTACGACGGAGTAGCGTTACCAGAAAACTATGTTGCAGAGCAAGTTAACCAACCGTTTGCTCTTCGGTGTCCCAAGTTTGAAGTTGATTAAAGCAAAGTGTGATAAATGACGTTAATTTTTTTACAGTTTTTATTGATTAACAGTATGTTTTATGTATGGATCCAAAGCCGCTGTAAGTTCTTTAAAGGAAACAATTTTCCTGCATACAGTGTCCTATTTCGGAACAGACACTTAAGTTACTTAGCAGTTAGCCAATTTTGCCTCCTTGCGCGTTAAAGAGCTACATGAAAATAAAAATTGAATAAATTGTATTCTATTGCACATAAAAGTGTGGAGGAAAAGCAACATATGATGGTTTCCGTAATAACAGTTTTTGCACAATCATAGTAGGGGCAGGTACAACTTTCGCATATGTGAAATCCACACATAAAATGGAAAGAGTGCAACCTCTATTCGCATTTTGTGATTGCGCCATCATACGTAACACATAACCTAAATTAGCGTGGCTAGTGAAGTGGAAACACGTGTCTTGGTCAGCGTGTAAAAATCAAACAGAATGCACGTCAACTACGCATAAAAATTACTTCCTTTAAGAACATTTTTCTTTATTGTTCAGTACATCAAATAAATCTACCACACACATTATATGAATGCTCTAGTGTCCGAAAGAACAGACACTAAATGGGATTCTTAGCTGAGAATATATATGTAAATTGAAGGTGTAGGGGGGAGAGAATGGAAAGGAATGGGGAGGGATTACTGATGTCATCTGTATTGGGACAACAGACGGAATCAACGGCGACGAGTGTAAATATTTACTGGACTGGGATTTGAACCCGGGATCTCCTGCTTCCTATGCAGTTGCATGACTAACTACACCACCCAGGACAGTGTTATCGCAACTGTGAGGACTATCTCGGCAAACCTCGCGGCCACCCACTTTCCCACCAAGCACCAGCTATCCACAGTCCCTGTCCATTCCCCTCAGGGGGCTCAGCATTTAGTTGCTGGGTATGGGCTTGGTGACCCCGGGGTCCCTGAGCTGGGGACTGGGAAGCGCCACCAGTCCTCAATACTGTAAGCTCTGAGCGTGCTTCAACGACCACCGTGATGGTGGAACGTTGTATGGTACAGAGCCCGGGGATCTTGGCTTAACTGCCTGGGTCGCGAGGATGGTATAAACCTCTATAAAAAAAACCTCAATCTCAAGGTGTGCTGGGTGCTGAGGAGACGCATGGCTGTTGAGGTAGAACAGTTGCTAGCGGGCGACCTCTGGGGAAACTGCCGCCCCCCGCTTGTATTAGGCTTACCCAGGCAAGTGGGGCTCTCTCTGGGTGGATATTCCTTCCCCTAGCTGCTCGTGGGACCACCATGAAACGAAATAAGAATAGTGCGCAAGCACGAGTCTCTAAGAAAGGAAAGTTCAATGCTTTACAGTATGACCTCCAATCTTTCCCTTCCCTGTCCACACCAGGGGAGGGACGGCGGTCTAAATTACCTGGTGAGACGTATTCTCCTCGATTTCTGGTTTACAGCCGAACAGATGGGGAGTCATTTCTGACCACAAAGCCTCAGTTTTTTGTGAAAAATTTAGAGGACAAGTTTGGAGAAGTTGAGGGCATGTCTAAAATGTGGTCTGGAGCAGTCCTCATACAGACAGCATTCTCAGCACAGTCACGGGCATTGCTTGTTTGTGACAAGCTCGGTGATATTGCAGTCTCCATTACGCCTCATAAGAGCCTCAATATGCTTCAGGGACTTATTTTTCATCGTGACTTGTTGTTGCAGTTTGACGACAAGCTCCATGCAAATCTGGAACGCCGCGGTGTCCACTTTGTATCAAGTGTCTTCAGGGGACCTACAGATAGTATGGTCGCCACCGGCGCCTTCATCTTTGCTTTCGAGGGAGACACCCTGCCCGAGAAGGTCAAGGTGATGATATATCGATGTGATGTTAAGCCTTACGTCCCTCCTCCCATGCCCTGCTTTAAGTGCTGGAGGTTTGGGCATATGTCATAGAGATGTGACGCCAACCCTACCTGTCGGGATTGTGGATGTGCCTCCCACCCCAATGTCCCGTGTTCGCTGCCCCCTGCCCCCTGTTTGTGTCAACTGCAGACTGAAACATTCACCTTGCTCGTCAGACTGCGCGGTTTATCATAAAGAACGGAAGATTTTGACCTTGGACAGGCTCACTTACACAGAGGCTAAACGTAAGTACGACCAACTTCACCCTGTGCGCATTTCATCGACGTTTGCTGCAGCAGCTTTGATGTAGCCATCCCTGGCGATGAGCCCCCAAGCTCAGCCGCTTTTTGTGGGCCCTCCACCCTGGCCATCTATTCCTGCCCCCCAGGTAGTTGGGGCAACACCCCCTTCCGTTGCTCCCCTGTTATCAACATCGGGAGTAACAACCCCTCCTTCTTTGGGGACTTCAGTCCCCACCTCTGAGCCGGAGAAGTGCCCGCCTCCTCCGGCTCCCCTCATGTGGAAGGGATCGCTTGATGCCCTCCCTTCCACAGTTACTGCCCCTCCAGATGTCAGCCAGTGGCTGAAAAAGCCACCACCTGAGGGCTGTAGGGCTTCCAGGTCTTCCTCGGTCCATGAGACTGGGTCGGAAAAGCCCGCCCAGCCTGATAAACCAAAGGACAAACGGGACCCTACCAAAAAGAAGAAAAAGCAAAAGGAGAAGGATATAGAGACAGAAAAGTTCACCACTGCACCTGAAGATGATGTGGAGCGTCTAGCGTCCCCTCAGAAGTTAAATGTTGCTCGACCTGCAGCCCCTATGGAAGTTGATCAGGCTACTTCGCAATCAGTGGCGGCGGACGCTTCTAAGGCGTAACCTATCCCCCCCAGGTTCTTTCATGTCTTCACAGTCAGATACCATTATCCTTCAATGGAATTTCCGTGGTTTTTTCCACCACCTTGCTGAGTTGAAACAGCTTTTGGGCCGCTTCCCTGCCACTTGTCTGGCCCTACAGCAAACCTGGTTTCCTGTTCGGTGGACCCCCTCCCTCTGTGGCTACCGGGCTTACTATAAGAACCCCATAGAATACGACAGGGTGTCTGGCGGTGTCTGTGTTTATGTTCTTGCCACTGTTCCTAGTGCCCCAGTGCCACTTCACATGGCTCTCGAGGCAGTGGCTGTTAGTTCGGGCCGGAATGGAGCTTACCATCTGTTCCCTCTACCTTCACCCCGATAAGGTTGTCCCTCTTGCCGACCTAGCTGCCTTGTTCACCCAGCTCCCCCCCACCATTCCTCCTTTTAAGGGACTTGAATGCCCACCACCCTTTATGGGGTGGGGCCCAGATTTCGGGCCAGGGTAGGAACGTTGAGGCTCTCTTGGCACAGCAGGATATTTGCCTTCTTAACATTGGTGCTCCCACATGTTTTAGCTTGACTCATGGCACATACTCGGCCAATAACCTCTCTCTTAGTAGCCCAGGTCTTCTTCCATACCTCAGTTGGAGGGTCCACATCGACCTCTGTGGTAGCGACCACTTTCCTATCGTTGTTTCTCTTCTTCAATCCCAACCCCCTGACCAGCTGCCACGATGGTCTCTTCGTGGAGCTGATTGGGCAGCCTACACCTCAGCTACTATGGCCATCGCTCCGCTTCCTGGTGACACTGATTTCGCGGTGGACGAGGTCACTATGGCCATTGTTTCTGCTGCCGAGGCAACTGTCCCCTGCTCTTCCAGTACCCTAAGGCGCAAGTCAGTTCCTTGTGGACACCAGAGATTGCAGAATCTATCCGGGACTGCCCGCGAGGCTTGCAATGACATCCAGCGTCATCCTTCCCTAGAGAATCTGGTTGCCTTTAAACGGCTGTGGGCCCGGGCTCGGCGGTTAATCCAGCAGAGCAAACAGGACTGCTGGGAACAATATGTTGCCAACATAGGTTCTCCCGCCTCCCCATCTCAGGTGTGGTCGCGGGTTCGGCGCATTTTTGGCTTTCGCCCTCATGCGTCAGTCCCGTGCCTTTCTCTTTGGGGTACACTTTGTACTGACCCAATGACCATCGCCGAACATCTGCCAGAGTACTTCACTCGTATTTCCGCGATAGTAGGCTACAGCACAGAATTCCGCGCCGTTAAAGAGCAGGCTGAGCCTATGCAGTTGTTGTTTCGCATGCACCATTGGGAACGATACAACGCCCCGTTCAGTGAATGGGAGTTCCAAAGTGCCATTACAGCTTGCCCCAATACCTCTCCAGGTCCAGACCGAATCCACAATCAGTTTCTTCGCCATCTCTTGGCGCACTGTTAGGGTGAATTACTCGCCCTGTTTAACCACATTTGGATGGAGGGCGTTTCCCAACTCGTTTGCAGGATAGCATTACCATCCCAGTTCTGAAACCTGGTGCAGATCCGCTGGTGGTTGATAGTTATCGCCCTATCAGCCTTACCAATATTATGTGCAAACTCCTGGAACGGATGGTGAGTCGGCAGCTCATGTGGATCCTCGAAGCTCGGGGCCTCCTAGCCCAGAAACAGGGTGCTTCCGTCAGGGCCGCTCAGTGATCGACAATTTAGTCTCGCTAGAGTCGGCTATTCGTACAGCTTTTATTCGGCGAGAACATCTAGTTGCTGTTTCCTTTGATCTTTGGAAGGTGTACGATACCACATGGCGCCATCATATCCTTGCTACGCTGCACAAATGGGGCTTATGGGGTCCACTTCCGATGTTTCTACGTAATTTTCTCTCCAATCGCTCCTTTCGGGTTAGAGTTGGCACATATTTTAGCTCTGCTCATATTCAGGAGAATGGTGTCCCACAGGGCTCAGTTCTCGGTGTTCCCCTCTTTTTAGTGGCGATTAATGGTCTTGCGGCTGTGGTGGGCTCATCGGTCTTTTCCTCTCTATATGCCAATGACTTTTGTCTTTATTACAGTTCCCCAAGCATTAGTGTCGCTGAACGGTGGCTGCAAGGAGCTATCCGTAAGGCACATTTTTGGGCATCCAACCATGGTTTTCAGTTCTCAGCCTCCAAGACCCGAGTGATGCATTTCTGTCGTCGTCGAACTGTCCACCTCCATCCAGAGCTCTACCTTGCCAATGAACTCCTTCGTATTGAGGAGACGTATCGCTTCCTTGGCATGCTGTTTGATGCTCAGCTCACTTGGACACCTCATCTTCGCGAGCTTAAACAATGGTGCTGTCGGCACCTCAACATCCTTCGCTGCCGCAGCCACACCGTTTTTGGGGGCTGCACGAACAACCCTCCTACAGCTCTATAAGGCCTTAGTCCAGTCCCGTCTCGACTACGGGAGCGTGGTGTACGACGCAGCAGCACCTTCAATGTTGCAGATCCTCGACCCGATTCTCCATTGTGGCATCAGACTGGCGACAGGTGCCTTCCGCACTAGTCTGGTGACTAGACCTCTTGTAGAAGCTGAAATCCCTCCCCTACGATTCCGCCAACAACAGTTGCTTGCGTCGTACATCGCCTGCATCCATGCCTCGCCCGACCACCCAAACTGCAGGCTCCTTTTTCCATCTTCTGCACTCCACTCCCCACGACGGCGGCCTAGGTCGGGTCTCCCGATCGCGGTCCGCGTTCGTTCCCTTCTCTCGTCACTCGAGTCCCTGCCCATTCCTCCATCCTTCCGGCCCTCTTCTTCTACCCCTCCTTGGTCCCTCCCTCGCTTGCGGCTTTGCTTGGATTTGTCCTGCGACTCCAAGTCCTCCGTTCCACCTGCCAGTCTTCGTCAACAATTCCTGGCTCTTCTTTCATCTTTTCGCGATGCAGATGTAGTCTACACCGATGGTTCTGTGGTCGATGAACGCACTGGGTTTGCTTTCAAACACGGCGACTACGTTGAGCAGCATTCCCTGCCTTGTGGGAGCAGTGTTTTCACTGCGGAGCTGGTTGCTCTTTATCGTGCACTCGCTCACCTTTCCTCCTGCCCTGGGAAGTCATTTGTCATATGCAGTGACTCCCTGAGTGGATTGCAAGCACTCGACCAGTGTTTTTCTCAGGACCCTTTGGTGCGCGGTATTCAAGATGCTGTTTCAGCTCTCGCCGAGTGTGGTCGTTCACCGACGTTTGTGTGGACCCTGGGCCACATCAGCATTCCAGGAAACGAACGTGTTGATCGGTTGGCCAAGCAGGCCACCACTTCACTACCGCTGGAGCTTGGTCTCATGGAAAGAGACCTCCGGTCAGCCCTACATCGCAAGGTCCGCAATGTCTGGAGCTCTGAATGGTCTGTCTTGAACACGCCAAATTAGCTCCTAATGGTCAAGCCGTCCACGGCCGTATGGAACTCATCCTTGAGGGGCACGCGTAGGGACTCAGTTGTTCTCTGCCGTCTCCGAATTGGACATACGCGGTTGACCCACAGCTATCTCTTTCGTCGTGAGAACCCTCCCAAGTGTCGCTGTGAGGCAGGGCTGACAGTGGTCCATCTTCTGATGGACTGCCCCCTTTTAGCCCCCTTGCGGCAGTCCTTTAATTTATCAGCTACACTTCCTTTAATTCTTGGTGACGATGCCTCTATAGCTGACTCAGTTTTACGTTTTGTCCGTGCAGCTGGGTTTTATAACTCGCTCTAGTGTGGGCGCTCTCGCATGATTTCTCAGGCTACACCCACTCCAGCGACTATTAATTGTGACGTGGATACCAAAATAGTGTCTTTTATGGTAACAAGTTGTGTTGGTACCTCTATCAACGCTTTCCAGCTGGAGGTTCAAATGGTTCAAATGGCTCTGAGCACTATGGGACTTAACATCTATGGTCATCAGTCCCCTAGAACTTAGAACTACTTAAACGTAACTAACCTAAGGACATCACACACATCCATGCCCGAGACAGGATGCGAACCTGCGACCGTAGCGGTCACGCGGTTCCAAACTGAAGCCCCTAGAACCGCACGGCCACACCGGCCAGCCCAGCTGGAGGTTTCTCGTTTGTAGTTGAGTGGTTGACCTTTTACCTGATCCATCAACCACTGTAGTCTGTTTTACTCTAGTCAACTATTTGCTCTGTACCTTTTAAGTGTCCTCTATTTTATGTTACTGCGGTGTTCATTTTAGCTCTGTACCCCTTGGTGTTCCCTCCTTCTGGGTGCAGAGGTTACGCTTTTACTGTATAGGCCTTTTACAAGTCTGTCTGTTATTAACTGGGGACTGATGACCTCGATGTTTAGTCCCCATCAAACCCTAAACCAACCAACCAACCAACCCTGTCCATTTCCTCTGTGCTCGTTACTCTGAGATTCCCGCAGGAGGTCGGACATGTTCAGAAGAGCAGAAAAGCCTTGCATTCATATAATTGATTCACCTAAATGGACAATGGATCCACCTTCTTCAGTGCGGATGCACAAGTACGTCCGACCTTCTGCGGGAATCTCAGAGTAGCGAGCATGGAGGGAATGGACAGGAACTGCGGACAGGTGGCGCTCTGTGGGAGTGAGGGATCCGCGAAGCGTGCCGACTTAGTCCATACAGTTGCGATCACACTGTGTGACGGATGGCGCAGTGGTTAACGCACCTGCCTGATAAGCAGGAGATCCCGGGTTCGGATCACAGTCTGGTGCACATTTTCACTCGTCGTCGCTGATTCCGCGTAATGTCCCAATGCAGCTGACATCAGTAATCCCTACCACATCGTTTCCTTTCTTCCTCTCCCGCTCCCTCCACCTTCAATTTACATAAAATCTAGCACTGATCTTGGATGAAGCTGGTAGAGGGAAGAGGAGAGAAACCTCCCGCCGACGTCGAGGTCTTAGAGGCGAAGCATTCCTCCAGCTGGACGAGGATCACGAAAATAATTAGTTACGGCCTTCTTGGGGGAAAAGACCACAAAATTTGCCGGTACTGGTTTGTTCAAACTAAAGGAAATCTTAATGGTGTCACACAGTGCTATCTCAGCATCCTAAATAGTTGTAGCAATTTTCTTAGTGAGTATATGAGAGCATGCGGGTATAGAAACATGCACAATTGTTAATTTGTATGCACCACCAGACTGGTTGTAGCCCAGGCGGCGAGTACGCATAAGAACAATACAATTAGGAGTACCTAAAGCAGACGAGTGGGTTGGCTGTCGAAATATCGTGTAGGAAAATGGAATCCACAATTCGGCTGAGTGCCCGATAGTATAGCATCAATTAATTACGTCGAGAAAACGTGAGAGTTTATAAAACAACGAAGAGCATGATCTGCAAGGAATACAAGCGCAAAGGCAGTTCATCACCCGTTAGGACTAAAGTTGGCAACCGCGACAGGTTCTGCTCTAGTCCTACCTCTAGATGGATATCTCCGAGAGTGACGGCGGACCTGGCAAACGTTACAAAGGCGACTCCCTTCCACTTTCTTTCATCTCTCTGCAGCATCAGCGGCAGCCTGTGTAAACACGTTTTGGCCTTTTTCGCATTAACGTTACCTTCCACTCGGTATTTATTTTACATTTAATAATATGTCAATAATTTGCTCCTAGTGAGGGCATCTTTCACTCCCAAAGCATTATTTCATTTTCCAGTACAATCATACAATAAAAGAAGGAATAAGCAGCACTGTTTCTGGACATACGGTAACCTCGGTGTGCCCAGAGGTTGTCAGGCCCTGGCGCAAAAACCAAGCAGTATGTTTCCCTTCGCCGGCCGTAGTGGCCGTGCGGTTCTAGGCGCTTCAGTCGGGAACCGCGTGACCGCTACTGTCGCAGGTTCGAATCCTGCCTCGGGCATGGTTGTGTGTGGTGTCCTTAAGTTAGTTAGGATTAATTAGTTCTAAGTTCTAGGCGACTGATGACCTCAGAAGTTAAGTCGCATAGTGCTCAGAGCCATTTGAACCATTTTGTTTCCCTTCGGCTTTTATCTTTCCTCGTAGGAGGATCCATAAAAGCTTCCAAGCTTCCAGGGCGCTAATCTTGACTTCAAATCGCCATCTTGGCCCTTTTTTCCACTCGGCCTGCCATTTCATTTAGTATAATGAAAGTTAATTACTAAATACACGCATGAACTGTTTCCGCTTTGCCTACTAGAACGGCCCTCTTTAGAAGGACACAAATTAAAATTTACAATAGGCCATACAGTTTCATAACGTATGTAGAAGTTCCATACATGAAAAGTTCGATTATAAATTTATAGCTGTTACATTACAGCTTAATAAAGGAAATAAATTTAGGGTTGACACAAGTTCTTGGTAAGATTACAAAAGCAAGCAGCTATCTCTAGATATAGAGGAATGTAAAGTTTCACATTTCACAAAACGTAAAAAAGTAAAATACTTGCCTTCTCTTTAAATTTTTTTCTTTGTTAGATGTATTCCAATCCCTATCTCCCCCTGCAGCTTTTACCCTGTACAGCTTCCTCTAGTGCCCTGATATCTTAACACACATTCTGTCATCCTGTCACTTCTTCTTGTCGTTGTTTCCGTATGTTCTTTTCTTCGCCGATTCTTCGGAGAACCACCTCATTCCATACGTTATCAGTGTACCTAATTTTCAACAATGCTATGTAAGCACCAGATCGCAAACGCTTTAATTCTCTTCTGTTCCGTTTTTCCCATTGTCCATGATCCACTGCCATCATATACTGTGTTCCAAACGTATGCTTTAGACTGTTCTTCTCTACGTTAAGGCCTATGTTTGATACCGTAAACTTTTCTTGACCAGGGATGACTTCTTTGCCTGTGCCAGTCTGCTTTTATGACCACCTTGCTCCATTCGTTGTGGGTTGTTTTCCACCAAAAGTAGCAAAATTCCTTAACTTCGTCTACTTTATGATCACCAAGGTTGATAAGTTCCTCTCTCGTCTCGATTCTGCTAGTTCTCACTACTTTTTTTCTTTTTCCACATTGACTTTCAATGCGTATTCTGTACTCCAGGCTGTTCAGTTCATTCAACGGATCCCGTAATTCTTTCTCACTTGCACTGGCGACAGCAATATCACTATTGAATCTTATCATTGACATCCTTTCACTCCGAATTTTAATCCCACTCTTGAACTTTAGTTTATTTTCGTCATTGCTTCTTCGATGTACAGACTGAGCAGCAGGGACGAAAGATTGCATCCGTGTCTTGCACCATTTTTAATTCGAACATTTTGTTCCTGGTCTTAAAATATTGTTGTTCACTTTTGGTTCTTCTACTGACTGTATGTTGCCAGTCTTCCCCTGTAGCTTACTCCTATTTCTCTCAGAATTTCGTAGAACCTACACTATTTTACAGTGCCAAAGGTTTTTTCTATTTCGACAAATCCTATGAACGTATCATGATTTTTCTTCAATCACACTTCCATTATCAAGCGCAACTCTCTGGTACCTTTACCTTACCTAAGTCAAACTAATCGTCATCTAACAGATCATCAAATTTCTTCTCTATTTTTACGTATATTATTCTTGCTAGCAGTTGGATGCTAGAGCTGCCAAGCTGATTGTACGATAACTGGCGCACTCATCTGCCCATGCTGTCTTCGGAATAGTGTGAACGATATTTTTCCGAAAGTCTGGTGGTACTGTGGTAAGGTAGACATTACCAGAGATTCTACACGCGAACTGGAACAGTCGTTTGGTTGCCGCTTCCCCCAATGATTTTACAATACTTGCAAATAGAATATATCAGGTCGAACTATACATGGGAATATGTAATTATTATGTATGGTAAATTCTGAGTGACAAGGTAGAATAAAGGTGGCTGACTACGATTCTTCAGCATGTAATTAAAAATTTTGAATTTATGTAGGGTACTGTCTGTGTTCCTCATTGTACCATGTGTAAATAATGCCGGAAAATGACAGAATACAAATGAGGAGGACTGTGTGAATGATTAAGAGCTTGCTTGTTCACGGAAAAACGTTCAAGAAACGATGCAAAATATGAAAAGCAGAGATTCGCAGGAATATACTCAGTATCCGTTACACGCCTATTTAGAATGAATCAGAAATCTGTCTCACCGGGAAAGTAACAGTCAACTTCACATACGTAACTCCCTTGGGAGCAGTCAAAACAAGATGATACTAATAGCAGCTCTCACAGTGGTATACACGCCATCTACATCTACGCTGAAGAGCCAAAGAAATTCTTACATCTGCCTAATATCGTGTAGGGTCTCTGCGAGCACGCGGTAGTGCCGCAAAACGATGTGGCAAGGTCTAGTCTAATGTCGGAAGTAGTGCCAGAGGGAAATGACAACATGAATTCTACAGGGATGTCCATAAATCCGTAGGAGTATCCCAGATACGTCCAATAATGTTCATGTCTGGGGAGTTCGGTAGCCAGCGGAAGTTTTTAAACTCAGAAGAGTGTTCCTGAAGCCACTGCGTGCATATACTGGATGTGTGTGGTGTCGCATTGTCCTGCTGGAATTGCCCAAGTCCGTCGGAGTGCACAATGGACATGAATGGATGCAGGTAATCAGACAGGATGCTTACGAACGTGTCACCTGTCAGAGTCGTATCTAGGCGTTTCGGGGTCCCATATGAGCCAAATTCACGCGCCCCGCACAAATTATAGAGCCGCCGCCAGCTTTAACAGTCCCTTGCTGACATGCAGGGTCCATGGATTCATGAGGTTGTCTTCATACCCGTACAAATCCATCCGCTCGATACAATTTGACACGCTGACCAGGCAACATGTTTCCAGTCATCAGCAGTCCAATATCCGCGTTGACGGGCCCAGGCGAGGCGTAAAGCTTTGTGGCGTGCAGTCATCAAGGGTACACCAGTGGCCCATCGGCTCCGAAAGCCCATATCGATGATGTTTCGTTGAATAGTTCGATCGCTGTCACTTGTTGATGACCGAGCATTGAAATCTGCAGCAATTTGCAGCAACTTCTGTCACGTTGAACGATTCTCTTTAGTCATCGTTGGTCTAGTTCTTGGATGATCTTTTTCCGGTCGCAGCGATGTCGGAGATTTGATGTTTTACCGGATTCCTGATATTCATGGTGTACTGGTCGTACCGAAAAATCCCCATCTTCATCGCTACCTCGGGGATGCTGTGTTCCATCGCTCGGGCGCCGGCTATAACACCACGTTCAGACTCATTTAAAACTTGATAACCTGCCACTGTAGCAGCAGTAACCGATCTAGCAACTGCACCAGACACTCGTTGTCTTATACAGGGTGTTCCAAAAAGGTACGGCCAAACTTTCAGGAAACATTCCTCACACACAAAGAAAGAAAATATGTTATGTGGACATGTGTCCGGAAACGCTTACTTTCCATGTTAGAGCTCATTTTATTACTTCTCTTCAAATCGCATTAATCATGGAATGGAAACACAGCAACAGAACGTACTAGCGTGACTTCAAACACTTTGTTATAGCAAATGTTCAAAATATCCTCCGTTAGCGAGGATACATGCATCCACCCTCCGTCGCATGGAATCCCTGATGCGCTGATGCAGCCCTGGAGAATGGCGTATTGTATCACAGCCGTCCACAATACGAGCACGAAGAGTCTCTACATTTGGTACCGGGGTTGCGAAGACAAGAGCTTTCAAATGCCCCCATAAATGAAAGTTAAGAGGGTTGAGGTCAGGAGAGCGTGGAGGCCATGGAATTGGTCCGCCTCTACCAATCCATCGGTCACCGTATCTGTTGTTGAGAAGCGTACGAACACTTCGACTGAAATGTGCAGGAGCTCCATCGCGCATGAACCACATGTTGTGTCGTATTTGTAAAGGCACATGTTCTAGCAGCACAGGTAGAGTATCCCGTATGAAATCATGATGACGTGCTCCATTGAGAGTAGGTGGAAGAACATGGGGCTCAATCAAGACATCACCAACAATGCCTGCCGAAACGTTCACAGAAAATCTGTGTTGATGACGTGATTGCGCAATTGCCTGCGGATTCCCGTCAGCCCACATATGTTGATTGTGAAAATTTACAATTTGATCACGTTGGAATGAAGCCTCATCCGTAAATAGAACATTTGCACTGAAATGAGGATTGACACATTGTGGGAGGCACCATTCGCAGAAGTGTACCCGTGGAGGCCAATCAGCTGCTGATAGTGCCTGCACACGCTGTTCATGGTACGGAAACAACTGGTTCTCCCGTAGCACTCTCCATACAGTGACGTAGTCAACGTTACCTTGTACAGCAGCAACTTCTCTGACGCTGACATTAGGGTTATCGTCAACTGCACGAAGAATTGCCTCGTCCATTGCAGGTGTCCTCGTCGTTCTAGGTCTTCCCCAGTCGCGAGTCATAGGCTGGAATGTTCCGTGCTCCCTAAGACGCCGATCAATTGCTTCGAACGTCTTCCTGTCGAGCCACCTTCGTTCTGGAAATCTGTCTCGATACAAACGTACCGCGCCACGGCTATTGCCCCGTGTTAATCCATACATCAAATGGGCATCTGCCAACTCCGCATTGTAAACATTGCACTGACTGCAAAACCACGTTCGTGATGAACACTAACCTTTTGATGCTACGTACTGATGTGCTTGATGCTAGTACTGTAGAGCAATGAGTCGAATGTCAACACAAGCGCCGAAGTCAACATTACCTTCCTTCAATTGGGCCAACTGGCGGTGACGAAACTAAAATGGGCTCTAACATGGAAATTAAGCGTTTCCGGACACATGTCCACATAACATCTTTTCTTTATTTGTGTGTGAGGAATGTCTGCTGAAAGTTTGGCCGTACCTTTTTGTAACACCCTTTATAGGCGGTGCCGACCGCAGCGCCGTATTCTGCCTGTTTACATGTTTCTGTATTTGAATACGCATACCTATACCAGTTTCATTGGCGCTTCAGTGTACATACATACACCTTGTGCCACTATAAGGTGCATGGGGAAGCTACCTTGTGCTACTCCAAGTCACTTTTCTGTTCCACTCGAGAATAGAGCGACGGACAGACGACTGTGTATGCCTCCGTAAGAGCGCTAATTTCTCTTGTCTTCGCTGTCCTTACGTGCTCTGTGAACTTTCTCAGCAATTAATGATTTCATTTCACCTTTACACTTGATAATGGTTATAAAGCTGAAATCGGGATAGCGTGAAATAAATTTAATATTAAAACACAAGCACATTGCGGAAATTCCATGGAAAAAAAATTGTCAATGTTTCGCGAAAAGAATGGAGTCTTCCCTCAAGGATTCTGCAGCTGATTACACGGAGCATTTCCGTAATACTCGCGTGTTTATCCAACCTACCGGTAACAAATCTAGCAGCATGCCTCTGAACTGCTTCGATGTATTTATTTAAAACTACGTGTTGAGGATATCGACCACTCGAACAGTACTCGCATAAGTGCGAGGGTTGGAACTTTAATATTGGCAACTATTTATTTACAGCTCTTAAAAAGTAGATACGTGTTGCAAAGTTTTAATGACCTTCAAAGTAGTCACCAGCATTGTGTATAACCCGTTGCCAGCGATGTGGAAGTCGAAGGATACTCTTAGCAGTGCCAGTTGTGTTGACAGTTCGAGTGGCGGGGTCTATTGCCCGACGAATTTGTAGCAGTTCTGAAGCGAACGCCGTGAACTGTTTCCTTCAGTTTCGAAATCGAGTTCAACTTACAAGGGCTTAACTCAGGGGAGTGCAGTAGGTGGTATAGCACTTAGCAGCCCCATCAGTCAAACAAATCGGTAACAGCTTGCATTGTACGTGCTTGTGCACTGTTCTGCAAAATGATGGTCAGGTCCTGCAGAAAGTGTCATCGCTTCTGTCTCTATGCTGTTCATTTTTGGAACACAACCTTAGCTTAGAGACAGAAGCGATGACACTTTCTGTAGGACCTGACCATCATTTTGCAGGACAATGCTCAAGCACGTACAGTGCAAGCTGTTATTTATTTGACTGATGGGGCTGCTAAGTGTTATACCACCTACTGCACTCCACTGAATTATGCCCTCGTGACTTCAACTCGATTACCGGCCACTGTGGCCGAGCGGTTCTAGTCGCTTCAAAAAAAATTCAAATGGCTCTGAGCACTATGGGACTCAACATCTTAGGTCATAGGTCCCCTAGAACTTAGAACTACTTAAACCTAACTAACTTAAGGACATCACACACACCCATGCCCGAGGCAGGATTCGAACCTGCGACCGTAGCAGTCCCGCGGTTCCCGACTGCAGCGCCAGAACCGCTAGACCACCGCGGCCGGCCTAGTCGCTTCAGTCTGGAATCGCGCTACCGCTACGGTCGCAGGTTCGAATCCTGCCTCGGGCATGGATGTGTGTGATGTCCCTAGGTTAGTTAGGTTTAAGTAGTTCTAAGTTCTAGGGACTGATGACCTCCGATGTTAAGTCTCATAGTGCTCAGAACCATTTGAACCATTTTTTGCAATGTTACGCCTAGATATTTAACATATGCGACTGTGTCAACCAGCATACCGTTAATGCTGTATTCGAATACTACAGGATTGTTCTTCACACTCTTTTGCATTAGCTTATATTTTACTACGTTTAGAGCAAACTGCCGTTCATCATTCTTGGCAGGAAAGGGAGAAAGATATCTTAATATCCAAACGTTTGTGGGAATTGCAGCACACACAAAGAAAGATCCGAATGAAGACAGCCTCAGAGGACGTGTAGAACAGTGTATGACGAATAAGGAATTAGCACGGCAGAGAGGCGTACACGTGGGTGAACAGTGTCATCTCATGTGACCAGAAAGGTCTGTGTTAAACGGTCAGTCATTTAACGGCCATCAAACGAGGCTGATATGCGAAAGAAACTCGACAAGGCTGCAGTATCGGTATGGCTCAGTTCGCGTGTGGCAAAATGACCAGAGTACGAGAAATGAGTTACTCTTATCGTGACAGTTCTACTCGTACACGACATGCAGCTACGTCAGTAATGCGTGTGTGGAACGGAACATGAACATCTTCGTCCGGTGTTGCCAAGACGGTGGAGCGCTGCAATGATTTTGGACCAGTCTGTGGAGATGATTCGAAGCCATCTGCAGCGTGCTGGATTGTAACAAGCCGAAACACTACACGCGTCGGATCGCATTAAGCATGAGAAAGAGGTCGCTTTCGTCCTAAGTTGCGCAATCCGTTGCTTTTAGACGGATCCCGATTTAGCTTTTCCTGCAGTGATAGTTCTATACGTGGTAGACACTACCCATATGGCTGCACCCTGGCAGACTAGTGTTATTGAGGTGTATATCCTACAAGCGCCAACTGAGCTGATTTGCGGTGCCGTGGATGCAACGTCATCCCGACCCTTACGTACTGACAAGCGGAAGGCCTCAGACACGGCCAACCGATTCGGCTCAAATTTGGCAGGTCGCTTATGTACAACTTAAAACGAAGGACTCTAAGGTATTTTGGGTCAACACCCCCGCAATTTTGAGAAAATCACCCCTAAAGGTTATGAAGAGTAATCAACTCAAAATTGGAGGGATTGATAGATAATTGTAAATAGAGTATTTTTCATCATCAGGTATAAGGTCCGCGAAAGAAAACTTTTCCAGAAATCGAGGAAAGAAACTTTTACAACTGCCGCTTCTCTACCCACATGTTAAACGCTTTTCGCCGACAGCGCCGATAGCATGCCGGCACGGTAGCTCAGCGTGTTCGGTCAGAAGGTTGTGCTCTCTGTAATTAAAAAAAATTAAATAAAATAAAAAAAACTGAGTCAAGGAATCCACAATGAACTTGAACAGATGTCTTGTGACGTCCGCCGAAACCAAACACAACGAACCACCTAGAAGAAAAAAAAAAAATAAAAAATAGCGCAACGCCCAAGGTAACTGGCTGGGAATCGGAGAACCCGGGTTCGAATCTCAAAGAAACCTAGTGGATTTTATTCTTTTCGGTTGTATTTTTCCATATCTCAATTGATAGGGACAGGAGGGTTAATAAGGTAATAATGGTAATAATAAGGTAGGCAAACCAATTTCCCAAACGCCGTGAGTTAGTAAAGTATTAAACTTTTAAACCTTGTCACATGAAAACAACTCCGAGTAAGAATGCTGCGAATTCCTCACGAGGGATCACAGCCAACCGCACGACGCTTGTTTAAGCGAGGCACGGGAGAGAATGCACGCGGGGAGAGTTATGTTGTACCGGTTGCCTCTTTGTCATATCATAGTTGTGAACCTGGAAGAGTGAAGGTGTTCAGCATGAGCCTCATAAAAGTCAATCGGAAAGAGTCGTTTTCCGTCATCAGGCTGCCGCGAACCTCGCTGATACATGTAGTCATTTTTACATCGTTAATGCGCCGAATGAAATACGATTTGTGAATGAATACAGTGTTCTTCCGTAAGTAACAAATGACGAGTACTGTATGTAGTTCGCCGGCCGGAGTGGCCGTGCGGTTCTATGCGCTACAGTCTGGAGCCGAGCGACCGCTACGGTCGCAGGTTCGAATCCTGCCTCGGGCATGGATGTATGTGATGTCCTTAGGTTAGTTAGGTTTAATTAGTTCTAAGTTCTAGGCGACTGATGACTTCAGAAGTTAAGTCGCATAGTGCTCAGAGCCATTTGAACCACTTTTTGTATGTAGTTTGTAGTGATAAGCTCATCTGTTTATTCCGTAGTAACGAGTTATTGTTTGTTGTATCATGTCTTTCAGGTGCATAATCTGAATAATGGAGGATGTACACCCTTCGACTAGCGCTGTAATTTATAGTTGGGAGCTTCTCACAGACGAAGGCAAGCTGGAAGTTAAAGACGCTGTGTTTTGGTTTGTAAAAGTGTTGCAAGACAGATGCATTATCATTGCACTACCGGAAGCAGGCAGTTCTGTTTCTCGGCATTCCAGATTGAAAGGAGTGGCTATCGTAGATAGATTTTTGGAGCTGACGAACGAAATGACTTTTGTTGATACTGAAGTACTATACAATGAAGACGAAGCAGGAGGTGATTCAGTGGAAGATATCCTGACTAGTGAATCGCAAAATGGTCATAACACTTTGGAAACACATCACTGGGAATATGTGCTTCATCTGTTCCCGATGAGTATTACGAACCGGTTACTAAACGATTGAACTACGGCGCTATACCCTTTGAAGTAAAAGTAAAGGCGGTAGCGCTAGCCAGGAATCATCCAAACTGGAACTTACAAACACTGCAAAAGAATGGAGCAACAACAGCCCTGAAAAGGAAGAAAGACTTGTAATTGTGGGAAAGTGATATCATTAAAGGAGGGACAAGATACGACAAATACCAGGCGATAAATAAGTAGACATACGACCGATTTGTCGAATCTCGCTGTCGTAACGAGAATGTAACAACGACAGCGCTTGAATATACGCCCAACAAGGATTTTACGTTTGCTGCATCATTACCTTGGGCAAGAAATTTCAAATCGGAGTATAAAATTCGTCAACGGCACGTCACTAAATACGTCTCTCATAAGGAGGCACAAAATATAGAAGTTATACGAAAAGTGGCAGCCGTTTTCAGCACGCAAACGGCGTCACTTATGACCGGTTTTAATCATGATTACGTGATCAACACTGATCAAACAGCATGAGAGTATCGGCTGAACATTCGACGAACGTTATCGCATAAGGGAGAAAAACGAACCCTTGTCGCAGTTGGTAGTAAAAACAAACTAACACATTCGTACAGGGCGCAGTATGCATCACAGCCTCTGGAAAAGTGTTGCCTAAGCTTTTCCTGTGTTTACAAGAAACGAACGTTACACTTGGCTCTCGGGCTATAGAAGAGGTCAATCGTTTAACCGACTCGTTGAAAAATGTTTACATTACCTGCTCCAAATCCGGGAAACTGACGAATGCGATTTACAGAACATTTCTTGAGAATGTTTCAAAACCATACCTTTCTGATAAAAAGTTTTGTCTAATATTGGATTCCTTGAGTGGACAGATTAATACTAAAATATATGACACAATGTTTATAGATGGCGGGGGTCAGCCGACGTGCACAGTAAAAGTAATACCGCCAAACTGCACACCTGTGTGCCAGACTTGTGATGTTTATTTCTATCGCCAAGTTAAAAACTTTATTTTCAGGCTTCAGAATTGCAGTGTGTTTCTGGAAACCCGACGGGAATTGCACAACCGCACTGATGCAATAACTATCCACAGCATAATTCATAACCAACTTTCAGCACCGATTTTTCAGACAATGATATCGTATGCGTGGTACGCATCAAAAGTAATTCCCGAAGGAGACATATTTTTAAATGTAAACCAAGATTGTTTTCCGCCGACTCTTCGGAAGGAACAGTGTAGCTGTCAAAAGATTGCATTCATTAGATGTTCTTGGAGCCGTGAATATATTTGTTTCGAATGTTTATATGACAAGTACCATCCATCTAGTTGTTCGAAGAAAAGTGAGGACACGTAACAGTAACTGGAAGCGCCATTGTAAAGTGAGCTGGAGTAACATTTTAGTTGTTTACTATCCCAAGAGGTTTGAGAAATTTATTTGCCTACCTTATTATTATCATTCCTTATTGATTTACTTACCTTATTAACCCTCCTATCCCTAACAATTGAGATATGGAAAAATACAAACGAAAAGAAGAACATCTGCTAGATTTCCCCGAGATCCAAAACCCGGGTTCTCCGATTCCCAGCCAGTTGCCTTGGCAGTTGCGCTATCGGTGCTGTCGGCGAAAAGCGTTTAACATGTGGATACAGAAGCGGCAGTTGTAAAAGTTTCTTACCTCGATTTCTGGAAAAGTATGCGTTTTAGGACCCCATACCTGATGATGAAAAATGCTCTATTTACAATTATCTACTGATCCCATCAATTTTGAGTCGATTGTTCGTCATAACCTTTAGGGGTGATTTTCTCAAAAACGCAGCGGTGTTGACCCAAAATATCTTAGATTCCTTCATTTTGGGTTGTACACAAGCGACCTGCCAAATTTGAGCCGAATCGGTTGGCCGTGTCTGAGGCCTTCCCCTTGTGAGACCAAACTGAATGTCCGCAGCTCGTGGTCGTGCGGTAGCGTTCTCGCTTTTCACGCCCGGGTTCCCGGGTTTGATTCCCGGCGGGGTCAGGGATTTTCTCTGCCTCGTGATGACTGGGTGTTGTGTGACGTCCTTAGGTTAGTTAGGTTTCTGTAGTTCTAAGTTCTAGGGGACTGATGACCATAGATGTTAAGTCCCATAGTGCTCAGAGCTATTTGAACCATTTTTGAACCAAACTGAATAGCAATCACCACTTCTGAGAAATTTTAGAGCACGAGATACTGTCCCTTCTTCAAGGAGCACCACGTGCCATATTTATTGGCGACAAGCGAGGTAACATTTGACGAGAATTGTACAAGCATTCTTCAGAATTTAACAGGTACTACTGATTGATTGAAAGGAAAAGCTTCGGATAACGTATTTGAAACAAAGAAAAATGTAACCTACAAAATTTGCCGAACAGTTCAGATACGTGTCAAAATTATATTTGCAGGCGCAGATAATTTCGAGGGAAACTCTTTCCGACTATCAAATGATTTCATCGCAATGCGAAGACATTTTTCCTTATAACTTTGAATATATTTGCACTCTCTTCACATTTTTTGATCTGTTGAAGATAGTGAATAAACAACAGTCATTTAATACCCCAAGAAACTTTGTCTCTTATCAGTCCTACTGACAAAACTCATTTCGTCCTTTGTCGTGACTGTTGCGCAGTATTTTGTTCTCATCTTTCATTCGTGGTCACGTCTCGAGAAATTATTTAAATCCATTTCCTATTAAATGTCATGATAGAACTTCGGTATTCTTAGTGACCTCACACCCATTTGTAACACGTGTATGATATTCGATTCTTAACCCATATTCCAACAAATTTTTGTAAAGAAACACCGCCATTTGATTATTTTATTGTTTAGTTAAGTACAACCCAGGTTTCGGCATTTTATGCCATTTTCAAATATTTGATTCTATATCCTTAACACATATTGCAGGACACTTAAAATGTTGTCAAGCTCATAGTTGGCCATTAAGAAAAATATTGGCTCCCCACGAAATGCCAGACGTAAAATCACCATCTTGTAACAGGTCAATAAATAATTGTGGCAGCACGTCATATTTAATAATTACGTTTTAAGGACATAATGTACAATGGTGTTCCGACAAAGGTATCGATTGAACGTGTCAAGCCAGCATGGGTTTTACCCTCTCCGACCTCTGACACCACGCCTGTGCATCAACACCTGATGGACGCAGAGCATACCCAAACACCGCTCAGTACATCGTCTGAGACAGGTGAATCACCACCACAAACAACAACGTCACCACCCCCGAGACATCCGACGCACACCAGAGCTGGACGTCGAATAAAATTCAAATATCAAGATATCCCTGGGGCTCCGCACTTTAAGGGGGGGGCTGTGTGGCAGTGATATTTTTCATGTCTAGTGCAAAGTGAGATCAAAAGTGCGCGAGAGTTTTTTTTAGTCATGTGTTGCTTTTTATCTTTGCCGTAAGACTATAGAATCTCCTAGTTTTTGTTACTTCTCTGTTGTTTTTAGTTTTCTTCTCAGTGTGAGTTTTTCACGAATAAATTGTACTCCGTTAACTCATTATACCGGACGGCTATGCAATTATTTGTTGTAGGCTAGTCGCTTACCAATGTAAGCCTGTTTTTACTAAATATGACGTGCTCCTACTTTAAAAAAAAAGTGCATGACTGTTGCTCAGCAACATCAAAAACTGCTAACATGTATTTCATTCGCTACACTAGCTCAGTTAGTTAAGGATGACGAATGAAATCGGCCGTGATCTGTTTAAAGTAGTCATTCCCGGTCTGACTTAGAAAGGCCATGAAAAGCTAAATCTAGGTGGCGGGACGGGAATGAGAATCCCGGTACTCATGGTCGGCCGGCCGAAGTGGCCGTGCGGTTCTAGGCGCTTCAGTCTGGAACCGCGTGACCGCTACGGTCGCAGGTTCGAATCCTGCCTCGGGCATGGATGCGTGTGATGTCCTTAGGTTAGTTAGGTTTAAGTAGTTCTAAGTTCTAGGGTACTGATGACCGCAGATGTTAAGTCCCATAGTGCTCAGAGCTATTTGAACCATTTTACTCATGGTCGCGAGTGACGTACTTCCACCACTGCTCTACTTCCCTGCATCAGCATCGGCATTGGTAGTCGGTTTAGATGGCAAATGCCGTTCCATGAGGAACTGGTGTTACTAAAATCGACAGTGACTGAAAAAGTATGGGCTCATACCGACAGTCTTCAGTTACAAATACATTCAGTCCGCAACTATCCTTAAAGCTAGTCAGTACTTCCTGGTTGACTCGGTTAGGTCTTACTTTTGTTTGTCATAAAGTGTACTTCTTTCAGTTTTAATCCCATTAACTGCCTGTTCGTTTTCTTTATTATATTTTAAGTTACCTCACCATGTTTACAGACAACTCAGAAGCTTCTAGTAAAAATTGTAAGAGTTTAATTGGTTGTTGTTGTCGTGAGAACTTGCAGGAGAAAGTGCAGTTTGACAGTTGCTCTAAATACTGATGTTGCTCAACTGCTAAGTTACATGTCTAAGCCCACGCAGTGCGCAGAGGTTTTCGTGATGTTTTGTTTACTGTTCCAGATTTTCCGCCATGGAGACCGCACACCAACGGACACTTATCCAGAGGATCCTTACAATGACGATAAGTACTGGCCGGAAGGCTGGGGTGCCCTGACAAATGTAAGTAGAAACACTGTTTTACGTATGTGACATGCGTATCTCATCATTGAGCTACTACACTTAAGAACCTGTGCGCCTCCCACGTGCAGGGCCACGGGAGCATGCAGAAGTGCCGCAACACTACGTGACGTGGACTCGACTAATGTTTGAAGTCGTGCTGGAGGGAACTGACACCATGAATCCTGCAGGGCTGTCCATAAATCCCTAAGAGTAGGGGGGGGGGGCTGGAGATCTCTTCTGAAAAGCACGTTGCAAGGCATCCCAGAGATGCTCGATAATGTTTACGTCTGCAGTGGCCAGAGAAAGTGTTTAAACTCAGAAGAGTATTCCTGGAGCCACTCTGTAGCAATTCTGGACGTGTGGGGTGTCGCATTGTCCTGCTGGAATTGCCCAAGTCCGTCGGAATGCACAATGGACATGAATCGATGCAGGTGATCAGACAGGATGCTTACGTACGTGTTATAAAGGCACATTTGCATGCCGAGCGTGAGTTTCCTCGGAAACGCGAAATATTAATTAAATAAATAATCAGTGACAAATAAATAAAGCCTATGGCACACGACTGCAGCGCTGTGTCGCTGATAAAACAAAAGCACAATTACGTTACTCTTATGTTTGATTAAGAAAGGAGAGAGCTCTGGTAGAAGTGGTGCGAGAAGCACGTATTTTATTCTATTGTCTGGCACACCGCCATATTTCATGTTATTGAAGAATACTGCGAGTTGCAACCAGACTAGGCACTCGATTCTGTAAAGAATTTATATTTATAAAAGTAAGTAGGATTATGAACTGTAGGCTTATTCATTGAATATATCTGATTTAACTAACTGTGTAATTTTTTTATGTTTAGTAGACAATCACCTCTGTACGACGTATTGGCATGGCTGGCAAATTATTGAAATATTGAGATTTAGATTATGAGTCCGCACCTACCGCAGCAGTCTTTGGAAACGATTTATTTACGAAGTCCGATTATTTCAGTTTTATTTCACGGTCAACTACGAGTAACATTACCTTTATGAGAAAGCCATTGTCAAGCGTCTGATACCGAATAATTAAACGTCCACGTTCCAGATAAGCAAATATTTATTACAATCACAATCACCATCATACAGATAGAATAAAATTAATATTCAAATAATATTTTTTTATTTTATTTATTTTATATTGGCGACTGCGTGTCGGACTTGTTATTTTGTCATTTGTTACATTGTTCTCTTTGTTTCATGTGAAAAATCAACTTTCTGGACCTGGACGTGAATGTATGAGAGATAACAAAAAATCTGAAGATATTTTCCAATTCTAAAATTTTGCGGGAAGACGCAATGAAACTTTCAGCAAAATAAGGTAAGACGCAGCATCTTTGCATTAGCAGGCTTGATCAGACGTATAATTCAGTGTATTAGCTTTTCAGTAGATTCTGTAGTGTTTCTTTCGTGCATAACAGTTTTCAGTGATAAATTTCATTCTCAGTACTTTTCCTTAAACAATAACGTATGCAACAATACCAATACACGAGTGTACAATATGGCCGACTTCTGTACGATACGTAGTAACATGGACAGCAGCCATTACCAATAATCTCAAATTCAGTTTATATTTTTAAATTAACAGACAGCCATTGTTGCTACGAGCGATTCATGCTCAACTGCATTTTATTTTAAAATCAGTGTCAAATATTTTCTTGAAACATATATCACGTGTGGCATGGTAATAACTAGAAATCAATACGCAAAAATGGAACAGCAAAGACGTACTATTCAGACGCAATCCGACTCGGACGAGAGACAAATGTTAGAAAATGACTTTACGACAGCAACCGGTAGTGACGATTTATCAAACATTGACGCAAGTGTTGACGGAAATTTTGGCAATAGGCCGTCCACTACAAAAATTTCAAAGTCTCAGTCGGAGCCCATGTTGATGCATGACGTCACGTCTAATGACGCGACGGGGGCACAGACCTTGCAAACAGTAAACATTGCCGACATGTTACAAATGCTAATGAAACAAAACGCCGAAAACATGGCAACCTTACAGACACAAAATGACGCAATTAAATCTGACCTCATAGCACTCAAGACAGGTAATGACACTTTATGTAAACGTGTGGAACTTATAGAGGCCACACTGACCAAACAGATGACTGAACTCAGTACTAAATTTTCCCAGCTTAATACGAGACAAGAAAAGACTACAACTGACGTAGCACTTTTACAGACACAAGTAAAAAACCTTAATGTCACGTGTGAAGTTCTTACTGAACAAATTCAAACATATCCTTCAGTACATGACAACATTGAAAAACGAATTACTGACGTACAGAATAAATTTGACAATGTTGAACAACACCTGACTGACATCTTACAATCTGATGCCACAGCTCATTTTCAAAATATTAATAAAGAATTTCATGATTGGGTAGTGAACAAAGACAAACATTTTGATAGATGCTTACGTGAAAATTTACCAACAATTGTGCACGACTCCGTAGCGCAATACATTACTAATAACAAACAGCTGATCAGTGACGCAGTACAATCCGTCACTGCACCCATGAGACTATTCACCGATCGACCACAGTCTGAATGTAACGAAAATATCAGTCAAAATGCACAGTTCAGGAACCAATATACATTCGAGTATGACACACACATACCGCACACGACAAACACACAAGAACAAAACACACCACGACTACAACACATACCACGATGTGCAAACAGAAACACAAGCTATTATCATGGTAAACCACAGCAACATTATCGTAATTACTCGCCAGCTGAACATACCAGTAATTATAGTGGAATAAATCCATATCACAATACGAAGGAAGAAGAAAGCTTAATGAAACACAGGCAATTTCAGATTTTTATCCCAGAAAAACGAACCATTCATCCGGTGATTTTTCTTAAATCTTTTAGTAACGCATTTCCACGCACTTGGAGTGACCGGAAAAAGATTTCATATATTGTCGGTTACATCCAAGGCGATGCAGCTGTCTGGGCATACAGTCAAGCTGACGTATGTACCACGTACAGTGAGTTTGAGCGTGCTTTTCTGAACAAATTCTGGTCGCAATCCGTCCAGGAGCGACTCAGAAGACAAATTTTAGAACCTGAAACTTTTAACAGTAAAAATGGCAACTTACGCAGATATTTTGAAAAATATTTGAACATGGGACACTTTTTTAGACGAACCAGTCGCAACGCGTGATATACTCCGTGCGTTGAAGGCCAAATTGCCTTTCAACATTAAAGAAAAACTCCTACATATCCCGGATGACGATTCAGATTATTTTTTAACAGCCTTAGATTCAGTTGACATGTTACTTGAAGATCAGCGCTTCGCGCGGCAAAACAGCAGCCACAATGTTTACACTAGTGGTATGCAAAACATGCAGGCTTGCCAACTCAATTCTGGCGCGCCCACAGTTGGATACGCGGTACAGCAAAAACAGCAAACTCACATGCCGTTTCAATACGAAAATCAAAATCAACACGCGTATTCCAATACAAACAATAGTTACAACAGTAATAACACTTCATGCGGCAATCCATACAAAAGGCACCGCGGTAATAACTACAACGGTAACAACGGATACAAAGGCAACAACAAAAACACAAACAGAAATAGAAATAATAATAACTACGAGCCAAGACAGCATCAAGGTTGGACTCGTAACGATCAGTACTTCCATTCAAACTCTGCTTTACCACAGCATCCACCAGGACAAAATTGGAGCATACCTTACGACCGACAGGTAAGTTATAATGCGCAACAGCAACAACAACCGCAAAAGTTTGGAGATCATAATAGGCAATATCCGAATGTGAATATAATGGAAATGACACCTGATGCACAACCTCAATCTGTGTCAGTACCTAGTACAAATGCTAATCCGACAAACTAGAAACAGTCACTTCTATGCCCCAGGTCGTGGCTGAAGAATTCTTGCGGGGCGACTGCAATGTTAATCAGTTATTTGACACCACACTTGAACAACAGAATAATGATATGCCGAATAATTCTAAACAAAAATTACCTGTTTTATTTATAAGATACAACCACAATGAGAATATATCAGATGAACTTTTACAAGACAGTACACAATGTCGTTCAAACACAAATGAAATTGTTTTAGCATCTACTACTGGTGTAGTAGGTGGGATTCCAACTACTATTATCCTAGATACAGGTGCAGCTGTGAGCGTTTTGTCATTTAATTTCTATAAAAAGATGTGTGAATTGGAACCTGTGCCTGAGTTTCCTGCCCAAAACAGTAAAATAACTACTGCACTAGGTAATAAGTCATGTAGGGTTACGAAGCAAGTTTTTGTAAACATTAAAATAGGTAATGGAACCGTACAATGGCCATTCCTGGTTGTACAAAACCTTGTGACAAATTGCATATTAGGAATAGATATTATGAGCGAGAAGGACTCTATTATAGACTTCTCCAAAGGTAAATGTATTTTAAATGATAAAGGCAGTGTAATTATTATTGATTTGGACAGGAGAACTCTAAAGCATGACAAACACTGTACAGGGTACAAGGTTCAGTTAGTACTTGACAATGACATTCAAGATGTGCAAACACACTCATCTGACACAGAGCTATTGGACTTGAAAACATTGCTTGATCATAAGATAAGTGAAGCTACAGCTCTCAGTGTACATGAACGTATAAAACTACAGGAAGTGTTATCCAAATATTTACAAGTTTTTACCAAACGATTAGGTGTTATCAACACGTATGTGTACAAGATTGAAGTTAAGCCTCACAAAATCTTCTACCACAAGACATATAACGTACCGTTATCTCAACGACCTGCTGTGTGGCAAGAATTAAAACAAATGTTAGACTGGAAGGTCATTGAACCATCCACCTCACCTTATTGTAGTCCTCTACTTGTTGTCAAAAAATCAAATGGAAGCATTAGGTTAGTGTTAGACGCACGAGCAATTAATGAAATAATTTTACCGGTTCACACAAAACCCGAAAATTTAGAAGAGCAATTACAGAAATTTCTAGATGCAAAATATTTTTCCACAATAGATCTCGCTAATTCGTTTTGGCAGGTGGGTATCACTCCTGATTCACGGAAATATACTGCATTTATGTTCGGGGGGCGAACCTATCAGTTTTGTGTTCTACCTTTCGGACTGAATGTCAGCTCTGGGGTATTCATTACAGCCCTGGATACCGTGCTTGGCGACGATTTAGTTGAGACAGTCACACACTATGTAGATGATATACTGATAGCTACACAGTCTTGGAAGGAACACGTTGACACACTTCAAAGAATTTTAGAAAAATTTGCACAAGCTGGAGTCACAGCCAATCTTAGAAAATCAAAGTTTGGTTGCAGTGAGATAAAGTATTTAGGACATATCATTAATTCGCAGGGCATACATCCGGATCCCAGTAAATTAGATGCTATCAGAAACTTTCCTAGCCCTCGTACTAAAAAGCAGTTAAAATCATTCCTTGGGCTATGTTCATTTTTCAGACGTTTTTTGCCACAACCACTTTTGAACAGTAAACATCTGCTAAATCTACTCAGAAAGAATCAAGTTTGGATCTGGTCGGAACAGTGCCAGAATGACTTTAATACAATTAAACATGCTTTAGTGGGTGCAAACTTATTGAGCCATCCAGATTTCAATTTAGACTTTTGTATGACTTGTGACGCTTCATGAACTGGCTTGGGATGTTGCTTATTTCAAGTTGTAAAGAATAAAGAAAAGGAACAGATAAGAATTATTGGGTTTGCAAGTCGTACTCTAACTGAATGTGAGCGTACATACTCCACTACTGAGTTAGAAACACTTTCCATAGTATGGGCAGTCAAGAAATTCAATTATTATTTATTTGGAAAACATACAGTAATTTACACCGATCACCAGGCCCTGACATTTTTGTTAACTTGTAAACTTGTGCATCCTAGACTATCACGATGGGCAGTTACACTTCAGAACTACTCTTTTGAAATTAAGTACATAAAAGGTAAGGACAACACCATTGCAGACGCTTTGTCTAGACTTCCACAAGGTATGAATGATACCAACAGTGACTTAGAAAATATAAATGACTACAGGATTCTCTTAATGCAAGACAAGCAGTATCTCCAATATTATATTGATATGTGCAGAAACATGGCTAAATTACAAAAATCTGACCCTCACTGGTATAAGATAATAACATTACTGGTAGAAAAACACAATCATCCTTCGACTAAGTATTACAAGTTACACAATGATGTGTTATTTTACCGCCAACATCCAAATGCTACCAACTGGTGTGTATGCATTCCCAAAGAGTCTGAACGTAATCTAATTTGGCACACACACTTAGTTTGGGGTCATTATGGGACGAAAAAGTGTTTGGCAAAGCTCAGCACATACTGTTATTTTAGCAATATGAGAAGAAAAATTTACAGGGAACTGAAAACATGTGTCATATGTCAAAAATCAAAACCTCAGAATTTATCCACAAAAACAGATTTACATTCTATTTTACCTAGTAAACCCCTGGAAATTCTGTGTACTGACATCAGTGGACCGCATCCAGCAAGCTCTGGAGGCGTCAAATATATCTTAGCTTTTTACGATATATTTTCTAAACATGTCAAACTTTATGCTTTAAAATCCGCCACTGCAAGTGCTATAATACGAAGAATCTCAAGTGATTACCTGACGCACGTGGGAAAACCTAAAGCAATTCTGTCAGATAATGCAGCATACTACTCTGGGTACAAATGGAGAAATTTCTTGAAGGACAATAACATTAAAAGTGTATTTATTTCGAGGTTTAGTCCACAATGTAACGCGACTGAGAGACTTTTCCGAGAATTAAATCGATTCATGAGGACCTATATTTCATCAAAACATACTAATTGGGTGTCCTACCTAAGTCTTCTCGAAGACGTACACAATAACTTAAATATTTATGATACAAATTACACACCTAACGAGATCATGTTCAATTGCAAACAGAACGATCAGTGGATAGAACCATTACCTAAGTTGTCAGACAAGGAAATCACACCTGAACAAAAAATAAAAGAAGTATTGACTACGCTGACACATCACGCACAGATACGAAACAAACATCACAGAAACATAATAAAAAGAAAACAAAAATTCGAGGTAGGAATGCTTGTACTACTTCGTACTCATCATAAATCTGTAGCACTCAAATGACGCAACGCTAAGTGGCGTCTGCTATATGAAGGACCTTATATAATTGTTAACATACCGCATCCTGGTGCGTATCTGTTACAACATCGTAGAACTAACAAAATTATTGGGCTATACGCACACCGAGATCTTAGAGCATTTCATGCTGAATAATGTCAAAGTCATACCCATCAAAATATTGCTAAGCAACTCGAAAAACTCTGTTGTTACAACACAGATAATAAGTGGTGTAGAAATTTTCATTTCAGCGGTTCCAGAGTCGCAGTTGAAGGCAGAAGAACTCTTCTTTCAGCGCGCGCCACCACCTGGAAGACGGAATATCAAAATAAAATTTATGATTACGTAGCAGTGAATGATATATTAATTTTTCACGGAACATTTGTTATTGTAGGTACCACTGACTTGGTATGACACCTGACGAACCGACAGACGTCATCTGTGAAGCGATCTTTTACTTTGAGAAATAGATTAGATGCACATCTCTCAACACGAAAAGCATCTATCAGTAGTCAAGGCCACACAGACACTCTACACACACGCAGAAAACGCGAGGAATCGAACATTTTCTCTCTCTTACTATTTTGAATATTTATTGAGTAGTGAAAACGCCTGGTCTTGCCTACTGATGTAATGAATGTTGTGTCTAACCTATCTTAATTTCAGATGACATCACGTGACACAATGTAATAACCTATAGCTATGTAATGATGATGCAAACATGTTTATGTGCAACTGTATTATGTTTATGCTAAGAAAATATGTGACGTGTGTATGTATAATTACTTATTTTTTTAACTGATGTATCATGTAACTGTTACTATGTACATTAACGAACATTACTAACTCTGCAACTACGCAGAAACCTATGTAAAAAAAAAAAACGGTTAATGCCATTCATTATGCAGCGTATCTATGTAAACACGATGAATGATTTCTTTGATTAATAACTACGAACATTTAGGTGAGCTATATTCAGCAAAAAAAAAAAAAACTGAAAATGTGAAGTGCATAATTCGTGCATCGTCTAGTGACATTACTACAGTGCCTAACTTCAAGATGTTAACTGGATTAAATGGACACAAAGTGCCTGTCCAGAAAACAACACGACGGGTGGAAGAATTTTGGTTGGAACTTCAGGGAATGAAATGTTCTCGAAATGTGACGGACACTCTTACCTGGACTGTCCAAGGATCGACGCCAGCTATGTGCCGTCCGAGGTTCTGCAACCAAGCTTCCACAGAATGTAAAAAAAAAAAAAAAAAAAAAAAACGAACTGCACGTGGACCAATTACTCGACGGGTCACGTCTGATCTGTAATGAGCAATGCCTTTAGTCACAACGAACTGCATCACAACGACTATAATGGAAATGGGAAATGGACACGCTTATGTATTAATCACGTTGTTATACATCGATGTTACTGTGATAAAAAAAAAAAAACTTTACCACGACGATACTAACCTGTAAAAAAAAATTATTGTGCAGCAGATGAATATGAACTGTAATAACGACACGATGTGTATAGGTCAACGCACCTGAAACATACGGACATTTTTCTTTGAAGTATTTCAAAACAATACTATGTAACTAAGAACATTCAACAATCTAAGTTGTATTGTGTTATAACAAATATTGTAAATTTAAAACTAAGTTACCTGTCATAGGATGTAGTCTTCATATGTAATCTTGGTTGAATATTTTCTTTGTTCAACGACTGAGAAACGCGCGCACACGAACAATATGAACTGCAATACTGTGCCGCGTGATCTAACTGTACGATATAATGGCAGTGTCGGAGTCACACAGATGCTTCTGCGCATGCGCGCACTCTATCTGCCAACATAAGAACTTTTACGGCGCACCCGCGTCATTCAAATTTTGTATATAATGTATATAATGTGTATAATGTAGGTCATGTAAATAGTTGTAGATAACTTAGATTTTCTTGTGCCTTTAGGTGAATTGCTCGCCTGCAGGTGTGTCCTTTCGCCTCGCAATTCAGGGGGCAATATAAAGGCACATTTGCATGCCGAGCGTGAGTTTCCTCGGAAACGCGAAATATTAATTAAATAAATAATCAGTGACAAATAAATAAAGCCTATGGCACACGACTGCAGCGCTGTGTCGCTGATAAAACAAAAGCACAATTACGTTACTCTTATGTCTGATTAAGAAAGGAGAGAGCTCTGGTAGAAGTGGTGCGAGAAGCGCGTATTTTATTCTATTGTCTGGCACACCGCCATATTTCATGTTATTGAAGAATACTGCGAGTTGCAACCAGACTAGGCACTCGATTCTGTAAAGAATTTATATTTATAAAAGTAAGTAGGATTATGAACTGTAGGCTTATTCATTGAATATATCTGATTTAACTAACTGTGTAATTTTTTTATGTTTAGTAGACAATCACCTCTGTACGACGTATTGGCATGGCTGGCAAATTATTGAAATATTGAGATTTAGATTACGAGTCCGCACCTACCGCAGCAGTCTTTGGAAACGATTTATTTACGAAGTCCGATTATTTCAGTTTTATTTCATGGTCAACTACGAGTAACATTACCTTTATGAGAAAGCCATTGTCAAGCGTCTGATACCGAATAATTAAACGTCCACGTTCCAGATAAGCAAATATTTATTACAATCACAATCACCATCATACAGATAGAATAATTAATATTCAAATAATATTTTTTATTTTATTTATTTTATAGTGTCACCTATCAGAATCGTATCTAGACCTATCAGGGGGTCCCATATCACACCAACTGCACATGCCCCACACCATTACAGAACCTCCACCAGCTTGAATAGTCTCCTGCGAACATGCAGGGTCCATGGATTTGTGAGATTTTCTCCATACCCGTACACGTCATCCGCTCGATACAATTTGAAGCGAGACTCATCTGACCAGGCAACATGTTTCCAGTCATCAGCAGTCCAATGTCCGTGTTGACGAGCCCAGGCGAGGCATAAAGCTTTGTGTTGTACAGACAGCAAGGGTACACGAGTGGGCCTTTAGCTCCGGAAGTCCACGATGATGTTTCGTTAAATGGTTGGCACCCTTACACTTGTTGATGGCCCAGCATTGAAATCTGCAGCAATTTGCGGAAGGGTTGCACTTCTGTCACGTTGAACGGTTCTCTTCATTTGTCGTTGGTCCTATTCTTGCAGGTTCCTTTTCCGGCCGCAGCGATGTCGGAGATTTGATGTTTTACAGGAGTCCTCATATTCACGGTATACTCGTGAAATGGTCGTATCCGAGCGTAGAATGTTAGATCCCTTAATCGCGCAGATAGGTTAGAAAATTTAAAAACGGGAACGGATAGGCTGAAGCTATAGTGGAAATTAGTGAAATTTGGTGGCGGGAGGAACAGAATTTTTGGTCACATGAATACAGGGTTATAAATACAAAATCAAATAGGGATGATGCAGTAGCCGGCCGGGGTGGCCGAGCTGTTCTAGGCGCTACAGTCTGGAACCGCGTGATTGCTACGGTCGCAGGTTCGAATCCTGCCTCGGGCATGGATGTGTGTGATGTCCTTAGGTTAGTTAGGTTTAAGTAGTTCTAAGTTCTAGGGGACTGATGACCTCAGCAGGTTAGTCCCATAGTGCTCAGAGCCATTGGAACCATTGGATGATGCAGTAGTAGGTTTAATAATCAATGAGAAAATTGGAATGCAGGTAAGCTACTATGAACAGCATAGTGACCGTATTATTGTAGCCAAGGGAGACACGAAGCCCACACCCACCACAGTAGTACAAGTTTATATTGAAACTAACACCGCAAATGAGGAAGAGATTGAAGAAATACATGATGAAATAAAAAAAAATATTCAAATAGTTTAGCACTCCGTCTTCAGGCCACGAGCGGCCTACCGGGGCCATCCGACCGCCGTGTCATCCTCAAAGGAGGATGCGGACAGGAGAGGCGTGGGGTCAGCACACCGCTCTCCTGGCCGTTATGATGGTATTCTTGACCGAAGCCGCTACTATTCGCTCGAGTAGCTCCTCAAATGGCATCACGAGGCTGAGTGCACCCCGAAAAATGGCAACAGCGCATGGCGACTGGATGTTCACCCATCCAAGTGCCGGCCACGCCCAACAGCGCTTAATTTCGCTAATCTCACGGGACACGGTGTATCCACTGCGGCAAGGCCGTTGCCACCAACTAGTTTAGGGAGACGAAAATTTGTGACGGGGGTTTGGAATTCGATAGTAGGAAAAGGAAGAAAAGGAGAAATTGTAGATGAATACGGACTGGCGGAGAGGAATGGAAAAGGACGCGCCGCCTGGTAGAGCTTCTCGCAGAGCATATTTTAATCAACTCTAATTCTTGTCTTAAGAAATGTGACAGCAGGTTGTATACGTGGAAGAGACCTGGAGACACCGGTAGGTTTCACATTGGCTATATAATGGTAAGACACAAGTTTCGAAACGAGATTTTAAATTGTAACAGATTTTCAGGGGCAGATGTGGACCCTGACCACAATTTGTTGTTTATGAACTGTAGATTAAAACTGAAGGAACTGGAATAATGTAGGAAATTAAGGAGATTGGACGTGGGTAAGCTGAAAGAATCAGAGGTTGTTCAGAGTTTCAGAGGGCACATTAGGCAGCAACTGACTAGGACGGGGGAAAGAATTACAGAAGACGACGAATGGGTGGCATTGAGAGACGAAATAATGAAAGCAGTAGAGAATCGAAGAGGTAAAAAGACAAGGTCTACTAGAAATACTTGAATAACGTAGGAGATATTTAATTTAGTTGGTGAAAGGAGAAAATACAAAAATACAGCAAATGTAGAAGAAATATGAGATTAACAGGAAGCGCAAAATGGCTAAGCAGGAATGGCTAGAGGACAAATGTAAGGAGTTAGAAGCATATAATCACTAGGGGAAAGATAGATACCGCCTACAGGAAATGAAAGGAAAAGAAAAGAAAAGCAGCTGTATGAATATCAATAACTCAGATGGAAAACCAGTCCTAAGCAAAGAAGGGAAAGCTGGAAGGTGCAAGGAATGTAATAGAGGGACTATACAAAGTAGATGAACTTGAAGGCAGTATTACAGAAATGGAAGAGGACGTAGATGGAGATGAGGCGGAAGATATCATACTGCGGAATAATTTGACAGAAGTCTGAAAGACCTAGGTCGAAAGCAAGCCCCGGGAGTAGACGACATTCCGTCAAAACTACTGATAGCCTTGGGAGAGAGTTGACAAAACTCTTCCATCTGGTGAGCAAGGTGTAGGAGACAGTCGAAATACCTTCATATTTCAAAAATAATATAATAATTCCAATGCCAAAGAAAGCAGATGTTGACAGATGTGAATACTACCGAACTATCAGATCAAGAGACGAGCAGTAAGCAGATTCAGAATGATCTATGTGGAGGTAGCTATTCGTAGAGGAAGAAGTTTGCACACGATAGAGCAGCATGGACAGGTGCATCAACCCAATCTGCGGACTGAAGACCACACCACCAACACCAACAACAACAATAATAACAACACCAAAATAACAAAGGCGTCGGAAATGCAGCACAAGCTCGGATACGGCGAGGATGCGGAAGAAAATCGCCCATATCGATCTCAAATGAACTGTCCTGGCATTTGCCTTAATCAATTTATGGGAACTACCAGAAAACCTCAGTCTGGGTTGACCATAGTCTGGATTGACCAACGGGCCTATGAACGTCCCTCCTCCCCTATTAGAGCCCATTGCCTTAACTTCTGCTCTGTCTCGTTACTAATACAGGCAGCATTCATTAGGATGACTGGTTGTAACGTGTCGTTGCAGCTGTGGGTCCCATTTGGCATCTGATCAGTAATTGGATGACAGGATCAAGGAAGAGGGGCGTCTAGTAATTATTACCAAAAACGTTTGGCTTTAATGATTGTTGGTTGACGTCATCAGGTTCATTGGACATTGTCTGCATCAAGGTCAAACTGATGGCTGAACCATAAAACGAGCTGCGTTCACTGAAAGTACGAGGGGCGTTCAACAAGTAACGCAATGTATTTTTTCTGAAAGTAGGTTGTTTTTATTCAGGATTACAATATACCATATTATTCACTATTCTTTTGGCTACGAAAACCTCTTTTTCAACATTATCTCCGTTTAATGCAATGGCCTTACGCTACCTTACTCGGAGGGCCTGTATACCCGCATAGTATCACTCTACTTGTCGACGTCGGACCCAAAGTCTTCGGCATCAATAACCTCCGCATCATCCACGTACTGCTTCTCGCGGAGTGCATCCTTCACTGCGCCAAGCAGATGGAAGGTGTAAGATCTGGGTAGTGGGGCAGGTATGGAAGAACAGTCCAATGAAGTTTTGTGACCACCTCTCGGGTGCACAGACTTGGCTGAGGCCTTGCGTCGTCATGGAGAAGGAAAAATTCGTTCGCATTTTCGTGACGACGAACACGCTGAAGTCGTTTCATCATTTTCCTGAGGGTAGCAAAATACACGTTGGAAATGATTATTGCACCTTGAGGGAAGACAACAGAACAACCGCTTCAGAGTACCAGAAGTCCGTCGCCATGAGTTTACCAGCTTAGGGTGCAGCTTTGAACTTTTTATTCGGGGAAGAGGTGGTGTGGCGCCACTCCATTGATTGCTGTTTTGTTTCCGATTCGAAGTATGAACCCAGGTTTCATCACTGGTGACGATGTTCGACAAAAATTGTCACAAACAGCCTCGCATCGCGCAAGCACTTCCCCACAAATGGCCCTTCTTTGCTCTTGATGGTCTTCTGTTAGCCGGCGAGGAACCCAGAGGACCACTACTTTGAGTATCCCAACTAGTGGACGAATGTGTCAGCACCACCACCAGAGACGTACAGTTGTGCAGCGACGCGCTTGTGATCCCTCAGTCACTTCAGATGAGTGTCCACACAATCCAACGTTGTAGAAATCAGTTGTGTGCGGCCGCCCAGCACGTGGGAGGTTGAGTGACCTTGTTGCAGTGATGACAGACCCCTCGCCCAACGACTCACCGTGCTTTCTTTCAGTGCCAAGTCTGTAGACATTCTGCAAGCGCTTGTCAATACCTGAATTGCTCTGGTTTTCTGTCAAAAGAAATTCAGTGACAGCTCTCTGTTTGGAACGCACCTCCGTTTCAGGCGCCGTTTTGAAAGCTACGTAAAGCTTCGCCACCTATCGGAATTTAATGAAATATAGAGTCTGAAGCAGGAATATGCCACGATGTCCCGCAACAAATTCCGCATATTTTCAACCGAAATTGGCCGAATAAAAAGGTGTTGCAGTACTTGTTGAACGACCGTCGCATATAAAATGCAAAAGTCATAAATATAACGGTGACGATATGGGAAAAAGTTAAAAGCAACAAAGAGGAAGCACAGCGGCAAAAATCCCTCTTTTAATGGGTGCAAAATGATTGTGACCTTTGAAATGATTCTACGCGGAGTGGGCCATCACACCAGTGTACTACAACGGTAACAAAATAGGAGATTCCCTGGGATCCACTAAGAATGTCGTCGATAAGCTCCACGCTTCGCTCCGAATGCAGGCCTGTCGGCACTAGCGAGGCAGGACGCCCCCATTAACTGACGTATCGCACAGCATGAGCGTTTCATCTGACCTGGTCGACAACGAAAAATCGCCAATGGCTTAACTTCAAGACCACTGCCAGCACTGCAAATTAAGCCTGTTTCACACGATCCACTTAGTGTTCGAAATCGACTACTCGTAGTGGGCGTGCATCACACGCCAGCATATCAATGCCAGTATGTCAATGATCTGTTGACTGTTCCTAGTGTAACGTTCTAAACTCTTGAGTTACTGAAGACTGCTCAAGCGCAGAGTTAGAGGATTCTGTCGCCGTCTGCTAATATCAGAATTCGTAACCAATACTCGCCGCGCCCACTCATGGTACAGTAATGGCTTCGGTGCTACGGATCTTCTTAATCTTTAGTTTATTGTTAGCATTCTGTTCGTGACCTTTGCAAAGGTTGCACGAGGACTTGATTATTTTTTTAAGAGAGTTCTACCATGAAACCAAATACTTGACAGCAGGTATTGCAATACCTGGTGAATAAATAACTGTAATGGACGGTAAATGTTTACAAAGAAAATTGCTTCAACAGTGGATTGGGTTGGATTGTTTGGGGGAAGAGACCAAACAGCGAGGTCATCGGTCTCATCGGATTGGGGAAGGACGGGGAAGGAAATCGGCCATGCCCTTTCAAAGGAACCATCCCGGCATTTGCCTGGAGCGATTTAGGGAAATCACGGAAAACCTAAATGAGGATGGCCGGACGCGGGATTGAACCGTCGTCCTCCCGGATGCGAGTCCAGTGTGCTAACCACTGCGCCATCTCGCTCGGTCAACAGTGGAATAGCCATCTCTGCTGAAGGGGAAAATTAATTTGGAATGTTATTTGGAACTTGCAAAGAAAACAACGCTCAGACGTTAAACTGAAAAGGGACAATACACTGTCTTCTAAACATTGTTTGATTTAGGTTTATACGTTACCTGAGGTCTACACTGTCCAGTCACATTGTGATCAACTGTCAAAAGCCTGAATAACCACATTTTGCAGCGCGAGACGTGCACGAGGAGAGTAAATGAGATTCTGGAAACCACCGACAGGGATGTCAAGCTAAGCCGACTCAAGTGCCGTGACCAGCTGCGCTAGGTTGCTCGGTTGAGGACCCTTGGAGCAAACAGTCCCATTGAAGTGGTCCCACAAATTCTCGATTGGGTTTAGATCCGGGGAGTTTGGTGGCCAGAGGAATACGTTGAATTGGTGCTCTTCGAACCACACACGTGTACTACGAGGTGTGTGACACGTTGCAATGGCCTGTTCGTAGATGGCATCGTACTGAAGAAAAAGCAAACTGCCTCCCAGAATAGCGAGATCACCCAGGGAGTGCCACGAAAACATTCACCAGACCATAACGCTCCCTGCTGATTGCTAGATGTTTTTTCATGCCGTACACACCAACGACCATCTACCCGACGGAGCATAAAACCGTAATTCATCTTAAAAGGCCACTTGTCGCCACCCAGTGAACGTCCAGATTCGGTATTGTCGTGCAAATTCCAGCCTTCTTCGCCGATGAACAGCAGTCGGCATGAGTGCATGAATCAGGCACCTTCTGTGTGTGTGTGTGTGTGTGTGTGTGTGTGTGTGTGTGGCCGCGCGCGCGGGCGCTCTTGCGTTCATCTCGGCTGTAAGTTGATCACAGTCGCTCAACAAATGCACGCCTATTCGCCCGTACGCACCTCCGCAGCCATCATTCAACCCTGTCATCTATGGCCCGTGGTGTACCACAGTTGCCTCCGCGACGGTTTTTGATAGCTGGATAGTGCCATTTTGCTAAGCACAGTATACTTTAACCACGGCGGCACGCGAATAGTTTACGAAGTTAGCCGATTCGCAAATGCCCTCACCGTTGACCCGAAAGGCTGTTCATCCTTTTGGACGTCATAAAAATGTTTGTTTTCGCATTACGACGACTGCATTGTTTTCCGCGTCCTCAGACGCTGTGTATGTATCCTCCACTGCTAGTGCTGCCACTTGCCTTCTGTGCTTGTTTATCGCACGCTGACGTGAAACGTAGGCGGATGTCACATTAATGTCACTGGACCGTGTATTAGCCGGCCGCTGTGGCCGAGCGGTTCTAGGCGCTTCACTCTGGGACTGCGCTGCTGCTACGGTTGCAGGTTCGAATTCTGCTTCGGGCATGGATGTGTGTGATGTCGTTAGGTTTAAATAGTTCTAAGTCCAGGGGACTGATGACCGATGTTAAGTCTCATAGTGCTTAGAGCCATTTGAACCATTTTTTGAACCGTGTATTAGTGGACGTCAGTATGGGGACACTTTCAACGAGATTTCTGAATGTCCATGGAGCAACGGCAGCTCATTCATCCTTAAGAGCGGAAACCAAAGAACGTAATGACATGGGGCGGTAGGGTCTGCAGAGAAGTCGACGTTTAACACATCCCAGAGGTGTTGCATTGGGTTCAAGTCTGGACTTTAGGCAGACCAGTCCAGTGCAGGAATGTTACTGTTGCAAACTATTGTCTCACAGATGCTGTTTCATGGCAGGGTGCATTGTCATGCCAATACAATCCGTCATTGTCTCCGAACTGTTCATCTACTGTATGCATTACACATTGCTGTAAAATGTGTTCTTATTCTTCCGCATTTAGATTTTTCTTAAGTGCAGCAAGGGGACCACACATTAACCACGACAAACACTCTGATACCATAACACTAACTCCTCCCCACTTTGCTGTTGCCGCTATAAATGATGACAGGTAACGTTTCGAGGAATTCGCCAAACCAAAACCCTTCCATCTGATTGCTACAGCGTATAGCTTCGTTTCCAGTTATCCTCTGTCCACTTGCGTCGCTCTTTATAACCCTTTAAGCATCGCTTACCATCGACTACAGAACGTGTGGCTTATGTGGCCCTACCCTGTCATTGTACCTCATTCTCTTTAACTCCATAAACATTGTGTTAGCTGGACCGCTGGTAGCACGTAGGTACTTGTGAGTGAGTCCTTCCGCCGATTTAATGGGTTCTTTTACAACAGCTCTCCGCAATGCCCAACGGTCCATGCCTGTCAGTACATGTGGTCTACCTGATCATGGTTTAGCTGTGGCTGTTTCTTCGTGTTACCTCTTCAGTCACATCACCAGCAGTCGACTTGGGTGGCTTTAGGTGGGTTGAAATGTCCCTGATGAATATGTTACTCTGCTGACATCTATGACCAGCTGTTACTGCTTCCCTGCTCACAACAAATCACTATCTGCCTCCTTTTATACTGGTGTTTCCACATCTCGTGACATCTAGTGTTCGATTCTGCATCACAGAGGGGTGTCTGGAAACTTCAGTTAGGTAGCGTATCTTCTTGAACAAATAAAAATTAATGTTTGGACGTCACTTTCCCTGTTCATCCAGTTTCCACATAACGTGTCATCCAACTAACACGTGGCACGCTCCTGGCATGTGACAAATGTTTAGACAGGGATCAAGTAGCACATACACAGATGAAGTACTACATCGCCCTGATGGGTGTTGCCTGTAACAGTAGCCGAATTTGTGTTACATTGTGGTGCAATCACACGCCCAAATGATTTGTACTGAAACTAATCACATTGTCAGAGATTTTATGCCCATGGGTAGAGTGTCACAGTTCAACAGTTGTACTGTGTTCATATATACTGTGTTTAGACTGTGTTTATATATAGGGAACCTCCAACTCTAGAAGAAGTTAAAGAGATAATCAAGTCACTCAAGAATCGTAGAGCACCAGGAGAAGACGGCATCGTCGCAGAAATCTGGAAGTTAAAAGACCCAGAACTCACCAGAGACATCCACAGGATCTTGGAAGATATCTGGGAGACCATGAAAATTCCTGTCGACTGGAAAACTGCCCTGATACACCCACTACACAAAAAAGGTGACAAGACTGACCCGAACAAATACAGAGGAATATCCCTACTACTGGTAACATACGAGATCCTCTCTAAAGCTCTACTAAACAGACTAGAATGCCAGACCGACCACTTGATTTGGGAATACCAATCAGGCTTCCGTAAAGAGCGGTCTTGTGCGGAACAATTTTGGAACCTGAAAATGATTTTACAACACAAACAGAACCTCATCATTACCTTTGTCGACTTCAGAAAGGCGTACGACTCTATCGACCGGAAAACCCTCTTCAAAATTCTAGCTGAATACAAAGTAGACAACAAAACACGGACTATCATAGAGCAAACCTTGACCAACAAGACCCCCAAAGCAAAGGTCTGTGGGGAACTATCAGAGCCCTTTGAAATTCGCACAGGTGTCCGACAAGGCGATGGCTTCTCACTTCTCCTTTTCAATATAGTGTTAGATAAGGTAATAAAAGAATGGGAAATATCACAACAGGGGATAACCTTAGGAAACCTACAGATTAAATGCCTGGTTTCTGCAGACGATTTGGCGATTGTCAAGAAAGGTATAAACGAAACAAAAGAAGCTATTGAAAAACTACATGAAATCGCTTCCAAAACTGGACTACAGATCTCTTACGAAAATACACAGTTTATGAGGACAAAGAAACTCTCATCCCTGAACACAAAGTATGGCACGATTTACAAAATGGCAAACTTCAAATACCTCGGTGAAACACTACAAATGAGCGGACATAACAGATAATCAAACGAAGAAAGAAAGACTGAACTGGACAAGGCATACAAAGTAGTGTGGAATCATTACTATAAGAAGTCTATCTCACAAAAAGCCAAATTACGCCGCTACGACAGGGTGGTGCTCCCCGAAGCACTCTATGCAGCAGAGACCACTAATCCTAGAGCATACACGTATCAGACAACTAGAAAAAGTAGAACGGAAAACACTTAGGAAAATATTTGGCGCAACTAGCAGCAATGGAATATGGATCAAGAAACCTATAGAGGAACTATACAAACATACAGAGACAATCACAGAAAAAATTAGAAAACGCAGACTTTAATTCTATGGACACCTATACAGATTGCCATCACACAGACTGACCAAACACATCTTTGACTGCGTAATCACTAGAAACAACAAATGGGTGGAAGAGGTAAAAAACGACCTGAACCAACTCAACATCACACCAAACACAATAAACGACAGATTAAAATTCAGAAACATTATTAAGAAAAGTAAACTGCATGAGATACACTGTGACAAACGAACAGGCGTACAACGGACCGAAGAACACAGACATGATCACAGCCCCGGAAGACGAAAGAAATATGGGCAACCAAAAAGTCAACCAAGATAATGCCGAAGACACGAAGCCGACAAGAAGCATGGACAGAGGACCGGAAACAGAAACACTGCGAGCGAATGAGGGAAGTTTGGGCAGCGAGAAAGGCAGCAAAAGGAATTTGCCATGTAGTTTAGTCCAACTGCGCTCTTTAAGAGCAAAACAAGCCACACGCAGATCAATTTTTCATCCTGAAAAGGTCACTGTGTGTTGCGGGTTTACGGCATCATTTATCATAGGGCCATATTTTTTCGAGGAGACAGGTGCTTCCGGTCCTGTTACCTGTACCGGCACTGGTAAGCGCTATGAGTGTTTTTTGCGCATCCACACCATTCCATCTCTCCAACAGCGTGGATGTGTGGATGGGATCATTTTTATGCGAGATGACACACCTCCGCACATTGCAAATCCAGTTAAGCAGCTGCTGAAGCGCCATTTCGGAAATGCTAGAATTATCAGCCTGGCCTTACCGATCACCTGATCTTAATCCGTGTGACTTCTGGGTGTGGGGCTATCTGAAAGATGATGTCGTTCAAATGGCTCTCAGCACTATGGGACTTAACATCTGAGGTCATCGGTCCCCTAGAACTTAGAACTACTTAAACCTAACTAACCTAAGGACATCTCACACATCCATGCGCGAGGGATGAGGCGTAGCGCCTTCGCATCGCTCCTGTCACTTGTTAGGACGATATCGTTATAGGCATGAGTCATCGACAGATGTCACCAGCTGACATGGACCTGAGTTACAGAGCTGCACGTAGTTGTACTAGTAGGCGGCAGAGGTCACCAGTTGAGGGACAGTGCTAGCAGTCACAGTCAAAACAATGTTGTAAAATTATGTTTGATTAATATTTAACGTATTTGCATAATTATAATTGTTTTATATGTGTAGTAATTAGCAGTGTGAGTGTTGTATGAGTGAAGAAGAACAGAAGTAAATGAAAATTGTTTTGTTTATTCACGAAGTACTAGTTAAACTATACAGGGGATTTACTATACTTAAATGTGCAGTCAGTTTATGGTACTAATAAATCGTTAGTAGAACACAAATTAATCGGTAATTTCGGAAGGAGTAATTTTATATTTGATACTTTCCTAAATTTATTTGCTTAGCAATTGCCATAGAAAGAAATGTTTTGCTATGATTGGTCATTGAAGTAAAGCGCGGGTTAGCGCGGAATAATACTGCAACCTGATTTGCTGTTTGTGATATCAGCCAATCAGAAAAATGCAGGCTCGCGCTAATCTATGCTGGGAACAAAGCCTTTGGTGTGATACTGTGATCGAGGAGTCGGGGCTGAGGGTTCGAACTAGTAACATCTCAAGGAAAGCAGCTCCGACGAAAGTACTATAAAATCGCGGGAAAATGCTAATTACGAGTTCGCGAAGTAGTACAAAGCGTATTTAAGTGAACGGTATAGTGGAAGTCGTGTGGAATTTCGGATGGAATATCAAAATTATTGCCTTTGACTGTTAGTTAAAACCGCGTGGCGTGTTGTGCGATCTAAGACTGGAACAGGTATTACGTGTAGAGCAGAGTGCACAACATTTGAGCAAGCATTTTCATAACTAAACGATCCAGTGAACTCTATTAACTTCGGTAACGGATTTAAATACCATAAACTGGCTACGTGTGTGATTGTAGTGTGCATGGGAACTTTATATTGTGTAGACACTTAGTACGGACTTGGCAGTATTAACTGTGATCTTTATCGTAAAAATACACCTGAAAATTTACATTGCCGACTTAAAACTTTTATTTCAGTACTAGCCACATCCCGTTTTCCGGATAATTCTATGTATGTTGCAACCTGCAGTAGACAGTAGTGGTCTAGTATTTTCTACTACAGCTTTTAGCCAGACAAATGAACATTGCTGGCTACCGGCAGGGCGGTAAAAAGTAACGTGCCGCGCCGCAGGGAGGATTCGAACCTGCGACCGTAGCAACTGAAGCGCCTAGAACCACTCGGCCACACAGGCCGGCAAAGATGTTGTGTTTAGTGCTCCGATTGCAAACTTAGCTGCATCGAACGCACGCGTTGCGCAACACATTCTGAAAGTGACCCCAGAAACACTTCGGTCAGTTGTGGAACATGGTGTTTCTCGATTTCCACTTGATGCAGAAACCGGTGGACAGTATACTGTACATGTTTTGCGACAGTCACACGGAAATTAATAATCTGATTTGATTTTAACTGATGCTTTCTATACGGTTTTTGGTCAGTTAAAAACAATTTTTCCCATCCGGTGTCATATGACCTTGCCATGGTGAATGCGATTACGTAACTAACAGTATCATACCTGTACACCCATGCACACTGAGTGGTACAGTATGTTTAACGTCAAACGTACATCTTAGGCATTGTTGTATGATTCATTTCTCATTTGTAGTCGACCACTACTAAATTATGATTTTTACAGCGCTGTCCATTGCTACATCCGCGCGGTCTAGGAAGTCTTGTCACGGTCCGCGCGGCTGTCCCCGTCGGAAGTTTGAGTCCTCCCTCGGGCATGGATGTGTGTGTCGTCCTTAGCGTAAGTTAGTTTAAGTTAGATTAAATATTGTGTAAGCTTAGGGGGACCGATGAAATCAGCAGTTTGGTCCCTCTAAGACCTTACCACAAATATCCAAATTTTCTATTGCTATATTTTGTTATTATTTATTTTTCTTCTGCCATACGTTTTCCCCCCTCTTCTCCGATAATATTCTGTTACAATCTGACGTCATTCTGACCAGTGGTGTTATTTCTACAGCGGTATATATATATATATATATATATATATATATATATATATATATATATATGGCTATTACAAATGATTGAAGCGCTTTCATAAATTCACTGTAGCTCCATTCATTGACATATGGTCAAAACACACTACAGATACGTAGAAAAACTCATAAAGTTTTGTTCGGCTGTAGCTGCACTTCAGGTTTCAGCCGCCAGAGCGCTCGAGAGCGCAGTCAGACAAAATGGCGACAGGAGCCGAGAAATCGTATGTCGTGCTTGAAATGCACTCACGTCAGTCATAACAGTGCAACAACACTTCAGGATGAAGTTCAACAAAGATCCACCAACTGCTAACTCCATTCGGCGATGTTATGCGCAGTTTAAAGCTTCTGGATGCCTCTGTAAGGGGAAATCAACGGGTCGGCCTGCAGTGAGCGAAGAAACGGTTGAACGCGTGCGGGCAAGTTTCACGCATAGCCCGCGGAAAATTGGCTCATGCCACAACTGGAGACCGACAGCGCCGACTTCATCTTTCAACAGGATGGTGCCCCACCGCACTTCCATCATGATGTTCGGCATTTCTTAAACAGGAGATTGGAAAACCGATGGATCGGTCGTGGTGGAGATCATGATCAGCAATTCATGTCATGTCTCCCGACTTAACCCCATGCGATTTCTTTCTGTGGGGTTATGTGAAAGATTCAGTGTTTAAACCTCCTCTACCAAGAAACGTGCCAGAACTGCGAGCTCGCATCAACGATGCTTTCGAACTCATTGATGGGGACATGCTGCGCCGAGTGTGGGAGGAACTTGATTATCGGCTTGAATCACTAAAGGGGCACTTATCGAACATTTGTGAATGCCTAAAAAAACTTTTTGAGTTTTTGTATACGTGTGCAAAGCATTGTGAAAATATCTCAAACAATAAAGTTATTGTAGAGCTGTGAAATCGCTCCAATCATTTGTAATAACCCTGTACATACATATGTGTGTGTGTGTGTGTGTGTGTGTGTGTGTGTGTGTCGAAAATCGCGCGCGCTCGCACACAAACACACACACACACACACACACACACACCAAAAATCCATTCTTTCAGTATGTGAATCCGAAATGGCGAGTGAAGGGTTGATGGATAGATGACGCTACGCTAGTAGTGTGCAACAGGCATGGAATTTGGATCGGATACGAAGTGTGCTCGGATGACCGAAGTGGTTAAGGCGATCGCTCACATTTTAATACTTTATCATTTTTGTACCAGTTACATTCACTAATAGCTCAAAGTGGTTCCATACTGAGGAAATCAGCGCGGGGAAGCAGATGCAGGAATCCTGTGTAGTCGATCTTGGCAAGGTCCTAGTGGAGGTGGTTTACCTTTCCCTTCCTCCGACAAGTTATGAAGTCTTCGGTGAGTATCTGAGTCGTGTGGATGACTGTGATGAATGCTTGCACAGTGTAGTGTTTGCTTTGTGTTCCTATGGATGAAGGGAAGGGAGAGGGTGCAGCTAGTGCCAGCACATGGCTTACTCCTATCAAATAGCACCCAATGGGGATGCCAAATTCAGCATCCCTCTCCGATGGACGGAACGTCATCAACAGTGTCACGTGCCCTCACTTCGTGACACACTACGGAAAGGTTGGAATTTAATCCAGGTTGTTGGCGCAAAGACAAGTGACCAGGAACTTCACACCACACCTCGTCTCCCCTAGCCAGCCAAATACCACCAGCGAAAATTTCCCACCACGTGAATTCGAACCGTCTTTCTTCATAATCGAGCTCCACCACAGACTAACAAATAGTTAATATACACTTAAACGCCAAAGAAATTCGTATGGCTATGCCTATTCAAATGTAGAGATATGTAAAAAGGCAGAATACGGCGCTGCGGTCGGCAACGCGTATGTAAGACAACAAGCGTCTGGCACAGTTGTTAGATCAGTTACTGCTGCTACAATAGTAGGTTATCAAGATTTAAGTGGGTTTGAACGTGGTGTTATAGTCTGCTCACGAGGGATGGGACACATCATCTCCGAGGTAGCGATGAAGTGGGGATTTTCCCGTCCGACCATTTCAGGGTACCGAGCGTACCGTGAATATCAGAAATCCGGTAAAACATCAAATCCCCGACATCGCTGCAGCCGGAAAAAATCCTGCAGGAACGGGACCAACGACGACTGAAGAGAATCGTTCAACGTGACTGAAGTGCAACCCTTCCGCCAATTGCTGCAGATTTCAACGCTGGGCCATCAAGTGTCAGCGTGCCAACTATTCAACGAAACATCATCGTTATGAACTTTCAGAGCTGAAGGCCCACTCGTGTAACCTTGATAACTGTACGACACAAAGCTTTACGCAAGCCTGGTCCCGTCAACATTGATTTGGGACTGTTGATGACTGGAAACATGTTGCCTGGTCGGACAAGTCTCGTTTCAAGTTGTATTGAGCAGATTGACGTATACGGCTATTGGGACAACCTCATGAATCCATGAACCCTGCATATCAGCAGGAGACTGTTCAAGCTGGTGGAGGCTCTGTGTTGGTGTGGGACGCGTGCAGTTGGATTGATATGGAACCCCTGATACGTCTAGATACGACTCTGACAGGTGATACTTACGTAAACATCCTGTCTGATCACCTGCATCCATTCATGTCCATTTTGTATTCCGTCGGACTTGGGCATTTCCAACAGGTCAATGCGACACTCCACTCGTCCAGAATTGCTACAGTGTCTCCAGGAACACTCTTCTGGTTTAAACACTTCCACTGGCCGCCAAACTCCCCAGACATGAACATTACTGAGCACATCTGGGATACCCTGCAATGTGCTGTTCAGAAGAGATGTCCACCACCTCGTACTCTTACGGATTTATGAACAGCCCTGCAGGATTAATGGTGTCAGTTCACTCCAGCAGTACTTCAGACATTAGTCGAATCCATGCCAAGTTGTGTAGCGGCCCTTCTGCGTGCTCGCGGGGACCCTACACGATATTAGGCAGGTGTACCAGTTTCTTTGGCTGTTCAGTGTACTTCCATCACAAACCCAAATAAAAATAGAAAACTAATGTGCCTATTATATTAACGACAGTTCTAGAGACATTTTATGCGAATTTCACCTTCTCGCTTGAGACAAAGGCAGCACTGATAGACGAACTATTACTGGAGTGGTTTTATATATAGTGCTTGGCTGACTTGCCCGTACATGGAATGATTGCATGCAGTGGTCGGCACATAGCATGTTCCAGTGGCATGCTGCATAGCTTGCATGTAGATGGTGGTCAGGCTGAACGCAGTGGCTGTGGCGAACTGGGGCAGTTGACAATCAGCAATGACTACACCTGACAGCCACTGTGCTCAGAACAATACTGATTTGTCGGTAACTGAGGTGGCTAAGAAAGAGAGACATTTGCAAATAGGTAACGCATTCAAAATTTATTTGCAATATGTACACTTAGTGACTGAGATAGACATCACATGACTTGCAGCAGGTTCTTCTGTAGTGTTGTTATATACAAGCAGAGTAATGTTATTGGTAGAAACAAATAGTCTTGAATGTCGGTACCATCAGATAGTCTCTGAACACTAGTAATGCTTAGTAGTATCATGTTATAGTGATAAAATTTCTCACTGCAGTCTTCCATATTAAGGTTGATCCAGATCCGAAGACACTGTGAATCTGAGTGCTGCTCTCTGAGTAGGACTGTTTAAAAAAGATGCAGTGACCAGTCAGTCACAGACAGCGTGGTCATTCAGCTTCTTCTGATGGCGTGCATGCATAGCACTCCCACTCCCACACGCCATTGGTGACTGCGAGTGATGGAAGAGTGAGCTCGTCCGTGGCTTACTGGGATGAGGTTTATACACTATGTGATCAAAAGTATCCGGGCACCCCCAAAAAAATACGTTTTTCATATTAGGTTCATTGTGCTGCCACCTACTGCCAGGTACTCCATACCACCGACGCCGGCCGCGGTGGTCTCGCGGTTCTAGGCGCGCAGTCCGGAACCGCGCGACTGCTACGGTCGCAGGTTCGAATCCTGCCTCGGGCATGGATGTGTGTGATGTCCTTAGGTTAGTTAGGTTTAAGTAGTTCTAAGTTCTAGGGGACTTATGACCACAGCTGTTAAGTCCCATAGTGCTCAGAGCTATTTGAACCATTTCCATATCACCGACCTCAGTCGTTATTAGACATAGGGAGAGAGCAGAATGGGGCACTTTGCGGAACTAACGGACTTTGAACGTGGTCAGGCGATTGCGTGTCACTCGCATCATACGACTGTACGCGAGATTTCCACATTCCTAAACATCCCTATGTCCACTATTTCCGATGTGATAGTGAAGTGGAAACGTGAAGGGACACGTACAGCACAAAAGCGTACAAGCCGATGTCGTCTGTTGACTGCCAGAGATTGGCGACAGTTGAAGAATGTCGTAATGTGTAATAGGAAGACATCTATCCAGACCATCAGACAGGAACTCCAAACTGCATCAGGTTCCACTGCAAGTACTGTGACAGTTTGGTGGGAGCTGAGAAAACGTCGATTTCATGGACGAGCGGCTGCTCATAAGCCACACATCACGCCGGTGAATGCCAAACGACGCCTCGCTTGGTGTAAGGAGCGTAAACATTGGACGATTGAATAGTGGAAAAACGTTGCGTGAAGAGACGATTCACGGTACACAATGTGGCGATCCGATGGCAGGCTGTGGGTATGGCGAATGCCCGATGAACGTCATCTGCCACCGTATGTAGTGCCAACAGTAAAATTCGGAGGCGGTGTTGTTATGGCGTGGTCGTGATTTTCATGGAGGGGGCTTGCACTGTCGAAGAGCAATTCGGGGATAGCGATTACATCTTTCAACACGATCGAGCACCTGTTCATAATGCACGGCGTGTGGCGGAGTGATTACACGACAGTAATATCCCTGTAATGGACTGGTCTGCACAGAGTCCTGACGTGAATCCTATAGTGCACCTCTGGGATGTTTTGGAACGCCGACATCGTGCCAGGCCTCACCGACCGACATCGATACCTCTCCACTCCGTGAAGAATGGGCTGTCATTCCCCAAGAAACCTTCCAGCACCTGATTGAACGTATGCCTGCGAGAGTGGAAGCTGTCATCAAGGCTAAGGGTGAGCCAACACCATATTGAATTCCAGCATTTCCGATGGAGGGCGCCACGAACTTGTAAGTCATTCTCAGCCAGGTGTCCGGATACTTTTGATCACATTGTTTATGTGCTGTCTCTTGGCATGCAGCATGGAAATGTTTCATGGGAACTTACCAGCGAAGCGTCTCTTGTGACGCGTAGCGTGGAAGAATGTCTGCTGATGTGTAATGTGAAAGCGCCTCTTCTGACATCTAGCAAGGCCATGGCATGGCCAAGGAATAGGGCTTTTTCTTAACTGTAATTTGAAGCCGTATTTCCCGACCCCTATGCGATACTTCAAATGCCAACACTTCATGCGTAAGTCTTGCGATGTACATACAACTGGATTTGCGTCGATCTCTTCATGAAATCTCACCACATGAGCTACCACCTAGCCATGTCAGTTGCGGAAATGACCACTATCCCCAATTCCGGAAATATGCTACCCTCATTAAAGAGTAAAAATCATATTTTGATGCTCGGAAAATGTACATAAGTTATATCCGCTCCAAAACATATCTACTTTTTCCGATGCTGTGACTAGGTAGTCAGCATTACTTCACATATTTACTGCCTCGATGTCGACCTGTGGCAGTCACACAAGTAAATTAAGCCATGCAGTCGATGAGCCTTTCTCTCTTGTGATTCCTACACCATCTTCGAGGTTTCCAACTCCTTGTACCTGGCGTCAGAATCAGCATCATCTTCCTGTGCCTACCAGTAACATGAGTTTCTCTTGGGAGCCCTCTCCCTGAAAATGTGCAGACAAGCGACATGAAACCAGTCATTGGCTGAAGGCGCCACGGACTGCATATTTCAGGGTTGCTCACTTCCACTCACTTCTTATACCCACAGTGGATAAAGAAGAGAGAATTCTGGTGACCCTGGAGGTGCCAGATCCCCGCACGCCATTCGACTCTGAACCTATGCTCGTTGATGCTGTTCCACCCCAACCAGTGACACAGCAGTCCTGTCCTCTTGACTACTTCACACCAGATAAGGGCAACCTCGCCAGGATAATTCAGTGGAACTGCGATGGATATTACTGTAGCCCACCAGAACTACAACTACTAATGTCTCCCTGTTCTGCGATCTATGTTGCTCTCCAAGAAATGCATTTCACTGATGACCATTTCCCAACTCTTTGAGGTTACCATGCAATCTGTCAGAGCTGTACTGGCGCCAAGAGAGCATGTAGAGGTGTCAGCGAGTGGATTAATTTCCATACCATATTGGAAGAAATTGCAATGGAAGCGTGAACAAAGCCAGTCATCAGTTTCCAACGTTTATTTACCCCCACGAAGGGGACATACTTCCCTTGGGATGGCCACCTTAATCTGACAGTTCTTCCTTCATTTTCTCTTACTTGGGGATTTCAGTGCACACCTTCCCTTTGTGTGTAACTTCCATGTCGTCTGGCAGGGCCTCCTGATTGACCAGCTTCTTTCCGATTATGATTGGCGTTTCCTCGATGGTGATACTCCTATCCACTTTTGCTGCCCATCCTCGTTATCTCATTAAACGCAGTAAAAAGGAATGCTGGGAGATTTTCTTCTCCTTGGGAATGTATGTCAACGCATCCCAGGTGTGTTTCAAGCACTGTAGCTTACTGGTCCACCACTGTCCAGCAAATGTTCCAGGTCTCTTTCATTTTTACTGATGCAGCGATTCTTGCTAAATTCCTTGCAACCAACTTTGCGACAGCTTTAGTGTCCTCTTTTAACGGGTTACCTTTTGAATGCACAGAGGACATGTTAAGAGCATCCCCCTATCCTTCATCATCACTCTGAATCATTTAATGAACCTTCTACTGACTGGGAAGTGCATCAGACTCTTGATTTGATTCATCATCAGATGAATCAACAACTGAATGTTACTCAAAGACTCCATCCACTCGGGGTCCTCAACTGTATTCGACTAGGTGTTTTACCTTCGTGGTGACGAGATAGCATCCTCGGCCTAATCCCTAAAACAGGCAAAGACCCAACGTCCATCGACAGCTACCGACCGATTAGCCTCAGCAACTTGCTCTGCTAATTGTTAGAAAGGATAATAGCATGACGATTATTCTGGGTCCAAGAATCATGGGGCATTTTGTCTACCTATCATTGTGGTTTCAATGAGGGACGATCCGCAACCGAACATCTGCGTGAAACAGCTATGTTGCAGTCTCTTTCTAAACGCCATCGTCTCATTGAACTTTTTTACATAAATAATTCATACTACACTGCATGGTGCCATGACATTTTACTTACCTTCCATGACCTTAGCATTTCACCAGTTCATATCCCACCAATTGTTTTGGGTTATAGTTCGTATAGTGCTCAGCTCACCATGAGTCCAAGAGAAGGGCATCCTTCAGGTTTCTGTTCTTCGCCCAACGACTCAGTGTTTCTGTTCATTGCCAGGTCTCCGTAGTCATTCTGCAAGCGCCTATGAATATATGTCATGGGCTGATATTCCGCGAAGAAAAAAAAAAACTCAATGATCGCTCTCTGTTTCAGACGCCATTTTGAAGCTACGTATAGCACCCCACCTATCGAAACTTCATGAAACTACAGGGACTGAAGTGGGTTTGGGGAAGCCCTCTCACTTGAAATGGCAATGTTAAGGGACGCCTTTTAGTATCTAAATCAATGGCTCTCAAACATTCCGATAACGCCGACCCCCTATTTTTCGGAAAGTGATCTGCGGACCCCCTTGCAATGCCATATAAAATTTCACATGGTATTAAAAAAATGTACTAATCAGAATTACCATGACAAAAATGTCGAGATAAATAATGCGATAAGTAATTTATTATAAAGATATGATTGTTGCCTATTGAACCAAATTTCAATTGAAAATACAGTAACTTATAGTAATACAGTAACAGTATAGTGATACAGGAAATACAGTAATATAGCACAGTAGGTACACTAACTGGAAATCATTGTCGTTTTTTTAAGAACTCCACTTGATAAGCAATGTTCAGAAATGTAGGGTCACTAATGTAAGGAATTAAATTATTTGTGTTTTTCCATAACTCCATTGAAATCTGCAATAAGTTTTGTCACCATCAGTATTAGGCTTGATTCCCCATTAACACGATTTCGCTTTAAGGTTTTAATACTGCTCAAGTGAGTGAGTGGTAGGGAAAGGCAACAAATGTTGCAATGCCTCTTTAGACAACTCTTCATACTTACAACGCACACGCAACCAAAGCGACGAAGTTCATTTTCCTTGAAAACATTTTTCCACGAAGTATTGCAGGAGAGTCCCAATAGCTGTTTTTGTACTGTGTCAGAGAGATTTCGCCATTAGTGAAAGGATCTTCAATCTAGCAGTTACCAGGTTGAGGCATAGGGAAATATTCTCGAAAACTTACAACTAATGCTATCAAGTGTCTTAAAACTGTTCTGCATTTCAGCAGAGAGTTTTTCCACTCGAAGAATCAATGAAGTCCCTGAGCACCGGAAATGATGAATCGTTATTGTTCTGTATTCGAACTACCACAGCTGCCGTTTGTTAATTGTATCTTCAACTTTACTCTCAACCTACATGTTATTAGCATTTATTTCTTGTAGGCCCACGTTAAATCCGTTGAGAATGGAGAAAATATCCACCAGGTAGGCCACTTTACACAACCCATCAAAATAACACAATTTCTCGCTTGAAAAATAATGTTACTTGTCTAAAAGAAATAAGCGTACTTCATCACGCATATCAAAGAAACGACATAGAACTTACCCTCTTGTCAAACAACACACTTCAGCATGTAAGAAAAGTTGAGGGTGCTAACTGACAATTCCTCCACATAAAACTGTGAGAAGACGGGAATTTAGAGAACGTGATTTAATGAAAGTATCAAGTTTTGTAACTTCATCCAGAACACGTTTCAAATCGTCAGGCATTTTTCTCGCTGCTAAAGCTTCTCTGTGTATGAAGCAATTAGTACACTACTTCTGCTGCTAAAGGTTGCCCTCGAGTCACTAGGTCTGTCTTCCAACCTGTAAAAGTGTCCTAACAAAGAACGAATTTCTCTCGTTTGAAGCAGTCCTATATAACGCTTGACCAGCTTCGGGGCAGAAATAGTATAGTAGGGAAACATTTAAATTTACATACGTAGGTATAATTTGTAATTGCTTTCTTTTTATTATCTGAAAAATACTTCTTGCATTTTATTACAACACTTTTCAATTTTTAGGCGTCGCGGACCCCGTGGTTAGGTACCGCTGACCCCCAGATGTCTGCAGACCCTACTTTGACAAACACTGATCTAAATCTTTGCTTTCGTTTATTTTCTTCTTAAGAGTGTACTCAAATTTGTTTCCCTTTTCCAAAATGTACTTGATGGAAAGGTTTTTTAACAACTAACACCGTAAGTAAAAGACAAGAAAAATAACAGGACTGAGAGAAGCTGTATAAAAAGTCAAATAGTTTGTCTCTGCGGCTTCATACTAGTTTTTAGTAGCAAACGGCCCACGATAATTACCAAGACGGAGGGGCACTCTGTAATATTAACAAATAAATAAATTTCCTTACGCAACCATCACTGAAGGGCGGGTTGAAGCGGAATTCATATAAAAAAAAACACTGTGTTTTGTCCTACACTACGTCAACATATTTCAGATTTGCAGTGCTCATTAAGGCGTTTCGCCAATAGCACCTCAGGTAATAGGACCACCAGTCCAGACTGCAGCAAATGGTGTCTAACAGTCGACATAGCCAGATCACGCCTGTTGCCGACATTCTAGGCGCCTGGCTCATTGTGGCCATGCGCCCACTCTTTGTTTCCGCGCGATATTTTCCTTGATGATTATGCACTTGAAGGTCATCCCAAGACTGGGACCACAGATAAAATCACAGAGAAAGTTCAAAATATGGTACTGGGCGATTGCCCATTAACGGTGCACTAAACAGACGATACCATAGCCATACCCAAAGGTAAGATTACGGTACTTGTACATGAATAATCGACTATCAGTGTTTTTTGACAGATGAATGCTACATTTGTTGAAAACTGACCAAAAGAAAATAGGAAAAATAATTCCAAGGCAATATTTCGACTCTTTCTTTTTAAACGTATCAAGGTGATTTTGTGAGCCTGTTTATTACACTGCATGAGATGTGGATCCACTATTTCACCCAGAAACCGAAAATTAAACAAATCAGCTGATGAAAGACGGTAGTCCTGGCACGAAATGAAAGCGACGTCGATGTCGTCTACGGGAACCGGTATGTCCAGTGATTTCTGTACTGCAGGAAGAATTCTTTTGTAGGTAACCCGGAAAATGGTAAGGCAGTAACGGGTAAATATTGCTAAAGTCTTGCAGACCAACTGATTTGGGAAAAAAATGGATGTCAGGAGGCTTGGAGTGGAAAAAGTAAAATATTGTTTTTCACTTGGTCAGTACAAGTGTCCATAAAAGTGCTTCGGCAATGTTAAAACTGATAAATTTTAAATAAAAATTATTCACCTCGCTGTTAATCAAATTTTGTTTTCATCTGACTTCCATCTACACTCATGGGAAAAATAAGGAGTTGCGCAACATAAACGAAATTTGTAGACATGTTTCTGCATCTGAATGATATTGTCTATTCAAATACAGCGCCAGTCGCACAAGAGTGGCGCTGGTAACGCCTCTCTGAGGATGCCAATCAGGTTTGCTTTAAATACACGTTGTAACGGTCGTGAGCGTTAGTTGCATTTGAGACCGGGCGCGGCGAGGGCGGAGTGGATGTCTGTCGCGTTTTCTGATGAAAGCTGGTTCTGCCTCGGTGCTAGTGATGGCTGTGTTTTGGTTAGGAGGAGGCCAGCTGAGGATCTGCAACCAACCTGTCTGTGTGCCAGACACACTGAAGCTACACCTGGAGTTACGGTCTAGCGTGCGATTTCGTATGGCAGCAGGGGAACTCTCGTGGTTTTCCCACGCACACTGACTGCAAATTTGTCAGTCAGTCTGGTGATTCGACATGTCCTGCAGCCATTCATGAACATCATTACAGTGTGTGTTTTCCAACAGGATAACACTCACCCACATTCCGCTTTTGTTCCCCAACATACTCTACAGAGTGTCAACATGTTGCCTTGGCCTGCTGAATCATCAGATGGACAAAAACTCCAGTTGTAAGTAGGCTGTTTATGTTTTCTTCTTGGCAACGTTACGTAGCGCTCTGTATGAAAATCACTGGCTGTGCTGTGTGCAGTCTGTGGCTAGTTTGCATTGTTGTCTGCCATTGTAGTGTTGGGCAGCGGCAGCTGGATGTGAACAGCGCGTAGCGTTGCGCAATTGGAGGTGAGCCGCCAGCAGTGGTGGATGTGGGGAGAGAGATGGCGGAGTTTTGAAATTACATATATTATGACTTTTGATGATATTAAGGTAAATACATTGTTTGTTCTCTATTAAAATCTTTCATTTGCTAACTATCCCTATCAGTAGTTAGTGCCTTCCGTAGTTTGAATCTTTTATTTAGCTGGCAGTAGTGGCGCTTGCTGTATTGCAGTAGTTCGAGTAATGAAGATTTTTGTGAGGTAAGTGATTTGTGAAAGGTATAGATTAAAGTTAGTCAGGGCCATTCTTTTGTAGGGAATTTTGAAAGTTAGATTGCGTTGCGCTAAATAATATTGTATGTCAGTTTAAGCACAGTCGTGTATAAATGTTCTAAGGGGACGTTTCATATGTCGACCCTTAGCCGAGGATACTTCACTGGAATCTTGTGATATTTTCTTCTAGTTTGTGTAATTAGTGTAGCTTTTGTTTATTGCTAGCACGTAATTGTAGAGAGAATTTCCTTTGTAGTTGCAGGCTTACATTGTTGTACAGTAAAACAGTTGTGGCATGCATGTAGATTTCACCAAGTATTTCGCAGTTACGCTTGCAATTAACTAGATATTATTTTCAGTGCTATGTTAATGTGTTCCCCTATATTTGCTCTTCAAATTGTGTTTTTCTGTGTTGTCGTGTGAAATATTGTGACAATAATGGCGTGTGAAAAACGTAATACTAGGCTCCAAAGTAAACTGAGAAATGACAGTGAAGACGAAAGCAGTGTGTTAACGCCACCATGTAATGAATTAACTAATATTCAAAGTAGTAATTTGGTAACTGTGCATAGGGAAATGGAGCGGGCGTCAAATAATGGTGTAGACAGTGAAACAGGTAGTAAACAGGGAAGCATTATCGATCGATCGGTCGGCAACAGCTCGCCTCAGGAATTGGGAATGACAGAACACAACATTGCAAATACTGTAGACTCAGGTTTTGGGTTCTCGCCGGTTTCTCAAATGAGTCGAGACACATTTTCTGCTTGTCAAAATGTGAATGTTGCTGGTGCAAATGCACTGCCGAAAAGCGTAGAGGAACAGATTCCAGACACTAATGCATTGTTATTACAATTAATGCAACAAATGGGACAAAATCTTCAAAAGTTAGACACAATGGAACAAAATCAGAGACAAACACAGCAAAAGCTTCAGAAGTTAGACACAATGGAACAACACCAGAGACAAACACAGCAACAGTTAGACACAATGGAACAAAAGCTTCAAAAGTTAGACTCAGTGGAACATACGCTTGAACAAACACGTGAAGATTTAACTACTGAGTTACATAACATTGAATTGAAATGTCAAAAAGTCTGTAATGACGTAAAAACACAAATTTGTGAGCATTTTCAACCTATTTTTTCGCGGCATGAAAATGCATTACAGAATCACAAAGCAGCCATAAAAGAACTGCAAACTATTGTTCATGAAAATCATGAGACATTGCAAGCTAAAATTGACTCAGTTTCATCTACCGATTTGGTTACGCAACTTTCAGAAACTCAAGAAAACTTAAAGGACACAGTAGATACTCTGAAAATTGGTTCAGAAATACACATGGAGGAAATTAGTTCATTATCAGAGAAAGTAGTTGAACTTTCGGATCAGCTAAATAATTTATCTACGAAGGTAGATGATAATCTGAATGACACAAAACCAGTAGTCTTTAATGACACAGAAGAGTGCGAACAAATTAGGAAATTCAAACAAAATCAGAATCAAATTAATACGTAACACCAAAGAGAAATCCGGGAAGTACAAGATCAGCTGACACAAGTAATACAAGAATTACGTATTTCAGAGGACACTCGCGCCTCAATACGGGAAGAGGGACATAGAAATACGGAACAGCCACAAAATAATAACACAGGGCATTTCGGAAGTTCTGAAAGAAATTGGCAATGTGCACCGAATTTTGAGATGGAACCGCCGACACGACGTAACAATGACCAACATGCGACTCGCCGACATGATGATTTTGACTATAAGCTGTTCATTACTACATGTAAATTCAAAACGTTTAAGAATTCTGGCAACGACATTCATCCACAAGTGTGGCTCCATCAATTCTCTCATTGTTTTCCTCCCAACTGGTCATTAGAATACAGATTAGAATTTATGTGTGGCTACTTGGAGAATGAACCAGCTGTAAGAATGCGATCGGTCATTCACGATTGTCACAGTGAAGGAGAATTTTATCATGCCTTCCTCTCAGCGTATTGGTCTCAAGCTACACAAGACCGAGTAAAACATGGCATCATAATGATGAAACGTTTCGAACAATCTGAATTTTCCAGTCTTATGAAATATTTTGAAGACATGTTGCATAAGAATCAGTATCTTTCAAACCCATACAGCCCCTCAGAACTCATCTGCATTTGCTTAATCAAACTGCCTGAACATTTACGACATATTATTTTAGCAGGACGTTGCAAAGACGACATTGAAGCTTTTCAGGGACAGTTACAAGAACTGGAAATTGACACTGACAATCGCGGAACGCGAAAACAGGAGTACAACAATTACAGGTCACATCTGTCACAATTCCGTGATGACAGAAATAATACACGACAAGGCTATTCTTATAACGTAAATCGTGACCAAAACAGACACCACCCATATGACAACCGTTGCCAGAGTAGTAATAATTACAGGGAAAGATCACCTCTTCGCGGTAATGACTATCACAGAGACAATCAGAGAAACAGACAATATAGGAACCAAAATAATTATTATCAAGGGAGACAGAATAACTTTAGACGCAATGGTCCAGCGCACAGTTATGACTCAGGGAGAAATTCTCCACCACGTGACCGACAAGAAAGAAACTATGGAATATACCGACATGACGACAGACGATATGATCGTAACAACAGACCTGAATTGCATCAGAACTGGCGGGATTCAAACAGAGCAGAGCCCTCTCGTCACAGTGAATTTGTAGAGGTTAGGTCTCCAAATCCCAATAAAGACGCGCGCCAACAGAGAGACAATAGGCAATGACTCATACCGCTGGCAGCCACAAAACGTACGTATGAAACTGACGACGCAGCTGCCGTAGCTAGTAATTACGTAAGAATGGAAGACATTAGAGACATCTTACTCCAGGAACACGACGTAAAACATAACAACATTGCATATCCTGTGATTCACATTACAGTAAATGACGTAAAATTTACGGCAGTACTTGACTCTGGCAGTCCCATTTCAGTAATTAGTGAAACAGCTTTTAGCAAGTGCAACAAATCGTACGATTGCCCCACACTTCCGTTACGTAAGATTAAATTACAAGGTGCAATCTTTGGAAAAAGTGTAGATGTACGCCAACAAACCAACTTAGAATTCTCTTGTCAAAGCCACAGCTTATCTATGAACTTCCTTATTGTTCCATTATTGTCGACGGAAATAATACTGGGAGTAGACTTTTTGAATGAATACAAAGCAGTCTTAAGCTTTCACGATGCTGAAATAATTTTAGAGAAAGAAGGTAAGTCAGTAGCTTTGAAATTTGAAGATTGGCTCTCAAACCATGACGAAGAAATCAATCGGCTTTACCTCCTGTTAGACAACAGTTCGGAATTTTCTATGGAACTAGACACTAACAATCACTCTGCAAGTACTGACAAGGATGATATCGACGGCATATTTGAAATTAATGAGTTAATTCAGAATAAAATTCAAACAATTGAGAATTGTAATGACACTGATAGGCAGGAACTTTTTGACATTTTACAAGCACATTCCACAGTTTTTACTCACGAAACAGGAACAATCAAGGGATTTCAATACCAATTTCGTGTTCGTGAGCATACTAAATTTTGTGTTAGACCATACATAATTCCAGCACATTATAGGGACCGTGTTAGAACAGAAATACAATCTATGCTTGACGAGGGCATTATTGAGCCTGCAGTAAGCTCATACAACAATCCATTACATGTTGTTGAGAAAAAAAATGGATCGATCAGGCTTGTCTTAGATTCGAGACAAATTAATACTATCATCATTCCTGAAACAGATAGGCCGCAGACGATGGAAGAACTTCTTCAAAATTTTAATGGTGTAAAAGTGTTGTCTTCCATTGATCTCAGATCCAGCTTTTATCATATCGAACTTCATCCAGAGTGTAGAAAATTCACAGCTTTCCTTTGTTTCGGCGTTTGTTATCAGTTTCGGAAACTTCCTTTTGGTTTGAACATTTCTTCAGCAGCATTCATTCGCGGGCTAAATTCCATATTACCTGAGTTCTTAAAACGTCACATCACCTTATATGTGGACGATATTCTGATAGCAGAAGCCTCATGGGAACAACACAATCGCATCCTCAACAGCGTGTTACGTATTTTTGCAGAATCTGGAATTACAGTTAACTTGGAACAGTCTGAATTCGGTAGGTCAAAGGTGAAGTTTTTGGGACACATTATTTCTTCTGAAGGCATTCAGCCGGATCCTGAAAAGTTAGAAGCAATCAGAGCCATTCCAGTTCCATCCACAAAAAAACAAGTCCGCAGTTTTCTAGGTCTCGTAAATTTTTACCGTCGTTTTCTGAATATGCAAATTCTTGTTACACCAAAACTTTGTTCTCTCACTGGAAAAAATACTATTTTGAACTGGGACGAACAAGCACAGTTGGAATTCAATTCTTTGAAAGAAGCGTTACTTCACGCGCCAATACTAGCTCATCCAGATCTGTCACAAGATTTCTGCCTTAGCACGGATTCTTCTAAAGTCGGTCTTGGTGCCGATTTATTTCAAGAAGCCACAGAAAATGACACTACTGTTCAGAAAACCATTGCTTTTGCTAGCCGAGTGCTAACAAAATCTGAAAAAAATTATTCCGTTACTTAATTAGAAGCTTTAGCTATCGTTTGGGCATTTAACAAATTCCGTTTCTTTCTTTCTGGTAAGCACGTAAAAGTATACAGTGATCATCGTGCATTACAATTTCTTATGTCTTCAAAACTAAATCATGACAGGTTAAAACGTTGGGCATTGTTTCTGCAAGAATTCCACTTTACAATAGTCTACATTCCCGGCAAGGAGAACATTGTTGCGGACGCACTGTCACGCGAATCGGCTGGGCTTGAGAAAAGTAACACAGAAGGCAACCTCGAGAAAAATTTCAGTATTCTTTACATCCAGAAAGTCGCCTTTGAAAACTTCACCACCACATCTTTAAAGGACATTGCTCATGAACAAGATAAAGATCCGATTTGGAAAGACATCAAAAGTAAATGGCATGAAAAGACACACACACAGATTCGGCATTATTATCTGGTGAGAAACAACATACTGTTCAAACACTGCACTGTTGATGACAAGCTATGGGTTCTTTGTATTCCAGATGATTTTATTAATAAGCTCATTTGGTACATTCATCTCAGCTACGCACATTTTGGCCCACGAAAATGTTATCATATTCTTCGAACGACTTGTTATTTTAACAATATGGAAAAGAGAATTCGAAGAGTCATGTCTGTCTGTAAACTTTGTCAAAAGGCGAAACCATCTACTATCTCCCATCGTGCTCCGCTGTTTCCTATCATTCCTTCTTAATTAAAAGAATTTGCTGCTGTTGATCTTTTGGGACCGCTTGTCAGAACATCTAATGGATTTTCATACGTTCTAGTCGCTGTTGAACTTACTTCCAAATTTGTTTCTTTCACTCGGTTACGTAAAGCCACTGGACGGTCTGTATCCAACGCCTTTGTTAAAAATTTCTTACGTGAAGTTGGACACGTCAGTAAAGTCATTTCAGATAACGGACCGCAATTAAGATCTGCTGTTTGGTCACGCATGCTTCGGAATCATAAAATCAAACCTGTTTTTATTTCATTGTATTCACCACATTGTAACCCCTCCGAACGGATTATGAAAGAAATCAATAAGCTTTGCAGACTTTATTGTCACAGAAAGCATCAGCATTGGGACAGATATTTACACTTATTTCAAAATGTGCTGAATGAAATGCCTCATGATTCCATTGCTTTACCACCTACTATTGTACTAAAGAATGAAGAACCACCGAACAGAATCAGAGAGCTTGTACCTTTCCCGAATACACGTAAACTTCGACACAAAGACATAATTGATTTGGCTCTTAAAAATATAAAATCTGCAGCAAACAAAAGGAGAAAACTACACGGTAAAGCAAATGCAAAGAAATTGTATATTGGTCAGAAAGTTCTCATTAAAGCTCATTCATTGTCACATAAGATGAAACACTTGAGTCACAAATTCTTTGTAGTTTACAATGGACCTTACAGAATCCGACGTATACCACATGATAATTGAGTTGAAGTTGAAACTCTGCGTACTAGGAAGAGTGAAGGTTTACACCACATTTCACATGTAAAACCGTTTATTGAAAAATAATCTGCTTTTTAACTTAGTCTTTGCCATAACATTTTTCACTTTACATTATTAGTATGCTTTGTCAGACTTAGAATCTGTTAATATACAACAATGTTTGAAGTTAAATATCCAGTCAAGAACCAAGAGAACTTATTTAAACAGAAATTACGAATGCATTGTTATTGAGAACAGACGACACAGTGTTATTGTGTGTGTACATTCTTGCTTGTTAGTTACACGATTACGTAACGACTATAAGACTTACATGCTTAGAACATACACTGGTACTGCTAATGAGATTTTCATGCAACATTTTGGTTTACTTGAAAAGACATTCTTTATTTGAAGTACTTTCTGTGAGATTAAAGATGACTTAGTATTTGGTTTCTTTGACAGCTACACGATTATACCACGATGCTACTAATGAATGACACAATTTATATTATTGCTTTTGCGGTGTTTCTGTTTCATATCTGCACAGTTTTTCTGTATTATTTTGGAAAGTAAAACATGCTGTAGTAGTAACTTTTGTGGTATAGCTACAATGAGACAGCATTTTCCGTAGAACAACAATATGTTACAGCACATTACTTTCATCATCACAACAATAAGCGTAATAACTAAGATATCTATATGCAAAGATTTTCACTTCCGTTTATGATGAGATAAGTACATTGACTTCTGCAGAACTTAGCTTTCGGAGGACGATAACTATGACACTTCCACAGAGATTATCTTACATCAAGATGCACATTTAGCGCTACAGGACACGTATTTGAGTGATTAATTTTGTACTTAAACCATTTATTTTTCAAGATTTTTGAAATACAAAGAAAGTTTTCTGTGATACATTTCATTCCATTGCTGTAATCTGAAACACCTGAGGGTATAATTACATTAATCCTCAGGGGGTACACGTCTACTTTGTGTACCATGTGTTTGGCAAGCACAAGGAGTCCTAGCTAATATGGTATTTGCTTATACAACTTTACACATCAGTACCATATTTCTCTAACGCACAAATTACACAGCTATCTGATCATTTAACTGAGAGATAAACCTTTTTTTACATCAGTGACACATGTTTACGCAATTACACCGTTGGATAACTTCACACTTAGGAAATTGTATTTTGTCTGTACTGTGTGAACTGTTCATATTTTTTCGGACCCATTGTGATACTATGAGAGCTTTGAATGATGTATTTGGTATGAGATCATGATTTTTAAACTACGTTTGAGGTAGATGACACTACTGAAATGAGCAGAGAATTTTCTTTAGGTTTTGAAATTATTGCAGAAAGCTACGACGTTTTTGAGATTTGACTGAGATGTTATGATGTTATTTTTACGACGACGATGTGTATTATGCTGCTGAGGTATGTTTATGATCAATAAGCCGATGTTATATGAGGAATTTGATTATGCTACATACTTATTAAGATGAAATATTGAAAAAGTGTCAACGAATATGTATATGTGTAGTAAGGTAAGGAGTAATGAATAGTGGTTAGGGACTCTGATTTATGAAAAGGATGTTGGAAATCAAGAAACGTACTTTAAGAGTTATGAAATGTATGTAAATGTGTGAATGTATCACAATGCCGACGAAAATTTTTTAGACACTGTTATATCAATAGCATTTGGTTTCTGCAGATTTGTAACACAAATTCTTGACCTGTGAAATATTTTTATAAGAGACTGTCACTGTAGCGGAAACTGCTGTCATAAATATTTCCGTAAGAAAGTTAAGTGACCACCTGCACGTAATGCGTCCTGGGCACCCAGCTGGGCGACAGTCGGCTGGAAAAAAGCCATTAGCGTGTGCCCCTTTCAGAGGTACAGGTGGAGAAACAAAAAAAAAAAAGGGTAGGCCATTATCCTCGCTATTGACGTTCCTTTGTAGAAAGCATCGCAAAAACGACATGGTTGAACTTGAAAACATATGATTGCACTGTGGAGCTCTTAATTTATGATATTTACTGAAATGCCTAATGAAATGACGAGAAATATTTTTATGTCTATACATCTGATTATGACTACTGTCTCTCTAGTTGAGAGATTTTTCTTCTAACTTATGAAATGCCTCATGACTACTGAATGATGTTCTTATGCTTTACTTTGTACATAGTTGCTTATTTCATTTGATATGTGGTTTCCAGCTGTCTTGCAGCATTGGTTTGATAAAATAAAATTAAATGCAATTGCTAATGTGAACCCTTTCTGTCAACAGATCTATTAAATAATTATTTTATGACCCACATTCTTCTAAAAAGGAGCTCTTGGAATGGAAGGAACAATAAGAAGGGACTAATAACAGTAACTGCATATATCATTTTCTTTCAAGTACTTGGTAATTTCTTTTGTAGAAATAGTTGTGGTGCACCACTTTAATTACATAGACATTAAGATGTGAATATACATTTCCCTTATCTGCATTGTTGTTGTTACTGTAATATTTTTCTGCTTGAGCTATGTCATGTTTAGGTATAAGTTACTGCTGTTTGCCAGGCATGGTGTTACTGAATTTGACTTTGTGTTACTCTTCTAAGCTAGTTTTACTACTGATTTATTTTTCTTGTTTGCTGCACAGTGCCCTATATTAGTTGTAGTACTGCAATTGCTTTGCCTATTTAAAATTTTTGTCCTTGATGTTTGTGTTAATTGTTTTATGCTGCTGCATTGCCTCGTCCCTTAGTTTAGCATCTGAGCTCAGTAGATTTAAGTTAGCTTAAGAGGGGGTAGACTATAAGAGTATGAGTTGCGATGAATTGGAAGAAATGCATTGAGAAGTTATACGGAAAAAGTACAGAAAGCAGGTATAGGTAGGATTTTCTTGGAAATAAATGATGAGGTATGATAATTGAAAATAAATAATGAGGTAAGAAATGTGTGAACATATAAATACAGAAAGAATGCTTGGATATATTTTTTTTGGCTGGAGTAAATGTCGAAATAAAAGAAACGATCTATGGAATGAAGTTTTGGGTTACACTGAAAACAAACCCTGTCCTTTCCTTTTGTGTTATCCCACTATGTGTTTGTGTATTCTTGTGTATTTGTTTTCTTCCTGTCTCTGTGTAGTTTCATACAATTTTTTTTTCTCTTCTAATACTAAGCTACATTCACTATGATGAGGAATACTGTTATCCTCAAATATAATTGGCATTAATAAAATGTTATTTACTTTGTAAATATGCTTAGACATTATTTATTCAGTTTTGTTTTAATACTCATGTGTAAAGTTGATGTTTCAAAAAGTTATTCTGATCTTTTATGTATTTACTCATGTCATAATTCCTGTAACACTGATGTATACGTTATTTCTATTCTTTTGTACAGCCTGTATTACTACAAATATTATCTGTATTGGTATGTTTTTAATGATGTATTTTGTACCTTTGTAATTGTATTCTCATGTTATAATATTGTAATTGACACCAGTTCATCAAACTAAGTAACTTGTAAGCATTCATTTCACTGCACACATTTCTGTTGGTCATAGTAATGCACAAAATGTGAGAAGTTGGGACTGTTAGTGTTTGCACGTGTGTTACTAATTCAGCAGGGGACTGGATAACAGCATTGCTGGTTCTAAGGACAATTCCAAAAAAGTTTGTGAGTGCACAAGTGGTGGTTTATGGACTTGCTATCTTCTCTGCAAGACTCTTCGATGGTGATTGTGCACCTGCACAGTCGCAGCAGATGGCTGTTGGCTATCTCTACATGGACTACAGTGGGTCTGCATCTTTGATGACCCACCAATACCATTATTTCTACATGGACTACAGTGGGTCTGCATCTTTGATGGCACACCAGTACCGTAATCTCTACCAGGACTACAGTGGGTCTGCTCTGTGATCACCTACCTACCAATATTCTTCGAAACGTCGAATGACTCTGCTGTGGGTTTGCTCTGTTGTGGCCCATTACCGGTCAGCATGTCAAGAGTCAGCACTGTCTTTCCGTTGGAAGGACAACACTACTTCTTCAAGACTGCATGGACATCCACTACTTCCGTGTGCATTGTCTTTTACTGCTCAGACTTTGATAAAAGAAACCTCAGTTTTACTGTGTTGAATGATCAGGACAGTCTTTATGGACTGTGAGATAATTTTACTTTATAACCAACATTGTATCAATAAGTGTGTGCATTTGATTTCTTTGTTGTTTTAATTATGAAAAATTTTATCAAATCATTATTGGCCACTGCCCAAAACAATTTGTAAAATTTTTTGTGGGGAGCATGGGGGCTATGTAAGTAGGCTGTTTATGTTTTGTTATTGGCAACGTTACGTAGCGCTCTGTATGAAAATCGCTGGCTGTGCTGTGTGCAGTCTGTGGCTAGTTTGCATTGTTGTCTGCCATTGTAGTGTTGGGCAGCGGCAACTGGATGTGAACAGCGCGTAGCGTTGCGCAGTTGGAGGTGAGCCGCCAGCAGTGGTGGATGTGGGGAGAGAGATGGCGGAGTTTTGAAATTACATATATTATGACTTTTGATGATATTAAGGTAAATACATTGTTTGTTCTCTATTAAAATCTTTCATTTGCTAACTATCCCTATCAGTAGTTAGTGCCTTCCGTAGTTTGAATCTTTTATTTAGCTGGCAGTAGTGGCGCTTGCTGTATTGCAGTAGTTCGAGTAATGAAGATTTTTGTGAGGTAAGTGATTTGTGAAAGGTATAGATTAAAGTTAGTCAGGGCCATTCTTTTGTAGGGAATTTTGAAAGTCAGATTGCGTTGCGCTAAATAATATTGTATGTCAGTTTAATCACAGTCTTGTATAATTGTTCAAAGGGGACGTTACACAGTGTCATACACAAACAGCATTAACGGTCCCTATATTGACCCTCCAAATGCTACATGCATGAAACTCCAACCCTCAAACTGACATCTGGCACTTTTGCATGCTTACATTCAACATTCTGGCAGTTACACTGGTTGTTGTTAATGTACCAGCATTTCACATTGCAATGGCTTTCTCGCGCTTACATTAAATTGCGATTTTGCAACGTTATTCACTGAAATAGGTTACCTAAACGAATGTATTCCCAATATTTCATTACTCTACATTAATAACGAGGTGTATTCGGAAAGTAAGGTTCGATTAGGTGCGAAATGGAAACCACTGTGAAAATCCGATGTAACTGTGTTGCACAGTGCCTTTAGGCGCCTGTCGATCTCTTCACGTCGCTCTTTTCAGTTCAGAGCGCGAAGTGATCACGTAGAAATACTTAAAACAACAGTGTCTCCCGCAAAGTACGTATGTGGATCTGGTGAGAGATTTCGCCTGAAGCTATGCATCCCACATAACATAAATGTCATGCGTTTCTTTCTTCAAGACAATTTTCAGCGGCATTCTACAGGGGCAATGAAGACGCTCCTACAGTGTTTTAGATGGGAAGTGTTTGACCACCCACAATACAGCCCTTAATTAGCACCCTCCCTTGTTAATCTTTGCTCACATGAACCGCTGGCTACGAAGACAACATTTTGGCACAGTCAACAAAAGACACAAGTGCGTAGAGAATTGGCCAAAAGCACAGGCGGCTGCTTTCTGTGCTGAGGGTACTGGAAAGTTTGTACAACGCCACGACAAGTCGAAGCGGCGATTAATTGGAGGCGTAGCTGGAAGGTGTGGCCAACTGTTGCTAATAAAAACTTTTTGATTGTCACTGTGGTTTTCATTTCGCGACCGATCGGACCTTACTTTCCGAACAGCCCTCGTATTTCTTAGTGTTGGATTTTTTTTTGTTAGTATATGCTCATATCTAAAGAAATATGTGGCTAAGAAAACGTATTTTAGTCCAGTGCATAAATTTTGGCACTTGTTGACTGGTATCTTACACAGAGCTTTTGAGGACGTAATTTAGGAAAATAAGCGCAGTTATCTAAAACAGTTAGTCGTTCACAGATATATAGGGAAATTTTCACCTTGCCATTGTATCTGAAACATAATCTGATTATGCTCTGCTATTCCCCCTACAAGACTTGCCAGAAATACGTTTCTCATTATATTCTCTTTTTCATTTGGATTGCCAGCGTAAAGTATGAAGGTGGAACTCATTCTTACCACAAATCTCGTCTTTATATGCTGATATCAACTGTGGCATTTCATATACAGTTTACAATATCGAATGATAAAAGTTGCGTAAATGTTTTGTTGTGTTTGAGACGGTATACAATAGATGAAACTTGTCTATGTGTTTCTGACACTAGTGTCATAGTGTATTGATTTTCCATTTAACACACTTTCACGAGAAAGCTCATTAATCTTTCTTACCTTTGTCCATAAGATCTTAGTGGGTTGCTGACCATGTCCTATCACAAAATGAGGAACCAGCGTCTCGGCCCTTATTCAGGTAGCCTTCTTCAGGAAATCTAATATCCTGTATATGCTGTATCAGTTATTTTGCCCTTCACATTCACTGCCTTCAATTTTTTCAGCTTCTGTTGGATTTTCTTTGAACATTATATGCTAATCACACGTTCCATTTCTTTTTTTGCAGAAAGGGAAAATGGAGATGTTTACACTTGGAAAATTCTTACGGCAACGATACAATGGGTTTCTGAGTGAAACGTACTATCCGCAAGAAGGCCACGTCAGGAGCAGCGACAACGATCGCTGTTTAATGAGTGCGGAGACTTGCTTGGCAGGCCTGTACCCTCCAAAGGGTGATCAAGTCTGGAACCCTGAGCTGCTATGGCAGCCCATACCAATCCACGCGACGCCCAGGAATCTCGATGCGGTAACGTAATTCTAGTCTCTGACGTTATCCAAACAGCTATTCAGTGCCTTAACACTTACGGTGCTGGTCTTGTGCGTAGCTACCGCTAACTGCGGACTGGCTAAAACACGTGTTTTTTTGGAAGTCGTGTGTGTACAAATATGTAATTCGAATTTTAAAACTTTATGCTTTTTAGACTTTCCACTTTAAATTACATATTTTGGCATTGCTAGTGTTAAATCTGAGTCCACAGATGAAACTTCAGTTTAATAGTAATTTTCGCAGAAAAAATTATAAAGGAGTTGTGATACTCAAATTCGTACCCCGGTACGCAAACAAGTTCTCTCTCTGTTTAGATTGAAATTGACTGTAAAAAAAGTCTAAAGAAACACAGAAAACACAATAACAAAACAAAATTTTGCGTTCATGGTGAGTACGCGATAAAAATTGAAAAATTGATACAGGGTGACAATTATTGAACCATATAAAATAAAATATTCATAACTTCTAACCGGTTTGCGTTAGGAGGTTCAAACTGCACGGTTGGCCACGTGACATGATGGGAATTAGTATGAGCATGCGTGTTTTGGTTTAGTGACGAAGCTCGCTTTCAGTTGGATGAGTTCGTCAAAAAGTAAAATTGGCGCATTTGGGGGACTGAGAATCCGCATTTCGCGATCGAAAAGTCTCTTCACCCTCAACGGGTGACTGCGTGGTGTGCAATGTCCAGTGATGGAATTATCGGTGCGATATTCCTTGATAGCACAGTGACTACCGAACGGTACGTGAAAGTTTTGGAAGATGATTTCATCTCCATTATGCAAAGTGACCCTTACTTCGACAATGTGTGGTTTATGCAACACGGAGATCGACCCCATCGAAGCCAGAGTGTGTTTGATGTCCTGGAGGAGCAGTTTGGCGACCGCATTCTGGCTATGAGGTACCCAGAGTCCACTGACATGGGCCTCGATTGGCTGAGCTGAAAACAACCATTCAGGAGGTCATCGACAGCATCGATATTCCGACACTTCAGCGGCTCACGTAAAATTTCGCTATTCGTCTGTACCACATCGTCGTCAATGATGGCAGGCATATCGAACATGTCATAACCTAAATCTGAATATCTGTAGTGATGTTTACATGTTCAAAAAAGTGTGTGCACGCCGTAGTTTGTAATTAATTTACGTTTTTTTCGTGTAGTTCAATAGTTTTCACCCTGCACATATCCAATATTGCACTCACTGCTATCATATGTTCGAATTGATTTCCTGATTTACCTGCTGGAGAATTCTTCATGACGACACAATCTACGGAAAACGTGTAATCTGAATCATAAACATCAGATATTTCATTCTCATCATCTGTATAATCATCAAGGACACTGAAAATCATTCGTTTCAGACGTTTCACCGCTTTACTACACATTTTGGACACACAATCTACACAAAGCGCTCGAAACAGAGTGAACTTGAACACCTGCTACTGCCTACGAAACAAGAGATAACAAATGTTTCAAAAACGACGAATTTTTCCAGTGATGCCGCTACTACCATCTAAAAGAAACTGCGAAGGCTGCAGATCTAACAGACGTTTGCGGGAGTCGTAAATATACGTTTGACAGTGTGGAAGATAGTCATAACTGATGTGACGTAATATTACGTCCGCCGCACATCCCCATTTTCAGGAAGCGCTGTAATATTACGCCAGCCACACGCCAAGTGTTAATCGAGTTATACTGTAAATGACGTCTTCCGTAGTAAGAAGCTCGATAAATGAAAACCTTATATGAACTTACATACCTGTTTATTTTTGGTTTTCCATTTGGGTCTCCTAGAAATGGACATTTTCAGTGCTTCATCCCCTGCTGTTCTCTCCTCCTCCTTCTCCTCTTCCACTCCTTAATTCTCTCACTGTTTGTCTTTTTCCTCTCCTCAGAACACGTTGCAGCAGTCTTCTGCTTCCTTTCTATAAATCCTTTCATTGTTAATAATTTTTTCCTAAAAAAATTCTCCTTCCATTGCTTTTTCTTCCTTCATAGTTCTTTCAAAATCTTTCTTTCGTGTCCATGAGCGCAAGGGAACAACACATTTTAACAAAAATTTCATTAGTAAATGCTTTGTCACGGACAGTCAACAAAAAAATATGTCATTGCTTGATAGGTCTGAGGTTAACACTGCAGCCCACCGATGGGAAGTTTTCATACAGTCTATATTCCACCATCGGAGTATGGAATTTCTCACAGAGTCCGTGAATGCTAGCCCAAACGAGGCAGCGGAGTGTGATAAACCGAGGCTGCATCTGGTGACGGTTGGGCGGTAGTGATGAAAAAAACCTACCGGCGAAAACCGATACCTGTATTTTAGTGCCGAGTTACCGGTATTTTCCGATATTTGTTTGGTCTGGGTTATAACAGGTGTTATTTACCGAGTAAAAAACCGAAATATCAATTACCCATAGCAGCAGCGCTATAACTTTTTTGTTCATGAATTATCCTTTTTTAAAAAAGGTGTAATTTTTATTCGTAGAATTCATGTTGGCTTGAAGTATCGCATTATTATAGAAAATTGGAAAAGCTATCAGTGCTATTTTGGTACAGAATTGCTGAGACAGTAATGTCACTGTTGCTGTGCGTCGTCGCTTAAGATGCGTACGTGCGTGCGTGCGTGCGTGCAGAGTGTAAGACTTGTGAGTCTTACAGACTGCCACAGGTGTAGCATATTAATTAAAATTTAATCGGCCAATATTATGAGGGGAGAAGAGGATTTAACAGTCGCCGCATGTGCAGCCTTTATTTTACTCAAAGAAGCTGAGCACCAGAAAAAGAAGACGAAGACACGGCACTGGTGCATAGACCCCTCTTTCAAGAAGCAGGGAGCGGTGTGGTGAAACAAAATTAGTGTCTGCCTTAAGCTGATTTGGAATATGGGCTATTTTATAATTTTGTTTCGAACGAAACCTGCAGACTTGGAATTATTACTGTACTATGTTGGCTCAGCTATTTCCAAAGTTAACTTTTTTTTTTTAAGGAGAGCTGTATCTGCTGTATTCAAACATTATGAATCACCTCGAAGGGAACGATCTATTGATACGTAATCAGGTAATCAGCATGGTTTCAGAAAACGTCGTTCTTGTGCAACGCAGCTAGCTCTTTATTCGCACGAAGTAATGGCCGCTATCGACGGGGGATCTCAGGTTGATTCCGTATTTCAAGACTTCCGGAAAGCTTTTGACACCGTTCCTCACAAACGACTTCTAATCAAGCTGCGGGCCTATGGGGTATCGTCTCAGTTGTGCGACTGGATTCGTGATTTCCTGTCAGGAAGGTCGCAGTTCGTAGTAACAGACGACAAACCATCGAGTAAAATTGAAGTGATATCAGGTATTCCCCAGGGAAGCGTCCTGGGACCTCTGCTGTTCCTGATCTATATAAATGACCTGGGTGACAATCTGAGCAGTTCTCTTAGGTTGTTCGCAGATGATGCTGTAATTTACCGTCCAGTAAGGTCATCCGAAGACCAGTATCACTTGCAAAGCGATTTAGAAAAGATTGCTGTATGGTGTGGCAGGTGGCAGTTGACGCTAAATAACGAAAAGTGTGAGGTGATCCACATGACTTCCAAAAGAAATCCGTTGGAATTCGATTACTCGATAAATAGTAAAATTCTCAAGGCTGTCAATTCAACTAAGTACCTGGGTGTAAAAATTACGAACAACTTCAGTTGGAAAGACCACATAGATAATACTGTGGGGAAGGCGACCCAAAGGTTGCGTTTCATGGGCAGTCCACTAAAGAGACACCTTACACTACACTCGTTCGTCCTCTGTTAGAATATTGCTGCGCGGTGTGGGATCCTTACCAGGTGGGATTGATGGAGGACATCGAAAGGGTGCAGAAAAGGGCAGCTCGTTTTGTACTATCACGTAATAGGGGAGAGAGTGTGGCAGATATGATACGTGAGTTGGGATGGAAGTCATTAAAGCAAAGACGTTTTTCGTCGCGGCGAGATCTATTTACGAAATTTCAGTCACCAACTTTCCCTTCCGAATGCGAAAATATTTTGTTGAGCCCAACCTACATAGGTAGGAATGATCATCAAAATAAAATAAGAGAAATCAGAGCTCGAACAGGAAGGTTTAGGTGTTCGTTTTTCCCGCGCGCTGTTCGGGAATGGAATGGTAGGGAGATAGTATGATTGTGGTTCGATCACGCCTCTGCCAAGCACTTAAATGTGAATGAGTAGTCATGAAGATGTACACTCCTGGAAATGGAAAAAAGAAAACATCGACACCGGTGTGTCAGACCCACCATACTTGCTCCGGACACTGCGAGAGGGCTGTACAAGCAATGATCACACGCACGGCACAGCGGACACACCAGGAACCGCGGTGTTGCCGTCGAATGGCGCTAGCTGCGCAGCATTTGTGCACCGCCGCCGTCAGTGTCAGCCAGTTTGCCGTGGCATACGGAGCTCCATCGCAGTCTTTAACACTGGTAGCATGCCGCGACAGCGTGGACGTGAACCGTATGTGCAGTTGACGGACTTTGAGCGAGGGCGTATAGTGGGCATGCGGGAGGCCGGGTGGACGTACCGCCGAATTGCTCAACACGTGGGGCGTGAGGTCTCCACAGTACATCGATGTTGTCGCCAGTGATCGGCGGAAGGTGCACGTGCCCGTCGACCTGGGACCGGACCGCAGCGACGCACGGATGCACGCCAAGACCGTAGGATCCTACGCAGTGCCGTAGGAGACCGCACCGCCACTTCCCAGCAAATTAGGGACACTGTTGCTCCTGGGGTATCGGCGAGGACCATTCGCAACCGTCTCCATGAAGCTGGGCTACGGTCCCGCACACCGTTAGGCCGTCTTCCGCTCACGCCCCAACATCGTGCAGCCCGCCTCCAGTGGTGTCGCGACAGGCGTGAATGGAGGGACGAATGGAGACGTGTCGTCTTCAGCGATGAGAGTCGCTTCTGCCTTGGTGCCAATGATGGTCGTATGCGTGTTTGGCGCCGTGCAAGTGAGCGCCACAATCAGGACTGCATACGACCGAGGCACACAGGGCCAACACCCGGCATCATGTTGTGGGGAGCGATCTCCTACACTGGCCGTACACCACTGGTGATCGTCGAGGGGACACTGAATAGTGCACGGTACATCCAAACCGTCATCGAACCCATCGTTCTACCATTCCTAGACCGGCAAGGGAACTTGCTGTTCCAACAGGACAATGCACGTCCGCATGTATCCCGTGCCACCCAACGTGCTCTAGAAGGTGTAAGTCAACTACCCTGGCCAGCAAGATCTCCGGATCTGTCCCCCATTGAGCATGTTTGGGACTGGATGAAGCGTCGTCTCACGCGGTCTGCACGTCCAGCACGAACGCTGGTCCAACTGAGGCGCCAGGTGGAAATGGCATGGCAAGCCGTTCCACAGGACTACATCCAGCATCTCTACGATCGTCTCCATGGGAGAATAGCAGCCTGCATTGCTGCGAAAGGTGGATATACACTGTACTAGTGCCGACATTGTGCATGCTCTGTTGCCTGTGTCTATGTGCCTGTGGTTCTGTCAGTGTGATCATGTGATGTATCTGACCCCAGGAATGTGTCAATAAAGTTTCCCCTTCCTGGGACAATGAATTCACGGTGTTCTTATTTCAATTTCCAGGAGTGTATATGCAGCAGGAAGTTAATAGTCTCTCCCAGTTTTGTATGTTTCTTTTTGTCGTTCGCGCCACGTTCAAGACACTGTTTTCTTTCTGCCATCGTGCATACCAATTTCTAATATCTGCAAGTATCTGGTCTTCTGAGTTTGTTTTTATAATCGCAGTCCGTAGGACGCCATAAATATTCCTGTTCACTAAAAAACTGTCAGCTTTAATGCTTTCTCCATAGTCCACTCTATACGCCAGTATTTTTAAACACAAGAAATACACATCCTTAAGCCGCGCGGGATTAGCCGAGCGGTCACAGGCGCTGCATTCATGGACTGTGCGGCTGGTCCCGGCGGAGGTTCGAGTCCTTCCTCGGGCATGGGTGTGTGTGTTTGTCCTTAGGATAATTTAGGTTAAGTAGTGTGTAAGCTTAGGACTGATGACCTTAGCAGTTAAGTCTCATAATATTTGACACACATTTGAAAATTTTTTTTTCACATCCTTAGCAGAGCCTTGCCTGCAGGGGAAACAGCGACTGTTGAAATTGAGTTTCTCAGGACAGCCACACGTCGCACTCTGTATGTATTTATAGACTGGTTTCATTCCTTGATTTGACAGCCAGTTACTGCACTTTAAACTTCAATTCCACAGTTTCTGATAATCCACTTGTTAAATTAAAGACCAAAACTGGTCAATAAAACATACAGAGTGCGACTTGTAGCTTACCTGCAAATTTTAAATACACACCTGTTCCAGAGACACAACAAATCGCTACTTAACCAACAAACATTCGACCTAGTGTTAACACTAAGAAGAGGGGTCCCAATGCCAATTAACTGTCAACGCTTTGATGTTACTGCCAACAGACCGAGCCGCAGCTAAGGCCAACCGCTTCATTGGCTCCAGTTTGGTGCCATACACAGAAAGTAAATCTCGGCCAACGATGCGGTTGCCTGTCGTTCATTGGCCATTTTTGTGCTCACCTGTACAGGGGCGCGTGTCGTGCACACTACATACACGCTACGTTCTCTTTGCAGTATTTGGCCACATCGCCAAGTTTGTGGCAGCGGTAGCACAGCTTCTTCCTCTGCGGTTCCGGCCAACTCCAATACCTCGACTGCCAGGTGCTCCATGGTGGTGGCAAGCAAGCCAGACTTCGACTTCCCCTTACCTTCGCCTTCGTTTCCGCGTCCAGACATGTTCGATGTGTAGACGAGCGAGAAGAGCGACAGCGACGATGTGAACCGCAGCTATATATATGTGAATAACCCATGCCTATTAAGGCCCAGGCTATTGTTTATATATAAACGCCAACTTCACGGACTGCCTCGGATCTGTAATGAGGAGGCAGTCTCAGGAAAGGCTGCAACGAGATGCCTTCGGTGTTGTAGGAGTAAAGCTGCACAACCGGACAAATAAGAGGAGGCCGTCGCTGTACTCGCCGTGCAAACTGCAGGCGACGTTGCGCAAGCTCCTCGGCTTCTCCGTCACAGCGGAAGCACTAACAAGCAACCTGGAACGTAAGCCGTAGTGCTTCCGGTGTCTGGGTGATGGCCACGTGACGCAATACTGCCTTAATGCCATCAGATGCGTCAAATGCTCCGGAGAACACGATAGTCGCAGAGGACGGGAAGACAACGACGTGCGCCCACTGATGTGAGGTGCGGCACCGAAAGCCAGGCAAAGCAGACGACGAAACAGATGTGCACGCCAAATGTCGCGCAGAAGAAGAGAAGATGTCGGAAGACACGACCAGGCTGCTGCCCCGCAATATCGCCTTCTGAGTTGCCCATTGTGGTCTCCCCACCGGCGCAGCAGGCCGCTCTTCTCCCCCCCCCCCCTCCCCACCGCGCCAACCAACACTCCCCCACTCCCCCGGCGATCTTCCAGTGATAAGAGTGGTGGAGGGGGAGGCCCCCGGCACATCAGAGTGAGAACAACCTGCGCGATGACGTCGACGAGGCACTCACAGAAGCGGAACAGTGCTCGAACCGGGATGGAAGCTGCGTGCTTCGTACTGAGATAGGTCCAGCATCGGCGGCCATAGAGGGTACCGCGTGAGGCACAAACCAGCGCACTACGTGTGCCACTGTGGCGTTCCAGACGGAAAATTGCAATTAAGAGCATCAGGCAGCGCAGACATCCAGCAAAAATATGATGGTGACTAACCAATAATCGAAACGGAGGCCATCAGAGAAGATGATAATCGCCTTGAAGAAAATGACTTATTGATACATAACCAACACGGATTCAGCAAAAATCTTTCTTGTGCAACACAGCTAGCTCTTTATTCCCATGAAGTAATGAGTGCTGTCGACAAGCGATCTCAGATCGATTCCATATTCCTAGATTTCCAGAAAGCTTTTGATACCGTTTCTCACAAGCGACTATTAATCAAATTGCGTGCGTATGAAGTATCGTCTCAGTTGTGTGACTGGATTCGTGATTTCCTCTCAGAGAGGTCACAGTTCGTAGTGATAGATGGTAAATCCGCGAGTAGAACAGAAGTGATATTTGGTGGCGTTACCCAAGGTAGTGTCATAGGCCCTCTGCTGTTCTTGATTAACATAAATGATCTAGGTGATAATCTGAGCAGCCCCCTTAGATTGTTTGCAGATGACGCTGTAATTTACCATCTAGTAAAATCATCAGACGATCAATTCCAATTACAAAATGATCTAGAGAGAATTTCTGTATGGTGCAAAATGTGGCAATTGGCACTAAACAAAGTGCGAGATCATCCACATGGGTACTAAAAGAAATCCGATAAATTTTGGGTATACGATAAATCGCACAAATCTAAGGACTAAATACCTAGGAATTACAATTACGAGCAACTTAAATTGGAAAGACCACATAGATAATATTGTGGGGAAGGCGAAACAAAGACTGTGCTTTGTTGGGAGAATACTTAGAAGACGCGACAAACCCACTAAAGAGACAGCGTACATGACACTTTTCCGTCCTCTGCTGGAATATTGCTGCGCGATGTGGGATCTTTACCAGGTAGGATTGACGGAGGACGTGGAAATGTGCACAGAAGGGCAGCTCGTTTCGTGTTATCGCGCAGTAGAGGTGAGTGTGTCACTGATATGATACGCGAGTTGGGGTGGCAGCCACTGAAACAAAGGCGGTTTTCTTTGCGGGGATATCTATTTACGAAATTTCAATCACCAACTTTCTCTTCCGAATGCGAAAATATTTTGTTGACATCCACCTACGTAGGGAGAAATGATCATCATAATAAAAATAAGAGTTCGAACGGAAAGATTTAGGTGTTCCTTTTTCCCCACGCGCCATTCGAGAGTGTAATGGTAGAGAATTAGTATGAAAATGGTTCGATGGACCCTCTGCCAGGCATGTAAGTGTGAAATGCAGAGTAAGCATGTACATGTAGATGTAGAGATGGTCGACCAAGAAGTAATGTCGGGAGATAAACCCAACTACACCGACAGCCTTATATCGCCGAGCGACTACGCCTGGAGGGAGAGGAAATTTGAAGAAGAAAAGGCGGCGGGACTCTGCCAGCTAGATGTGGTCTTAATGGTGCCAGGCTGCTGGCCTCCAACGCAACGGGGACGAGCAGACGGACGCTGCCACCACTACAATAGGTTGTAAAACACTAACACTTCTAGTCAGGGTTTTCGCAAGTTTCCCTCAGCGTTAAGGCGAATTCCAGAACTGCCCCTTGCAACGCGTCGTACGTTCACAACTGGGGAAACACTAGTAAAATTCCTCATCCCTCTCATTATCCAGAAATCAGCTCCAAACAAAATAAAGATGCGAAACAGAATAAAATAACCTCACATCTTCGGCGGAAAGGAGCAGCACTGCAGCTCCCATTAGGGTGGGGAATGAAACGTACTAAAAATATGTAAAATAAATAAACATTATTCCCCAAAAGATGTTCGAAAATCTGTTTCGTTAACCTTTTTTCTGCCATTCTGTACAGATGTCAAAATAACGTTAGTCGTCTCCGTATTGTTTGTTTTTAAATATTCTATGTTCTGGTTGATTCCAACATTGCTTCTTAATTTCCAAACGTGGGTTGTTAACGCTGTTAACAGCGTCAGCGCGCCTTATCGCTTCCGGTTGCGTTATCACCAACTTGATTTTTCAGCAACACGGGCCTAGTAATACTAGGGCCCGTGTTGCGCTCGCTCTCGCACACTCGCGCGGCTGCCTCGCTCAGCGGCTAAGTCCGGTTCAAGGTCATGCGCCTATAAGGCGACACACACAGCCAACATATAATTCAGTCCCCCCCCCCCCCCCACCATGAACCATGACCCTTGCCGTTGGCGAGGAGGCTTGCGTGCCTCAGCTATACAGATGGCCGTACCGTATGTGCAACCACAACGGAGGGGTATCTGTTGAGAGGCCAGACAAACGTGTGGTTCCTGAAGAGGGGCAGCAGCCTTTTCAGTAGTTGCAGAGGCAACAGTCTGGATGATTGACTGATCTGGCCTTGTAACACTAACCAAAACGGCCTTGCTGTGCTGGTACTGCAAACGGCTGAAAGCAAGGGGAAACTACAGCCTCAATTTTCCCGAGGGCATGCAGTTTTACTGTATGGTTAAATGATGATGGCGACCTCTTGGGTAAAATATTCCGGAGGTAAAATAGTCCCCATTCGGAACTCCGAGCGGGGACTACTCAAGAGGACGTCGTTATCAGGAGAAAGAAAACTGGCGTTCTACGGATCGGAGTGTGGAATGTCAGGTCCCTTAATCAGTCAGGTAGGTTAGAAAATTTAAAAAGGGAAATGGATGGGTTAAAGTTAGACATAGTGGGAATTAGTGAAGTTCGGTGGCAGGAGGAACGAGACATTTGGTCAGGTGAATACAGGTTTATAAATACAAAATCAAATAGGGGTAATGCAGGAGCAGGTTTAATAATTAATAAAAATATAGGACTGCGGGTAAGCTACTACAAACAGCATAATGAACGCATTATTGTGGCCAAGATAGACATGACGCCCATGCCTACTACAGTAGTACAAATTTATATGCCAACTAGATCTGCAGATGATGAAGAAATTAATGAAATGTATGATGAGATAAAAGAAATTATTCAGCTAGTGAAGGGAGACGAAAATTTAATAGTCATGGGTGACTGGAATTCGATAGTAGGAAAAGGAAGAGAAGGAAACGTAGTAGGTGAATATGGATTGGGGGGAAGAAATGAAAGAGAAAGACGCCTCGTAGAATTTTGCACAGAGCATAACTGAATCATAGCTAACACTTGGTTCAAGAATCATAAAAGAAGGTTGTATACATGGAAGAATTCTGGAGATACTAGAAGGTATCAGATAGATTATATAATGGTAAGACAGAGATTTAGGAACCAGGTTTTAAATTGTAAGACATTTCCAGGGGCAGATGTGGACTCTGACCACAATCTATTGGTTATGAACTGTAGATTAAAACTGAAGAAACTGCAAAAAGGTGGGAATTTAAGGAGATGGGACCTGGATAAACTGACTAAACCAGAGGCTGTACAGAGTTTCAGGGAGAGCATAAGGGAACAATTGACAGGAATAGGGGAAAGAAATACAGTAGAAGAAGAATGGGTTACACTGAGGGATGAAGTAGTGAAGGCAGCAGAGGATCAAGTAGGTAAAAAGACGAGGGATAGTAGAAATTCTTGTGTAACAAAAGAAATATTGAATTTAATTGATGAAAGGAGAAAATGCAAAAACGCAGTATGTGAAGCAGGCAAAAAGGAATACAAACGTCTCAAAAATGAGATCGACAGGAAGTGTAAATGGCTAAGCGGGGATTGCTAGAAGACAAATGTAAGGATGTAGAGGCTTATCTCACTAGGGGTAAGATAGATACTGCCTACAGGAAAATTAAAGAGACCTTTGGAGAAAAAGAGAGCCACTTGTATGAATATCAAGAGCTCAGGTGGAAACCCAGTTCTAAGCAAAGAAGGGAAAGTAGAAAGGTGGACAGAGTATATAGAGGGTCTATACAAGGGCGATGTATTTGAGGACAAAATTATGGAAATGGAAGAGGATGTAGATGAAGATGAAATGGGAGATATGATACTGCGTGAAGAGTTTGACAGAGGACTAAAAGACATAAGTCGAAACAAGGCCCCGGGAGTAGACAACATTTCATTAGAATTACTGACAGCCTTGGGAGAGCCAGTCCTGACAAAACTCTACCATCTGTTGAGCAAGATGTATGAGAAAGGTGAAATACACCGACTTCGAGAAGAATATAGTAATTCATATCCCAAAGAAAACAGGTGTTGACAGATGTGGAAATTACCGAACTATCAGTTTAATAAGTCACAGCTGCAAAATACTAACGCGAATTCTTTACAGACGAATGGAAAAACTGGTAGAAGCCGACCTCGGGGAAGATCAGTTTGGATTCCGTTGAAATGTTGGAACACGTGAGGCAATACTGACCTTACGACTTATCTTGGAAGAAAGATTAAGGAAAGACAAACCTACGTTTCTAGCATTTGTAGATTTAGAGAAAGCTTTTGATAATGTTGACTGGAATACTCTGTTTCAAATTCTAAAGGTGGCAGGGGTAAAATACAGGAAGCAAATGGCTATTTACAATTTGTACAGAAACCAGATGGCAGTTATAAGAGTCGAGGGACGTGAAAGGGAAGCAGTGGTTGGGAAGGGAGTGAGACAGGGTTGTAGGCTCTCCCCGATGTTATTCAATCTGTATATTGAGCAAGCAGTGAAGGAAACAAAAGAAAAATTCGGAGTAGGTATTAAAATCCATGGAGAAGAAATAAAAAATTTGAGGTTCGCCGATGACATTGTAATTCTGTCAGAGACAGCAAAGGACTTGGAAGAACAGTATTTGTATGGAGTGTAGCCATGTATGGAAGTGAAACATGGACGATAAATAGTTTGAACAAGAAGAGAATAGAAGCTTTCGAAATGTGGTGCTACAGAAGAATGCTGAAGATCAGATGGGTAGATCACATAACTAATGAGGAGTTATTGCTAGAATTGGGGAGGAGAGGAGTATGTGGTACAACTTGACAAGAAGAAGGGACTGGTTGGTAGGACATGTTCTGAGGCATCAAGGGATCACAAATTTAGCATTGGAGGGCAGGGTGGAGGGTAAAAATCGTAGGGGGAGACCAAAAGATGAATACACTAAGCAGATTCAGAAGGATGTAGGTTGCAGTAACTACTGGGAGATGAAGAAGCTTGCACAAGATAGAGTAGCATGGAGAGCTGCATCAAACCAGTCTCAGGACTGAAGACAACAACAACAATAATTTTAAAAAATGGTTCAAATGACTTTGAGCGCTATGGGACTTAACTTCTGAGGTCATCAATCGCCTAGAACTCAGAACTACTTAAACCTAACTAACCTAAGGACATCACACACACCCATACCCGAGGCAGGATTAGAACCTGCGAACGTAGCGGTCGCGCGGTTCCAGACTGTAGCGCCTAGAACCGGTCGCCCACTCCGTCCGGCTGGTAAGTCAGATTTTCGTTACTATTTCTGTTAGCGAAGTCGGCTTTTTTATAACTATGTTTTCTGCCTCTGTCAATTTTTGTTAAGGTCTTCCTCTTTAGAAGAATGTGCTTCCTTTCAGACAGGATATATCAATAAGCTCACTTGGGCAAGGGAACTACTGGAAACTGACAGCAACGTTTTTTAAGCAAACATTCATAGGTCGCATGATGCGATTTGGGAAAACAAAAATCAACACTGTTAAATGGAATTTTGAACCATTAATGTTCCTGGATGCGCGCACAATGTCGAAACTGCTGTTTTACATCGCCCATTCGGAAACTGAATGATTAATGAATGATTAGTGTCTTAATCGACCACATAGTTTACATTGTACAGTGTAACGATAGATCGGTCAACGCATTTTTTGTCACAAAGAATGTGAGTGATGGTCTTAGCTAAGTCGTGGTTACTGAATTGGAAAAATATCAGTTCTCGTGGTACAGTACCCTCTATCAATAAAATAGCTTGAAAATACTGCATGTTGGTACTCTGACATTGCTTACTTAATTTGCATTTATTTATTTTTTGCGGCTGTAATTCTTGGTAAACAACCGAAATACACTGATAATCCAAAAGATTACCATCTCCTGCTTAATAGCTTCTTTGTCCGTCTTTGTTAGGTTTGTGGAGGTATGTGGCGTTATATGCCTACGAACAGGTCACGTATTTCGGGTAAATAACGAGCCGCTGATTTTCGTACCGGTGATGGCGCACGATAAAAAGCCAGATGGATTCCATAGAACTTTCATCAGGCGAACTTGGTCGCCGAGACATCAACATATCACTATAATTGTGATCAAACCACTGTAGCACGGTTCTGACCCCGAGACACGGACAATAATACTGGTGAAAGATGACATCGCCGTCGGGTAAGACATAAAGTATGAAGGGCTGTAGCTGGTTCACAGCTGTCAGCGTGTCTTCGATTACTACTACAGGTACAATGCAAGCGCAGGAGAATGTCTCCCGTAGCGTATACTGCTCCCACCAGCCTGCTTCCTTGGCGCGCTGCACATTTCGAGCCGCTGTTCACCTCGATAATGGCGTTTGTGGAGACGACCAACGACCTAGTGTAGCAAAAATGTGGAAGAGCCGACACGTTTCCATTGATCGATGGTTGAATCTCGATGGTCCCGTGCCCAGTGCAATCGTAATTGACAATGTCGTTGGATCATTATGTGAAGACGTAGGGGTGGTCTGCTGCAGAGCTCCATGTTCAAGAATATACGATGGACGGTGCACGGCCGCGGTGGCCGAGCGGTTCTAGGCACTTCAGTCAGGAACCGCGTGATTGCTACTGTCGCAGGTTCGAATCCTCCCTCGGGCATGGATGTTTGTGATGTCCTTAGGTTAGTTAGGTTTAAGTAGTTCTAGGGGACTGATGACCTCAGATTTTAAGTCCCATAGTGCTCAGAGCCATTTGAACCATTTGAACGGTGTGCTCCGAAACACTTGTGCGTGCACCATCATTGTGCTCTTTCGGCAGAGATGCCACAGATCATCATCTATCATACTTTACAGAGCAGACAAGCCTCCGAACGCCACATTCTGTGGAGAGTCGTGCACGTCCAACCATTTAGCGCCTAGTGGTAGTTCCATTGTCCTTGTACCTCTTATTTTAGATGCACGTGACAGCTTCCCTTTTTTCGTGACACTCGTTTACAGGCTCTGCGTAGTAATAATCTGCACTTTGTTAAAGTCGCTTATTTCAATGGATTTCCCCACTTGCAGTCCATATCTTCGCTAGAGTGATCTCCCGTCCACGTGTGCGCCGCTTACATACTTTTGTTACCGCGTCACATGCCCGCAGCGCCACCAGGCAGCATCCAATGTCGCCATGGACAGTGGTCATAATGTATTGGTTTATCAGTAAAGCTGTGAGGACCAGGCGTGCGTCGTGCTTCAGTAGCTCAGATGGCACCGGCACGGTAGCTCAGCGTGTTCGGTCAGAGGGTTAGCTGCCCTCTGTAATTAAAAAAAAAAACTGAATGAATGGATCAATAACGAACTTCAATGGGCGTCAGGTGACGTCCGCCACGAACAATTGAAACGAACAATAACGAAAAAATGTGATTAAAAAAAAAGATGGTAGAGCACTTGCGCGTTAAAGGCAAAGGTCCCGAGTTCGAGTCTCGGTCTTGCACTCAGTTTTAATCTGCCAGGAAGCTTCATATCAGCACACACTCCGCTGCAGAGTGAAAATCTCATTCTGGAAACATCCCCCAGGCTGTGGCTAAGCCATGTCTCCGCAGTATCCTTTCTTTCAGGGGTGCTAGTTCTGCCTAGTTCTGCAAGGTTTGCAGGAGAGCTTCTGTAAAGTTTGGAAGGTAGGAGACGAGATACTGGCAGAAGTAAAGCTGTGAGGACCGGGCGTGAGTCGTGCTTCGGTAGTTCAGATGATAGAGCACTTGCCCGCGAAAGGCAAAGTTCCCAAGTTCGAATCTCGGTCGGGCACACAGTTGTAATCTGCCAGGAAGTTACTTTTTAACACTGAACCTCTTTATTCAGATATTCGCGATTGCTGTCTTCAGCAGGGAAAAACATACAAGGACGGGGGGGGGGGGGGGAGGGAGAGAGAGAGAGAGAGAGAGAGAGACAGGGGGGAGGGGTCAGTGGTTTGGTTGTGATGTCCTGTCAGAACGACTATATAGGGTTATTCGGTACCACATACCTACACAATGTGGCTGTTCAACTCTCAAGATATATGGAGTGTCCCTGCGTCACTCAGGATGATTTATTCCAGCAGATCCTCCATCCGTTCAGTAAGAACACTAACGTCTGGCAACGTGTGATCATTGGCCTGCCGATCGTAAAGCTTCTAACTGTGAAGATTACTACACACATAAAAAAAGTTTTGCATTACCTCGGTTCCGAGAGTTCCGGAACCTGTACAGATAATTGGAATAGAGAGCAACGTAAACATCATTTCCGCTTCTTTTACTGATCATGAAAACCACACATTGCATGTTGTACCACCATACAGCGAGAACTTCAGAGGTGGTGGTGGTGGTGGTGGTGCAGATTGCTGTACACACCGGTACATCTAATACCCAGTAGCACGTCCTCTTATATTGATCCATGCCTGTATTCGTCGTGGCATACTATCCACAATTTCATAAAGGCACTGTTGGTCCTGATTGTCCCACTCCTCAACGGTGATTCGCCGTTGATCCCTCAGAGTGGTTGGTGGGTCACGTCATCCATAAACAGCCCTTTTCAATCTATCCCAGGCATGTTCGATAGGGTTCATGTCTGGAGAACATGCTGGCCACTGTAGTCGAGCGATGTCGTTATCCTGAAGGAAGTCATTCGCAAGATGTGCACGATGGGGGCGCGAATTGTTGTCCATGAAGACGAACGCCTCGCCAATATGCTGTCGATATGGTTACACTGTAAGTCGGAGGATGGCATTCACGTATCGTACAGCCGTCGGCCCCACGTAATGCCACCCCAAAACAGCAGGGAACCTCCACCTTGCTGCACTTGCTGGACAGTGTATCTAAGGCGTTCAGCCAGACCAGGTTGCCTCCAAACGCGTCTCCGACGATTGTTTGATTGAAGGCATATGCAACACTCATCCGTGAAGAGAACGTGATGCTAATCCTGAGCGGTCCATTCGGCATGTTGTTGGGCTCATCTGTACCCCGCTGCATGGTGTCGTGGTTGCAAAAATGGACCTCGCCATGGACGTCGGGAGTGAAGCTGTGCATCATGCAGCCCATTGCGCACAGTTTCAGTCGTAACACGACGTCCTGTGGCTGCACGAAAAGCATTATTCCACATGGTGGCGTTGCTGTCGGGGTTCCTCCGTAGGTAGCGGTCATCCACTGCAATAGTAGCCCTTGGGTGGCCTGAGCGAGGCATGTCATCGACAGTTCCTGTCTCTCTGTATCTCCTCCATGCCTGAACAACATCGCTTTGGTTCACTCCGAGACACCTGGACACTTTCCTTGTTGAGAGCCCTTCCTGGCCAAAAGTAACGATGCAGACGCGATCGAACCGCGGTATCGATCGTCTATGCATGGTTGAGCTACAGATAACATGAGCCGTGTACCTCCTTCCTGGTGGAATGACTGGAACTGATCGGCTGTCGGACCCACTCCGTCTAATAGGCGCTGCTTATGCATGGTTGTTTACATCTTTGGATGGGAGAAGGTATTCCACTATCAGCATTCACAAAATACCTTTCGATTGTTACTTAAAAGCTGTGATTGTATTTTCCATCACTAGATAGGTAAACTGTTTGCAAAAAGAGTACGTAAAACACTCGTAACTTCGGCTAACGCTCCTATAACACACGTGTAGCTTCGTCTTACTCCTAGTCTGTGACGTCACCAGAGCATCAGCCACTGTCAGAGCGTTTTCGATCACGTGACCAGATATTGATTATTTAATGATTTTTAAACTCTAATTACATAAAAGTAGCAGATATTTTTTGAAAATATTGACCGAAAATTATGTTTAAATGTTATAATAGTCAGAGTAACAACAACATCTTTTTAATATAGGAAAATAGCCTATTCGTAGGCAACGTTGCGCAACACGTCGTAGAGTGGACGTGTTGGTAGACATGAAATTGAGAGGCGTATAGCGCGTGTGGCGCGACGCAGCGCAGTACGCATTTTTGTAACTTCATCAAATAGGACTGCGAAATTGCAACGCGACGCGATTGGGACGCGACACGCGCCTGCGCCAGGTCGCGCGGCGTTGCTCTTTGCGCCGTGAAAAAGGCTTCGTCGGTTTTCTTTTACATATATATCTACATGATTACTCTGCGCCGCGCGCGATTAGCCGAGAGGTCTGTGGCGCTGCAGTCATGGACTGTGCGGCTGGTCCCGGCGGAGGTTCGAGTCCTCCCTCGGGCATGTGTGTGTGAGTGTGTGTGTGTGTGTGTGTGTGTGTGTGTGTGTGTGTGTCCTTAGGGTAATTTAGGTTAAGTAGTGTGTAACCTTAGGGACTGATGACCTTAGCAGTTAAGTCCCATAAGATTTTCACACACATTTCAACATTTGATTACTCTGCACTTCACAGTTAATTGCCTGGCAAATGATTCATCGAACCACCTTCTAGCTATTTCTCTATCGTTTCACTCTCGAACGGCGTGCGGGTAAAATGAGCGCTAGGCTAATGCCACACTGGGCGATTTTCTCCCCTCGATAATAATCGCGGCTGAAATAGTAGCCTAGAATGCCACACCTCAAACGATTACAATCGCGGCGGATGAAGTCCCACTGACGAAAGCGGGTGCCGCACTAGCGACAAAAATCGGTACCTTCTGCGGTTGTGTTACCGCTAGCCATGAGACACACCATGCATGATTAGATTAGATTAGTACTTGTTCCATAGATTATGAATACGACACTTCGTAATGATGTGGAACGTGTCAGGTTAATAAAAGGTGTCTATGCAAGATATTACATTACACAAAATATTACATGACACTATTAGTTTTAATTTTTTGTGGGGGTTGGGGAAATTACCCACTTACTATATCCAAAAATTCATCTAATGAGTAGAAGGAGTTGCCATTAAGAAATTCTTTTAATTGCCTTTTAAATGCTATATGGCTATCTATCAGACTTTTGATGCTATTAGGTAAGTGACCAAATACTTTTGTGGCAGCATAATTTACCCCCTTCTGAGCCAAAGTTAGATTTAACCTTGAGTACTGAAGATCCTCCTTCCTCCTAGTGTTGTAGCCATGTACACTGCTATTACTTGTGAATTCGTTCGGATTGTTAATAACAAATTTCATAAGTGAATATATATATTTTGAGGCTACAGTGAAGATCTGTAGCTCTTTAAATAATTGTCTGCAAGATGATCTTGGATGAGCTCCAGCAATTATTCTGATTAAACGCTTTTGTGTAATGAACACTCTTTTACTCAATGGTGAGTTACCCCAGAATATGATGCCATACGAAAGCAGAGACTGAAAATAGGCACGGTAAGCTAATTTACTCAGATGCATATCGCCAAAATTTGCAATGACCGTAATAGCATAAGTAGCTGAGCAGATCCTCAGTGTGTTTTTTTCCAGTTCAACCCTTCTTTAATGCATACACCTCGAAATTTTGAATATTCTACCTTAGCTACAGATTTCTGATCGAAGTCTATATTTATTGATGGTGTCATTCCATTTACTGTGCGGAACTGTATATACTGTGGTTTGTCAAAGTTGAATGAGAGCCCATTTGCAGAGAACCACTTAATGATTTTCTGAAAAACATCGTTTACAATTTCACCAGTTAATTCTTGTCTGTTGGATGTGATCGGCAAAAAGTACCTGCTTTGCATCTTCGTGAATATACACTCCTGGAAATTGAAATAAGAACACCGTGAATTCATTGTCCCAGGAAGGGGAAACTTTATTGACACATTCCTGGGGTCAGATACATCACATGATCACACTGACAGAACCACAGGCACATAGACACAGGCAACAGAGCATGCACAATGTCGGCACTAGTACAGTGTATATCCACCTTTCGCAGCAATGCAGGCTGCTATTCTCCCATGGAGACGATCGTAGAGATGCTGGATGTAGTCCTGTGGAACGGCTTGCCATGCCATTTCCACCTGGCGCCTCAGTTGGACCAGCGTTCGTGCTGGACGTGCAGACCGCGTGAGACGACGCTTCATCCAGTCCCAAACATGCTCAATGGGGGACAGATCCGGAGATCTTGCTGGCCAGGGTAGTTTACTTACACCTTCTAGAGCACGTTGGGTGGCACAGGATACATGCGGACGTGCATTGCCCTGTTGGAACAGCAAGTTCCCTTGCCGGTCTAGGAATGGTAGAACGATGGGTTCGATGACGGTTTGGATGTACCGTGCACTATTCAGTGTCCCCTCGACGATCACCAGTGGTGTACGGCCAGTGTAGGAGATCGCTCCCCACACCATGATGCCGGGTGTTGGCCCTGTATGCCTCGGTCGTATGCAGTCCTGATTGTGGCGCTCACCTGCACGGCGCCAAACACGCATACGACCATCATTGGCACCAAGGCAGAAGCGACTCTCATCGCTGAATCGACACGTCTCCATTCGTCCCTCCATTCACGCCTGTCGCGACACCACTGGAGCCGGGCTGCACGATGTTGGGGCGTGAGCGGAAGACGGCCTAACGGTGTGCGGGACCGTAGCCCAGCTTCATGGAGACGGTTGCGAATGGTCCTCGCCGATACCCCAGGAGCAACAGTGTCCCTAATTTGCTGGGTAGTGGCAGTGCGGTCCCCTACGGCACTGCGTAGGATCCTACGGTCTTGGCGTGCATCCGTGCGTCGCTGCGGTCCGGTCCCAGGTCGACGGGCACGTGCACCTTCCGCCGACCACTGGCGACAACATCGATGTACTGTGGAGACCTCACGCCCCACGTGTTGAGCAATTCGGCGGTACGTCCACCCGGCCTCCCGCATGCCCACTATACGCCCTCGCTCAAAGTCCGTCAACTGCACATACGGTTCACGTCCACGCTGTCGCGGCATGCTACCAGTGTTAAAGACTGCGATGGAGCTCCGTATGCCACGGCAAACTGGCTGACACTGACGGCGGCGGTGCACAAATGCTGCGCAGCTAGCGCCATTCGACGGCCAACACCGCGGTTCCTGGTGTGTCCGCTGTGCCGTGCGTGTGATCATTGCTTGTACAGCCCTCTCGCAGTGTCCGGAGCAAGTATGGTTTGTCTGACACACCGGTGTCAATGTGTTCTTTTTTCCATTTCCAGGAGTGTAGAATGGCAAGTCATTAATATGTATTAAGAACAGTAGAGGACCCAAGACCGAACCTTCCGGCACCCCATTCTTGGTTGTTCCCCAGTTTGAGAAATCACCAGTTTTTTGCATATTATGTGAACTGTCATTCAAAACTAAGATATTTAGCTGCAGTAGCATTATATGTAGGTTGACATCGCGGAAGGCATAACCGCCAACAAAAATGTTGGATTCATCCAATTATTATGAATCGTCCAAGTGAAGGAAAGTTTGTGTTGTTACACAAGAAACTTAGAAGTTATCCGAAGAAATTCTTTGATTATTACCAGATGACCGTAGCATCTTTCGACTTACTGCTCTCAAATACTGAAACTAACTTACAGAAGAAGGATACCAAGTTACGCGACTGCGTTGGTGCGGAAGAAAAACTTGCAGTAACATTGACGTACGTTTTTCAGTTAAATATAGTAAGTAATTTATGGACATGAACATACACTTAACATAAACTAGGTTACATTACAAGTTCATTTCAGCTGCCTCATCACTTGTAATATTCGTCAAATGACAAGATCGAGTCTTCATCCGGCAGTCCAATAACTGGTGAGAAATAAGTGATTAGACTCTCAGGAGTAGGGCTTAGTAAGCTTGTCAATGTCGACGTACCTGACGGTGCAGTATTTATGGAGTCAGTAGTAGTGCTGCACTCTATAGTCATTTGGCTGTAAGATTTTATTAATTGTAATGTTTTTATTTTAAAGTCTATTTAGTCGTCGGTAGTCATTTGTTTTAAATAAGACAAAAGAGATGTCAAAAACAAGTCATCAGGATCCTTTTGTGGTGCAGCACAAGTTGAACTGTGTGTCAAAACTGTTATTAACCCTCTTTCAAATGGATCATGAAGTTTCCTTTTATTTGCTTTAGCAGTGGAAGGCTTAGAGCGGGACTGTTAGGTGGCGGTGCATTGTCTTAATGATACCTTTCTGCTTCATCATCCTCAAGAATAGAGGCATCACTCATATTTCCTGAGGTCCTGAAGTTAAAAAGAAACATTTTTGGATAAACCCCCATGTCACTTTGTACTGTGCAAATTTGTGTGATGTGATAAGTATATAGCAAGTCGGTATTGAGTAGGTAATTAACTACCATATCCATTGTAAATATATTTAAATGTTACAAAATTGCAGAAGAAAGTTTTTACTTACTGCCTCAATTCCATGGCTTCTTGCAGGAAATACATCTGTCTTTAGTAGACATATGGTTTCTTTTTGTAGTCGTTGCGCTGCCACTCTTTTTATTTCCTTGTAATATTCTTTCAGGCTGCGACTGTATGCATCATGCATATTTTTCCACCGTTTTTGTACTTCTTTTCCTGTAGGAACGTTAAAAAAATTATTCTTACACCTGCTCATTAAAATTAATAAATTTCCATCAACCTGATATTGTGTTTTATGCTCTACTTATTTATAACAGGTATCTTGGAACGGGATGCCCCATGAAGCCTCTGCAATATGAGTTTTTACTTGTACTAGTCCATTCAACTATTGCATCTATAACTGAAGATACATGCAGAGAAATTTGGAACTGCGTACACCAAAGTACATACCAAGGCCAACGAAAAATGACTTACAAAAAATAGCTCTGAATTTTGAGAAAACTACAAATTTTCTTTACAGCATAGGTGCCATTGACGGTAAGCACATGTGGTTGGTGAAGCCCTGGAATAGTGGAAGTATATTTTTTTTATTGGAACACGTGAGGCAATACTGACCTTACGACTTATCTTGGAAGAAAGATTATGGAAGGGCAAACCTACGTTTCTAGCATTTGTAGACTTAGACAAAGCTTTCGACAATGTTGACTGGAATACTTTGTTTCAAATTCTAAAGGTGGCATGGGTAAAATACAGGGAGCGAAAGGCTATTTACAATTTATACAGAAACCAGATGGCAGTTACAAGAGTCGAGGGACATGAAAGGGAAGCAGTGGTTGGGAAGGGAGTGAGACAGGGTTGTAGCCTCTCCCCAATGTTATTCAATCTGTATATTGAACAAGCAATAAAGGAAACAAAAGAAAAATTCGGAGTAGGTATTAAAATCCATGGAGAAAAAATAAAAACTTTGAGGTTCGCCGATGACATTGTAATTCTGTCAGAGACAGCAAAGGACCTGGAAGAGCAGATGAACGGAATGGACAGTGTTCAGAAAGGAGAATATAAGATGAACATTAACAAAAGCAAAACGAGGATAATGGAATGTAGTCGAATTACATCGGGTGATGCTGAGGGAATTAGATCAGGAAATTAGACACTTAAAGTAGTAAAGGAGCTTTGCTATTTGGGGAGCAAAATAACTAATGATGGTTGAAGTAGAGAGGATATAAAATGCAGACTGGCAATGGCAAGGAAAGCGTTTCTGAAGACGAGAAATTTGTTAACATCGAGTATAGATTTAAGTGTGAGGAAGTCGTTTCTGAAAGTATTTGTATGGAGTGTAGCCCTGTATGGAAGTGAAACATGAACGATAAATAGTTTGGACAAGAAGAGAATAGAAGCTTTCGAAATGTGGTGCTACAGAAGAACGCTGAAGATCAGATAGGTAGATCACTTAACTAATGAGGAGGGATCACAAATTTAGCATTCGAGGGCAGCGTGGAGGTTAAATGTCGTAGAGGGAGACAAACAGATGAATACACTAAGCAGATTCAGAAGGATGTAGGTTGCAGTAAGTACTGGGAGATGAAGAAGCTTGCACAGGATAGAGTAGCATGGAGAGATGCATCAAACCAATCTCAGTACTAAAGACCCCAACAACAACAACACAAGAAAAATTTGTACAAATTCAGAGTATTTATTTTTTTGACTCTTTTAAAATATTGAAAATAGTTTGAAAATACCTCTAAAAACACTATATTAAATCATGCAAAGATTCAACACAATTAATTAAATTGTTTTGGCGCAACAAGTTTGTATGCATGTCAAACTATTAGAGGGAGAAGGAAAAATAAAAATTAAATTACTGTTTTAGTAGTTGTCTTGGCGAAAGTTATGCCAATTGTCATAAAACTTTACATGCACTTATATACAAGTATGTACGTACATCATCTTACCTACTGCATTTTGTGCTTCCAGTGATCACGAGTTCCTCTTCTCAGCTCCTACAACATCTAAATACACCTTCTTCCATGCTTCTGTCATCAGCAGAATCTTGCAATTATATGGTTTAGAGGCAGGGATATTTCTGGACCTCAATTCTTATCAGTTCATATCACTAGCAGTCGAGACGACGGGCATCTTATCCGCATTGCTGTAACAGATTGTGCAGCCACGACTCGATCCCCGAGACAATAGATGGGGACATTTGCAAGACAACAACCATCTGTACAAACAGTTCTACGACATTTGCAGCAGCATGGACTATCAGCTCAGAAACCATGGCTGCGGTTACCCTTGACGCTGCATCACAGACAGGAGCTCCTGCGATGGTGTACTCAACGACAAACCTGGGTGCACGAATGGCAGAAAGTCATTTTTTCGGATGAATCCAGGTTCTGTTTACAGCATCATGATGATCGCATCCGTGTTTGGCGACATCGCGGTGAACGCACATTGGAAGCGTGTATTCGTCATCACCGTACCGGCGTATCACCCGGCATGGTGGTATGGGGTGCCATTGGTTACACGTCTCGGTCTCCTCTTGTTCGCATTGACGGCACTTTGAACAGTGGACATTACATTTCAGATGTGTTACTACTCATGGCTCTACCCTTCATTCAGTCCCTGCGAAATCCTACATTTCAGCAGGATAATGTATGACCGAATGTTGCAGGTCCTGTGAGGGTCTTTCTGGATACAGAAAATGTTCGACTGCTGCCCTGGCCAGCACATTCTCCAGATCTCTCACCAACTGAAAACGTCTGGTCAATGGTGGCCGAGCAACTGGCTCGTCACAATACGCCAGTCACTACTCTTGATGAACTGTGGTATCGTGTTGAAGCTGCATGGGCAGCTGTACCTGTACACGCCATCCTAGCTGTGTGTAACTCAATGCCCAGGCATATCAAGGCCATTATTATGACCATAGGTGGTTATTCTGGGTACTGATTTCTCAGGATCTATGCACTCAAATTGTGTGAAAATGTACTCATATGTCAGTTCTAGTATAATATATTTGTCCAATGAATACCCGTTTATCATCTGCATTTCTTCTTGGTGTAGCAATTTTAATGGCCAGTAGTGTACATTGTCTAGCTACGTGCCTATTGCCCCACTGGATCCGCACCTGGTGTGGAGCTGGCTCTTCTATAGCATATATTGAACAAATGTTACCTCAGTGCTCCATTGGGCAAAGAGAACTTGTGAACTTGTAAGTTAACCAGCCTGTTCCTCTGAACCAAGACACAGTTATGGTGAGAGATAAAAGATTCTTTAAAAGATTGTATTTTGTCATGACGAACGAACTTAAATTAAATACCAGATTAGAGCTCTTTTGTATTTAATTCTTTGCAGTGTGTAGGAACTCATTGTGTTCAAGACTAAAAGCATGGATACCTCCTACTAATAGCCACCATTTTGAACATATATGAAAACAGAACACATCTGGTTGCACTTGGTACAGGTACCATGCTAGCAGTGGTTCTAGTTGGAGCAAAAAGTAATTATCAGAGTACAATGACGATACCTCATAATGTATTTCTAGTAGACTATGCATCAAACTCCATTTTGATGAAAAAAATTATTGTTATTAATGTTGTATTTATGGCATTGCAAAACAGCATTTCCATTATTTTTAGAATGACAGTTTAAGTTAATTTTTTTATGGAATGTACTACCATTTTATCATTTTATGTGTATATGGTGGGAGGGGGAGGGGTATTGATTACACATTGGTCTGAGAAATATTTATATGATAGCTGTAGCTGATTCATCATGTATATACAACTCCACATCTAACTACTTTATTCACTGTAAAACTCTGTATATTTAAAAATGTAATGATGATAGAAAACACACTAAACAATTCTCAATTTTGTAAAAATTATTTTTTTGCTGTTTCTGGGTTTGGACATTAATCAATTGTTGGTTAGCAGTCCAAACTACATAATATTCTTCATGCAGAGAAAGGAGACACTGTACAGTGTAATGCATTAGATATATTGTGTGAAGTAGGCTATGTTAACTTGGTGTGGGACTACACCTGAGACCAGCGTTTTTTTAAAAAAATAAGCCTTTCTGGTTTCGTCTTTTGCTGTCTCTGTACATGCAAATGTCATATACGTTGGTACTAGTTCTATCCAAAATATCGTTCCTCCAGTAGATACTTTTATACATTTCTGACTGTAATTTTCTTTATAGTTGATTGTAATGAAGAAGCCATGCCCCAGATACGAGAAAGAACTTCAGCAGATGTATAATTCACCAGAAATACAAAAAATTAATGAAGAAAACTCTGAGCTGTATAAATATTTGTCTAAACACACAGGAAAAACCATTCAGAGTATCCTGGATGTTGAATATCTGTACAATACTCTGGAAATTGAGGTACGTACAGAAAATGCTCCTTTTAATTAACTCATAAATTAAATCTATAACTGATAATAAAACATGAATATTCTGTTTGTATATAGAATTTGAGTGGTCATATCATGAAACAGGTTTCAGAAATAGGCTACATTCAAATACATGCCACATTTAAATAACAGAGGTTTAGAAACAAATAAATTTCAGGGCAATAAAAACAGGTACAGAGTGAAACAGTAATATCTTATGAAGGTATTAAAAGGCACAAAAATAGTTTAAGTATATGAATGCTTGCCATGACATAAACAAAACACCGTACCAGATCACAAGCAAATGTAGAGAGTAAATAGCCTAATTCAAAATGTGCTAACTGGAACTTGGACCCAGATCAGTGCCTTTTATGAGTAATGCTCCTAAAAAGTGAGCTATCTAAACACATCTCATGGGCTGCCTCAGTTGGCAAAGATCATAATTCAAGTACCAGGCTAGCACCTACTTTTCATCTAGCAAGGAGATTTGTAACAGTGTACGCTTCGTTGTAGAGTGAAATATTCTTTAAAGGTAAGTTGATAGCTGCTAAAGATTTGCAACAATCTTCTCCTCCTCTCTTGTGTGGCTTTGTAGTTATGGGATACAACCCAGTTCATGGTTTGGCAATTATTTTTATTTTTACTTTGTGGACAGATGCCCTATGCTGTGTGTTGTACCTGTTCTGTGACTTGTGTGAAATATGCTCTGTGTACCATATCCTATTTAAACTGTTTGTCTTTAATTTTGTCTGATGCGGAGATTGGAGACCAGCCCAGCATATGCCTAGAAAAGGGTGACAAACTGACTAAAAGCCTCACTAAGCAGGGAGAGGTACCAAAACAAAGGCTACTAATCTAGTGCATGGACACAGTACATGTCTGGCTGACCTGTTGTCTCATAAGCTAATATGCTGCAACTTATGCAACATATTTAGAAGAGAGAAACTTAATTTTTCAAGACAGGTGTTTACTGTAGTAAACAAAAGTTGGCCCACTCAGCTAGCTGCACTGATTACCAGGTGGAAAGGTGTGCCAGTCCCCGGCATGAAGCCGCCCGGCAGATTAGTGTTGAGGTCTGGTGTGCCAGCCAGCCTGTGGATGGTTTTAAGGTGGTTTTTCATCTGCCTTGGTGAATGCAGGCTGGTTACCCTTACTCTGCCTCAGTTACACTATGTCAGCAATCGCTGCGTGAACACTGTCTCCATGCATGTGTACACCATAATTACTCTACCATGCAAACATTTGGGGTTACTCTACTGGGGGCCGAACCACACAATAACCCTGGGTTCAGTGTGGGGTGGCGGTGGGTTGGTTGGACTGCTGTGGTCTGTTGTGGGCTTGTGAACCACTGAGGGCTGCGACAGGAAAAAGCCTCTCTGTTGTTTCTGTGTCCCTGGTTCAAGACACTAAATAAATAAATAAATAAATGAATAAATGAATAAATATAAACAAACAAAAGTTTAAGTTGATGATACTACAGCCGAACTGTGAACATTTGTTCCAGTTTAAATAAGTAATCACTTGTCTTTGTTGGCCACCAGATTAAACTACAGTGTTCTAAGCTCACTAAAGGACTCAGCTGTGATAACACTCAGGAGTGACTTCTAAGTTGTCAAATAATTACTGGGTATTGACGCATTAAGTACTTCGTGCACACACAAATGGTAATCAAAAATAGTACTTTCCACATTCACTGACTACTACCTCAAACAACTACTGGAACAGACTACATGAATGACAAATATTTCATATATATTTCTGATAAGTACGTCTCAAATTATAGGCATTATTAACAAGAAAACAAATTTTAGTCATCATATTGCCATTTTAGTAAGAATTGTTACTAAACGTATGAAATAAATTTGCAAGAAAACTGTATTTTGAAAATGTTTGCTATAGTAGATTATTAAACATTAAATTGCATCGAATAAGATCATAAATTAAATTTCGCACAGACCCTGCAAAATTAAATAAGAAAATTTATCTTGAATTTAACATAAAGTTTAAACTTACCAGTTAAGATTCTTTGGGCAGATTCTTCACATATATAGGTGTAAATCACACACCTTGGTTTTGTACTAGGTATAACAGAATTTCTAACTTTTGTGCCACCATTCATGGATCAGTTTGGTGGTAAAATAGAGGACAACAAATGTATATTTGAAAAGTTAAATTCAGTATTTAAAGGTGGATATAAGTGCCTTTCATGTTGGAAGGCAATTGTGAAACCAAATGAAGCACCTGGCCAGTACGGTATTCCTCTCATGTTTTAAACGGATTATCCAGTTACATGTGAGAGGAAGATATTATAGATTACCCTCTTGCATTATAAGGGTGACAGACAATCCTAAAAGTTTTAATCCTATGTTAAATTGGTAAACATATCAAACCCACCATGCCAAATACTCAGTGGCCATAATGACACTGAAACAGAAGGTGACAGCGAGAAGGTCAAAATACTAAATTACTTCTTCCAAAATTGCATCACTGCAGAAAATTTCTCTGCAGTTCCTCTTCTCAGTTGTTGCACTAATGCTAAAATAACATATATAAAAATAAGTGACTGTGATATAGAAAAACAACTGAAAGTACTCAAGAGAAGGGAAGGTAACTGGGCCTGATGTAATAGCTTTACAATTCTACATAGCACATTGAACAAAACGTCCGCCGCTCGTTGTCTCGCGGTAGCGTTCTCGCTTCCCGAGCACGGGGTCCCGGGTTCGATTCCCGGCGGGGTCAGGGATTTTCACCTGCCTCGAGATGACTGGGTGTTTGTGTTGTCTTCATCATTTCATCATCATCCAGGAAAGTGGCGAAATTGGACTGAGCAAAGATTGGGTAATTGTACGGGCGCTGATAACCACGCAGTTGAGCGCCCCACAAACCAAACATCATCATCATCATCATTGAACAAAACGTTCTCTTCTTGTAGTAGCAGCCTACCACAGTTCACTAGAGGAAAAAAGTGTTTCAATGTTGTTGTTGTTGTCTTCATTACAGAGACTGGTTTGATGCATGTCTCCCTGTTACTCTATCCTGAGCAAGCTTCTTAGTCTCCCAGTACATACTGCAACCTACATACTTCTGAATCTGTTTAGTGTATTCATCTCTTGGTCTCCCTCTACGATTTTTATCCTCCACACTGCCCTCCAATACTAAATTGGTGATCCCTTCATGCCTCAGAATATGCCCTCCCAACCAATCCCTTCTTCTAGTCAAGTTGTGCCACAAATTTCTCTTCTCTCCAATTCTATTCAGTACCTCCTCATTAGTTATGTGATCTATCCATCTAATATTCAGCATTCTGCTGTAGCACCACATTTCCAAAGTCTCTATTCTCTTCTTGTCTAAACTACTTATCGTCCACGTTTCACTTCCATGCATGGCTACACTCCATACAAATTGTTTCAGAAACGACTTCTTCATGCTTAAATCTATACTCGATGTTAACAAATTTCTCTTCTTCAGAAATGCTTTCCTTGCCATTGCCGGTCTGAATTTAATATCCTCTCTACTTCGACCATCATCAGTTATTTTGCTTCCCAAATAGCAAAACTCATTTACTACTTTAAGTGTCTCATTTCCTAATCTAATTCCCTCAGCATCACCCGATTTAATTTGACTACATTCCATTATCATCGTTTTGCTTTAGTTCATGTTCGTCTTGTACCCACCTTTCAAGACACTGTCGATTCTGTTCAGCTGCTCTTCGAGTTCCGTTGTCGTGCCTGACAGAATTAGTGTCATCGGCGAACCTCAAAGTTTTTATTTCTTCTCCATAGATTTTAATTCCTACTCCGAATTTTTCTTTTGTTTCCTTTACTGCTTGCTCAATATACAGATTGAATAACATCGGGGAAAGGCTACAACCCTGTCTCACTCCCTTCCCAACCACTGCTTCCCTTTCATGTCCCTCGCCTCTTATAACTGTCATCTGATTTCTGTACAAATTGTAAATAACGTTTTGCTCCCTGTACTTTATCCCTGCCACCTTCAGAATTTGAAAGAGAGTATTCCAGTCAACATTGTCAAAAGCTTTCTCTAAGACTACAAATGCTAGAAGTGTAGGTTTGCCTTTCCTTAATCTATTTTCTAAGATAAGTTGTAGGGCAGTATTGCCACACGTGTTCCAACATTTCTACGGAATCCAAACTGATCTTCCCCGAGGTCGGCTTCTACCAGTTTTTCCATTTGTCTGTAAAGAATTCGTGTTAGTATTTTGTAGCCGTGGCTTTTTAAACTTATAGTTCAGTAATTTTCACATTTGTCAACATCTGCTTTCTTTGGGACAGGAATTATTATATTCTCCTCGAAGTCAGTGTATTTCGCCTTTCTCATTCATCTGGCTCAACAGATGGTAGAGTTTTGTCAGGACTGGCTCTCCCAAGGCTGTCAGCAGTTCTAATGGAATGTTGTGTACTCCCAGGACCTTGTTTCGACTTTGGTATTTCAGTGCTCTGTCAATTCTTCACACAGTATCATATCTCATATTTTATCTTCATCTGCATTCTCTTCCATTTCTATGATATTGTCCTCAAGAACATCGCCCTTGCATAGACCCCCTATATACTCCTTCCACCTTTCTGCTTTCCCTTCTTTGCTTATAACTGGGGTTCCATCTGAGCTCTTGTTATTCATGCAAGTGGTTCTCTTTTCTCCAAAGGTCTCTTTAATTTTCCTGTAGGTAGTATCTATCTGATCCTTAGCGAGATAAGCCTCTACATCCTTACATTTGTCCTCTAGCCATCCCTGCTTAGCCATTTTGCACTTCATGTTGGTCTCATTTTTGAGACGTTTGTATTCCTTTTTGCCTGGTTCATTTACAGCATTTTTATATTTTCTCCTTTCATCAATTAAATTCAATATCTCTTCTGTTACCCAAGGATTTCTATTAGCCCTTGTCTTTTTACATACTTGAACCTCTGCTACCTTCACTATTTCATCTCTCAAAGCTACCCATTCTTCTTCTACTGTATTTCTTCCCCCCATTCTTGTCAATCATTCCCTAATGCTCTCCCCGAAGCTCTCTACGAGCTCTAGTTCTTTCAGTTTATCCAGGTCCCATCTCCTCCATTTCCCACCTTTTTGCAGTTTCTTTATTTTTAATCTACAGTTCTTAACCAATAGATTGTGGTCAGAGTCCTCATCTGCCCCTGGAAATGTCTTACAATTTAAAACCTAGTTCCTGAATCTCTGTCTTACCATTATATAATCTATTTGATACCTTCTAGTATCTCCAGGCCTCTTCCATGTGTTTCAAATGAATGTAAAAATGTCCAGGTCATTTACATTTTCAAGAATCTTTAGCTAAAAAATGCACACAACTATGGGCCTATACTGCTGATGTCAGTTCATTGTAGAATTTTAGAACACATTTCAAGGTTGCCTATTATGACTTTTCTGGAGACCAAAAATCTGTTCTGTAGCCATCAACATGAATTCTACAAATGTGTATCATGTGAAGTGCAGCTGACTCTGTTCATTCATGAGACACAGAAGACAGTTGATACTGCTCATGTTGATGTGGTATTCCTAGATTTCTAGAGGCTGTTAGGTACAACAATATTATGAACCTTTTCATAATATTGTTGTACCTAACAGCCTCTAGAAGTCTACTATTGCTACTCACAACACATATGACACATTGAGTTGCAGACAGGTGCAATGAAAAGACTGTTACACATTAAGCTTGTGGCCAAAGCCTTCTTGAGAAAAGAGAGAAAATAAAACAAAGCACACCTCCTGCACACATAGCCTCTATCTGCCGCTGCTCTGGCAAGAATGGCCAGAGACAGTGGTCATGTGTACTTGAGATGTGCTTGCTTGTGTGACTGTGCATGTGTTTTCATTTCTTTCCTGAAGAAGACTTTGGCCAAAAGCTCAGCGTGTAACAGTGTTTTTGTTGAGCCTGTCTGCAACTTAGCTTGGCATCTTTACAGTGAGTTGCGCACTTTCCTTTTCATAATATTGCTGATATTCCAATCTGGACTCTCCACTGTTAGGTCTTTCATACAGTTACTCACTGTTCTCTAATAAAAAAATGTGAGTCCACACACTATCAGACCAGCTTTGTGACTGAAATGTAAAGTTCGTAGGAAATGGAACACAACATTTCATTCATAATGGAGTGAAACCTTCTGACATGAAAGTAACTTCAGTCATACTCCAACAGAGTGATACAGGACCAGCACTGTTCACAATACATAAACAATCTAGTTGATATTCATCAGTTTGTGGATGATACTGTTGTATGTAGAGAAGTTATAACACTATGAAATTGTGGCAAAATTCAGGAAGAAGACTTGCTGATGATCAACATTTGGTGCAGGGACCAGCAGTTAACCTTCAACATAAACAAATGTAATACACTGCACATAAGTTGATGGAAAGACCCATTGTTGTGTGATTACATGATTGTTCAGTACTAATTGGAAATGGTAACATACTTTAAGAATGTGGTAGTGAGCATACAGAGTGATTCAAAGTGGAACAGTCACATAAAACCAACTGTAGGAAAGACAGATGCCAGTCTGAGATTCATTGGAAGAATCTGCAGGAAGTGTGATCCACCCATGGAGGTGATATCATATGGAGGTAGCTTACAAAACCCTCATTTGGGCCGATTCTTGGGAATTGCTCATTAGTGTGGGATCCTAAACAGAATGAGTTTATAGAGAAGATCAAAAGAATAGCAGCACAATTCATTTAGTAAGTAGTCTTGTGCATCACTTTTGTGATTTACTTTAAAAATTCCAAGAGTATGCATTTCTAGAAGAGTCTAATAATACACTGATTCTTCCTACATACATAGTGTGGAAAGAACATTAAGGAAAATTAGATTCAAAAACACATGGAGGCTTACCAACAGCGGTCATTCCCATGTGCCATTTGTGACTGGAACAGAAAATGGAGGAAGTGACAGTGATACAAAAAAGATCCTCCGCCATGCATTGGAAGGTGGTTTTTGGAGTATAGATATAGATATATTAGGTCGGTGCATAACTTCGTAGTGTCTCTTTTTCTCATAAGTTTAGTAGACACAACAGATACACATAACAGGGACTTTAGTCAATAATAATATATTATTCTTCACTATTTACAACAGTCTGCCACCCATGGGGTAACTTTTCAATTCTGTGTCTGTAGAAATCTTGTGGTTTTGAGGCAAAGAACCTGTTTAGCCATGTTTGTAGCGCATTTTCATCCAGAAAGGAAGTTCTTTGAAGGTTATTCGATAGAAATCAGAAAAGGTGAAGATCTCGGGCATGAGATAATGTGGGTGTGGAATCATATCCCAACCTGACTCCTGAATAGCATTTTTTGTCAGTCTAGCAGTATGTGGGCAAGTATTATCATGCAGTAGCATCATTTAATGCAGTCTTCCAGTATTCCTGGTTGCTGTTCTTTGATTGTGTCTGCAAGACATGTTAGTTGTTGACAATAAATGTCAGCACTGATGGTTACATTTTAGGGAAGCAATCTGTAGTACACCGCACCATCAGCGTTCCAGCAGGTGCGTAATATTATCTTTTGTAGATGCATGCAGGTCATTGTATGGAGAACTGCTGCACTGTTTGGGCTGCACCATTCCCTTATTTTCTTTGTGTTAGCAACAAGATAAAATTTCTTGTCACCAGTAACGATATAGGATAGGAATGGTTGCTGTTGTTCATGAGCCAGTTGATGATGAGCAAGTAGAGATGCACATATGGCCACCTGCTGATCTTCATGATTTTGGCTTAGAGTATGCGGTAACCACACATACAATTTTTGAACCTTCCCCATTGCATGCAAATGTTGTATGATGGTGGAATCGCCACAGTTAATCACATTTTCTGCTTCTCGGTTACACTGACATTGCTCATTGTGGATTAATGCATTTCAATTACCTTATTCAAACCCTGAAGGTCCTCCTGAACATGGAGATTCACTAATGTGATGATCCTCCTTAAACAAGAAACCCATTTTCTTGCCATACTCTGTCCAGTGACATTATACCCATACATGGCACAAATATTTCTGGCTGCCTCTGCTGCTGTCACCCCTCTGTTGAATTCAACTGAAGAATATGTCAGAAATATTTCAATTTCTCCACTTGGCACTCCATTTTATAACATCCACAGCCCCACTCACTATCTCCAAATGGCAAAATAATGATATGTAAACTCAGATAGCAATAGTCAACTACAAATAAAAAAATAACAGCCAATAAACAGACCCTTAGCAACCAGAATACTGACATGCAAAACAAAAAGGCCATGAACTTCTACACCAACCTAATAGATACAGAGGTAGGTGTAAATGGAAGAACATATGTATGAAGTTAGTCATAAATATCAGCAATGATTGTCTGTTATAGGGTGCCAGAAAATAATCTGATGGCATGATTAAAGAATAGAAATGTTCTCCTTGAAACTCAGTGCAGCTTTAGGAAATATGATGTGTGTATTGCAACTTTTGCTTTAACACAGTATCTCATAAACTGTAGATACAAGAGAAGGAAGAGATACCTTTCTAATTTATTTCTGAAATATAGTATATCTGACACCAAATGACACTCCTAACTTTTAGCAAACATACAAAAATGGTAGAGGACAGTCTGCCCAATGATTAGCTCCAACAAAATTGATAATGTTGGACAAAGTATCACCCGGTGTAATAAATGACCACTTGCCATGATTGTGGATAAATCAGAGATCATTTACTTGACTAGAAAGGAAAAACTGGTAGCTTTTGAGTACAGTATTGGTGGTACACAGGCTGTCTGACTCTGATTAAATTTTTAGGCATAATTCTGTTTAACGATAAGAAGTGGTAAATATACATAGAACAAGTTTTAGTAAATGCAAATGAATGAGTAGTATTTGTTGGGAGAATTCTGGGAATTTGTAGTACAGCTGCAAATTAGGTTGCAAAAGAGACTTTTGTCTGAAAATCTTTGTGATCCTCTGCAGGTCTGATTAAAGAAGGTAATAAAAAGAATTCATGTTATTAAATTTTTAACTGACTGGTTGAATTAGAATTAGTGTTTTGTGAAGGTGCACGAGAATCTTACACAGAAATCTTTAGAAAGGAACAGTTATTTTGTATAATTCTATTATGCAAGTTTGAAGAATCCGTATTCAAAATATACAAAACATTTCTTCTGTCTTCATTGGGGGCCTCATGTAAGAACCAAGAAAATAGAAGGGAGATTAACATGCTTACAGAGGTCTTCAATCAATCATTCTTGCCCAACTGCATTCATCAGTGCAACATGTAAAGGAGAAGCAAATTAATATGAAGTACGATCCACAATTGCTGTCCATAGTCATTTCTGGAGTACTGGAGTAGATGTAGATTGGACAGGCCAAAAAAGGAATGGTGTTGCTGTTATGTTAGGAAATGAGAACATAGATCCAGAAGTATGCAGATTCAAACAGTTTACTGCTTTCATTACATTACATTAGTACTTGTTCCATAGATGATGAATACGACACTTCGTAATGATGTGGAATGTGTCAGGTTAATTAAAGGTGTCTATACAAGATATTACATTACACAAAATATTTCATGACACTAATAGTTTTAATTTTTTTGTGGAGGTTGGGGAAATTACCCACTTACTATAACCAAAAATTCATCTAATGAGTAGAAGGAGTTGCCACTAAGAAATTCTTTTAATTGCCTTTTAAATGCTATATGGCTATCTATCAGACTTTTGATGCTATTAGGCAAGTGACCAAAGACTTTCGTGGCAGCATAATTTACCCCCTCCTGAGCCAAAGTTAGATTTAACCTTGAGTAGTGAAGATCATCCTTTCTCCTAGTGTTGTAGCCATGTACACTGCTTTTACTTTTGAATTCGTTTGGATTGTTACTAACAAATTTCATAAGTGAATATATATATATTGTGAGGCTACATTGAAGATCTCTAGCTCTTTAAATAATTGTCTGCAAGATGATCTTGGATGAGCTCCAGCAATTATTCTGATTACACGCTTTTGTGCAATGAACACTCTTTTACTCAATGATGAGTTACCCCAGAATATGATGCCATATGAAAGCAGAGAATGAAAATAGGCATGGTAAGCTAATTTACTCAGATGTATATCACCAAAATTTGCAATGACCCTAATAGCATAAGTAACTGAACTCAAACATTTCAGCAGATCCTCAGTGTGTTTTTTTCCAGTTCAACCCTTCATTAATGCATACACCTCGAAATTTTGAATATTCTACCTTAGCTACCGATTTCTGATCGAAGTCTATATTTATTGATGGTGTCATTCCATTTACTGTGTGGAACTGTATATACTGTGGTTTGTCAAAGTTGAATGAGAGCCCATTTGCAGAGAACCACTTAATGATTTTCTGAAAAACATCATTTACAATTTCACCAGTTAATTCTTGTCTGTTGGATGTGATCAGCAAAAAGTACCTGCTTTGCATCTTCGTGAATATAGAATGGCAAGTCATTAATAAATATTAAGAACAGCAGAGGACCCAAGACCAAACCTTCCAGCACCCCATTCTTGATTGTTCCCCAGTTTGAGAAATCACCAGTTTTTTGCATATTATGTGAACTGCTTATTTCAACTTTCTGCACTCTTCCAGTTAGGTATAATTTAAAGCATTGGAGCACTGTCCCATTCATACCACAGTACTTGAGCTCATCTAGAAGTATTCCATGATTTACACAATCAAAAGCCTTTGATAGATCACAAAAAATCCCAACGGGTGCCTTCCAGTTACTCAGAGCATTTAATATTTCATTAGTGAAAGTATATATAGCATTTTCCATTGAAAAACCCTTCTGGAAATCAAACTGACATTTTGTTAAAACTTTGTAAAAATAAAGGTGTGAAGCTACTCTACAATACATTACTTTTTCAAAAATTTTGGATAAGGCAGTGAGAAGAGAGATTAGGCAGTAGTTGTTGACATCAGACGTATCCCCTTTTTATGCAGTGGTTTAAGAATGGCACACTTCAGTCTATCTGGGAACACACCCTGCTTCAGAGAGCTATTACATATGTGGCTAAAAATCCCACTTATTTCTTGGGAACAAGCTTTTATTATTCTGCTGGAAGTGCCATCAATTCCATGTGAGCTTTTATTCTTGAGAGACTTTATTATCTTCCTAATTTCAGCAGGAGAGGTGGGTGTAATTTAAATTTTATCAAATGATGTGGGTAAGGCCTCTTCCACTAACTGCCTTGCTTCTTCTAATGAACATTTAGATCATATTTTCTCTACAACATTTAAAAAATGATTATTCAAAATGTTTTTGACTTCTAGTTTGTTGTTTATCAAGTTTCCATTTGCTTTGATGGTGATGCCATCATCCTGTACTCTTGGTTGCCCTGTCTCCCTTGTAATAATATTCCAAATTGTTTTGATTTTGTCATCAGAGGTATTAATCTCAGACGTGATGCACATGCTTCTGGACTTTTTAATAACCTTTCTTAATGTGGCACAGTAGTTTTTATAGTATTTGGCTGTTTCTGGGTCACATTCTTGTAGTTAGATACAGTTCCCTTTTGTGGTTACAAGATATTTTTATTCCTTTAGCAAGCCAAGGTTTTTTGCGTGGTTTCTTATAATTATATGTGACTACTTTCTTGGGGAAACAGTTTTCAAATTCTCTTACAAGTGTGTCATGAAATAAGTTATATTTTTAATTAGCATCGGGTTCCTTGTACACCTCATCCCAGTCTAACTGCTGAACATTTTTTCTGAAATTTCTAATTGTTGAGTCATTAATTAAACACACAACTTTGGAGGGTGGTTTTGAATTACTGAATGGAGCTATGTCATAAATGTAACTAGTTGAGCATCATGATCAGAAAGCCGATTCTCAACAGGACAAGATTTTATGTTTTTAAACCTGTCTTGGTCCATAAAAGTGTTATCTATCAATGTGCTGCTGTCCTTTACTACCCGAGAAGGAAAATTAATGACAGATGTCAAATTTAAAGAACTGAGCAAGACTTCCAGGTCATTCTTCCTATTACGCTCTTTCAGTGAATCAACATTGAAGTCCCCACAGATAATAATTTGCTTTCCCCTATCTGACAGATAGCACAACAAAGCATCCAAGTTTCCCAGGAATAAATGAAAGTTCCCTGAAGGGGACCTATATACTGTTACAATTATAAAAGAGCCCTTCTTCAGTTTAAGTTGACAGGCACATGCTTCTATATGTTGCTCTAGACAAAAGTTTTTTGTATTAAGCTTTCTATACAGTGATAACTTTGACATATATGGCAACTCCTCCTTATTCTCTCTACTCATATGTGCAGCTAGTTTATAGCCACTGGTATTTACTTTTTCCATATCAGACACAATGTGATTTCATTAGGCAACAGCAATGATGGAAAATATTTACAGTTTGTAGGAACTGAAATAACTACACTTACTCCATCACACTGTTTGACATCTTAGAATACACGTTTAAATATGGCTATCATCTCAGCAACAATCAGTAAAAGTCTAGCATCAATGCTGTCAGATTTAAAACATAATTTATGGAAGAATATGACCTGTTGCTAGCCAGCATGATTTAGTGTCATATGTTCATACAAACCTGTTATGGTTTTTACTTATCATCTTCTGCCTACATTTTAATTATGGTGCACTTAATTAATGGTAACTATGGTACTGTAGAGAATCATTTCCTATCATTGGGAAACCAGAGGATGGAGTGAGGTCTAGCAATAATATCCAGCAGCCATTATCTTGGAGCAATTATGTCCATATCACAGCACACTTATGGCACTATGTTCAATGATGTTAATTACTACAAGTTCCTGTGAACATAAGTGTTTCTTTTCCAGCAAAGTAGATATGACTTTCTCACTGGCTCACCTCTAAGCGCCTTTGTCTGGACTGAACACATGAGCAGAGTAGCCCCTCTGCAGCTAGCCATTCAGAATTCAGCTTGTGAATTTCCCAAAGAATTAGACAGGCAGTATCTTAAAAATGTTACTTAGATTAAGCTTCCAAATAAATCTATTGTGACTTCACAAAACTTTCAAGATCCACAGTGTCAAGAGCGTGCTGAGAATACAAAATTTCAGACAATACCACTCACCACAGACAATGTGGTGGCCAGAGGCCTTCGGTTAATGACCAAGAGCAGTGATATTTGCATAGAGTTGTCAGTGGTAACCGACAAGCAACACTGAAGGAAATAATACAGATATCAATGTGGAATGTACAACAAACATATCCATTAGGACATGCAGCAAAATTTTGTTAATGGGCTGTGGCAGCAGATGACAGATGTGAGTGCCTTGGTTTACAGCACACTTGCAGCACCTCTCCCGGGTCTGTGACCATGTTAGGTGGACGCTAGATGACTGTAAAACTGTGGCCTGGTCAGATGGTTCCTTATTTCAGATGGTTCCTGATTTCAGCTGGTTCCTGATTTCAGCTGGTTCCTGATTTTAGTTGGTTCCTGATTTTAGTTGGTTCCTGATTTAAGTTGGTTCCTGATTTTAGTTGGTAAGAGCTGATGGTAGGGTCAGAGTGTGGTGCAGACCCCATGAAGCCATAGACCCTAGTTGTCAACAAGGCACTGTGAAACCTGGTGGTGGCTCCATAATGGTGTGTTCTGCGTTTACATGGAATGGACTGGGTCCTCTGGTCCAGCTGAACTGATCATTGACTAGAAAGGGTTATGTTCAGCAACTTGAAGACCATTTGCAGTCATTTGTAGACTTCTTGTTTCCAAACATCAATGGAATTTTTATGGATGATAATGTTCCATGTCATTGGACGATAGCTGTTTGCAATCAGTTTGAAGAACATTCTGGACAGTTTGAGTGAATGATTTGGCCACCCAGATCACTTGACATGATTCCAATTGAACATTTATGGGACATAATTGAGGGATCAGTTCATGCACCTGCGCCAGCAACACTCCACATTGTGGATGGCTATAGAGGCAGCATGTCTCACTATTTATGCAGGGGACTTCCAACGACATGTTGAGTCCATGCCACATCAAGTTACTGCACTACGCCAAGCAAAAGGACATCCAGCAGAATATTAGGAGGTATCCCAAGACTTTTGTCACCCCAATGTATAAAACTGAAAGCTTTCACTGAATTATTAGGAACTTTCCAGACACCCTACATAGTTAACTTCTACTCACATTTCAGAGGAGGAGGATTCAAATTCTTATCTGAGAACTTGTTTGACGGTGAAGGCCTTAGTAAGACCAGCAACTCTGGCACTGTCACTATAGATGCATTGTTAATTGATAACTAGACTGTATTAGGGACATTTTAATGTGGAAGAGATGATAGCTATTAAAATGGAGGGGCTGTTGATCGTAGGTAGCCATTACATGGACGGTGGCTGTCCTGGATGCACTGATGAGGAGAAATGGCTAGGGGAGCTGGTGTTTAGACTGTGCAGGTATGAGCATGGTGTGTCTTGGCCCAGGGTCCATGTCGTGAACATATCATCAATGAAGATGAAACAGACAAGAGGGTTCTACCCTGAGGGCTCACTACTCTTATTGTGAATACTCGATGGTGAGCGTGTGCCCTCAGCCCTTGCAGTAGTGCTTCTTTTTCCATACTGCAAGCTTGTCCTGTTATTAATTCCATGCTGTTGTCTCTTTCTTTTCTAGTCCATGGAAGAAAGAAACTGCAAACCTTCTTAAGTCATCCTCTCAGCTACATATTGGAACCCTACTGATCAAGACAGTGCATTTCACACTCAAAAAATTGTTGATGCTACTCTGTGGATACCTCATCTGTGTAGAGCATATTGCACAGTGAATTACACATATGGACTTGTTACCACCCTGCTGCTTGATGGCATGATCATGAGTGATAACTGTAGTTACCTTTCTGATCAGGGCATAAAAGCTGTCCAAGTTTTGAAGAGGATAGAAACTGACTCAGAGCTTACCTGTACCCTATTCCTTTACATTCAGTTGTATGGACTCCGACACAGCTAGAAGTAGGATGTGATACCATCAACATAAGATGCTATACAGGGTGAGTCACTTAACATTACCGCTGGATATAGTTCATAAACCACATCAGATACTGATTAATCGATTCCACAGACTGAACGTGAGGAGGGGGGCTAATGTAATTGGTTAATACAAACCATAAAAAAATGCACGGAAGTATGTTTTTTAACACAAACCTACGTTTTTTTAAATGGAACCCCATTAGTTTTGTTAGCACATCTGAACATATAAACAAATACGTAATCAGTGCTGTCTGTTGCATTGTAAAATTTTAATTACATCCGGAGATATTGTAACCTACAGTTGAAGCTTGAGTACCACTCCTCCACTGTTCGATCGTGTGTATCGGAGAGCACCGAATTACGTAGGGATTCAAAGGGAACGGTGATGGACCTTAGGTACAGAAGAGACTGGAACAGCACATTACATCCACATGCTAACACCTTTTTATTGGTCTTTTTCACTGACGCACATGTACATTACCATGAGGGGTGAGGTACACGTACACGCGTGGTTTCCGTTCTCAATTACGGAGTGGAACAGAGTGTGTCCCGACATGTCAGGCCAATAGATGTTCAATGTGGTGGCCATCATTTGCTGCACACAATTGCAATCTCTGGCGTAATGAATGTCATACACGCCGCAGTACATCTGGTGTAATGTCGCCGCAGGCTGCCACAATACATTGTTTCATATCTTCTGGGGTTGTAGGCACATCACGGTACACATTCTCCTTTAACGTACCCCACAGAAAGGAGTCCAGAGGTGTAAGATCAGGAGCATGGGCTGGCCAATTTATGTGTCCTCCACGTCCTATGGTAATGTACATGTGCGTCAGTGAAAAAGACCAATAAAAAGGTGTTAGCATGTGGACGTAATGTACAGTTCCAGTCTCTTCTGTACCTAAGGTCCATCACCGTTCCCTTTGGATCCCTACGTAATTCGGTGCTCTCCGATACGCACGATCGAACAGCGGATGAGTGGTACTCAAGCGTCAACTTTAGGTTACAATATCTCCGGATGTAATTAACATTTTACAATGCAACAAACGGCACTGATTACTTATTTGTTTATATGTTCAGATGTGCTAACAAAACTAACGGGGTTCCATTTAAAAAAATGCAGGTTTGTGTTAAAAAACATACTTCCATGCATTTTTGTATGGTTTGTATTAAACAATTACAGTAGCCCATCTCCTCACATTCGGTCTGTGGAATTGGTTCATCAGTATTTGATGTGGTTTACAAAATATATCCAGCGGTAATATTAGGTGACGCACCCTGTATATGAAACCTGATGCATTGCTACCAGTGTCAATACTTACAACAGACTTACATGTCCTATAAAAATACAGCCAAATACATAAATTGTTATAGAGTTGCACTTGAGGGAGATTGCACATCCCCTCCTCACTGCATTAAATACATAGGACATGCTACTTCCTCCTTCATAAGCAGGCTATACAGGAGATCTGGATGAGGGAAAGGTTTCACTTACTGTTGCCCAGGAAATATTGTCATCCAAAAGCCTTATGTACAATTATCTGCCAATTACAGCACTATTGTAACTGCACCATGATCAACACCACACTTACAAAATCCCTGAACACTAAAGCAACATCCTCATCTACCACCTATGTATTTGCACAATATCACAAGAAGTCCCTTGCAGCTCATATGGAGAGAATGCTCCTGAGAATATTTGCTGCTTACCTCTGGTCTTCAAATGTCTGGCTCCTCATCCATCAAATGCAAAGCAACTAAGAAGACAAATAAAGGGATAAGGTCTTCCCCTTTCACAACTTGGAGACTCTCCTCCAACATCAACACCATGCAAAAACAATGCTCTGACAAACTCCACTTTACCAGTGTGAATTGCCAGCCAATCCTCTACATTAGAGACAGCTGACTGATCAGGGGAGGAAACTCCTACCTCAGAAGAAATAATGGAGTAGGATAGTCCAATGTGTATGTAACAAGATACTTTGAAACTACCAAGGTGATCATCCCTAATGCAACTCCCATATCTCATCCTTAAATATGGCTATCCTTCTATGTAATGTACATGACATCAGGTTGCATAGGACAGACCTGCAGTTCTACCATGTTCACAATCCCCAGCTGTTATTTGCCTGTGAGAAACAAAAATACAGCCTCAAGACTGCTTCAATCTTCCACACTTTACCCCAGTATGTTACAGTCTTCCTCTCAGGATGCCAGTCCAGTTCTGTGTGGTGTAATGATGCTCATCCCATTGAATATCCATAGCCATATCACTCTGTACAACATGTAATTGCAAGTTGTTGCTGTTTGTATCTCCCTTCATTGGTGTTACATTTTCTCTTTGCAACACCTACATTCACCCATCATTTATTCTCACAAGGGCATATATACTACAACTTATCACCAAGCTCTCAACAATTTTCTGGCTGCTCTGTGACGTACCATCCTATATAGGATCCTCTCAGGACCTGTGGAAGGATGCACACCAATGACAGAAATTCTGAATCAGCTTAATATTATTTCCTTCAACATAATCGAATCCACATTTCTTTCAAATTTGACACATTCATTGTCACACTTGGATCTCTCCTTCTGCAGAACACAGCTTTCTTATGTTCTTTTCCACTAAACAAACTATCTGTAAGAATTTTTGTTGGCAAAAGGAATTTCTCTTACCATACTTACATCTTGGTACCACTGCACCCCTTTTCATTGAAACCATGAAATGAAATGGTTAGGGTTAACAGCTGACAAAACTATGTTGGTGCTCTCTTGAGTCCTGTTTGGCATCTCTCTGTGTCCAATCTCTGAATGTTGTGCAGTTTCCAAGAGGCATGTCATGGGGAGTGGACCAAACTGTTCTTCATTTGTAGCAATCCTTAGTCTGATCAAAGCTGGACTATGGATGAATCTTACATTCATATGCATGACCATTCATTTTATGCAGCCTTAATGTGATTCATCACTGCAGAATCAACTTGGTTATTGGTGTGTTCCCCACCAGTTCAGTCATGAGCCTCTATCCAGGAGCTGCCAAATTACCACTGTCATTCTGATATGATGTCCTCTGCAAATATACTTTCCAGTTCTCCTTGGTGTCCACCTATCCATCTTATGCTTCCCTCATTAATGACTCCCTTGACTGGCAATATGACACTAGTTCTGCTCCCTTGTTGCCTCTGAGAGTTCACTTTTATATCCTTCAAAAGCTCCATCTTGCATTATGTGCTATGTTTCTGTGAGGTCAGTCTCTTTCCTCTCCTTGGCTCCATGCAGAGGTCTGTGCCCATCTTGAACTTACTTCAGTACTAAAGAACACTACCCTGGCTACAATAATTTGTTTTATATTTCTGGACCTTTGTATGTAGTTCTGAGAGACCACCTTCATTTACACCGATGGCCCTAAGGATGATCATGGTATGGGATGCTCTTTTGTTGTTGTTAATGAAGTTTTCAGATATTGTCTTTTAGATCTGTGCATAATTTTTACTGCAGAGTTGTTTACCCTTTATCAGACCATCTTGTGCCGGCCGAAGTGGCCTTGTGGTTCTGGGCACTGCAGTCTGGAACCGCGAGACCGCTACGGTCGCAGGTTCGAATCCTGCCTCGGGCATGGATGTGTGTGATGTCCTTAGGTTAGTTAGGTTTAACTAGTTCTAAGTTCTAGGGGACTAATGACCTCAGAAGTTGAGTCCCATAGTGCTCAGAGCCATTTGAACCATTAGACCATCTTGTACATTCATGGACATGGAATCTCTGAGTCAGTTATATGCCCTGATTCCTTGGTGCTCTCCAGAGCCTCACTGTGATGTACACATACCTCCCTTTAGTACAGTGGATCCATGAATGCCTTCACTTACTCACTGATGCTGGCACTAATGTATCTCTTACATGGGTCCGTGGACACAGGTCAGGAAATGAGGCAGCTGCTGCTGCTACTATGGCTGCAACTCTGCTAACAGGCCTTCTAGCAGTTCTGTCCCTATGGATGATCTCAGCATTGCTATATGTAGGAACATTCTATCACTCTTGCACATACAGTGCTCATTTCTCTGGGGAACTAGACTATATATAAGGCTCTGTCTTTTTCAGTCATCATCTGTTATGCAGTGATCCTGCACCTCTTTGCTCTCACTCTAATAAAACACTGATGGCACCTTGCTTTCTAACCCAACATCAGTTTTTTAACCCCTTACACTTTAATGTGTGTTTGCCATCTGAGCTATACAGGGTTATAGCAGATACAGCACAGGCTCTAGAATGTATTCTACTCTTTACTTATAGTAGCAGCTTGATAAAGGAGATTTAATTTTTTGATGGTGAACACAGGTTGATCTATAAACTCTCATAAAATGGCCTGTTAAAGAATGAATGTCATTGTAATTGTTCATTTTACCTTTCTACCATGTTTGTTGCTTTTTAACTAGCATCCCATGTTAAATGTCATTCTCCATTATAGTTTTCTCATCCTACTAATGTCATTTATGCTCTTATGTGTCAACTGACTGTCAGAACCATGGAGTGCTGTCCCTAGGAAACAACCCATTTTAAGTAATGATTAGGGCACTTCAAGATCTTGATTATTTTACATCCCAGAAAAAAAAATTGCGAGATTAGGAACATTTCCTGTTGATGGCCATGAACAGGCTGACATGTGAGAGTACTATGTGGGGGCCATTGCTGTGCCACAGATTTGTTTTTAAATCTTCCTCTCAAAGGAAAACAAGTTGTGCACAAGAACATAGTGTATAAAGAATGAGGTGGTGCCTTTGTAGTTGGCAGAATATGGGGAGAGATGTTGGTTGGTTGGTTGGTTGGTTGGTTGGTTGGTTGGCTGGGTGTTCTATTGATCAGTCTAACAGAAACTGTTATGATGCGGAATGTGTCAAGTGCATAAGAAATGCACACATGAATCAAAGGTTCTTTTTGCACTATTGGACATTAAAATTGCTACACCAAGAAATGCAGATGATAAACGGATATTCATTGGACAAATATATTATACTACAACTGACATGTGATTACATTTTCACACAATTTGGGTGCATAGATCCTGAGAAATCAGTACCCAGAACAACCACCTCTGGCCGTAATAATGGCCTTGATATGCCTGGGCATTGAGTCAAACAGATCTTGGATGGAGGTACAGGTACAGCTGCCCATGCAGCTTCAACACGATACCACAGTTCATCAAGAGTAGTGACTGCCATATTGTGATGAGCCAGTTGCTCGGCCACCATTGGCCAGACATTTTCAATTGGTGAGAGATCTGGAGAATGTGCTGGCCAGGGCAGCAGTTGAACATTTTCTGTATCCAGAAAGGCCCATACAGGACCTGCAACATGCGGTTGTGCATTATCCTGCTGAAATGTAGGGTTTCACAGGGATCGAATGAAGGGTAGAGCCACAGGTCATAACACATCTGAAATGTAACGTTCACTGTTCAAAGTGCCGTCAATGCGAACAAGAGGTGACAGAGACGTGTAACCATTGTCACCCCATACCATCACGCTGGGTGATACGCCAGTATGGCAATGATGAATACATGCTTCCAATGTGCATTCACCATGATGTCGCCAAACACAGATGCAACTATCATGATGCTGTAAACAGAACCTGCATTCATCCGAAAAAATGACATTTTGCCATTCGTGCACCCTGGTTCAGCATGGAGTACACTATCGCAGGTGCTCCTGTCTGTGATGCAGTGTCAAGGGTAACCACAGCCATGGTCTCTGAGCTGATAGTCCATGCTGCCGCAAACATTGCTGAACTGTTCATGCAGATGGTTGTTGTCTTTCAAACGTCCCCATATGTTGACTCAGGGATTGAGACATGGCTGCATGATCTGTTACAGCCATGCAGATAAGATGCCTGTCTTCTCGACTGCTAGTGATACAAGGCCGTTGGGATCCAGCACGGCGTTCCGTATCTACATCTACATCTACATCTACATCCATACTCCGCAAGCCACCTGACGGTGTGTGGCGGAGGGTCGGTTCTCCCTTCTATTCCAGTCTCGTATTGTTCGTGGAAAGAAGGATTGTCGGTATGCCTCTGTGCGGGCTCTAATCTCTCTGATTTTATCCTCATGGTCTCTTCACGAGATATTACCTTCCTGAACCCACAGATTCCATATTCTGCTAACAGCCATTGGATCTCAACCAACACAAGCAGCAGTGCCGCGATATGATAAACTGTAATCGCGATAGGCAACAGTGCGACCTTTATCAAGGTCGGAAACATGATGGTACACATTTCTCCTCCTTACACGAGGCATCACAACAATGTTTCACCAGGTGACACTGGTCAGCTGCTGTTTGTGTATGAGAAATTGGTTGGAAACTTTCCTCATCTCAGCACATTGTAGGTGTCGCCACCAGCACCAGCCTTGTGTGAATGCTCTGAAAAGCTAATCATTTGCATATAGCAGCATCTTCTTCCTGTCAGTTAAATTTTCTGTCTGTAGCACATCATGTTCGTGGTGTAGCAATTTTAATGGCTAGTAGTGTAAAAAAGGAAAAAGCTTAAAATTTTTTTTAACTAGCCAATTCCCTTAAATGGAACAAAATGCATCTATTATACCTATATGATTTCAATTTATTTTTGAAACTATTACTGCTGTCTGTCAGACATTTTATTTCACCTGGTAATTTATCAAAAAGTTTTACAGTAGCATATTTTACCCCTTTCTCTGCCAAAGATAGGTTACATAGGGGATAGTATAAGTCTTTCTTTCTTCTGGTACAATTGTCACTATTGTTTTTAAACTGGTCCATGTTCTTGAAAACAAATTTCATTACTGAGTAAATGTACTGTGAGTCTGTTTTAAGAATTCCTAACCTTTAAAACAGATGCCGACAAGATGTGTGACTATGAGCCCCACACATTATTCCAAACACTTTTTTTGAGCAGTGAATACTTTTTCCCTAAGTGTTGAGTTACCCCAAAATATTATTCCATATTATGTCAGGGAGTGAAAGTTTGCATATTATGTTAGCTTGATAATTTCTATATCCTCAAAATTAGCAATTATTGTGATTACAAAAGTTGCTGCACCTAGTCACTTTAGGAGATCCAAAATATGAATTTTCCATTTAAGATTCTCATCTATGTGTACACTCAAAAAGTTAGTATGCTCTACCTTGGCTAGTGACTTCTAATGATGTGTTATATTTATTGAAGAAACTGTACTCCTTGCAGTAGAAAATAGGATGTACTGTGTTTTTTCAAAGTTCAGAGCAAGCCCATTCGCAGAAAACCAAAGACATTGTTTGTATCATTTTCTATTGGAGTTTTTTTACTGGATTAATAATTATGCTTGTATCATCAACAAACAGTGTCAATTTAGCTCTTTGTTTCAGAGAAGAAAGGAGGTAATTCACATACGTCAAGAACAGAAGGGGACCCATGGTCAAACCCTCCTCAAGTCATTTAATCCATATAAAGAAACTTTTTGCTTCCTGTTTTGTAGATATGACTTAAACCACTCATATGCTGTTCCATTTATGCTATAGAATTGTAATTTCTGTAACATAATGTCATGGTTCACACAATAAAATGCATTGGAAAAGTCTCAGAAAATTCCTGTTGATGACATTTTACTACTTAAAGACTGTTATGTGGGCAGTGAAATTGTTTATTGCTGTTTCAGTAGAATAGCATTTTTGAAATACAAATTGTGATTTACTAAGTATCCCATTACTGTTGAGATGGCTGACCACTCTTGTGTACATTACTTTCTCGACAATTTTTGAAAATTCTGTAGGCAAGGATACTGGCTGGTAATTATTGACATCGGTGGTGCCCTCTATTTTTGTAGGGAGGTTTGACAATGGCATATTTTAACCTGTCTGGGAAAATACCTTGTGTTAGTGATGTATTACGGATGTAACTCAGGACATGAACTGTAACTGCTCCAAATTAATAATTTTCCTTATTTCACAAGAGCTTATTAGATGAAAATTAATCGGACAAGGATTTCTCAAAACTGACTCTTCCATGTACTGCTTGGCTTTTTCTTTTGAACTATTCTCACCAATTTTTTCACCTACACTTAAGAAATGGTTGCTAAATACATTAGATACTTGTGTACTGTTGGTTAATATGGTCTCATTCTCTTGAATAGTAACACTACATACCCCAGTGGTCACTTTCCTGTCTCTCTTCTAACAACATTCCATATTGGAATTATATTAATACCTTCAGCTGTTGATGGACATTGATACATATTAATGGGGACAGGTGAAAATGTGTGCCCCGAAAGGGACTCAAACCCGGGATCTCCTGCTTACATGGCAGACGCTCTATCCATCTGAGCCACCAAGGACACAGAGGATAGCACGACTGCAGGGACTATCTTGCTCATGCCTCCCGTGAGACCCACATTCTCACCTTGTATGTCCACACACTACATTCTCAGTGTCCCATCTCAACACACTCATTACTTGTGGAAGACATTCTTACCAAGTCCCGTAAGAGTTCAGGGAATATGTGTGCATCTGCACAGAAGAAGGAGGTCATGGCCAGTATTGTCAGAGGTGGGAGGCATGCGCAATATAGTCCCAGCATTTGCGCTATCCTCTGTGTCCTCGGTGGCTCAGATGGATAGAGAGTCTGCCATGTAAGCAGGAGATCCCGAGTTAGAGTCCCCGTCGGGGCACACATTTTCACCTGTACTTGTTGTATATATCAACGCCCATCAACAGCTGAAGGTATTAATATAATTCCAATTTTGTTCTAGATGGCTGCAGGTCATCAATGGTGTTTGTTCTTTCAGACATGTCCGAAAGAACTGACACTGTATCCATATAAGTATAACATTCCATATTGATTTGATTTTATTGCCTGTGTTGTTAATTTCATCTCTAATATACACATTTTTTTATTTTCTGACAACTTTTCTAAGTATGTTTACCGAGCGAGGTGGCGCAGTGGTTAGCACACTGGACTCGCATTCGGGAGGACGACGGTTCAATCCCGTCTCCAGCCATCCTGATTTAGGTTTTCCGTGATTTCCCTAAATCATTTCAGGCAAATGCCGGGATGGTTCCTTTCAAAGGGCACGGCCGATTTCCTTCCCCATCCTTCCCTAACCCGAGCTAGCACTCCGTCTCTAATGACCTCGTTCTCGACGGGACGTTAAACAACACTAACCTAACCTAACCTAAGTATGTTACAATAATTTTTATAGTGTAAAATTACTTCTGGGTCTTTACTAATTATTGCTGTCTCATACAATTTTCTTTTTCTTTCTTAAGACACTTTAGTACCTGTAGTAATCCAAGGTTTCTTTGAAAATATATTTAGTAGTTTTTTTTTTTTGGGACAACAGTGTTCAAAAAGTGATATAAATTTATAAAGAAATATGTTGTATTTATCATTAGTATTTGGCTCATTATATACATCTCCCCAATTAACATTTCTTAATAACTCTCTGAAGTGCCCTATAGATACCGGCTTGACCAGACTTTCACCTTTACTTGGTGGTTTCTGAATTATACGCCCTGCCAGGTTTTGAAAGTTAATTAGTTGTGCATCACGGTCTGATAATCCATTTACCACAGGGAAGGCATGTGTTAGTTTTACATCCTCTTGCTGTACAAATACATTATCTATTAGAGTGCTACTGTCTTGATCTATACATGAAGGAAAGTTGATCACTGATTCTAAGTTATATGTCATTAATAACACTACCAGTTCACTTTTGCTATCAGAAATGTTTAGAAAGTTTACACTGAAATCACCAACAATTAATAACTTCTTCCTTTTGTCTGACAGACAGCATAATAGGGAGTCAAACCTTTTTATGAATAGTTCCTTATCTCCTAATGGGGACCTGTACACTGGTGCTAATATCAACGCTACATTGTCTACCTGTAGTTCACATGCACAAACTTCAAAGTGCTGATTGACACAAAATTTGCTTACTTCTACATTTTTGTACTTGTGCCCTCATTTTGTGTAAATGGCAACTCATCCTTTATCCACGCTAAATCTGCAAGTGTAAGATGGTAAATTATACCCATTTATACTGACACTTTCCATTGCCACAGTTATGTGGTGTGAAGGCAGACAAAGTATATCAATCTCATTCTTATGTTTGAGGTCATGTAAACATACTAACAACTTATTTACTTTATTTTTTATTCCACTGATATTTTGAGGAAGTAAATTGATACTGCCCTTAGCTTTATCTCTGTTTAGTGTACGTGGAACTTCTTCTATTATTTTTTCTCGGTGCTTGTCTGTCTGGACTTTGGCTTTAACCCAAAAAAGCGGTTTTCCTGGTCCCATTAACCACAGGGATAACTCCTTGTCTGACACTGCCCCCCCCCCCCCCCCCCCCCCCCCCCCCCCCCGTTACAGTACCTGCTAGCAGTGAAGCTAACTTATCTTTCCCCTTTCCATTTAGGTGCAGGCCATGTATAGTGTATCCCACCTACCAGTAGCATCAACTGGAACAACACTTATGTGAGATTTTGCTGGTGACTGTAGCATCCTGTTCAACTCAGTCTTAACATGTCTTACAACAGTGTTTACCCAGAGCCAATCGTGACATGAAAGACCTCCACGAACCCCACATTTGTGCACCCTGTTTCTCCTCCTATTTTGTCCAGGTCACTCCTAATACTATATCTTGGATTCATAGCCTGACTGTTTCCTGCTTCCCCAACTAATTACCTTATCTTCTTTTTCAAAGTCCCTGCATAGCTGACCTAAGTTTACTGTCACCTGGCTAAGGCTAGCACTTGGTTTCACAAAACTTGTGACCTGGTACCCTGCACCTAATTTCTCTGGAAGCTGCTGGCCTAAACCCCTCCCATGACTGCTACCTAGAAGCAGAATTCTTCTTTTCCTATTCTGATTTGTAGCCGACCTGTCATTTTTCTTTAAGCTAATATTCTGCTTCAGCCTACATTAAACTACATCTGGATGAGGCCCTTCCTCCACTACTTCAGATAGCATGCCAAACTGGTTTACTAACTTAATTTCTATAGTTTTTTCAGCAGTTCCCCTTTTTCGCCTTTTGATTGCTACCTTTTCCCAGCACGTAATATCTTTTTTCCCCCCATAGGCTACATAATTCCAAATTCACATTTGATAATTCAGCCATAAGGGTACAAATTTTTGCCTCCTGTTCAGCAATTTTTCTGTCCTTTCTACGTAACCTACATTACCATGGAAGGGCCTCATTATGTACCCTGTTTCCTCACAGCTACATTCGCCCCAATGAAACCATAACCTACAGTCTGGACAGAACATCCCCCCTCCCCCCCCTCCCCCCTTCAGATTTCTAAGGCAATTGCCTCATTAGTCACACATGGTTTGATAGAAAAATTTATACAAAATTTGCACAAAAGCAGAGAATAACTTGGCACAAGAGCACTGAAGTTCTGTAGCCTGTAGTAATACATAACTAAATGCTAATGTAAATAAACATTTAAACTTACTTTCGAAAGTATTAACTAACTACCTATACTCTATATGATCAACATGAATTAATTCAACTTTGAACTGCTCAGTCTAGTAAATAAATAAATAAATAAATAAATAAATAAATAAAGGAAGGAAGGGTGGGTGGGTGGGTGGGTAGGTAGGTAGGTAGGTAGGTAGGTAGGTAGGTCTACACTCGCACAAAATGTATACCTAAAATGTAAACAAAATGAAAGACTATCAGTTTTTATGAAATATTTTCTTCTTGATCTAAATATGCTCAGAAAAGTGAAACATTCAATAGATAGCCTAGCAAAGAAGTAAATGCACTAGTCTAAAATGTAATATTAACTAAATTACCTCTTATTTCAATATTAATCACTTAACTTATCAAGAGCTTCATGGACGTACATCTGCCAGAGATATTAGACCATCAGATATTAGCTCACCAGATGTTGCTTGGTGGTGATAATGTAATGGGCATGAGGGACATTGATGTGTAGGCAGATGATGTCAATTGTGATAAGCAAGAATCCAGGTCATAACAGAGTGAGGATTGGAGAAGTGATGAAGGAAGTGATTTGTATCCTTGATATAGAAAATTAAGCTGTGGTCAGTGGATTGGATGTGTTGGGCAACTAGAGCAAAGATTACTTTTATGGGTGCACAGTAATTATCATGGAACAATCTAAGATTGTTAGATTTATGAATATTAGGAAGTACATAAAAAGTGACTGTGCATGGAGATATCTTAGATGAGGAGGGAGATGATCTCAGGTGGAGTTTCTGGAATTAGTTGAGGAATTTGAGTTGGTATTAGAGTTTATGATGAACTTCTACGATGGGACAACTGTTGTTGGGCCTTTAGGTGAGAGCGTCAGACAGTTGACCAATACCTTCTCTCAGGTAATCAGTGTAGTTCTTCATGATAGTGGCAGAACCTTTGTCTGCATGGCTGATAATCAAATCAGAATCTCTTTTACAATTGTGAAACTGTTCTTTCCTCCACTAAGAGGTTTATGTTCTCAAGAAGAGACCCGGGAAATGAAGTTGAGACCAAGTTGGAGGTAAGGAATTCCTGGAAGGTAATCAGAGCTGGTTGGGTGAGATTGGAAGAAGGTAATGCTTGGACAGAGGTATTACAGAAAGGTAAGGTTCAGAGTTAGATTTCACTTGATTTTGCTCAGTGAGGTTGATGGAAGGAAAGTGTTTCCACTATACAGATCCTGCAAAGGGGAATAGATGTTTGACGAACCAAGCATGACTGAATTTAGACCTTTGGAATAGGAAAAAAACTTCTGTGGAATCATTGTTAATAGTGGATAGGTTGACACCAGTGTTCTGGATTTATTTAGCTTGTAGTTTTTTCAAACATTTGGAGGGAGTTTTGATAGATTTGGTTGATGGAAGAAGTGAGTAAGATGAAGGGCTGCATGTTACAATGGGTTGACAAGGGGGTTCACTGAATATGGAGTGGATCTAGTTGAGCAATGGTGTTCTAAGGCAGGAATAAAATGACACAAGATTGGAAAACTTATGGAGGTGTGTTTAGAGTAAGGTACCAGTAGTTGGAGACTGAGAAGTTCAGAATAATAGATGGGTGCAGATGATTTGATTGCATAATAAAAATATTGTATGGAGAGATGTAGTGAACACATCAGTTTTAATGTGATCATATTTTAAGGTGATAAACATTACACATGTGGTTGGAACCAATTACTCTCATGAGTTATTAAATTACAACCATGATCTCACTCCCATTGCACTATGGATAAAATTGCATGGAGTGCACATTGCAAAATAGTTTCTTCCACCCTGAGCCATCAGCATGTACTGGGAAGGATCAGAGGTACACAAGACAAAATACATACCACCACCGTAAGCAGGTACATAGAACAAAGACTTGAGGAACTAAGAAGAAATGCTGGAGCATTTTCTAAATGGGCAATTTAAATATGATTTATGGAGTCAGCCACGTGAAGTTCTTGCTGATTGGTTAACCCTTTGACTGCTATTGACAAGTTAACTTGTTATGCCCCACTGCTCCCCAGGTGCTATTGATGAGTTTAAGTGTGGCCTCTGGGTTCTCATTCAGCACAGTTGATGGCTTAGCTTGTGCATCCATGCTGATCCCTGAGTGCTAATCACAAGTATAGATATGCCACAACTCTGGTACCAGTGTGCTGTTGGTAAGTTTAAATGTACAGCAGATTTTCTGTTCCACACCTCATTAGATTTTTACAGTTCTGGTCACTGAGTTGTCTTCCAGTGATTTGTCTGTTGTGATCTCATTTTTCTGCATTTAGTTTCATTTCGTGTTTTAATATTCATCAGGATTTGGTAAAAAAAGGATTTGACAACATCTGTTCTACAAAGAAAATGAGAAAGGTCTCATAGATTCACTGAGGAATGACGGTGGAGATGAATTATTCAATGTTGATGTAAGTGATAACTACTACTCATATTCTGAAAGCAACAGTCCTAAGCTATCAATGTTAACAGGTGTAAACCACAGTCCTATGTTTCAACAAGAGATGTAATTGATAGTTCATGTGAATTCAAAGACTCTGAAAGTGATAGTGAAATGCTTAGAAAGAAATTACAGTTTAGTCACAAATTTGACAGGGAAGAAAATGATTTTCATCCAGTTAATCACAGTTTTGATGATTCACCATCTGGACACAAGTGTCAACCAGGGAATGATCCAAGCACTCTGTTAGACTTCTTGTTATACTTCACAGTAGATATGATGACATTTATGGTGATGAGGCAGTCAGTTTTATTTATTCAAGGAAACTGCTTTAGAATCACTACATTCATGATTACCAAAGGGGATAGATACATGATGTGAAGAAATGTATTGTTTCATATCTGTTTATTTTCTCATGCCTCCCACAAAGCAGCTAAAAATTAGCAGATATTAATCCAGAGAAGTTTTTATGAGCAATCCAGTTTTCAGTGAAGTTATGTACAGACAACACTTTCTTTTACTTTTTAGAATGCTAGATTTCAGTGACACCTCTGCCATTTTAAAATTGGGAACAGTATTGGTAATGTTTGTACAGTATCCCTTAGTGAATTCAATCTGTAGCAGAAATTCTGCATTTACAAAAGCCTGTTGTTGTTCAAAGAGTGTTTATATCTTTCAAACAATTTATTCCATCAAAATGGAATACAGTTGATCTAAACAAAATGTATGTGGTGTGACAGTCAGACTGGCTATGTCAAGTGGCAACATTTATGGAACATGCACACACCCTTTACAGTAACAATATGTATTAAAGCCACACTTGTTTTCCTGGCTTTGCAACCATGGAACAAAAATGTGGTACTGTTCACAGTAACAGGCACAATAAGCAAAACTTCAGAAAAAACTGAAATGAGGAGATATTTGATGTCAACTAATATGGTGCTTTCCAATAAGTGGTGCAAGGAAAGGGAAGTGTGTATACTAACCACATGTAACACTATATAAATGCTAGAGACAGGAAAAAATTGACAGCAATACTGGAGAAAAATTAAGAAAATGCAATGAACTGTAGAATGTAACTTGAATATGATAGAAATGGATTGTTTTGATATGCTGTGAAGCTATGTTGGCTCAATATGAAAAATAATGAAATTATATAGAAAGTTCCTTTATCTTTTTATCAGCATGGGCATTATATATGCTCATGTTCTACACAGGTTAGTGACAGGTCAAAACAAGTGAGTAGCAGAGTTTTTCTTGCTGGATAGGGAACTCCAGAAAAATCAGTAAAGGAAGGTGCTGTGATGATAATCCTGTATGTCTTGTGGGGAGCCATTTCATTTAACTTTCATGGAATTCTGTGAGGTTGTACAGCAAATGGCTTACTTGACAGCACAAGGTAATAAAAAAGATTGCCAAGAGCTGGTTATAGGGCTCAATGATGTAGACAGATTTTCTAGACCTTGATAACTGAGACACTGCTAGAATTGTATGATGGCACTGATTAAGCAGATTGAATTCTGGCTTATGCTGATGATAGCTTGAAAGTGGTCTCTGGGGCTGTAAACAGAAGCTTGAAGAAAATTAAACCCTGCACATACAAAGAAGCAGTGTTGTTGCAGGGATATGACATTACCAATGACTGCAGATAAAACTACATATACATTGCCTAAGGGGCAAAATTTCCTTAAACTGGAATCCAACTTGTAAACTAGGCTACAGCTGAAGTATACATAACACTGTTTACAGATGTTTAGGAGTATTCTTTGATGATAGAAGAAACTTATCAGCACACATAGATACATTCTCTCAAAAGTTGGCTAAAATTGTGCATGAAACTGCCAATGTCAACACTGCCAGTTATAACTAACTTCAAGTGACTGGATGTTGAAAAATCATACCACAATGCAGTCCTGTTTGTCAATGTGGGCTTTGCAGTAACTGCTTGGACTCGCAGGCTTCATCCGATATGCTACAAAGCTACCCTATAAAGCACACTGTGAGAAATTCTCCTGTGAATAGCGCAAGTCTTCTGTACTTCACCACCAGAGATTCCCATCATTAATTTGGGAATGTGGCTATTGGTCACTCAATTCCTCAACTATACTGTAGATGTTATCTATACTCCTTCCATTATTTGAAACCTGAATAATTTTTTGCTCTTAAATTTCCACTGGCTAGTGATTAACTACTTTTAAATTACCACTCATAGCCACTTCTATGACTTTCTAAGAATAATATTATATGGCACTGATAGTACACTGTTTTTGTAGCATTCTCCCAGGATGAAATGCTTAGTGTGTTGCTTGTCAGTTTTTTACCTTTTACAGGAAAAACGTAAACTGCAGCTTCCTGCTTGGACTGCTGGTTATTATCCAGATAAATTAAGGACACTGGCTGCCAAAAGTTTGGCTTTGTTTTCTGAAAGTCAGACCATGAAACGTCTTAATGGAGGTTTGTCTTTTGCTTCTCTGACTTATGTTAGCAGCTGTGCAATAATTCTGTAAGATATTCTAAAATAATTTTAAATTTTTCAGGTCCTTTAGTGAAACACATTATAGAAAAAATGAAGTCACAAAGTAACACTTCAAGAACTGTGTCTCCAAAATTTCTCATGTTTTCTGCCCATGATGTTACCATTGTGAATGTTCTCCAAACTATGGGGTTCACAGAGCTATTAAAGCCACAGTATGGTGCAGCAGTTATCGTTGAACTTCATTCAACAAATGACAGTGGTTTTGAAGTTAAGGTATGTAGACATTGCATATAAAATAGTAATTTGATGTCTTACATTTATGTTGACTGCACTGACATTCTATACATTTATTCCTGTAATTAGTCATGCTAGGTACAAAATATGATTGATCGTGCTTTGATGAGCAGAAGATCAAGGTAGTTCTGCTCATATTGACTGTTTTATTCATGTTCAACAAAAGGTTGTTTTCATTCAGCCAGTACAAGGGCCTTTCATTGCTTTTATCTAGTTCATTTCTTTTCTGCCATTGTGAAGTGTTAGGTGAGAATAAGGCTGCATTATCAACAAGTAACACAAGTACAGTTGATAGTAGGTTTCCAGGGAGATCAGTACTAACAGAATGTAGAGTATTAAATGTAGCATTGAGCCTTGTGGTACTCCTGAGGTGATGGATAATTTATTTGAAGGAGTTGTTCTTCTATCAGGTGTTATTTCCGTCAGATGCCTTATAATTGACAGACAGGATTGGAGAAACTGATTGTAGACACATCTTGTACCATATATATCCAGTTATGTAAGAGCAGATATTAATTTACTAGTTCAAAGGCTATTGTTGGATTCATAAAAAGACTAGAAGGATAATGTTTTAGATTGACTCACACTGTTTCAGATCATTAAATGAAGAGAGAGCTTCAGTGTTTGAATTATTTTCTTATGAATGCCAAACTGATGAGCTGTTAATAAGGAGTTGCTTTCACATTGTGGCCCATGTGTAACAGGCATATCAACTGCAGAAGATACATGCTCCACAAGATCTGGTGATTTTCAGAGAACCAAAAGCAGTCAGAGAACCAAATGCAGTCATAATAAATAAATGAATCTGTGTGATGACAGATCCCAGGACACTAACTTATGGAACATTTGATTGTATCACACACAAATTTTATCTCATTACCAACCTTTTTTTATTATGTAGCTAGGTATATCACTGAGGCTAAATAAGAGGGAAATTTCATATTCCTAATAATTTGGAGAATGTCTTTCAAAGTTGTACTCGTTAAGGAATGAGATTTCTCAGATGTAGAGCATTTTAAGTGGAGATATTTTGCTGGTGGAGAGCAGCCTGCTGATAAAATATTATCTGTAACTTAAAAAAAAGTTTATGTACTGTATTACTTATGTCTGATATCATTTTCTTGTTGACCATTGAAGTAGAAAGATTCTGGAGTTAATGATTGTTGCCAATACGCAAAGTCTTCTTTTACATGGTTCCTTGAAGCTCTTAAATATTCTGATGCTGTGAAGTCTTCACTATGTCTTCTGTGGATGAAAATACATAATGATGTGGAACTTATTTGTGGTAGGCTAAACCTTAAAAATAAACTCTGGTGGAAAAAGCCAGATAAAATTTGGCCACCAGAGGAAAGGCAGCTAGGTATAATGAATTACTTCTACAATTATACAGAGTTCATACAAAACAACTTATTCAGCAACTAGCTACAGTTTATTGTAGGTTACTGAATTAACAAATTGTTCTGAGTGATTTAGAAAAGGCTCATGTCATTTCTGTTGCCACTTTTGAGTGCCACTTTGCAATCAAAGTTAGTTTCCCAGCTCTGTCTGGATTCAAGATAAGTCAGCTGTTGGAAAAAAAAACAGCCTTATGGATTGCAAAGACAAAATATTGTTGAGTTATTAAGAAGAGAAACTCCATTTAGAGAAGTTATCAAGTTTCTGCTGTAATGCAAATGGAAATCTAGAAAATGGTGGAACATTTTGCCATGGTTGCTGCCCCTGCTAGTTAGGATCCAGTTTTTCAATAATGCAAAGTGTTTGCAGAACTGGATTGTTGGGACTTTTGTTCTACCCGTCATGAAGCTTACAGTAGTCCCTTCTGCATGTTGGAGCTTGAATTTGTTTTGTCTGCAGCTTCTCATATTACCTGGCCATGATAGTTGATTACAGTATGCTACAGGAGCTCATAGCAAGAGAATTAAAGAAATGCCCCCCTCACCCTTTTAAAATGTATTTAGGTAATGGGATATTTCATGATTGGTGGAGCAATGCTTTTTCAATCCCCTATTAAAAACTTGGGAAGGACTGCACATGCTCGAGTAGCTCTTAAAGTGTTGCCCTTACCACCTGCATAGGAAATACTAGGTGGTTACATTTAAACATAAGCGTTCCGAGTGATGCAGTGCAGGCCATATACATCGCAGGATGGTGACATCATCATAGGTATGTTCATTAATGAGTGCACTTGCGAAGTATGCTGAAAAAGATAAAAGTTCCACTTTCTGCCACTAAGTGAAAATATGGTGCTGTAAGCAATCAGAATGCATGTGTAATGTTCCCTGTTTCAATGTCAGTATGCTGTTTGTCACTGGTCAATGCATGTTGACGTCTATTGTGAAGTGACTGTTGGTGTAAAGGGTTAAGTTTTGCATACGAAATGTAATGACTGTTGAGAAGAAAGATCATGCACTGCTGGTAAAGTTGTTTTATCAGAATGCCAGCAATAGCAGCACTGCATTGTGGGAATATCATCAACAGAAACAACTGCAAAGAAGCCTGATGTTAATAAATGGGCTATAAAATATAATAAAGAAATTTGAAGAAACAGATGAGTAAGGTGGTGCAGGAGGGAGAGGGAGGCAACTCATTCCCACAGCAGTTGTTGACAAAGTTGTTGTAGCTATAGCCTGCCATGCAGCACGTGCTTCAGATTCTGCAACCAGTGCTCAAGCTGTGTCATGGGAATTCTCTCTGTCCTGGGAAACAGTTAAAAAGATTTTGTGATGCATTTTACACTAGTGCCCTTACAGTATCCAGAATGTGCATCAAATGAAGCCTCAAGAAAGGCTACAACTCCATGACTTTGCTCATCATTTTTTGGCACAGATGGAACTGGGTGACACGTGGCCATGGAATATCCTTAAGGTGAACAAAGCACATTTTACTCTGCACAGTGTTGTGTATGTCCAGAATTGTCACATATGGGGTTGTGCTGTAACATCCATTACACATGACTTATGTGACTGAGTGATGGGATTTTATAAGCTCCTTCATTCTCTGTCTGTTTTTCTTTGAGGATGATACCTCACAGGCCTATAAGGTGTACACTGGCATCTGCTTAATATAAGGACCTCCTTGTGCGACATGTGATTCCAACTTTGCAAAAATTCAACTGTGTCCACACCACTATTTTCATGCAAGATTGGGCAACATCACATGTTACTTGCCTGGTGAAAGATTTGTTTTGAACAACCTTCAGTAATGACCACATCATCTCTAGGCAAATTTTATGTTCTGTACATAGAGTATGCTAGGTTCTTTTTTGTTTTGGAATAATGTAAACAGGTAATGTTTAGTGTTTAAGTGTTAATACAATCAAATGTCCTTAAGTGGTAAATGAATGTTTTGTTACATTTCCTCTCAAACTGTTACCTAATAATAGTACTGTGTCATGCCTAATTCAATTCATCAAGCAGAAGTGGATGAGTTAAATGTCTGAATTGAAACCATCATACAACAGAAGCAGTACGCATCTGGACATGGGTTCCTCTTCAAATTACTATGTATTGAGTCCCCTACACAAGTTGTAGAAGTTTGTAATGGGGATTTCTGAACTCCCTGTATGAGGTTTGTGGGGCACATTTGATTTTAAACTTCATGGCTGCTACATCATATGGACCTGAGAGTAAGGTTCTTGAAAGCTCTGGATGTTTTAAAATGTGTGTCATAGTATGTCATAGGTAGCAGCCTGTGTATCCTAGTTTGACAGAGTCTTCGTGTAATACCAACTTGGGTTTGGATGATAGGTTTAAAATAATTCATGTGCAGTGTACTGTGAGGAATTAATTTAGTCATTGGGGTGTTTCCAATGAGCCATATTCCCAGTCTGTGTTTGGACTGGTGAGGCCCCACATATATCAGGCCCATAAATGTAACAACCATTTCATAATCTGTAAGCAACAGTGCCTTTTGAATTCAGATAAAACTTCTGTTTTAGAGGCGGATGTGAAGAATGAATAAAGACTGAGATGGTGCCTCTTTGGTTTCTTGGGTTTGAAACAATTTAAAAATAAATGAGCTTTGCACATATATTTAAGGCTTTATTCTGTAAAATTTTAAACAAGTATGTACCTCAACTTTATTGTGGAGTATAAACAATGATGAGCCAAAGCATTTTCACCATTGCCACCATGAGACTGAATACTACATGGTGGTGGTGCAAGCAAGTGACGTGGCAAAGAAAGTATATAAATGAAGCAGAGACAATTATGGAATCATTCTAGACATAAGGGCAACAAATGGGGAAACCCACTGACACATAAATGGCTTTAACAAAGTGTACATTGTTACAGGCTGGCACCAAAGAATGAGAATCAGAGAAACAGGAGAGCTCATTGGATATTCTCATGCTACACTTGTGAGCATCTATGGAAAATGGTTGAAGGATAGTGAAATCATAAATAGGCAACAAAGTATTGGATGTCTATGTATCATTATAGGACATTGAGGTTGAAGGATTGCCCACTCTATGCCAGATAGATAGTGATCTGTGGTAGATCTAATGACAAAGTACAATGCTGATGCAGGCACAAGTGTTTCAGAGCACACCATTCAACGTGGGGCTCTGCAGCAGACATTGCCTATATGTTCCCTTGATGATCTGATAGCATTGTCAAATATGGTTGCAGTTGGCATGGCATCATCAAGATTGGACTCTGGATCAGAGTCATGCTAAGGTGATACTGAACCCATGGTAGGACTGCCAAAGTTGTGACACCCCACTCAATTCTGCTGAACCCCCACCCCCAACCCCACCCTCCCCTTTGCCTGCATGCCAACCTCCTCTGCCATGAAACTATTTTCCTGCAGTTTTTCCTACACAGATATAACAAATTTTATACTCTTGTAAGTATAGTTTAATAAAAATGGAACATTACTGAAAAAATTGCTTAAATTAACTGTGTTGATAATATAAAATATTACATACAGCAAATTAAAAGTATCAGTGTTGTAAATAAATTAAAACTTGTATACATTTTCTGAAAACCTGAAAGTAAAAAAATCTAAATTTTATTATTTATGAAAATTATTGCACACCGTATTAAGTATGATATATAATACATTTTATTTGTTTCTCATAAACTACAAGGGGCCTCCAACAAGTAATGCAACCCATTTTTCTTCCTCAGCCAATTTTGGTTGAAAAATTCAGAACGTGTTGTGGGACATCATGGAATATTCCTGGTTCAGTCCCTATAGTTTCAGGAAGTTCTGATAAGTTGCAGTGCTGTGCATAGCCTTCAAAATGGGGCCTGTAACAGAGGTGCATTCCAAGCAGAGAGCTGTCATTCAGTTTGTTTTGGTGGAAAACCAGAGCATCACAGATATTCATATGCACTTGATGAATGTCTGTGGAGACCTGGCAGTGAACAAAAGCATGGTGAGTCATTGGGCAAGGCATTGTTATCATTGCAGCAAGGTTGTGCAAACCTGTCTGATCTCCCACGTGATGGCTGGCTGTACACAGCTGTGACTTATGCAATACTGGAACATGAGGACACTCTCATAAGGTAATCGGCGGATCACAATCCAACACCTTGCTGCACAACTGGATGTCTTTGTTGGTAGTGGTGACACACTTGTCCACCAGCTGGAGTACTCAAAGGTGTTTCTTGCCACCTAACAGAATACCATAAAGAGCAATGAAAGACCATGTGTACAGAATTGCTTGTGCATTACAAGGTTTGATCATGACAACTTTTTGTCGAACATCGTCACAGGTGCTGAAACATGGGTTCATCACTTCGAACCAGAAACAAGAGTGATGTCCTCCCTCATGTTGCAACAATTAACTCAGAATTGTGTTGTTACTCTCAGGAAATTGAAGACGTGACTTCGTGTGTTCATTGCCACAAAAATGGAAACAAACTTCTCTTTCTCCATGATAACCAAGGCCTCACGCAAAATACAGCTCACAAAATTTCATTGGACTGTTCTTCATCCACCCTACAGCCCGGGGATCTTGTACCTTCCATCGGTTTGGCCTAATGAAGCATGCACTCCACAGGAAGCAGTATGTGGATGATGGGGAGGTTATTACCGCAGCAAGATGTTGGCTCTGATGTCAACCATTAGAGTTGTCCCATTTGGGCATATGGGACCTCCCAGTAAGGTGGCATAAGGCCATTACATTGAACAGAGATTAAGTTGAAAAATAGAATTCTGTAGCCAAAAGAGTGGGGAATAATATAGTATACTTCAATCTGTTTTCAGAAGAAAAAAATGTTGCACTACTTATTGAACACCCCTATTTTAATAGTGCTTAAATTACTAATCAGAAATAAAATAAAAAGGGTTACAATTTTAATTTGCAATTTCCTCATTTGAGTGAAACAAGTTCGTTGATTATGTTATAAAAAGTCACATTTAGCAGCTGTGTTCTGTTGACAAAATATCTAAATTTTACAGTCAGTTTTCACCATAATTGACCATAAGTAGCTTCTCTTATTATCTAAAATTGTGTGCTGCAATCACTGGTGTTGTCCTTAAATATCCTTAGAGCTACTTTGATGACTGGATAAGGATTCCTTGACCTATCCTTTACAAATATCCAAAAGGGGGCCATATCACTGCTTTTCACCTGTTCTTTCAGCTGGAACCTGAAAGCAGCTATTTTGTTAACTAGCTTGTCTGTGCCAATATTGCTATGAGATGTTGTGCATACAGTCCAGTCTAGAGGTTAGCATGTGTGCTGTGGGTCACTAGTTCAAATTCAGCTACCAGCAATTTGTATTTGTCAGCAAATTCAGCTGTACAGTTTTCAGGATAAGATACAGAGGTTTCATTTACAGTGTTTTCTGACAGGTAACTAAGATGAAACAGTGTGATATATGTAAGCTCTACTTTACATTTCATGTATTATTGTGTTATATACTTTAGCTGAAACAGCCTTCGGTCAGACAGCATATATTTGCTTTGAGGAACTACATCACCGCAGCAAAAAACCCATTGATGCAGCTGTGTCAGCCAAGCACTCTGTTGCCAAATAATTCATGTTAATGGTAGACATCTGTTCAGTGGTACTCATTTCTTTATGATAATACTGGGACAAAATGACACTGTAACAGCAGCATACATTTATAATCATTGCCAGAGGGAAAGGCTTCTTCTTGCAGGCAGAAGATAACAAAATGAGGGGTAGCAGAACTAGCTTAGCTCTCCTTGGTAGTTCTTGAACTGCCTTTTTTTTCAATGAACTTTTTTACTCTCCCTCTGTGTTTGCACCCTTGGCAGGTGCCTATTTTTTTAAGTCCTCATTACTGTTCTGTTGTGGACCAAAGGAAACATGTCACTTGGTCAGATGAATCAAATTTGTGGTTACACCAAGTTGATGGTCATGTCAGCATATGCTATCACCCAGGTGGAAGGATGCTCAAAGCATGCACTGCTCCCTTGGTGTAGGTCAGTGGAGGCAGTGATATGATATGGGGGACATTCACCTTGATTTTTGTGGTACCTGGGGTAGTAATTGAAAGCACCATGACAGCTGTAGACTGTTGTTGTTGTTGTGGTCTTCAGTCCTGAGACTGGTTTGATGCAGCTCTCCATGCTACTCTATCCTGTGCAAGCTTCTTCATCTCCCAGTACCTACTGCAACCTACATCCTTCTGAATCTGCTTAGTGTATTCATCTCTTGGTCTCCCCCTATGATTTTTACCCTCCACCCTGCCCTCCAATACTAAATTGGTGATCCCTTGATGCCTCAGAACATGTCCTACTAACTGATCTCTTCTTCTGGTCAAGTTGTGCCACAAACTTCTCTTCTCCCCAATCCTGTTCAATACTTCCTCATTAGTTATGTGATCTACCCATCTAATCTTCAGCATTCTTCTGTAGCACCGCATTTTGAAAGCTTCTATTCTCTTCTTGTCCAAACCATTTACCATCCATGTTTCACTTCCATACATGGCTACACTCCATACAAATACTTTCAGAAATGACTTCCTGACACTTAAATCTATCCTGGATGTTAACAAATTTCTCTTCTTAAGAAACGCTTTCCTTGCCATTTCCAGTCTACATTTTATATCCTCTCTACTTCGACCATCATCAGTTATTTTGCTCCCCAAATAGCAAAACTCCTTTACTACTTTAACTGTCTCATTTCCTAATCTAATTCCCTCAGCATCACCCGACTTAATTCGACTACATTCCATTATCCTTGTTTTGCTTTTGTTGATGTTCATCTTATATTCTCCTTTCAAGACACTGTCCATTCCGTTCAACTGCACTTCCAGGTCCTTTGCTGTCTCTGACAGAATTACAATGTCATCGGCAAACCTCAAGGTTTTTATTTCTTCTCCATGGATTTTAATACCTACTCCGAATTTTTCTTTTGTTTCCTTTACTGCTTGCTCGATATACAGATTGAATAACATCGGGGAGAGGCTACAACCCTGTCTTACTCCCTTCCCAACCACTGCTTCCCTTTCATGTCCCTCGACTCTTATAACTGTAGACTACGTGACCGTTATTGTGGACCACCTGCAGCCCTTTACACTAGATGTCATCCCCAATGGCAATGGCATCTTCCAGAAGGATAACTGCCCATTTCATATGCCACACTCATGCTACAGTGGTTTGAGGAGCATGATATTGAGCTCAGGCTGATGTCTTGACCACCAAATTTGCCTGATGTGAATCTGATGGAACACAGCTGGGGTGTTATCCAGTGTCAGTTCCTTGCTCACACACCATCAGTCTGTTACTTGTGGGCACATTTCTCTGGGAAAGTAATAAGGACTTGGTGACACCATGCCATGAAGAATAGCTGTTGTATTGTGTTCAAAAAAGGGCCAACATGTTGTTATGTAACTAGCCGTAATGTTATGGCTCATCAGCGAATTGTAGAACTATATTCAGCCCTGAAGACACTGGAACAGATGAAATGTCATTGAAGTGGAAAGTTTTTCACCTGTTCAGATTCCGTTGTTGTCCCATATGACAGATGCCCATGTCAGGGAAAGTGATCCGAAATATAGAGTTAAAACATTAGGATAAACCTGTATCATTTTACACCACCTGATAAAAAAAAAAGTGAAGCACCCAGAAGTCATGGTCATGGTCAGATGTCATTGTAACTTCATACATGTATACACCATCAGTGGGTATGTAAATGATTAGAGTTGTAATTTTATGTGTGACAGGTGGAACAGCCACTGGAATACATTTGTGTTGTTCATGTGTAGTGTTGTTACCAGGCCTGGTAGGTTTTATTAGGGGTGTGAACAACATCAATGCTGGCTGCTCAGTGTGAAGGGCATGGAGATATTTCATTATCTAATGAGACTGTGCTATCAGCAGCTTACAGAGTTTGAAAGGGGCCTCATTGTGGGTCCTCATTTGGTCAGCTGGGCAAAGTGTGCAATATCCAGATATTTGTGGGGCATATTGATGTGACAGTGTCCTGGTATTGGACCACATGAGAATGTGACAGCAGGCATACGCATCATCAAGATTCTTGTTGACAATATCTGACAACACAAGAGATGATCACTGTAATATCCACCAAGCTCATCATAACCTCTTCACATTTGCACCTGCCATCCAGAAACAAGTAATTGACTCCCTGCAACATTGTGTCATCCCACACCATTGGTCATAGGCTAGCAGCAGCCAGAATAGGGAATTAACATCCCTTGCTGTACTTTGAGTGGTCTCATGACTGACAAGCATTGGAAGCATGGACTGTTGATGAATGGTGTCATTATGTTCATTGTAGAATTGCAGTTCTGCACTACCCTGGATTTCCACCACTGACATGTATGGAGGCAGCCTGGGAGACATCCTATTTGTCAACTGTTTTGGAGAGGCATCGGGCTGATACTCCTGGATTCACAGTGTGGGGAGCCAATCTGGTGTGAATTTAAGGTTGTGGTTGGAAGTGATTGAGGGAACTCTCACGGCACAATGGCATGTTATGGACATCATATGTCCTCATGTTTTTCCTCTCATGCCATTTTTTAACAGAACAATGCTTGTCCCCACATGGCATGTGTGTTTATTAACTGATTGCATGGTATTGAGGTACTACTATGGCCAGAAATATCCTCAGATCATATTCCCAATAGAACATGCGTGGGGCCAGCTCAGACGTCAACTTTGTCCTTGGTGCCAGTGTCTGGGAAATCAAGGACCAATTACAAAAGATGTAAACCAGTTTGCTTTAGGGTAGTATACAACAGCTTTATGACACCTTTCCCAGCTGAATCAGCACATGCTTACAGGCCAGAGGGGCCGAAATGTTAAACTGGTAAATGGGCTCTTTGTAAATTTGACTAATTTTGTAATCATCAAAGTAAAGTGACTTGTCCTTTCCTGACATGAAATCCTGTGAACTGTGGATGAATGGCAACGGGCAGATTCCATATTCCTAGATTTCCATAAAACATTTGACACAGTGCTATACTGCCAACTGTTAATTGAGGCACAAGCATATGAGATAGGTACCCAATATGTGAGTGGTTTGAAGGTTTCTTAAGTAACATAGCCCAGTAAATTGTCCTCACCAGTGAGTGTTCATGAGAGACAAGGGTATCATGATGAGTGTCCCGTAAATGATCTGGTGAACATGGTAAGTAGCAGTCTGTGGCTTTTTGCTGATAATACTATGGTGTTTGGGCAGGTGTTGTCATTGAGTGACTGTAGGATGATACAAGATGACTTAGACAAAATTTATATTTAATTTTCTAGTTGGTGTGATGAATGGCAGCTAGCTTTAAATGTAGAAAAATGCAAGTTAATGCAGATGAGTAAAGAAAACAAACCCATAACGTTTGGATACAATATTAGTAGTGTTCTGCTTGACACAGTCACCTCATTTAAATATCAGGGCATAACATTGCAAAGTAATATGAAATGGAATGAGCAGGTAAGGACTGTAGTAGGGAAGCTGAATGGTTGACTTGGGGTTATTGGGAGAATTTTACGGAATTGCAGTTCATCTGTAGAGGAAACTGCATACAGGAAACTAGTGTGATTCATTGCTAAGTACTGTACAAGTGTTTGGGATCTGCACCATGTCATATGAAAGAAAGACATTGAAGCAATTTAGAGGCAGGCTATTATATTTGTTATCAGTAGGCTCAAGCAACATGCAAGTAATGAGTGTTGAGGCTCACTTCTGAGCAATTCTATTGCTGCCAATGCACATTTTGTGTAAGGACCTAGAAGATAAGATTAGAGAGATTAGGGCACATACAGAGACATATTGTTAGTCATGTTTTGCTTGCTCTATTTACAAGCAAAACAGAAAAGGAAATAGCTAGTAGTGGTACAGAGTACTCTCCATCATGCACCATACTGTGGCTTCGCGAGTATGTGTGTTGATGTAGATGTAGATGTAGATCCTCTCAGCACATTAAGTTTTATTTTGTCTTCTCCTCCCCTTCTGAGTGCTTCAATTTTTTTGTTAGGCAGTCTATTTGATACCAAGGTATGTGTATATATTACTTCATATGGGTATACTGTGAGAAAAGTAGCTGTTTTGGAATCTACTCTTCCACTTACACAGCTCAGTTGCTATTTTATGTAACTTTACACAGAACAATATTAGTTGTGTACCTCATGACAATGTCAAAACCTGTTTAATACAAACATCAGAGTTAAGTTGAATTTACAGCTTCAGTCCAAATTCTCTTATAAATTATAGGAGTGGTAGATAAGGTAAAATTTATAAATGCAAAGCAAGCAGACCATCTCAACGATTAAATGTTTAAGTGTTTGCTATGAAATTGCTGTAGTCATATTATATAATTCTCCAGTTTTTTCGTGGGCTCTTTTTCAGTGTAACTGTCATCAATAGCCATCATAGTTCAGAAAAGTCCTCAGATGTCACAGACAGATTATTTATGCCAGTCAAGAACAAGGGTCTACCAAGCACTGATGCTTACAGGGCTCCATATTTATTGTTTCCCCACTCGGAATTTAATCTTATTCCTGTGTTTAATATCAGTTTCTATGTGGAGAAGCCTTTGTGGAATCCAGACTGAGTTGTTAATAAAATTTTAAGAAATATGGTTCAACATTCCTTTGTAATAAGCTACCTTCTTAGAAATTTTAAGAACTTGGAAAGGGTGATGTCTGAGCTATAGTTTGAAGTAACGTATTTTTACAGCTTTCACAAGTAGGTGCTAGAACTGTGTACCTCAGTCATTCATGAAACATACCTTGATGCATCAGAGTATTGTAAAGGTGACTCGATGAGGCACAATCAAGTTAGGACAATATTTTAGTGTTTCACTTGTTATACTGTTATAATTGGAAGATTTGCTGTCTTTCAGTGACCTTATGATTTTTGTTATCTTTCTAATGGCTTATTTTCAAAAAAATGATGTCTGGAAGTGGAGTATTCTTTCTTTGTCTAGTAATACTTCAGACTGTTTATGTTTTGGGTTTGAAATTTTTTGTGCTAATTGGTATAGTGAAGAAGTTTATGATACAGCTTGCATGGCACCTTTGAATCTTTATAATAAATGTGTGGACCCTGTTCAGTTCTATCTCATGTATCTTAAGTGAAAACAGAACTCAAAGTTTCTAGAAATGGATTAAAGGATGTTTTTTTTTTGTTTGTCTGTTACCACACATACACACAATTTTTCTTACAACATTCTCATGGTGGCATTACTTCACTGGTGAGTGAATGGCTAATTTTCATCATATGTCACTATATTCAATCAAGATTTTCATTATAATAACAAAATATTTTACCAACCAAATATCAACTTATACACACAATGTATTATTAAATTAATGTTGACTTTGTTACAGGTATTGTATTTGAATAATGCTTCTGACAGTGAGCCACATGTTCTCAACACTCCTGGTTGCACAGACAAGTGTCATTTGCAGCAGTTTGTAGATCTGATGAAACCTGTTTTACCAGATGACTGGACAGTGGAATGTCAAAAGCTAGACAGCTAAATAACAGATTTTCAGCAAAGTGATTGTACACTTATATTAATAATAAAATATTTCATGCCATATATGTGATTACACTGCCTCATAAAATTGTACCATATTCAGTGTGTATCAGATAAGTGTGAGATTGAATTTTGTCACTTTTTTGTAAATAAATTTAAATTTGTTACATGTACATAATACATTTTTATTGAGAGAGAAGTTTTACTCATGATGTATGTGCAGGAAATGTGGTCATCCTTATTTCATCACAAAGCTATCAGAATTATAAACTTATTTTCTCATAATATACTTTAAAAGTTAAATCATAAACTTACATACAAGTGACTCACCAACGTTACACTAAAAGTCCAGTTTCAGTGTACTGTGGTCATGTACAGTTTAACTATAATATATCATTTAATTTCATAAGCTACATGGAAACTGATCACTATTTGAAATAATGTAGGTTTACATATTTTAGTTCCTTTTGCTGCATTCTTTGTCAAGTAACAACATTATCCTTCAATAATTCCTCTACTGAGTAATGGCACTTTTGGACTAGCATGCTGTACAATTTTCTCTTCAGAAAACTGTTCTTGATCCTATTTTAAATTTTATCTTTTAATTTGTTTGCAAAGTGTGGACAAAAAACTGAGGGTTGCAAACATGAACTTTTCTTAATTCCTAGAATTGTATGTATGCTGGAAACTATTTATTAAAAATGGACAAGATTTGATGTGTGCAATAATCCATATATATACGGGGGCAGAACACTTAATATATTCAGATCCCTTTGTAGTGGTTGACAAGGCATTCTTGGCCTTCTTTGTGCATGTTTCATATAATTTGTTTGTTTGGTGTTTTTTTTTTTTTTTTTTTTTTTTTGCGAAGGTCAGTATTCTTTTCATGTTACCTGTGTTTCCCCAAAACGCAATGCCATATTTTAGCATGGGTTCAAAGTAACTATGGCACACTATTTTTCTTGTGTACATGTTGTTGTGTTGGTTTCAACTGCCATAGCAAATGCCAGGCTGTTTAATTTATTTGCAAAGTGTGCAATATGTAATGACCATGACAGTTTTTCATCCATATGCATTTTCAAGAAATTGACACAGTGTGATCCTTTTAGTTCCTGAATTTTTTGCTTTATCTGAATATGATTTGTTTTTGATTGTATGGTTTTAAATTGCAATGGTTGAATTTTTTGAAATACTTAATTTTAATCCATTTCAGTGGAATTGGGTATTAAATTTTTCTAGGAAACCTACAATATTTTTGAGAAGTTTGTATACATTACTATATTCAATCAGCATTGGGCATGTGCATTATTTTTGGGAAGTATGTCTGCACTGCTGTATTCAATCAGCACTGTTGCATCAACTGTAAATAATACTGAATGAGAATTTATGATGAGTGGTGAGTCATTCACATAAAAAATGTTTGCTCTAATACTGAGCCTTGTGAAATTCCTTTTAAAATGGTTTTCCACTCTGATTCCATTTTCTGTTGAATGACAGCATATTAATTAAACCAATGTAAAATGCAGCCCTCAATTCCATATTTTTCCAATCTGTGTATAAGTAAATAGTGGTTTACACTGTGAAAGGTTTTTGGTAAGTAAAAAACAAGTTATTGTAGTTTCCTGAGTTTTCTCTTTTTGGAAACCAAATTAATTTACTGAGATGACATAAATTTTTTAAATTAAATTTCTAGCTTGTATTGCAGCAACCTATTGAAATATTTTAGAAAATGCTGGAAGATGAGCGAAGGGATGGTAGTTTTCCATATCTTCTTTGGAGCCTTTTCTTGAATAATGGTTTGATATCAGCATATTGTTGTATCCATAGAAGATAGCCAAGTCTTAACATCAACACTGTTAATTTAATCATAGGTGAATAGCTGGGGAACTCTGTGTCATACAGTGGGTGCAGGCTTAATTAATACTGACAGTCTCATTTCAAACCAGGCGGAACAGTGCTAGCACAGTCACCATCTCTGCGCTAACACTTGGCCTCTACATGTGTACATATCCTTCAAGGCAAGTATGGCAAGAGTTTGAAACTATTTTCTGAATAAATTTAGAATTTGCAAACTATTTCCAGCTGAGGTTATTTCAAGTCACTTCTGTAACAGTGGAAAGAACATTATAGCCAGGTCAAGACTCCCTCTCACATACGCCAACTGGATAATTCCCTTAATTCCCTTCTTTTGGACTGTGTCACACACTCTATCAACACTCATGCTTGAGACATGACAGAAAGAAATAATTTTGGTGCCAGGTATGGGCCAAACAAAAGGCTTTCACAAAGTCACGTGGAAGGTAACCAACTTACTTGGATTGCTAAAGCAACTATGCAAAATTGCAATAAGTTATGGCAGCTAGCAGCTTTTAGCCTAGTAGAAATTCTGCTCCATGACAGCAGAGTTCCATATGGAGTCCTAGCTGGTTGTGGGCTGTGGTAGCAGAGGTGATGTCAAGGATGAGTGTGGGGCCAACATAGCCAAGCATGTCAATGGCTGAGGCATCACATTGTGGTCATAAGGACATGCCCAAGAAACTGAAGGTCCAAGAGCTTGGGACCAGGGGCCCAGTCGCAGCAGCAGCAGTAGCAGCAGCAAGAGTGAGTGATGGCATTGACTCAGTGCAGTAAACTTGTCTCAAAGCACCACAATAAAATGGTACAAATTTGAAGTAACTTGTAATAGTCGTAACTATAATTATAAGTTACTAGCTGTAAGATGTTTAAAACAGCTCCACTTAGCAAAATAAGTTCAGTAGGAAATGGTAATGTATGTTCTAAAGGAACATAGTGTGTTATAGCAAACTCTTCTGATGGTAACAGGAGAGACCTAAGGGAATCTATTGAATATATGTTTGAATTAGTGAACATGGAATTTGGGTTAAATCTGTTTGCGAGAGAATGGGATGTGGGAAGAAGTGAAGCACATTTTAAAAGAGAACTATGTGAGTAAGAGGACAATAGACTTTTATGCTTGCAGGATATTTCAGGTGAGACTAGGCTGTGGGGAACCAATCTTGTTGTATAACGTTGATGAAATGCAGAGACACTTTTTGGCGGCTGTAAACAGGACTACAAATAGAGAGAACCATAAAGATGCCACAGAGTTTGTAGAATTTTTAGGAATAGCATGTTTCATACAAGGGTACAGTAAGCAAATGTAGGAGAAAAAGGGTGGAGGGAAGGATATGGGCTATGACACCAAAAAATTCACAAACTTTTGCTATGGTTGTGAAAAACCAGGTCATATAGGTGACGAATGTGTGGTTTGGGCAAGAAGTGATGGAAATAGATCCAAACATGTTAAAAGAGAATTCTAGAGAGGTAAATGGATCACATACACTGTGTGAATGGGGATGCTTGCAGTGTGATCTGCTGCGTAACTGTGGTGTACTGTGTATCAGAGAAAGAGATGTGACTTGTAACAAATGTGAACAAACTGGGCACTGTGCTATAGATTTTCATAAAGGACCTTGGTGTGTTGGCATGCGTGGAGGAAGGGTAGACTGCCAGTGCGTGGCGAGGCAAGGTAAGGTAAGAAGTTCAGGGAAACAAGAAAATGACAAAGCCGCACAGTCAGGCATTGTTGCGTTAAGAAAGCCTATTGTGCAGATCATAGACTGTGCCACAGAAAATGTGCTAGTGTTAAATTGTAAAAGTTAAGAAGTTAAAGCTGTTAGTAGACATGGGGGCACAGTTTAGTTTGTTCAAGAGAAATAGTATACATGTAAATTGTGCAGTTATAATGGATGAAGCAAAAAGGATTCAGCTGAAGTGTATCACCAGTGAAGCAGTAAGTACATTAGATGTGGTGGAAATGCATCTTAGTTTGAAGGATACTGGAGGAATAGGACACAAGTTTCATGTCTGTGGGTCAGGACTAGACATCCAATATGGCAGGTTGATTGATAGAGATTTTCTAATACAGCAAAAGGTACAATTAGACTATGCAGGAAAAGTGTTAGAATTACAAGGGCAAGACATGCTCTTAAAAGTGGACGAGGAACTGAAAGGATATGAGTTTGAGATGAGTCAGGAGTCCAATGGGGAAATTGGACCATGCGAGGAAAAGAGAATGTGGCTGAACATGGACCGTAAAGTTCATAGTGAAAGGGAAGTAATTATCCTGACAAAAAAAAAAAATATACCTTAGGTATACATACTGGAGTCATTAGAGAGAGTGTGAAATGGCAGGTGCATAGTAAGTGCAATAAATTTGTCAGAGGCCAAAGAACAATTTTAAAAAATGTGAAGTTATCGATGGAAGAATTATTGTGATTAGCAAAGGTGCGTGAAATAAAAGGTAGTAAGGAAGCCATAGCAAAGACAGGAAACTGTGCAAGCACTTTGCAAAAACAATTGAGAGTGAATCTCTTAAATGCAGAAGAAAAGAATGCATTAGAAACAGTCTGCAAAGAGTATGGAAATGTATTCCATCTAGCAGGTGAGAAATTCTAATATACATCCACAGTCATGCGTAGAATACCAATAGCAACAGGACGTGAGGTTGGTGGTGAATACTAGACTATACAGAATGCCTGAAGAACAGGAAGAGATCTCAAAAGAGCAGATGGACAGATGCTGAAAGATGAAACAATTGTCAAAAGTAAGAGTGTGTGGAACCTACCTTTATTGTTGGTTCTGACAACTATAGTGGGCTACATGTGCATAGTAAGTGCACATGGTCACAATAGGGGATGCATTTCCACTACCAAATATCTCCAATATCTTGGAACACCTAAGGCAGGCAAAGTACTTTTTGATGCTTGTCCTTGCAAGCAAATACCATCAAATATTGGTGGATTAAAAGGACAGAGATAAGATGGCATTAAGCTCAAACCATCAACATTATGAGTATAACCAAATACCAGTAGGACTGAAAGGAGATCCATTTTGTTTTCAGTGACTGATGAACAAAGATTTGGCAGGTCTGCAAGGGATAACATGTTTTGTGTATCTAGACGATATAGTGTGGTAAAGAATAAATCTGCAGGAGCATAATGAGAAACTATGTTTAAGTTTTGATAGGTTTCGAAAACATAAATTAAAGCTGCAACTAGATAAGTGTGAGTTCTTAAGAAAAGATACGATTTTCTTGGGTTATTGTATTACAGACAAGGGAATCTTACCAGACATGGTAAAGGTGGAAAAGGTGTCATTCTTTCCACAGCCGAGAACAATGAAAGAACTGTAGATCTAATTGGTTACTACTGATGGTTTATTGTGAAGCCACTTCATGAATCCTACAAAAAACAAAATGATACACTTGAGGAACTAAAGGAGAAGTTGGTTAATCCACTATTACTTCAGTAGCCAGATTTTTGAAAGCCATTCATAGTGACAACAGAAGCAAGCAGTGCAGCTCTGGGAGCAATTACAGCACAAGATGAGAAAGTTGGTGATGACTTACCCATTTTATATGCACCTGGGTCATTAAACAAGGCAGAATTAAACTATAGTGCCATAGAGGAAGAAGTATTGGCTACAGGATATGCAGTGAAACAGTTGCGACAGTACATACATTGACAATGGTTTACAGTGCCAACAGAACATAAGCCATTAATATGGATATTCAGTGGAAAGGATCCTAGTTTGAGGCTCCTGAATCGGAGACCTATGCTTGAAAAGTACAATTACAAGGTTATCTACAAGCCAGCTAGGATGAATATCAGTACAGATGCTCTTAGTAGAATACATCCCAGTGAGCTAATCCATACTGATAGGGATCAGATGGACAGAAAGGAAAGAGGTAGTCAGGTGACTGTGCGACAGGCACATGTAAATGCTGAATGGGTCAGCAGAAAATGCAGGGCAGAGGTTAAGGAAACCAAAATTAGTCTGGAAGAAAAGAAAAATATTCTAAATAAAATAAATGTAATCTGTTAATAGGGCAATGGGCAGCTATAGAATGTTCAAGAGGATAAAGCAGTAGAAACAACAGAAAGTATTGAAATGTGAGACAGAAGAATATGTACAGAAATTTCCATCATGCCATAAAAAATAAATTTATGCAGGTGAAGACAAAAATTGCCACTGAAAGTAACAGACATTGAGAAAAGTATAATTGAAAAGTGTTCAGTGGACATAGTGGGTGTTGTAGAGGTATCAAGCACAGGTAAGAGATACATGATTACATTTGAAATAGTAGTAGTAATCACAGAAAGCACCAACACAGAACAATTGCCAATGGAGTTCAAAGTTTCAGAAATAGACATCTTCAGAACTGTACTATAATTATTTAGGAGAAGTACATCATGGAGAATTGTACATCATGGAGAATTGTAACATGTGTAAATTTAGATGGTATACATGAGCATTTTCAGAACGCTGAACAATGTGGCAAATTAACAGTACAGAGGTGTAGTGGCACTCTGAAGGAACTTCATGTAGGCTGAATAGGATGTTGCTTGCTAGGCAAATATGTGACATGTCATACAGAAAGAATAACAGAATTACAGAAGTTGGTGCATCAATTGAAACAGCATGAGACAATGAGAAAAAAGAAGAAGAATGGCCTGTTTAACTTCATTTGGAGCTAAGGATGATACTACTTGGCACACTAGATGAAGCTGATTCTACATATTGCAAGGATCACAGAAAAGAGGTGGAGAAAAATTCAAAAAGGCTATTGAGATGTAAAACAAGTGGCAGTTGTAAGAGCCATATTATCAGGGGTAAACAGAACAGTAAGTGTGATAAAGGAAAACAAAAATGTTTAAAGTTTGGAATGAAAGATTTATCAAATTGTGTGTTACAGAGGCAGACATAGGATTTAAATGAGTTGGAACATTTGTAACAATATGCAAATAAGTGCCACAATTGGTAGATGTATTTAGAGATAAAATCAGAATATGAACAAATAAGTGCTATAGTTAATGCATAGAATAGAATATTGCCGCCTCACATAATAATTGCTCCACAAATTGTGACGTTCCTCAGTTTAACGAAAGGCGAACTTAGACATGAAGTTCTCTGTTCCTCTAGTTGAATCATCAGATAACTCTTATTAAAGATTATCAATGTAGATATCTTTGTAGGGGAAAGCATGTTAGGATATATAAAAAAAGTTACTTTTAGTAGCTAGTGACATATTTATGTTATATGGAATGTTTCCTTTACTATAAGCAATCACTCAGCCATCAGGGAAGTATGTTTTCATCCAACCAGAGGAGGAGATCTTACTTATCAATGATGCAAAGAGAGAGTATGCAAAACTATTGGATTCCAAAGAATTAAATAAGAACAGAATGCTTTGCAGACAAACATTTTCGCTATTGTCAGCATTTGATCAGGAAGATGTGTGAAGCAAAGTTGCTTCAGACAGTAATTGATATGACAAGTGAGTGTGTAAAGAGGACTGTATCTTTAAATCAAAGTATTTGAACACATTTAAATAACAATAAGTGGTTATACATGGTTCCTGAGGAGGAATGGTCTGACAGTATTATGTGGGAAGCAAGCTCCAAAGGATGTAGTACTGGGAGGAGTTGGAAAAGTGCACTTCAACAGTCAATGTAAAGGGTATGGAACAAGAACATTCATACAAACAGACAAAATAATATGTACACATAAAACTGAGAAGGGTTTAACATGACAAATAGAGTTAAAAATCGATGGTTGTGTAGTAAATAAGGAGAATACACACATTCCATTGCTAACTTAAAAGTTACCATTAGATCATGTAGTCACACAATTAGATGATATGAAAGTTGTCAGAAAGAGTTTAAACGATGCAGAAAGAATGGTCACTAAACAGCAGGAAAAGATGAGGCAATTCAGGTGTCTAACACACTATTCCATCACTACATATGTGAGTATAACACCGATTATAATAGTTATGATGATCTATTTTTGTAGATAATGTACATGTTGTATGGAATGCTTTAGAACTGTATGGAAACACTTTAATGACAATGATTGTTGTGGACGAATACGTGTACCAACTATCATTGTAAATCAGGGCCCAGAAAACATTCTAGTGCAAAGATCTTGTAACAGTAGTACTGAGGAAATAGTGATCTATGAAAGGAATCCAAAAGAGCAAGACTGCTCCACATCTTTTAGAAACAGACAAAGAGAAACTTTTATGGTGCAACAAAATGTAATTCTCATGTCAGAAAAATATTATAATTGTATCAAAATGAAATACAAAAGTGACACAAAAGAAAATGTAACCCTATGGAAAGAAATGTGACAAAAATGGTTATAAATGTCTAAAAAACTGGATTTTAATTTGACACTACTCTACTTTTGCATCTATGTAGATACTCTGCAAGCTACCATACAGTGCATGATGGAGAGTACCCTGTACCATTACTAGTCATTTGATCATCTCTTCCACTTGCAAGTAGAAAGAGGCATAAACAATTGTCTGTACGCCTCCATATGACCCCTAACTTCAACTATTTTATCATCATAGTCCTTATGCACAATATATGTTGGTGGCAGTAGGATCATTCATCAGTCAGCTTCAAACGCTGGTTCTCGAAATTTTCCCAGTAGTTTTCCTTGAAAAGAACATTGCCTACCCTCCAGGGATTCCCATTTGAGTTCCTGAAACACTTTGATAACACTTACATGTTGTCTGAAACTATCAATAACAAATCTGGTAGCCTGCTCCTGAATTGCTTCAATGTCCTCATTCAATTTGACTTGGTACAGATCCCAAACACTCAAGCACTATTCAAGAATAGGTCACACCAATGTCCTATAAGCTGTCTCCTTTACCAATGAACCACACTTTCCTAAACTTCTCCCAATAAACCAAAGCAGACCATTCGCCTTTACTACAACAATCCTCACATGCTCATTCCATATTATACCGCTTTGCAACATCAAGCCCAGATATTTAAACAGCTTGACTGTGTCAAGCAGGACACTTAATAATACTGTATCTGAACATTACAGGTTTGTTTTTCCTAGTCACCCACATTGTTACATTTTTCCCACATTCAGAGCTAGCTCCCATTCATCACACCAACTAGAAACTTTGTCAATGTCATCTTGTATCTTCCTACAATCACTCAACTTTGACACTTTACCATACACCATAGTGTCATTAGCAAACAAATGCAGATTGCTGCCCACCCTGTCTGCCATAACAACAGCAGTCCTATCCCACTTCCCTGGGGCACTCCTGATGATACCCTTGTTTCTGGTGAACACTCACCATTGAGGACAAAATGGCTCTGAGCACTATGGGACTTAACTTCTAAGGTCATCAGTCCCCTGGAACTTAGAACTATTTAAACCTAACTAACCTAAGGACAGCACACACATCCATGCCCGAGGCAGGATTCGAACCTGCGACCGTAGCGGTCACGCGGTTCCAGACTGTAGCACCTAGAACCGCTCGGCCAACCCGGCCGGCCATTGAGGACAACATTCTGGGTTCTATTAGTTAAGAAGTCTTCAAGCCACTCACATATCTGTGAACTTATTCCATATGCTTGTACCTTCATCATTAGCCTGCAATGGAACACCATGTCAAATGCTTTTAAGAAATCTAGAAATATGGAATCTGCCTGTTGTCCTTCATCCATAGTTCACAGTATATCAGGTGAGAAAAGGGTAAGCTCAGTTTTGCATGAGTGATGCTTTCTGAACCCATGCTGATTTGTGGACATATGCTTCTCAGTCTCAAGAAAATTTATTATATTCAAACTGAGAATATGATCAAGAATTCTGCAGAAAACTGAAGTTAGGGATATTGGTCTGTAATTTTGTGGATCCATTCTCTTATCCTTCTTATATACAGGTGTCACCTGTACTTTTTTCCAGTCCCTTGGGGCTTTGCGCTGGGTAAGAGATTCATGATAGATACAAGCTCGCTAAGGAGCCAATGCCACAGAGTACTCTGTAGAACTGAATTGGGATTCCACCCAGACCTGGTGACTTATTTGCTTTCAAATCTTTCAGTTGTTTCTCTATTCCAGGTGTGCTTATTAATATGTCGTCCATACAGGGGTCTGTCCAATGGTCAAATGATGGTATGTTTGTATGATTCTCCTGCATGAACAATTTCTCAAATGTGAAATTTAAAACTTCAGCTTTTGATTTGCTGTCTTCAACTGCCACACCACACTGGTCAACAATGGACTGAATAGGAGCCTTAGACCCACTTAGCAGTTTCACATAGGACCAGAATGTTCCTGGGTCCACTGCCAGATCTTTCGCTGAGATTTGACATTAGTAGTTGTATGCTTCACACACAGATCTTTTCACAGATGCGTGAATCTCTATTAACCATTGCTTTGTCATCATTTGTGTGTTCTCTTTTGAACTGAGAGTGCAACAACCTCTGCCTCCTCAGTGTCTTCCTAATTTTGTTATTAATCCATGGTGGTTCTTTTCCATCCTTTATCCAGTTGGATTGGGGGGGGGGCTAGACAAAACTAGTTGCAGTAGTATCAGTGCAGTTAATGAACTCAATCAGTGCAGTTAATGAACTCATAGGCACCTAGCTGGAGAAATGTGTGTGTTGTATATTGGGTGTGGGCTCAGCTAATACAGTCTGTGTCATTTTAAAGCAAGATAGAATGGTGCTAGCCAGTCACCATCTCTGTACTAAAACTTGATCTCTTCATGGGTACTTCTTCAAGGCAAGTAGGAACTGTTTTGGAATAAATTTAAAAATTTCAAAGCACTTCTAGCTGGGGTTATTTCGAGTTACTTCCCAATACTTACATTTTGTAATAAGGGGCTTAACATTACAGCCAGGTCAAGACTCCTTCTCACATAGGCCAACTGGCTAATTCACTTCTCACAAACAGCGCCACCCAATCTTTGGCAATACTCATACTCAGAACATGACAATATTTCAATTTATCTGGAAAGTACAGCCCTTTCGAATGATTGATCTATAATCATGAATGGGCCAGCTATTATACTGGAAGCTGCTTTAAGAAACTTTGGAGAGGAGGGGTTTATGCCAACCCATCCTACAGAATTTTTAGTTTTTTACGTGTAGTACTGTTTTTCCCACCTTTTTGTAAGTCACTGCATCAAATTTACAAATCATAGTCACATTATGATACAAAGAAATACATATTTATTTTTTAGGTAATGTTCTACATTGATGTCATATTGTGCTCCATTTTTACAGAAATCATTGAACTGTTCTGGTATTTAAGTAGGATTTACAATGAAAGTGTTTTATATTTTAATTTTTGAAATTTCTTGATTGTTGGATTTAATTCCAGGTTCTGATTTAACAACTGCCCAATTGCCTTTGATTGGTTTCTTTGCTTCTGAATGAATTATATTGTTGGTCATTTCTTTTCCTCCCTTTAAAAGCTCCTTAGATATCTTGTTTATAATTTTTAGCATTAATTATAAACTCTGGATTTGTTTTGTACTGGTATAACAGTTCTGCATGTAATTTTCTTTTCTTTTTGCCATTAGATCTTTTTATGCCAACAATAGTCTAGTTCAATTTATTAGTTGTCTTTCTCTGGCAGACTACTGGTGAAAATGTTTGACTGAAGATCAGCAGAAAACTCTCCCAAAGTTTTCACAAGATTATTATTCATTTTGCACTTGCACTGAGCCTTGTTTAATCTACAACAGAAAAAATATGTTTTCCTCACTGACTTCTCTTTTGGTAGAGATTTTCCCAGCACTTTTTACATTTACTTTTTGGCAATTCAATCAATTAAGCATAGAGATTGGAAATTCCTGGGTTGAAACAGAAGTTATGAGTAGAGTCATACACATATTTTCTTAAAACATTGTCTGTATGTTTCTGACCTTCAGTTTTCCCTAGTAAAATTAGGGAAATTTATACTTGAACCAGATTCTTAAATTAGATCAGTAAACTATGTATTAATGCTTGATTCACTTGCTGTCTGTATGTTGAAATCAGCAGTACTCAATATATATTTCTTTCCTTCTTTTTCCTTAAGATTCTCAAAAAGACATTACAATTTTGCTGAAAATAATTAAGTTATTTCAGCAGCTAGATTCCTGTTTATGGAATAATTGAAAAATAATTGGCCTAATTCTACATAGCAGCTTTCAAATATAAAGTCTTCATTTGAGACCTAAAAATCATGTCCTTTTTATATTGCAACACATTTTCAATAAGTTTACAGGAGCCTCCAAGACATCAGACGCTTCTAAAAAAGCTACTAACAACTTTGAAAGTTTCCAGTTTATTTAGAACAGCGATAGACTTTCATAATCCAGTGTTAATTCAGGCAAATTCCTTTGATATTTCTGAGTTATGACTAGATAATTTCAAGCTTATCAACTGTTAGAGTTTTATTGTATTTACCAATATTGTTCAGACCATTAATGTTTAGCTCTATTGAGAAGGTACTTTTATCTTTATTGATAATTTTAAAAAGCAAACAATTCTCATGATTATCTTGTGTCCCGTCTTGAGCTTCAAGTACAGCATGCCAATGAGACATTCTCTCAACTTGTTACACATCTGACACACTGTATTAACTGGGAACTCATTAAATACTTTTATGCAAATGTTCATCATGGTTTTATGAATATATGTTTTCATTAATTTTTATCATTAGTATTACAGGACAAATATGTTTCTGTTCCTTGTGGTGGACCTTACCACTGGTCTCATTTTACCTAATGACTTTTCAGTGCTTCTCCATTCTCCTTTTCTGCTTGACCACCTCATGGCAGTGGTTGCTTTGACACTTCACTTCACCTCTGAATAGTCCCATCTTCTCAAACTTTTCTTTTCTTTTGGGTGTAAAAACTGCCATTGCATTCTCCTTTGTCAGTCTCAGCTGATACCTGATAAGCAGCTATTTTTCCAAATTTATTTGACAAAAATATATACGATGATTTAAATGTTTTTTCACTTATTTACTATCACCTCCATGCTGTGACATTTCCGTGAGCAGTTGTGGACTCAGACCACAATTTATTTGGTATGAACTGTAGATTAAAACTGTAGAAATTGCAAAAAGGTAGGAAACTGAGGAGATGGGACCTTGATAAATTGAAAGGACTAAAGGATGTTGAAAGTTTCAGAGGGAGCATCACGTAACAAGGGACTAGAATAGCAGAGACGAATACAGTTGAAGACAAATGGGTTGTTCTGAGAGATGAAACAGTGAAGGCAGCAGAGGATCAAATAGGCAAAAAAACAAGGCCTAGTCGAAATCCATTGAGAACTCGAGCTGTCGAATTTAACTGATGAAAGGAGAAAATATAAAAATACAGGAAATGAAGCAGGCGAAAGGGAATACAAATGTCTAAAAAATGAGATTGATGACAATTGCAAAATGACTAAGCAGGAATGGCTAGAGGATAAACATAAGGAAGTAGAAGAATATATCATTAGGGGAAGGATAGATACCACCTACAGGAAAATTAAATAGGTCTTTGGAGAAAAGAGAAACAGCTGTATGAGTAGCAAGAGCTCAGATGTTAATCTGTTCCTAAGCAAACAAGGGAAAATTGAAAGGTGGAAGGAGTACACAGAGGCTCTATGCAACTTGAAGGGAACATTTATAGAACAGGAAGAGGGTATGTCACTGCAAGAAAACTTCGATAGAGTATTGAAAGACCTAAGTCAAAACAAGGCTCCCGGAGTAGATGACATTCCATCAGAACATGAATTCTTTACAGAAGAATGGAAAAACTGGCAGAAGCCAACCTCAAGGAAAATGAATTTGGATTCAGGAGAAATGTAGGAACATGCAAGGCAATACTGACCCTGTGACTTACCTTAGAAGATAGGTTAAGGTAAGGTATACCTACATTTATAACATTTGCGGACTTAGAATAAACTTTTGGAGTGTTGACTGAAGCCCACTGTTTAAATATCTGATGGTAGCAAAAGTGAAATGCAGGGAGCGTAAGGCTATTTACAACTTGTACAGAAATCAGATGCCAGTTATAAGAGTTAATGGGCATGCAAGGAGAATAGTGATTGAGACGGGAGTGAGAAATTGTTGTAGCCTATCTCCGACATTGTTCAATCTTTACATTGAGAAAATGGTGAAGGAAATTAGAGAAAAATGTGGAGTAGGAATTAAAGTTCAGGGAGGAGTAATAAAAACGCTGAGGTTTGCTGATGACATTGTAATGCTGTTAGGAACTGTGACACTTAAAGTACTAGACGACTTTTGCTGTTTGGGCACCAAAATAAATGATGATGGCGAAAGTAGAGAGGATATAAAATGTAGATTGGTAGTGGCAAGAAAAGTGTTTCTGAAGATGAGAATTTTGTCAACATCAAATATAGATATAAGTACCTGGAAGTCTCTTCTGAAAGTATTTGCGTGCAGTGTAGCCATGTATGGAAGAGAAAAATGGACAATAAAGAGCTTAGATAAGAAGAGGATAGAAGCTTTTGACATATGGTGCTACAGAAGAATGTTGAAGATTAGGTGGATAGATCACATAACTAATGAGGATATACAGAATACAATTGGGGAGAAAAATTTGTGGCACAACCTGACTAGAAGAAGGGACAGGTTCGAAGGACACAATCTGAGACATCAAGGGATCACCAGTTTAGGAACTGAGGAAAGTATGTGTGTGAGGTGGGGGGAGGGGGAGGGGTAAAAATTGTACAGGGAGATCAAGAGATAAATATAGTAAGTAGTTTCAGAAGGATGTAGGTAGCAGTAGTTATTCGGAGATGGAGATACATGCAGTCTTTGTACTGAAGACCACCACAACAATAACAATTCTATCTTTTTCAGCACAAGAAAAGGCATTGGAATTAATCATGGTAGAGACTGACTTTCATTTTTGGAAACATTCTGCCCCTATGGAAGATACTCTAATGTCAATAGATAATGAACTATCGACGTGATAAAAGCAGGATATTTGAAAGATGTTTCAGCAGTTGGAAACTGGCAGTTTTAGTAAATTTATGAATAGTCATTCAGCAGCTTTGTCCCAAAATATTGGCAAGGAAGGTAGTAAATATGATTTGTTCCCAGATAAAAATGAGAACTTGCACATCTTCTGCTGCAAAAAAATTAAAAGCTATTACAAATGACTATTCTTCACAAAGAAAGGGACAAAATGGTAGTATTAGCTTCAAGTCTGTTTGCAGTGCATAAATGTAATCTCAGTAAATTGAAGTCATTTAAGAATTTAAAAATAGCCTTTATGGATTGCAGTATGCACTCCTTGGAATGACAATGCCAAATAAAATAACTAATGATGTTAAAATTAAGTATGGTGTGCCTCTAGGCTCTGTTTTGGGCCCAATGTTGGTCTTGATATTTACCAGTGATCTAGAGCCATCCAGCAACTCCCAAAAAATATAAAATTTGAGAAAGAAACAAATACATTTATAGAAGGCAAACTGCTGCAGAACAAAAATATGAAGTACGAAATTGCACCACACACATTGCAGAATGGTTCACTAATAACAATCTTATTGTTAACACAGAGGAAACTGTTGCAATGCACCTTCATACCACACAAAACAAGTATCTATTAACCTTCACAATGAATTTATTTAATAAGCAATTAGAAACTGTAAAGTCAACAAAATTTCTAGAAATACGGATTCAGGATGACATGATGTAGAACACACACATTGGTTACACAAGCAAGAAGCTCAGGATATTCTACTCTGGCTTAAAATATTGCTAGATGTGCAATGAAAGAAATATTGAAAAAATTGTATTATTCCCAAGCACAATCACTGCTATGATATGGGATGACCTTTTGGGGCAACTCACCATTCAGCAAATGCTGTTTCATAACACTGAAGAGGAACATTAGGCTAATTGAAAATACTACGTCCAGAAACTCTGCAAACTCCTTTTTAAAGTACTCCAGGTACTACCACTGCCATGCCTGTACATTCTTGAGACAGTTACTTATATAGAGAGAATCTCAGAGGCTTACTTTGCACAAATAAAGCAGTTCATGCATATGATGCCAGAAAAAATTTGGACTTTGACAGTGAGTATGTAAGAACAACTCTCAGACAAAATGGACCACTGCAAATTGCAAAAGATTTTACAATAAAATTCCTGTCCACATCAAGACAATAAAAGAAATACAAAAATTCAAAGTGGAAACACAGGTGCTATTGCACTGTAAACAAATCTGTTGACACAAATTTAAATTATTTCGTTTTTTTGTATTATGTATCTCAAATTGCTTTTGCTACCTATTGCACTATATATTATCTTGTGCTATTATTCTAATGTATTATATTCCAGTGATATACTGTACTGTATTGTGTGCTAAAAATTATTTATGTCATTCAATCAATTTACGATGTATTTAATAAAAGATTTATTGCAGCAAAATAGCCATTATGGTTATACATTAGTTTACAATCATTTGAGACTGAATTACAAGGATGTATTGAGTGTCTGCATAATTCTTAGTAGTAGATTACATTCAGTGCAGGTATTATAACAGATTATCATTTGAACCATTTATCGCATAGTCTCTAATTGGTCTGGTCATCTTGTTGCATATTTCTGTATGGTATCTCTCACAAGACTGTACACATAGCGTACACTTGCAAAGGTTTGATGGTTCATGGTATGTTGTATTTGCACAAATTTCATGGTGGAATCCGTGTACTGTGAGTCTTGTAAGTACGTGTCTCATCTCAAAATTTGCTGCTGTCCAAGTGCGGTCGATCACGGCCCCGGATCCATAGAATTCCATTGGTACTTCCTCTCTTTTCTTGAGTAGTGATCTTAGTAGGTTCTCCAATGCTGATGTGTTGGGAAGTGAGAACCTTGGCCTTAGATCCTCTATGAGGAAAGATTCTTGGGCGAGAAGGTAGACTAATCTTGATCTTGTGGTTTTTGCTACTCCTAATGCTCTTTTGATATAGGTTGCTTTTACTCTTTCCAATGTTCCTAAGTTCTTTTGATTTAGGTGTATCCATATAATTTCTATCCCATAAGCCAGTATCGGTATTATTTTTGGTTTGAAGAGTGCCATAGCTGTGTCTAGATTTAATGTTCTGATGGAACTTATTTCGTTTATCGCTCTGATGCCCTGTGTCACTTTCTCTGTTGTGTGTTTAGTGAAGTGCTTTGCAGACGGCTGGAGTGTTATCCCTAGATATTTGTAATCTTTTGTGATAGATATTTGCTTTCCTTGTAGTGCAATTCTTGTCGTTTTTGGGATTTGCTTACCTGGTCTGAATACCATCATTTCTGTCTTGTCGGTGTTGATTACATACTTGTGTTTTGTGCATCATTTTTCCATGTCTTCTATAGTCTCCTGTAGTTTCTTTAAGTTTTTTGAACCTATCACAATGTCGGCCGCATAGGCATATGCTTCGACATCTTCGTCTTGAGTGATTTCTATAATGTCCTTTGCTGCCAGAATGAACAGGAGTGGGCTTAGTGGGTCTCCTTGGAGTACTCCATTTGTTTGCCTTATTGGTTCAGACAGGTCGAGGTTGTCTGAGATCCTTATCTCGTTCCATTCTTTTATGGAGTTTATGATCCTCGATGTATTTAAAACTGTATACTAATGTACAAAGTAAGCTATATCCTATGTCAAAACTTTGATGAATGGGTACTTAATAAATATACTCTTTTATAGTTGAAAATGCTCACTGAAGTTTTCCACCAATTATACAACAGCTTACGTAAATTGCATTATCACAAAGGTGTTATGGAAATGTGAAACTTGCAGATAGGAATGGTAAGTGAGAGCACACGTTTGATGGAACATTTTTATGCTTTTCATGTAGGCCATGTCCTTTGAAAATGTGAAGAAGATAAGCAACACTTCTTACATCACAGCTACACTGTACATGGAGAAAACAAAAAGTTTTGACATCTTTCCAAGTGGGTTAATGGCATATGTCACAAACAAAAGTCTGGCCATTTATTCTTAATGATTAGCAAATGAGCAAGCTGGTAGAATGTCTAAAACACCATTCAGTTTACAAGCAATAATCTGTCACTTGTTTTAAGCCAGCTCACTTGACTAATACCAAACAAATGATCTGTACAGAGTCTTAAGAGTGCCTCCATTGGCTAGTGGTTAGTGCCACTGTAGAATGACGTACAAGTCAAGGATTCAGTTCTTGCTAGCCCCAGATTTTTATGCCATTTGTTTTTCTGGAACTGAGTCTACCTACACTTATGACTCCAAATAAGAAACTGCTTGGTATAATACTCAGTAAAACTGATACTTAAACTGTCCAGATAGCATCAAATAGAAAGAATTTGATGAAGTTGGGATCCATATGATATGTATTTATCTTTGGTGTATTAGATACCTCTAATGAATATTGATGACTAACAAGAGGAACACAGAAATTTGGAAAAGTTCACGAGTTTCCCAGCAATGTTGCAATGAACCCAATACTCATTCTTCACAGTACAGAAAATAACAAGTACTAATGTGGACTTATGCTACGGTGCAAAACTTAAGGACAACAGTAGCTTTTGCATGATGTGTCACAGCCAAGTTACATAGCTCACTGAAACTTTGATCTTACATAGAAAGAACTGCTGTGATATAATGCAGAAGGTAACTAAAAGAAATTAGGAATGAGATGAACAGAAATGACACCTGTATTCAAAGACAGTAATTAATGATGGTCCAATAGACATTACAACAAAATGGTTCAAATGGCTCTGAGCACTATGGGACTTAACTTCTGAGGTCATCAGTCCCCTAGAACTACTTAAACCTAACTAACCTAAGGGCATTACACACATCCATGCCCGAGGCACGATTAGAACCTGCGACCGTAGCCGTTGCACGGTTCCAGACTGTAGCACCTAGAACCGCTCTGCCACACCGGCCAGAGAGACATTACAACAGGTGGGATATTGTTTATAATAGAGTGCATGATCACCGTGGGTGGCAATGCATAGCTCTGCAATGTGCTCCCATCCTGGCCACATTCCATCCTCCAACAGTGTGGCTGACAGCTCTTGGTTGGTCATTCATGGATTCTCTTGTTCCAAGAGGCACCCCACCAGTGCAGAGTGATGCAGTTGTGCATTGTCATCCATAAAAATGAATTCAGCAGTAAGTACATACCTAAAAAGGGGCACAGGGGGAAGTAGTACTGTGCCACAATAATACTGACCAGTGAGTGTACTGTGTTCAGAGGTTTGGAAGTCAGTACTCCCATGCAACATTATGCCCTCCCACACTATAACACCTGGACATCAAGACAATTACTTTTGACAATGCTTCCAGTGCGTTACATACCCTCATATGTCGAGAGGTGAGACCGACCTGTGAGACATTACCCAGAATATGGCGACCTATTTTGTCACAGGTACAGCCACCGCCAGTAACGATTCAGCTTTCTGTCACTACAGTGTGGCTGCTGAGAGGAGCAGTTTGGACTTCAATTCCACCACTTATGAAGGATACAACTGCCCCCTTCTCCATGTGGGAGCTGGCTTCTGTGTTATCTGCAGCTCATGACTTGTCACCTGGTTATGATGGTGTCCATTGTAGCATGGTATATGATGACATCTCACAGGGCAGAATAAAGAAATCCTCCTCCCCCTTTTAATCTCATTTGGGTGTCTGGAAACTTCCCAACTCATGACGAGAGGCAATTCGAATTCCACTTTTAAAAAACCTAGGAAGGATCACACATACCCGAGTAGTTACCGTACAGTGTAGTGTTTCCCTTACTTGCTGTCTTTGGGAGAATGATCAACCACCGCCTCGTCTGGTTGCTAGATCCAGACTGCTCCTTGTAATCCAGTCAACTGGTTAGAACTGCCGTTTTCGGAATAAAATTGCGGAAGTTTCTTCCTCGGCTGTTGTATATATTTTTGGGGCTGTCGAATCTGAATCTCAAGTTGTTGGCTTCACAAAAAAAAACCCAAAAAATTTCGCAGTTTTGTCAGTCTTTCACTTATCTCTCTAAAACTGTGCGTTTTTCAAAGACGAGCGTGCTATACAAAATTAGTCAAATTCCTACTAAATGCACCAGTCAGTTTCGATTTTGTGACGAGCGGTATCGGTGTTAGATCGTGCTAATAAAATAGTGATTCTTTGATCCTTCTGCGAAAACGTCAAAAACGGCTACTCCACCGTTCCTCCTCCCCCCCTCCCCCCTTCTACAACTCGAAAATTATAAATGTTAACAACAAAAACCCCTGTGCCACGTGAAAGTACATTAATTTCGCGCTCCTAAAACGTGACTGCGCTTTATTATCTTATATCCCTGAGCTGAATCGAACTGCATTTGCCTGCCATCTGTCTCTTCCGCGCTGCGTGTCACAATTGTTTGTATAGAGATTTTGAGGGCAGCCTCGTCAGACACCTGCGACCTGTCGTCAGAGGTCCATCTGGCGTGGCACACCTGGTCTGTACACCCCATAGCTTTATGGAATCTTACACTCAATGACTGAAGTCTGAATTATATAAATAAAAGATGAAAATCCCTGGGTAACAATGAAAAGAGCGAAAAGTTGCACTAGAAATTAATTTCAAGTTGGATGCGTATTAATTCCATTTTTATTTTGTGGAGATGAACATTTTTGTGAGCCTCCTTGAGGACGACCAAACACATTCCCTTCCTCCTAACAGGATGCTCCTACGATTCATTTGTTGCTCACATTCCCTTCCAGGCCCATTCCAGCGTCTCGCAGCCCATCTACTCTTATCTTGTGGTGGGTCAGTCAGCTCGGAATGACCAACACATCATCGTTGCATCTTAAAGGCTTTTGTCGTTATGTGCATGCATGTCTCGTCTCGACTGTGTAATTTGTGACAGACTGTTAAAAGATGGGACACAGACGAGTGCTATGAGAGGGAAAGGATTGATATCTGCGATTGCAGTCTTTTTCGGCGTCGTTTTGTCGCAACGTTTCAATGAGTTTCGTACCCATCATCAAACTCATTGAAACGTTGCCACAAGACGACGCCACCACTCGGCTGATAACCCGAGAAGAATTTATAAGGATTGACATCTTTCATCCAAGACAGTACAAAGAGACGGTGTGGTAAGACTAATATTTAAGAGGTGTTCATGACAAATGCAGGAAGAATTACGTGACAAAAGTCAATTGCTACTTATTTGAAGAGCCCCCAATAAAACCCTGAATAAAAACTGCTGCTTTCAGTTATACCTGACTTTAAAACTCATTGCTTTTCATCTAGAGAGGAGGTGCCTCCGCATTATGTTAAGAAACAAACCAAAAGGCTCACTCAAAACATCGTTTGGCGCACCCTGCAAGGAAATTAACGTTGCAGAAAATGCGCTCACATTCACGAGAAGTATAAACTAAGGTGCCAAAAGTCATGAGACAGTGGTATGCATATATGCAGATGGTAAACACAAGGTATAAAAGGGCAGAAGGGCAATGCATTGGCAGAGCTTTATTTGTACTCAGGTGATTCATGTGAAAAGGTTTCCGATGTGGTTATTGTTGCATGACGGGAATTAAGAGACTTTGAATACAGAATAGTAGTAGGGGCTGGATGCATGGGACATTCCACTTACGAAATCGTTAGGCAATGTAATATTCCGAGATCCAAAGTGTCAAGAGTGTGCTGAGAACACCAAATTTCAGGCATTAACCTCTCACCACAGACAACGCAGTGGCTGACCGTGGCCTAGTCAGATAAGTCGAAGTTTCAGCAGGTAAGAGCTGATGGTAGGGTTAGAGTGTGGTGAGGAACCCCACAAAGTCATGGACCCAGGTTGTCAACAAGGTACTATGCAATCTGGTGGTGGCTCCACAATGGTGTGGTCTGTGTTTACATGGAATGGACTGGGTACTCTGCTCCACGTGAACCGAACATTGACTGAAAATGTTTATGTTTGGCTACCTGGAGACCATTTGCAGCCATTCACGGTCTTCGTGTTCCCAAAAAATGATGGAATTTTTGTGGATGACATTGCCCCTTGGCGCTGGGCCACAATTGTTTGCGACTGATTTGAAGAGAATTCTGGACAATCCGAGCAAATGATTTGGCCACCCAGATCGCCTGACATGGATCTCATCAAACGTTTATACTTCATAATCGATAGGTCAGTTTGTGCACAAAATCATGCGCCAGCAACACTTTCGAAATTATGTACAGCTGTAGAGGCACCATGTCTCAGTATTTTTGCAGGGGACTTCCAATTATTTATTGAGTCCAGGCCACGTCGAGTTGCTGCCCTATGCAGGGCAAAAGGAGGTATGACATGATATTAGGGGGTATCCCATGTTTGTTGTCACCGCTGTGCGGTACAGTGTGTACAGCCAGTTACTGACTTGGTAGTAGCTGATGCACAGTACAGTTTTCTGTCGCATGGAAACTCTGCTCCAGACCGCACAGACTATCAATGCAGTTGGCAGACCCCCTGGACGTGAGGTGGAAGATGCTATGCAAGCAGTTTACTGTTTCCTAGAAAAAACTGATGAGGAATGCCAATGCACCATGGAAGAATTGACGGAGCAGATTTATGGTGGTTTGCGTCCGTATCCAAGCACTATCAGAAGACATCTCCTTCAGAAATATGGCGATGATATTTTGGTTACAACAAGCAAAAATAACGTTGTGTGTTTCGTAGTCAATGGACAAAAAAATCATTACTGAATGCTGGTATCAAGACGTTCTGAGGCTGCTAGAAAAAGAAGAAAAGCGTGTTATTGAGGAAGACATAAGATCGCAAGTATGTAATTTGACTGAACACTCCCACCCTGTGAAGAAAGCTTTCTACATGAAACTGAGGATCTCATTTCTGAGACTCTTAGAGTTTTAATGGACGCTGTGGTGCTCAGCAAAAAGCGAAAGGATCTCGAAAAATGGAAGAAAAAATCAGCAGCCGTTGCAGATAGCGTGTGATTAGTGCTGTGCAGCCTGTGCCATTCCTCCCCCCTCTTCAGATCGGCTTAGCAGTATTTCTTTACAAAGAAGAGGGTTCTTGCCAATTGACAGATATCCTTTCTTCCATGGAGTTTTGTTCCTTGTGCAGGAAGCAACTCGATTCGAGGTGTCATAGATAACGGCTGTTAACCAACGATAACTTTGCCAGATGATCTGCGACAACACCATTTTCAGCATTCAAACTCTCGATGGACGAAACACATTTCCTAGAATGGGAGGGAATCTGATGCCCCCACCTCCCCCTCGCCCTCCTTCCCTTCCCAAAAAATCAGTTTCCCTGGGTCGAAAGGCTGAACGAATGAAAGATGTACCATCAGCATAAATCGTTGGAAGCTTACGAGCTTAACCACTGAAACATTTTGAAAGGAACAATGATGTCGGCTTAGCTGCTATTGACCTCAATGGGTCAAGTACATCAGACGCTCATACTGAGACCGTCGTTCCATCAGTGCCACTCCTGCTGTGGCTGCACAGGAAATCTTCCAGGAATTTCTGGATGGAATGGTTTTATCAAGGAGGTAACCGAAGAAATACCTTTCCAGGCAACCTTCATAGACCGCCAACCTTTTATAAATGCAGCTTCTGGGGAATACAACACGATATTCACGTAATTGTTGTCTTTTGTTGGAAAGACACATTCGTTGGGGCAGCAAAAACTTTCATCACGTTCGATCAGCCTCTCTATGTCACAGAATGAGATGCGGCAGTGAGCTGTGTGGGAGACCCTGAATTACATGTCGTGGTCAAATGAATAGGTTGTTTATGTTTTTAAGTGGGACTATGGGGTATATTATGGAAGAGAGAGGGTTGTCAGTAAAATTCAACACTGTCTACGCAGCCGACAGCACTGTAAAAGTGCATGCCTATGCCAGGGCATTCAGAGGACATACATTGGTTTTGCGAGCTCTTGGTATGGTGATAATAGCGTCCCTAAACCTTTCCAAGTCGATATTGAGCAACTTTTATACAGTGGGGACTAAAGTGGACCACTGGATGCACCTGACAGAGATTGTGGGAAGGAAATTTCACAAAAATTCGAAACCCAGTTTCAGCGTACGCCAGTCTAGGCCACAATTCAAATCTGTGAATTGAATATTTCCAGATGATAACTTTGGTGTTGACATTTATTGAATCTGAGTGCATGGGAAATTGGAAACTACACCTGTAAGTCACACGAGACATATTAACATATATCCATACCAGCGGACAATGTGTACACGCCAAGTGCACGATACCCTCACTCTGGAGCACTCCATGCCACTTGATGAATTTCAAGAATGCACTTTGAAAAAGAGTTTCACTATTCGACGCAGTGACAAATGCTGGTGCGGAACATGGAGCGATGTGGAGGTTGAAAGAGGGCTGAGTAGAGAATGTGGATTTAGCACAGACATCTTGGCAAGGTGAAGGCTTGGAATGAGTTTGCTCCAATACGTCACATACGTGACTGAGGATTTTTGCGGTGTAAACTTTGCAACGACTGACCAATATGCAGACAGTCGTGATTCAAGAGTAAATAATGACAAATGTACGAAAAAAAAAGGTTGGATTGGTTTCACCAACACCTCAGAGCCAATATCAGTCAACAGTGTGGTTGTGAAAGGATATAAAATCAATTGTCACTGCCGGCCGGTGTTGCCGTGCGGTTCTAGGCGCTTCAGTCTGGAACCGCGTGACCACTACGGTCGCAGGTTCGAATCCTGCCTCGGGCATGGATGTGTGTGATGTCCTTAGGCTAGTTAGGTTTAAGTAGTTCTAAGTTCTAGGGGACTGATGACCACAGATGTTAAGTCCCATAGTGCTCAGAGCCATTTGAACCATTTTTCAATTGTCACTTGGCCAGGGAGGTCGGAACCAAAGATATCAAGGGATTGTTGGGAATGATTTCAAAACCGTCAAGTTCAAGCGATCTCTGCCGTCCTCATTAGTGTGGTTATTGAGCCAACCACTTTGTTTCAAAGGATGGCTATCGCCAAACAGTCAGAAGAAGAAGTAGAGGACATCTGAACCTACGAATTGGCTGCATATCCCCTAACCTTGTTTGATGAGGGTGGATTGAGAAAAGGCACAAAATCTGCTTCGTAAAAAGCTGTTAAACCTCCTCCAGATACCACACTGCTGGATAGCAGTACAGTATGTATGATTTATGTTTTTTTTATTATTATGAAGACTCGTAGGGTCGAGTGGGCATAACTTCGAACAAATTTGCAACTCATATATCTATTATGTAGGAAGTAAGTACAATCAAAGTGCGAAAGTTATGTTCAATGTTTTACTTGGATGGACAGAAGACTACGAAGTCCGTGAAGTGCGTAAGGCAATCGAGCGAAAAGCAGTCTTTGGAGATGCAATTAGGCAGCACCATGACACCAACAATTTCACAATTAAATTTTCTATAGACTGTGAAAAACAAAGGTAGACTAATCACCCTGCTGATGTAAAAATGCAATTAAAGTGAAATCGCCTCCAAGGAGGCAGCTGATAATGCCGACACTCTGATAGCGGGGCCGGCAGAATCCCTGGCTTTAGCTCACAAATGTGTCACAATTTCGAGGGAAGCTGTTGACTTCTGATCGTAATGATGGGTCTCCAAATTCCCCACAGTGTATATTTTCTCAAGCCAGAAGGAGGTACAATCCCTCAGCTACTCTATTGTTCAGGAAGTGCAATGAGTGACTGCAACTCTGTGTCTGCATTTCTCAACCGAGGCAAGGTTAAATTTCTCAATACCCTCTCCAAAAATTTCGAATCTTGAATGATGTTGTTGTTGATGTGGTCTCAGTCTGAAGACGGTTTAATGTAGCTCTCCATGCTACTCTATCCTGTGCAAGCCTCTTCATCGCCGAATAACTATTATCCTTCTGAATCTCTCTACTGTATTCATCTCTTTGTCTCCCTCTACGGTTTCTACCCCCCGCTGTTCACTCCAGTGCTAAATTGGTGATCCCTTGACGTCTCAGAATGTGTACTATCAACCAATCCCGTCTTGTAGTCAGGTTGTGCAACAAATTCCTTTTCTCCTCAGTTCTATTCAGTACCTCCTCATTAGTACCCACCTAATGTTCAATGTTTTTCTATTCTACTGTAACATCTCATTTCGAGAGCTTCTATTCTCTTCTTGTCTAGACTGTTTATAGTCCATGTTTCACATCGTAATCTGGCTACACTCCACACAAATACCTTCACAAAAGACTTCCCAACACTTAAATCTATATTCGCTGTTAACAAATTTCTCTTCTTCAGAAATGCTTTTCTTGCCATTGCCAGTCTACATTTTATTCCCTGTCTGCTTCGGCCATCATCAGCCATTTTGCTGCCCAAATAACAAAACTCATCTGCTCTTTCAAGTGTTTTACTGTCTCTAATAGAATTATAGCGTCATCGGCAAACCTCAAGGTTTTTATGGCATCTCCCTGAACCTGAATTCCTACTCTAAATTTTTCTTTTGTTTCCTTTACTGCTGGCTCATGTACAGCTTCGGGAATAGGGTACAGCGCTATCTTACTTCCTTATCAACCAGTGCGTCCCTTCCATACCCCTCGACTCTTACAGGCGCCGTTTGGTTTCTATACAAGTTGTAAATAGCCTTTCTCTCCATGTATTTTACACCTGCTACCATCAGAATTTAAAAAAGAAAGTATTCAACTCAACATTGTCAAAAGCGTTCTTTGAGACTAAAACTGCTATAAACGAATGTTTGCCTTTCCTTAATCTATCTTCTAAGACAAGTCGTAGGGCTAGTATTGCCTTGTGTGTACCTACATTTCTCCAGAATCCAAACTGATCTTCTCAACGTTTGGTTTCTACCAGTGTTTACATTCTTATGTAAAGAATACGTGTTAGTATTTTGCAACTATGACTTATTAAACTTACAGTTCGATAATATTGTCACGTAGAGGAAGGTGTAATTAGATGAATGACAAACACTAACTTCACTTAACGAAAGTTTATTCAGCACTTGAGTACAAGAGCGCGGAGCGAACTGCCTCCGACCAGAACACATGCGGTATATACAGGGTGTTACAAAAAGGTACGGCCAAACTTTCAGGAAACATTCCTCACACACAAATAAAGAAAAGATGTTATGTGGACATGTGCCCGGAAACGCTTAATTTCCATGTTAGAGCTCATTTTAGTTTCGTCAGTATGTACTGTACTTCCTCGATTCACCGCCAGTTGGCCCAATTGAAGGAAGGTAATGTTGACTTCGGTGCTTGTGTTGACATGCGACTCATTGCTCTACAGTACTAGCATCAAGCACATCAGTACGTAGCATCAACAGGTTAGTGTTCATCACGAACGTGGTTTTGCAGTCAGTGCAATGTTTACAAATGCGGAGTTGGCAGATGCCCATTTGATGTATGGATTAGCACGGGCGTTTGTATCGAGACAGATTTCCAGAACGAAGGTGTCCCGACAGGAAGACGTTCGAAGCAATTGATCGGCGTCTTAGGGAGCACGGAACATTCCCGCCTATGACTCGCGACTGGGGAAGACATAGAACGACGAGGACACCTGCAATGGACGAGGCAATTCTACATCTACATTTACATTTATACTCCGCAAGCCACCCAACGGTGTGTGGCGGAGGGCACTTTACGTGCCACTGTCATTACCTCCCTTTCCTGTTCCAGTCGCGTATGGTTCGCGGGAAGAACGACTGTCTGAAAGCCTCTGTGCGCGCTCTAATCTCTCTAATTTTACATTCGTGATCTCCTCGGGAGGTATAAGTAGGGGGAAGCAATATATTCGATACCTCATCCAGAAACGCACCCTCTCGAAACCTGGCGAGCAACCTACACCGCGATGCAGAGCGCCTCTCTTGCAGAGTCTGCCACTTGAGTTTGTTAAACATCTCCGTAACGCTATCACGGTTACCAAATAACCCTGTGACGAAACGCGCCGCTCTTCTTTGGATCTTCTCTATCTCCTCCGTCAACCCGATCTGGTACGGATCCCACACTGATGAGCAATACTCAAGTATAGGTCGAACGAGTGTTTTGTAAGCCACCTCCTTTGTTGATGGACTACATTTTCTAAGGACTCTCCCAATGAATCTCAACCCGGTACCCGCCTTACCAACAATTAATTTTATATGATCATTCCACTTCAAATCGTTCCGCACGCATACTCCCAGATATTTTACAGAAGTAACTGCTACCAGTGTTTGTTCCGCTATCATATAATCATATAATAAAGGATCCTTCTTTCTATGTATTCGCAATACATTACATTTGTCTATGTTAAGGGTCAGTTGCCACTCCCTGCACCAAGTGCCTATCCGCTGCAGATCTTCCTGCATTTCGCTACAATTTTCTAATGCTGCAACTTCTCTGTATACTACAGCATCATCCGCGAAAAGCCGCATGGAACTTCCGACACTATCTACTAGGTCATTTATATATATTGTGAAAAGCAGTGGTCCCATAACACTCTCCTGTGGCACGCCAGAGGTTACTTTAATGTCTGTAGACGTCTCTCCGTTGATAACAACATGCTGTGTTCTGTTTGCTAAAAACTCTTCAATCCAGCCACACAGCTGGTCTGATATTCCGTAGGCTCTTACTTTGTTTGTCAGGCGACAGTGCGGAACTGTATCGAACGCCTTCCGGAAGTCAAGAAAAATAGCATCTACCTGGGAGCCTGTATCTAATATTTTCTGGGTCTCATGAACAAATAAAGCGAGTTGGGTTTCACACGATCGCTGTTTCCGGAATCCATGTTGATTCCTACATAGTAGATTCTGAGTTTCCAAAAACGACATGATACTCGAGCAAAGGACATGTTCTAAAATTCTACAACAGATCGACGTCAGAGATATAGGTCTATAGTTTTGCTCATCTGCTCGACGACCCTTCTTGAAGACTGGGACTACCTGTGCTCTTTTCCAATCATTTGGAACCTTCTGTTCCTCTAGAGACTTGCGGTACACGGCTGTTAGAAGGGGGGCAAGTTCTTTCGCGTACTCTGTGTAGAATCGAATTGGTATCCCGTCAGGTCCAGTGGACTTTCCTCTGTTGAGTGATTCCAGTTGCTTTTCTATTCCTTGGACACTTATTTCAATGTCAGCCATTTTTTCGTTGGTGCGAGGATTTAGAGAAGGAACTGCAGTGCGGTCTTCCTCTGTGAAACAGCTTTGGAAAAAGGTGTTTAGTATTTCAGCTTTACGCTTGTCATCCTCTGTTTCAATGCCATCATCATCCCGGAGTGTCTGGACATGATGTTTCGAGCCACTTACTGATTTAACGTAAGACCAGAACTTCCTAGGATTTTCTGTCAAGTCGGTACCTAGTATTTTACTTTCTAATTCACTGAACGCTTCACGCATAGCCCTCCTTACGCTAACTTTGACATCGTTTAGCTTCTGTTTGTCTGAGAGGTTTTGGCTGCGTTAAAACTTGGAGTGAAGCTCTCTTTGCTTTTGCAGTAGTTTCCTAACTTTGTTGTTGTACCACGGTGGGTTTTTCCCGTCCCTCACAGTTTTACTCGGCACGTACCTGTCTAAAACGCATTTTACGATTGCCTTGAACTTTTTCCATAAACACTCAACATTGTCAGTGTCGGAACAGAAATTTTCGTTTTGATCTGTTAGGTAGTCTTCTATTACTATTGCTAAACAGATAAACCTTCCTCCCTTTTTTTATATTCCTATTAACTTCCATATTCAGGGATGCTGCGACGGCCTTATGATCACTGATTCCCTGTTCTGCGCTTACAGAGTCGAAAAGTTCGGGTCTGTTTGTTATCAGTAGGTCCAAGATGTTATCTCCACGAGTCGGTTCTCTGTTTAATTTCTCGAAGTAATTTTCGGATAGTGCACTCAGTATAATGTCACTCGATGCTCTGTCCCTACCACCCATCCTAAACATCTGAGTGTCCCAGTCTATATCTGGTAAATTGAAATCTCCACCTAAGACCATAACATGCTGAGAAAATTTATGTGAAATGTATTCCAAATTTTCTCTCAGTTGTTCTGCCACTAATGCTGCTGAGTCGGGGGGTCGGTAAAAGGAGCCAACTATTAACCTAGTTCGGTTGTTGAGTGTAACCTCCACCCATAATAATTCACAGGAACTATCCACTTCTACTTCACTACAGGATAAACTACTACTAACAGCGACGAACACTCCACCACCGGTTGCATGCAATCTATCCTTTCTAAACACCGTCTGTGCCTTTGTAAAAATTTCGGCAGAATTTATCTCTGGCTTCAGCCAGCTTTCTGTACCTATAACGATTTCAGCTTCGGTGCTTTCTATCAGCGCTTGAAGTTCCGGTACTTTACCAACGCAGCTTCGACAGTTTACAATTACAATACCGATTGCTGCTTGGTCCCTGCATGTCCTGACTTTGCCCCGCACCCGTTGAGGCTGTTGCCCTTTCTGCACTTGCCCGAGGCCATCTAACCTAAAAAACCGCCCAGCCCACGCCACACAACCCCTGCTACCCGTGTAGCCGCTTGTTGCGGTGTAGTGGACTCCTGACCTATCCAGCGGAACCCGAAACCCCACCACCCTATGGCGCAAGTCGAGGAATCTGCAGCCCACATGGTCGCAGAACCGTCTCAGCCTCTGATTCAGACCCTCCACTCGGCTCTGTACCAAAGGTCCGCAGTCAGTCCTGTCGACGATGCTGCAGATGATGAGCTCTGCTTTCATCCCGCTAGCGAGACTGGCAGTCTTCACCAAATCAGATAGCCGCCGGAAGCCAGTGAGGATTTCCTCCGATCCATAGCGACACACATCATTGGTGCCGACATGAGCGACCACCTGCAGATGGGTGCACCCTGTACCCTTCATGGCATCCGGAAGGACCCTTTCCACATCTGGAATGTCTCCCCCCGGTATGCACACGGAGTGCACTTTGGTTTTCTTCCCCTCCCTTGCTGCCATATCCCTAAGGGGCCCCATTACGCGCCTGACGTTGGAGCTCCCAACTCTTCGTGCAGTTGACGATAACCCTAATGTCAGCGTCAGAGAAGTTGCTGCTGTACAAGGTAACGTTGACCACGTCACTGTATGGAGAGTGCTACGGGAGAACCAGTTGTTTCTGTACCATGTACAGCGTGTGCAGGCACTATCAGCAGCTGATTGGCCTCTACGGGTACACTTCTGCGAATGGTTCATCCAACAATGTGTCAATCCTCATTTCAGTGCAAATATTCTCTTTACGGATGAGGCTTCATTCCAACGTGATCAAATTGTAAATTTTCACAATCAACATGTGTGGGCTGACGGGAATCCGCACGCAATTGTGCAATCACGTCATCAACACAGATTTTCTGTGAACGTTTGGGCAGGCATTGTTGGTGGTGTCTTGATTGGGCCCCATGTTCTTCCACCTACGCTCAATGGGGCACGTTATCATGATTTCATACGGGATACTCTACCTGTGCTGCTAGAACATGTGCGTTTACAAGTACGACACAACATGTGGTTCATGCACGATGGAGCTCCTGCACATTTCAGTCGAAGTGTTCGTACGCTTCCCAACAACGGATTCCGTGACCGATGGATTGGTAGAGGCGGACCAATTCCATGGCCTCCACGCTCTCCTGACCTCAACCCTCTTGACTTTCATTTATGGGGGCATTTGAAAACTCTTGTCTACGCAACCCCGGTACCAAATGTAGAGACTCTTCGTGCTCGTATTGTGGACGGCTGTGATACAATACGCCATTCTCCATGGCTGGATCAGCGCATCAGGGTTTGTTTGTTTGGTTTGGGGAAGGAGACCAGACAGCGTGGTCATCGGTCTCATCGGATTAGGGAAGGATGGGGAAGGAAGGCGGCCGTGCCCTTTCAGAGGAACCATCCCGGCATTGGCCTGGAGTGATTTAGGGAAATCACGGAAAACCTAAATCAGGATGGGCGGACGCGGGATTGAACCGTCGTCCTCCCGAATGCGAGTCCAGTGTCTAACCACTGCGCCACCTCGCTCGGTGCGCATCAGGGATTCCATGCGACGGAGGGTGGGTGCATGTATCCTCGCTAACGGAGGACATTTTGAACATTTCCTGTAACAAAGTGTTTGAAGTCACTCTGGTACGTTCTGTTGCTGTGTGTTTCCATTCCATGATTAATGTGATTTGAAGAGAAGTAATAAAATGAGCTCTAACATGGAAAGTAAGCGTTTCCGGACACATGTCCACATAACATTTTCTTTCTTTGTGTGTGAGGAATGTTTCTTGAAAGTTTGGCCGTACCTTTTTTTAACACCTTGTATACAGTTACAGAACATTCCAGCACAATGATTCTTGATATTTGTGGATACCTCTAGAATGTACTCGAACCGAATACAGAAATTAAAAATATACATGCAACCGTCTAGTATCATAACCACTACACGATTCTTCTGCTACAATATTCATAGCTGTTATCACCTTCTTTCTTTGGAATTGGAATTATTACACTCCTGGAAATTGAAATAAGAACACCGTGAATTCATTGTCCCAGGAAGGGGAAACTTTATTGACACATTCCTGGGGTCAGATACATCACATGATCACACTGACAGAACCACAGGCACATAGACACAGGCAACAGAGCATGCACAATGTCGGCACTAGTACACTGTATATCCACCTTTCGCAGCAATGCAGGCTGCTATTCTCCCATGGAGACGATCGTAGAGATGCTGGATGTAGTCCTGTGGAACGGCTTGCCATGCCATTTCCACCTGGCGCCTCAGTTGGACCAGCGTTCGTGCTGGACGTGCAGACCGCGTGAGACGACGCTTCATCCAGTCCCAAACATGCTCAATGGGGGACAGATCCGGAGATCTTGCTGGCCAGGGTAGTTGACTTACACCTTCTAGAGCACGTTGGGTGGCACGGGATACATGCGGACGTGCATTGTCCTGTTGGAACAGCAAGTTCCCTTGCCGGTCTAGGAATGGTAGAACGATGGGTTCGATGACGGTTTGGATGTACCGTGCACTATTCAGTGTCCCCTCGACGATCACCAGTGGTGTACGGCCAGTGTAGGAGATCGCTCCCCACACCATGATGCCGGGTGTTGGCCCTGTGTGCCTCGGTCGTATGCAGTCCTGATTGTGGCGCTCACCTGCACGGCGCCAAACACGCATACGACCATCATTGGCACCAAGGCAGAAGCGACTCTCATCGCTGAAGACGACACGTCTCCATTCGTCCCTCCATTCACGCCTGTCGCGACACCACTGGAGGCGGGCTGCACGATGTTGGGGCGTGAGCGGAAGACGGCCTAACGGTGTGCGGGACCGTAGCCCAGCTTCATGGAGACGGTTGCGAATGGTCCTCGCCGATACCCCAGGAGCAACAGTGTCCCTAATTTGCTGGGAAGTGGCGGTGCGGTCCCCTACGGCACTGCGTAGAATCCTACGGTCTTGGCGTGCATCCGTGCGTCGCTGCGGTCCGGTCCCAGGTCGACGGGCACGTGCACCTTCCGCCGACCACTGGCGACAACATCGACGTACTGTGGAGACCTCACGCCCCACGTGTTGAGCAATTCGGCGGTACGTCCACCCGGCCTCCCGCATGCCCACTATACGCCCTCGCTCAAAGTCCGTCAACTGCACATACGGTTCACGTCCACGCTGTCGCGGCATGCTACCAGTATTAAAGACTGCGATGGAGCTCCGTATGCCACGGCAAACTGGCTGACACTGACGGCGGCGGTGCACAAATGCTGCGCAGCTAGCGCCATTCGACGGCCAACACCGCGGTTCCTGGTGTGTCCGCTGTGCCGTGCGTGTGATCATTGCTTGTACAGCCCTCTCGCAGTGTCCGGAGCAAGTATGGTGGGTCTGACACACCGGTGTCAATGTGTTCTTTTTTCCATTTCCAGGAGTGTATATTATCCTTGAAGTCTGAATGTATTTCCCCAGTGTCATACATCTTGCTCACTACATGGAAGAGTTTTGTCATGCCTGTCTCTCCGAAGGCTTTCAATAGTTCAGACGGAATGCCATGTACTCCGGCGTCCTTGTTTTGACTTAGGTCTTGATAAAATTCTTCTCGCAGTATCGTATCTCCCATCTCATCTTCATCTACGTCCTCTTCTATTTCTGTAATATTGCCTCCAAGTTCGCCTCCCTTGTACAGATCCTTAATATACTGCTTCTACCTTTCAGCCGCGCGATCTCAGGGTCCTTGCCACGGTTCGCCTGGCTCCTTCGGACATGGGTGTGTGAGTGTGTGTTGTCGTTAGCATAAATTAGTTTAAGTTAGATTAAGTAGTGTATAGGCCTTGGGACCGATGACCTCAGCAGTTTGGTCCCATAGGAACGTACCATAAATTTGCAGTTTTCCCCCCTTTCAGCTTTCCCTTCTTTGCTTAGGACTGGTTCCCATCTGATATTCATAGAGCTACTTCTCTTTTTTCTAAAGGCCTCTTTAATTGTCCTGTGGCAGTATCTATCTTTCCCCTAATGGTGTATGATTCTAGCTCCTTGCATTACTCCCTCGGGTATGGGTGTGTGTGTTTGTCCTTAGGCTAATTTAGGTTAAATGTGTGTAAGCTTAGGGACTTATGACCTTAGCAGTTAAGTCCCATAAGATTTCACACACATTTGAACATTTTTGATTAGTCCCCTAGTCAGTCGCGGTTAGCTATGTTGCTCTTCATGTCAATCTCATATTTTAGACGTCTGTATTCCCTTGCGCCTGCTTCATTTGGTGCATTTTATATTTTCTCCTTTCATCAGTTAAATTAAATACCTCCTGTGTTATCCAAGGATTTGTAGTAGGCCATGTCTTTTTACCTATTTGATCCTCTGCCGACTTCGCTGTTTCTTCTCTCAAAGCTATCCATTCGTCTTAAACTCTATTACTTTCCTCTGTTCTAGTCAATTGTTGCAGATTGCTCCCTCTGAAACTCTCAGCAATTTCTGGTTCTTTCAAATTATCGAGATCCCATCTCCTTAATTTCCTACATTTTTGCAGTTTCTTCAGTTTTATTCTTCCGTTCATAACTAATAAACTGTTGTCAAAGTCCACATCTGCAATTACAGTTTAAAATCTTGTTCCGAAATCTCTGTCTAACCATTATATAATCACTCTGAAACCTCCCATTGTTTCTTAAACCAAGCGTTAGCAATGGTTAAATTATGCTCTGCTAAAAATTCTGCCAGGCAGCTTCCTCTTTCATTCCTTTCCCCCATTCCAAATTCACCTACTATTTTTCCTTCTCTTCCTTTTCCTATTGTCGAATTCCAACCCCCCATAACAATTAACTTTCGTCTCCCATAACTATCTGAATAATTTCTTTTATCTCATCATGCAGTTCATAAATCTCTTCATCGTTTATGGAGCTAGTTAGTACATAAACCACTACTGTTGTGGTAGTGCCGGCCGATGTGGCCGAGCGGTTTTAGGCACTTCAGTCTGGAACCGCGCGACCGCTACGGTCGCAGGTTCAAATCCTGCTTCGTGCATTCACGTGTGTGATGTCCTTAGGTTAGTTAGTTTTAGGGTGACCAGATGCTATTGTTTAAAAAGGAGGACAAACAGCTTCAAAAAGGAGGACATAGGAAGAAAAAAGAGGACACATCAAACGGGTCAACTGCAGATGAGAATACCACTCGTCAGCTTTGGACAAGTCACGTGACTGCCGGGAATTACCGGTAAAACTAGTAGTTAATTGTTACTGATGGTCAGGTGGTGGTTAACTGAGCAATATAAAAAAAAAAATTAAAAATATTGATTGTGGTGACAGTGTGGCGTCAAGTGTTTTGTAATGTCAACAACACGGAATTGTTTACAAAGCGAAAAGACCATTCACCTCCCTTCATTCGCCGCACCGCTACCAACATCTACAATTCAAGCAGCAGCTGACGACATGTAGACGGCACTTTAACCTTCCGAATACAAATAAATTGAATGACTATGAAACAATAAATAAAACCATGACAGTTAATCTGTCGAGTTATTTCTTACCTTTATTGGCCACTGAGAAGTACATTCCAGCTCCACATATCTTACATTCCGCTTCAAATACATTTCTCCCTTTCTTGAAAGCCAGATATTTGCAGGAAAGGACATCAGAAAATGTACACTTTCGTCCAGGCATAGCCAAATATTTTACGTAACTTACTCGGTTAAAAATTATACTCACAAATCACACGTGCAGTACAGGAAGCCAAGCCAATACAAAGCGGAGATACGAAACGAAAATTTTAAATAATCGATATTTGCATTCGCTTACAGGTCGATCAACGATAACATCAAAATTCTGGTGCCATCTACTAACACCACCTTCTTGTGTGTTTATCACGAAGGCTGTGTCAATAGTTAAAGTATTTAAGAAAGGAACAATAGAACGGGACGAAATGTAAATTTAACTGTATGACGCTCAACTTTGCTAAAAAGCCGGACACCGTAAAAATCCGCCCGGACACCAGACAAAGAGCTAAAAAGGAGGACATGTCCGGATTAATCCGGACGTCTGGTCACCCTAGTTAGGTTTAAGTAGTTCTAAGTTCTAGGGGACCGATGACCTCAGATGTTAAGTCCCATAGTGCTCAGAGTCATTTGAACCATTTTTTGTGGTGGGTGTGGGCTTCGTGTATATCTCGGCTATGGTAATGTTCATAGTAACTCACCTACATTCCTATTTTCTTAATCATTATTAAATATACTCCTGGGTTACCTCTATTTGATTTTGTAACTGTAGCCCCCATATTACCTGACCAGAAGTCCTGTTGTTCCTGCCACCTAACTTCGCTAATTTCCACTATATCTAACTTCAACCTATCCATTCACTTTTTAACTTCTTAACCTACCTGCTCGATTAATGGGTCTTACATTCCACGCTTCAATCCCTAGAACGCCAGTTCTGATTCTCCCGATCACGACTTCCTTGTGAGTAGTCCACGCACAGAGATCCGAACGAGGGCTATTTTACCTCCAGAATATTTTACCCAAGAAGATGCCATCATCATTTAACCATACAGTATAGCGGCATGCCCTCGGGAAAAATTACGGCTGTAGTTTCCTCTAGCTTTCAGCCACTGACAGTACTAGCACAGTTAGGCCGTTTTGCTTGATGTTACAAGGCCAGATCAGTCAATCATCCAGATTGTTGCTCTTGCAACTAGTGAAAACGCTGCTGCCCCTCTTAGGGAACCACATGTTTGTCTGGTCTCTCAATAGATACCCCTCCGTTATTGCAACTGCAATTGAAATTTACCAACTGAGCTACCCAAGCACGATTCACGCCCTGACCTCACAACTTTGGTAGTGCACTTGCCCGCGAAAGGCAAAGGTCCCGAGTTCGAGTCTCGGTCCGGCACACAGTTTTAATCTGCCAGGAAGTTTCATATTAGCGCACACTCCGCTGTAGAGTGAAAATTTCATTCCAGAAACAACCTCCAGGGTGTGGCTAGCCATGTCTCCGCAGTAACCTTTCTTCCATGTGTGCTAGTTCTGCAAGGTTCGCAGGAGAGCTTCTGTGAAGTTTGGAAGGTAGGAGACGAGGTACTGGCGGATTTAAAGTTGTGAGGACGGAGCGTGAGTCGTGCTTGGGTAGCTCAGTTGGTAGAGCACTTACCCGCGAAAGGCAAAGGTCCCGAGTTCGAGTCTCGGTCCGGCACACAGTTTTAATCTGCCAGGAAGTTTCAAATAATCGATGTCTATGCAAGTAATGGATATGGATCACACGTCACGGCTATGTAGTGCTCTCTTCTAGTCCGGGTCTGTTAGTGTCCGTCTTCTCCAGTCCGGCCGTGGCTGGCAGGAGCGGTGCTTATATTCTCTTCGGCTAGAGGGTGCTCCTGTCGTGGTGCGGTCCTGGTCAGCGAACTATTGGCTGATGTCGTCTCACAGCCTTCTCTGTTCTTGCGTTCTTCATCTTCGTGCTGGCGTTTGTCGTTACTCCGGAACATCCCCCCCCCCCCCCGCCCCTAAATCGACGGACCGTCGTCGTGTAGGGAGTGCGACCATGGCGGGGGAGGCAGGAGTGTGGACGCATAGCTGGACGGGAGTCTGTGGCTGCAGGGACGTCAAGCTTCCGGTCGTACCCCACCATCCGGCCTACGCTCTGGCGGAAACGTCCTCCAGAAAACGACCGTAAGGATACGTGTCCACCTCCAGCTGCCGTGAACCAGATGAAGAAGGCGGCGACTGCTGCAGTGTGGGTGGGTCCAGCTCCATCGTTAGGACGAGAGGAGGCGGAGGAGGCGAAGATTCCATCTCCATGGGGTGTCGTGATGACACCCTCTGGCGGCTGCTGTGGCCGCGGTGCCCTCTGGATCCGTGAATATGGGGCAAGAGACACTGAAAGAGCATCGTGCACATGGCAGAGGTGAGGTTGATTTTGATGTAGGCGCTGCAAGCCATCTGGACTTGAAATAAGGTACATGCAAGTGCCAAGTCGGCGGACTATCTCACTTCGCGCCCTCCGTCTGCTGCCACTAAAAGCCCTGTCGGATGCTGAGGAGGGTGGAGCAGGTACAGCATGAAGCAATTCCGCCGGCGAAGGTCCATCTCGTAGGTACGAACGATAGGAGGCGAAAACAATTGCAATGCTTGATCCCTGGTGTGTGCAGAGCGAAGTTTGGCCATCTGCTGCTTTAAGGTTCTGACAAAACGTTCCGCTTCGTCGCTTGACTGTGGACGGAACGGTGCACTAGTGAGATACTATATGTCACTGTGTTCACAGAATGTTTCAAATTCATTTAACTTGAACTGAGGTCCGTTGTCTCACACTATTGCTTCAGGTAAATCTTCGAGGCAAAAAATAAAGGAAAACACCTGAATTCTGCTACGTGACCGCCCGCATCTCGTGGTCGTGCGGTAGCGTTCTCGCTTCCCACGCCCGGGTTCCCGTGTTCGATTCCCGGCGGGGTCAGGGATTTTCTCTGCCTCGTGATGGCTGGGTGTTGTGTGCTGTCCTTAGGTTAGTTAGGTTTAAGTAGTTCCAAGTTCTAGGGGACTTATGACCACAGCAGTTGAGTCCCATAGTGCTCAGAGCCATTTTTTTTTGCTACGTGACGTTGTCGAGTTTACTGGCACAGCAAAAGAAACGTGCTATACGAGTCAATCACAATCAACCAGCGAGTGTTCCAATAAGGTCCCGCAAAGTATATGTGCACACGTGATTGAGATTTAGGCCAAGCAGAGAATTTTTGTGGCGGAGCGGACTGATTTTCCGCACATGCGTGACACTGTGACGTCATCTGCTTTATTTGGGTGCCCATACCCTGCCAAGTACACTGTCGACGCGCTGTTTCGTATGAGCAATCCCACAGTGTCCTTGGTGAAGTAACCGCAACACTTCTTTTTACAAAGCTTTAGGGATCAACACACGTCACTGTCCACCGTCATTTTAAACAAGAATTACACCTTTCTGTACAGCGAGACTATGTCGACGTGCAAAGTATCGGCGCACTGTAAAGTTCTTTATGCTATTCAATGAGTGAGGCCAAGATGTGCGAATGTATATTAGCAAAATGTTAAACTCTGACTCAGCTTCAGTGGACTGTGCAATTTGCTTATAGTTCAGTGGAAAAGACTGAAGCAATTTAGAAACCTGAACATTGATGTGACAACAAAATGCAGCAGAAGCGTCAAAGTCTATATCAGGGCAAATCGGAAGACGTGAAAGTGCCTCCACATTACCATGTCGAGCCATCGGACGATACACAATCTCGTACTGGTATTGAGACAACAACAAAGCCCATCTTTGCAATTTTTGGGCAGTTCGTACAGGAACCGGTTACGTCGGATGAAACAAGAACTGCAAAGGCTTGTGATCCGTCACTAAGCAGAATTTTTTGCCATACAAATAGTGGTGGAATTTGGTGACTCCATACACAATAGCCAAAGCCTCTTTCTCAATTTGTGAATAGTCATACTGAGCTTTGGACAACACTTTTGGTGCGAAAGCGATAGGCTTGCCTTTATCACCAATTCTGTGCGAAAGCACTGCACCGATTCCGTAAGAGGAAGCGTCAACTTGCAATACAACTGGTTTGTCAGGATCAAAGTGAACTAAGCATCGATCACTGAGCAATGCATCTTTAAGTTTTTGAAAAGCTACAGGGCCCTCAGCTGTCCAAACAAAGGGGGCATTCTTGCGACGAAAGAAATGCAATGGAGCCGCTATTTGTGCAGCATTCGGTATGAACAGAATATAATAGTTCATTTTCCCTAAGACTGGCTGCAAATCTGTCATATTGAGAGCAAATCTCGTATGGATAACAAATGAGACTGAAGAGGTTGTACACCTTGACTGTTTATGACATGACGAAGATACTGCAACTCAGGTTTAAAAAAATCACACTTGTCCAGTCTACACTTTAGTCCTGCATCAGACGACACACGAAACAAAGCACGTAAATTTGCGACATATTCTTCAGGTGTACGACCTGCGGCGACAATATCGTTCAAATAGTTTGAACAGTTTGGTAGTTGCGCAGTCAGCTGTTCCAAATACCGCTGGAAAATGGCGGGTGCGGAAGCACTGCCAAAAGGCAAAGGCAAATATTTAGTCAAGCACAACTGAGTATTCACTACACACACTTTTTGAGTTTCTTCACCTAGCGGTACTTGAAGATACGCGTCGCGCAAATCAATTTTCGAAAAGTAGCGTCCATCGCCTAGTCTGTCCATAAGATCTTCTGGGAGAGACAGTGGATAAATATCAATCACAGTTTGTGGGTTGACTGTAGACTTAAGGTCAACACAGAGGCGAATGCGACCTGAAGGTTTGAGGAGCAAAACCAGTAGACTTGCCCACTGACTAGCTTGTATAGGCTCAATAGCTCCGCTATCTTGCAGTTCTTGAAGTTCAGCCGCGACTTTGTCCCGTAATGCAATGGGAACAGTTCTGGTCCGGAAAAATTTCATCTGAGCATTGTCTTTCAGCGTAATATATGCGATAAAATTGTTAGCTTTGCCTACACTATCAGAAAAGAGTACCGTGAATTCTTTTAGGGAGCTAGCTACACTGTCTTTTGCATTGAATACAGTCGCTGACAACACATTGTCCTGAGTGTTAAAGCCAAACAAATCAAATGAATCAAGACCAAATATGTTCTCACACTCGCGTGATTGTAACACAATAAAAGTCACTGTTCGCATATGCTAGCGAAACATGGCAGGCAAATTACACTTTCCGAGAACGGGCATGTTTTGTCCATTATAAGCCGTCAGTTGCATGCTAATTTTAGACAGGCGCGGGGAGCCTGACAGTTCATATGTGTGACGATTTAGCAATGTGACAGAGGCACCCGTGTCCAACTGAAATTTCCCACATTTCCCACAAAGACGTAAATGATCAAAAAGTTTGTTTGACTGGCGTATCACTGAAGAAACCGCACCCCTTGATAGTTTTGCGAATGCCTGTTGCAGACTGAATATACTGCATTAATGACATGGGTCTTGTGACTAGATTATTGTGAGTGGACCGAATTCTTATGTTTGTTCCGTTGCAAACATACGGATTGTATATGTCCTTTCCTACTAAAAGCATAGCAGTGAGCTTATTGGGAGGGGCAGTCTTGGCATTTGCGCGTGAATAACAACGAGGGTAAGACTTAATTCTGTTCGCCTGTGTAGCCGCCTGTTTGGCGAACTGCTCACGTGTCGTAGGGCCCTGTTTACTCGGCGTGACTAGCGCAAGCTGCCTCTGAATGGGCCGATCGCAAACGAGGGATTCAAGCCGACAAATAGCTGGCTGCTCAAATTTATCAGCGGGCAGGGCACCAAAATCATATGGATCTAAGATTTGCACTACCTGCTGGAATGATGGGTCGGACTATTTCAAAATCTGTTCTCTGAGTCTGACGTCAGGTGCATTGTATACAATCGCATCACACAAGATAACACCTGAATATGAAGCACCGCAAGCACATTTGAGGCCGTTGTGGCCGAGCGGTTCTAGGCGCTTCAGTCTGGAACCGCGCGACCGCTACAGTCGCAGGTTCGAATCCTGCCTCGGACATGGATGTGTGTGCTGTCCTTAGCTTAGTTAGGTTGAAGTAATTCTAAGTTCTAGGGGACTGATTACCTCAGATGTTAAGTCCCATAGTGCTCAGAGCCATTTGAACCAAGCACATTTGAATTTACATTTCCTTGTCATACCCCGCAAATCTGTCACCCACTCGCGATAAGTTTGTTATTTGCATTTTTTGCAATTAAAGAATTGATACCTAGCTGCTACGACGTTCACTTGTTGGTTATAATAGTTAGTTAGCGACTCGATAACTTGTTCATAAGTGCGTTCACTCGGAGTGGCGTTAGGAAGGAGTTTGTTGATGAGGCAGAACACTGCACTTCCTACTGTGGATAAGAAATAACGATTTTTCATAGTATTTGGTACTTTGTGAGCGAGTATGTGACCTTCAAGTTGGGACAGCCACTCTAGCCATTCCTCTTCTTGTTCATGAAACTGTCGAAAACGTGGCATAGCAGCTATAATAGGTGGTGCTTGCATCTTGCTAGATGGCGTAATATTCTGGATCAGAAACAAAGTGCAAAAGTTTTGTTTTTCTGTGTAAAATGCAGCCACACACCATCCAACGAACATGACATGATGTTCGCTAAGTAAAAAGACGGCAACAGAAAAAAAGCACAGAAAATATGTCACAAACAGCGCCAATAATTGCTTAAAACATGCTGTAGCATACAATATATAAGATTAAAAAACCCCACTGATGATGGTGATATTTGTCGCCGAAACTAGTTTGGGATAATAAAGAAATAAACGGATAAAAGGTGTTTTGCATAAAAGCGGACTCAATTTGTGATATTACTGTTTTTCTACGCAAACACGGACCAAATGGAAGAGTTCCTAGATAATATTTTTATCTCACAGCCTTCTTGCTCTTGCGTTCTTCATCTTCATGCGGCGCTTTCGTTACGCTGGAACACCCCCGACTTTGTAAGTTTCGCGGCTTACCATGGACGGTCTTTAAGGTGGGCCAATACTCCTTTAGGCTGCTTACCATATTGTTTACATATTCCCTGCCGTTATCGGACTGTAGAATCACTGGAGCACCAAGCTACGTAAATACGTCGATGAGGCTGTAGGCTACTTCTTGCGCTCTCTCTGATTTCAGTGCCCTGAGATCTACAAACTTAGTGAGGTGATATTGATAGACCATTATTAACTTGTACTATGTATCAGAATGGGACTGAAAATCAATGTGATTGATCCATCAACGGGAACCGAATTCCGAAAAAGCATTGGCTTGACCACAGCACGTTTGTAATACTTTTTTGCTTCTTCTGGCAAGGCTCACAAAGGTGAATACACAGCTCAATATCATGATGGGTAATGTTCTTATAGTTGGGTGAAAGTTCTTTCAGCATCTTGTCCTGCCGTTCATGACCAGTAGCCAAATGGCCTTACGGAGTATGTCAAATAACTCGGAATCCGCGACGTCGTACAACAATACGCTATCTTCGTAACGATTAAACAAAGACCCGAACGCCACCGTAAACAGTCGTGGCGGGAAAAAATGGCGGGATTAGGCGTATTATATGCTTTGCCAGCAGACAATCCAATATGCTTTGCCAGCAGACAATCCGGCAATGTACAAAATATCAATCTTTTAACGTTGTGACTTCGATTTTCTGTACGATACCATGGCATTCTATAGAATGGCAGTTTTCACACAATACCGGAAACACACACAACATATATATACAGGGTGTCATAAAAGTCTTTCCCTGATTACATAAATTGATAACTCAGGCTTGAAGTAAGATACAAATATGAAACTGGTGTCTAATTGTTTACAAACTATCAAAGTTTTTTTCACATATCAGCAAACTTCCACATGAGAACCCTTGCTAGCACGTAGCACATATAGGCGATATTCAATTTCCGTCCACACATTAGCCAACATCACTGGAGGGATCGATTCAACGACTGTGGTTATCCGTTGCCGCAGGGTTTCAAGATATGGTACACGTGTTCGGTACACCTCGTGCTTGACATAACCCCATAAAAAGAAGTCTAATGGGATTATGTCAGGAGAGCGTGGAGGCCAAACCGTTGGCCCATCACGACTAATCCATCGCCCAGGAGAGGTCATATCGAGATAGGCACGGACGTCCATACCCCAACGAGGCGGTGCACCGTCTTGCTGAAACAAGACATCGGGGTGATACTGAAGCAGCTGAGGAACAGCACACAGTTGCAACATGTCCCAGATACACTGCAGATGTGATGGTAGCTTCAGCGAAGAAGAATGGCCCGATAATTCGATCGTGCTATAGCGCGCACCAAACATTAACCTTTGGACTGCCTCTGGTGCACTCCATGACCTCGCCAGGGGATTGTGAACCCCAAATGCGCACATTATGGCGATTAACTACTCCACTGACAAAAAAGGTCGCTTCGTCGGAAAAGGCAATTCGTCTGAGATAACCATCATCGTCCTCAATACGTGATAGCATTTCGACCGCAAAGTCATGTCGACGTGTACTATCATTGGGCAACAAGGCCTGAACGATTTACACTTTGCGTGCACGAAACAATAAACGTTTGTGTAAAATGTCGTGGAGAGAGATTTTTGGCATCTGTAATTCACGTGAGGCCCTGCGCACCGATTTCTTCGGACTTCGCAGAAAAGACTGCCTTACAGCTTCCACCCTGTCTGCTGAGGTTCTTGGTCGACCAGACCTCGGAAGCTCAGCAACCGATCCTGTGTTCTTGAACTTCTCATACCAGGCTTTAATGCTCTTGACATCATGTGGATTCCTTCTAAATGTTGTTCAAATGGTTCAAATGGCTCTGAGTACTATGGGACTCAACTGCTGTGGTCATAAGTCCCCTAGAACTTAGAACTACTTAAACCTAACTAACCTAAGGACAGCACACAACACCCAGCCATCACGAGGCAGAGAAAATCCCTGACCCCGCCGGGAATCGAACCCGGGAACCCGGGCGTGGGAAGCGAGAACGCTACCGCACGACCACGAGATGCGGGCACCTAAATGTTGTCTGGAAGTGTGTCTGCACTGTGGTTGGTGATTGTGTCTCATGGTACCACAGGACACATTGTGCCTTCTCCTGATTGGTTAACATGACTTCTTGGGCACTGCACCTCATCCACTACTTACGTACTGCGAACCTAAAACAGAAAAAAAACTTTCATAGTTGTAAACAATTCGACACAAGTTTCATATTTGTATCTCACTTCTAGCCTGAGTTATCAATTTATTTAATCAAAAAATGTTAAAATGGCTCTGAGCACTATGGGACTTAACATCTGAGGTCATCAGTCCCCAAGTACTTAGAACTACTTAAACCTAACTAACCTAAGGACATCACACACATCCATGCCCGAGGCAGGATTCGAACCTGCGACCGTAGCGGTCGCGCGGTTCCAGACTGTAGCGCCTAGAACCGCTCGGCCACTCCGGCCGGCTTATTTAATCAGGGAAAGACTTTTCGGACACCCTGTATATTGCAATAATGTCTGCAACAGTCCAAGCGCAAGTGTGCATGAAACCTTATAAAACTGTATGAAATGTTTAACAAAAGAATTTAAACAGACAATAAAGCCATGGATCAAGTGTTAATCATCATTACTATGTAAAAGGAGCTAAACAAAGGAAGGTAACCTGTTAAGATTTGATCATCAGTTTATGTTGGCGCTATGGGCCACTGGAACAGCGGCGATACATTGAACTGTTCGGTATCCTCGAGACTAGGCCGGCAGCTGGTTGCGCGTTAGGAGAAAACTCATCTAAGCGAGCTGCAGATGGGCTTCGATAGCAGGGAGTGAAAGCCACCGACCCAAAGCCGTCCGAGGGACCCCTTTACGTGTCTAAAAGTTGACATGGTTCATAGAACCGTGCCTGTGGCTTATTTCGATGTTAAATAAAATCAAGTGTGGGAGAGCTAATAAATTTTGGTAGGCATTTTAGCAAATCAGCGTATAATAGTTATAAATTAAAAATAGTAGTAGTTCGTGGCCATACCAGGAAAACAACGTAAGAAAGTAAAAATATATATATTATGTAAAAGCCATTAGTACATATTGGATACAAACGATACAACAAAATTCCTTTAAAATATGCCAACTGTGAATGTGTAATCAGATAAAACAAGAGTTGGACACGAAGTAGGTTGCTGTCACTCATTCAACAGAGGAGCTATACAATCAAAAAACAATCTGTTTTTGTTTTCACTGCGAATTGACCATTCAGCAAATCCTTAGAGTTAAGGTCAGAATGTTTATAAATTTCGACTTCTACTAAAATACTGATTTTGCGCTCTTTATCGACTATATACAAAATTTTCATATCAAGTATAGTGGCGAGGGGGGTGAGGTGGAGGGGGAAAGTGTGTTTTCCAGCTTTAAGATGTTTTGCAAAATTTGACTTATAAGATTTATCAGCAAATTTGTTGAGTAATTGCCCGCGAAAACGGATTTTTGAAATCCCTCGCTCTTTGTCCTATAGAAGAGTTCGCACACACATTTAATTGAATTTTATATATCCCAGATTTGAGATATCTGCCGGTTGTAGGCTTTTTGTTATGTGTAAAAGTCAACTTAGTGACAGTATTCGTGATAAAGGCCACATTGAGGTCATATTTTCTTAACAATTCGGCAATCCGATATGACATGTCCCCTAGGAAGGGAACTGTAAAATGTTTTTCTCCTGGTGACATCATCTTTATTAAGTAAAGAAGAAGACTAGGCTTATGAAAAAACTGCATCAGGCTAAAACGAATAAGCATACCAATTCCTGTTTACCAATTGGATTTAGGTAACAGATTTTTTTTGCTTTCTCACGATGTCTTCACGGTATAGCCACAAACTACTACTTATTTTTAAAGTGTAACTGTCACACGCTACCTTGCTAAAACGCCTACCAACGTTGTTTGGCTCTCACACACTAGGTTTTACTTACGAGGAGAACACGGCAAATGTCATCACCCGATTTACCAGAACCTATCCCCAATGGAGCAAGTGTCGAAATAAGCGAACAGGTGTCTTGGCTTATCCGTCGATACTCCGACCGTTTCTGAGAAAAATACTCTCAAAGTTTCCGCCGTAGTTTATACACGGATAAGCCAAAACATTATGACCACCGCCCTCCGCGAGGCTAGATGTTGCCTCGTGGCGTTGCGGGAACATGAATCGATAAGGAAAGTATAAAAGTGGATCAAATACGTATAGGGAACGGTTCTAGCGACGACACGGGCCGTAACTGGGGATATTACACACATCAGAAAAAGTTTTGCATCACGCTGGTTTCCAGAACTCCTGAAGATAGACGTTAACTGTGGATATTGTATCACAGACACAGTCACTTTGACTGTTCAGAGATGTAATTAAACCCGCCCAAAGATGTAAACAACCATGCATGAGCAGCGCCTATTAGACGGAGGGGGTCCGACAGCCGTTCAGTTCCAGTCATTCCACCAGGAAGGAGGTACACGGCTCCTGTTATCTATAGTTCAACCATGCCTAGACAAACAATACCGTGGTTCTACCGCGTCCGCATTGTTACTTTGTGCCAGGAACAACTTTGTGCCTCTCAACAAGGGAAGTGTCCAGGCATCTCGCAGTGAGCCAAAACGATGGAGGAGATACAGAGAGACAGGAACTGTCGATGACATGCCTCGCTCAGGCCGCTCAAGGGCTACTACTGCAGTGGATTGCCGCTATCTATGGATTATGGCTCGGAGGAACCCTGACAACAACGCCACCATGTTGAATTATGCTTTTCGTGCAGCCACAGGACGTCGCGTTACGACTCAAACTGTGCGCAATAGGCTGCATGATGCGCAACTTCACTCCCGACGTCCATGGCGAGGTCTATCTTTGCAACCACGACACCATGCAGCGCAGTACATATGAGCCCAACAACATACAGAATGGACCGCTCAGGATTGGCATCACGTTCTCTTCACCGATGTGTGTCGCATGTGCCTTCAACCAGACAATCGTCGGAGACGTGTTTGGAGGCAATCCGGTCAGGCTGAGCGCCTTAGGCACACTGTCCAGCGAGTACAGCAAGGTGGAAGTTCCCTGCTGTTTTGGGGAAGCATTATGTGGGGCCGACGTACTCCGCTGGTGGTTATGGAAGGCGCCATAAGGGCTGTACGATACGTGAATACCATCCTCGACCGATAGTGCAACCATATCGGCAGCGAATTGGCGAGGCATTCGTCTTCATGGACGACAATTCGCACCCCCATCGTGCACATCTTGTGAATGACTTCCTTCAGGATAACGACATCGCTGAACTAGAGTGACCAGCAGGTTCCACAGACATGAACCCTATCGAACATGCCTCGACGAATACAGGCATGCATAAATGTAAAGGACGTACTACTGGGTATTAGAGGTACCGGTGTGTACAGCAATCTGGACGACCACATCTGAAGGTCTCGCTGTGTGGTGGTACAACATGCAATATGTGGTTTTCATGAACAATAAAAAGGGCGGAAATGCTGTTTATGTTGATCTCTATTCCAATTTTGTGTACACGTTCCGGATCACTCGGAACCGAGGTGATGCAAAACTTTTTACAATGTGTGTATTATTACCCAGAGCCTGTGAACGAAAAAGGTGTAGCTGGTCGACTGTTCACATGCTACTGTAGTGAGCATCTATGAAAAGTGCTAGAATGACAACGAAACAACCAGTGGGCGATAAGCGGTTGGACGTCCATGACTCTATACAGAACGTGGGACTTGCAGGCTTGCCTGCTCTGTAAATCAGGATAGGTGGTGACTTGTGGCATATCTGCCGAAAGGGTAGAATGCTGGTGCATGCACAAGTGTTCCGGAGCACACCGTTCACCGTACATTGTTGAACATGGGGCTCCTTAGCAGACGCCCCTACGTGTTCACATGTTGCCCCAACGACATCGTCAATTACTATTGCAGTGGCCATACGATCATCGAGACTGGATCATGGCTCAATTGAAACGCGTCGCCTCATCGGATGATTCACTTGTTTGCTGCACCAGGCCGATGGTCGTCTCCACAAATGCCATCATCCCCGCGAATGACGGTTCGAAATGTGCACCTCGCGAAGGACACAGGCTGCTGGGAGCAGTATTATGCTATGCAAGACATTCTGCTGCGCTCGCATGGGACCTGTGCTAGTAATCGAAGGCACGCTGACATCTGTTTACCACTAGTCCCGCTTAATGCTCGATGTCTCCCGTCGGGAATATCATCTTCCAGCAGTATATTTGTCTGTGTCTCAAAGCCAGAACCGTGCTACAGTAGTTTGAGGAGCATGATAGTGTACCCACGTTGATGTCTTGGCCACGAAATTCGCTTGATGCGAATCCAATGAAACCCATATGGGTCGCTATCAGGCGCCACCACCGCGTACACATATCAGCTGCCCGCTGTTTAAGGAAATCACGTGACTTATGCGTGGACATCTGGTCCGACGTACCTCCACAAACCTACCAACATACTGTCGAATCCATGAGACGCAGAATCAGTGACGTAATGCTTTTCAAAGATGGAACAACAAGTTATTAAGCAGGATGTCATAATGTTTTGGCTCGTCAGTGTATACCTTTTAAAGGAGATAAGTTTAACCGCTCCGGGGACATAGTGGATAGCGTCGCGACATTTCATTTTTGCTCCCCATGTTCGAAACTCGGTTGTCGGTTTTATTTTATTTTCTTTATCTACCAATTTCTATAGAAGATTACTATGCGAATGTTTCGTATCAAATTGTGGGATACGAGGGCGTTATAGTAATTGTGAAATTGGAGCTGTGTTTCGCAATAAGTGTCATAAATTTACTATATTATTTACTATCATTTGTCTATGGAATTTTGAGTGTTGCAATCTTTTTAACTGCTCCTGTTCTTATATTTCATCCTTATATCAATTTTTATGTTGATTCTTACATTTTATTCTTCTTCAGGAAGTTATGGTGCATGCCCTCCGATTGCACCGATCATAGGAGCATTGGACACAGAAATTCCGAACACCACGAGCACCGCGCGAAGGCAGGTATGCCACAGTGGATTTCTTCGTTTGAATCTCATTAGGGAGAAAAACATCTTTAACATTGCTGAACATTTCATGTATTGCCAATAATTTCACGGCGAACCACGCATAAGGATCATTTTTCCGAAAACTGGTGCTGTAGATACACTACATAAATTTTATCGAAAATATTTCAAACAATTTCCTCATCCAATTATTGTTTTTTGAATTGATTCAACAGACATTTATTAGTTGTATAGGGACAGCATTGTTGCAACATACAATTGAAAAAAATTCATGTAGTAATCTTCTACGGACATGACTAGATAAAAGAAAAACAAAAACAAATTTAAAATAATAACCGGGTTTCGAACGCGGGGCACAAATGTGTGACGCCACGACGCTAGGCATTGTACAACCGCTTTGGTTCAACTTATTACGAGCTAAAAGCTGTGTAAACTATCTCGAAAACTTTGACCGCCGTTTTCTCAGAAACGATCGAGTATTTAGGGATAAGTCGGGAAACGTGTTCCCTTATTTTGATTCATCTTTCACCGAGCGAAGCTTCTGGGAAATCGGGTGATGGCACTTGCCGTGTTCTCCTCTTTAGCATTTAGATATGCTACACCTACGCTTCTACACACCAAGTCAACTTGTAAAACCGCGCTTGGGCCCCTCGTACGCCTTTGGGTCGGCGGTGTTCACTCCTTTCTATTGAAACCGGAGTGCAGCTCTCTTGCGGTTCCCGGTAACGCGTGTCCAGCGGCCGGCCTCGCCTCCAGGCTTCTGAACAGTTCAAAGAATCGCCGCTCTTCCAATGGCTGATGGCGCCATCATAAACTGATGATAAAATCTGAACAGTTTACCTCCCTTTGTTTAGCTCATTTAACACAGTAATGATGTTATATTTTATATGTCTGTTTACTTAACACTTGAAACATGGTATTATAGTCTGTTTAAACGCTTTTGTAATATTCTTATATGGTTTTATAAGGTTTAATGCACACTTGTCCTTCAATTGTTGCACACTTTATTACAGTTTATAATTACATGCTGTATATAGGTTTGTTCAATGCCCTCTATGTCATCAGTATTGTAAGGCGTCGGATTTTATGGAGCAATTCTGGACGTTTTGATGACTCATTGTCCTGCTGGAATTGCCCAAGTTCCTCGTAATACACAATGGGCATGAATGGATGCAGGTGATCAGACAGGACGTTTACGTACGTATCACCTGTCAGAGTCGTATCTAGCCTAATAAGGGCTCCCGTATCACTCCAACTGCACTCGCCCCACACCATTACAGAACCTTTACCAGTTTGTACAGTCCCCTGTTGACATGCAGGGTCCATGGAATCATGAGGTTGTCTCCATACCCGTACACGTCCATCCATTCGACACAGTTTGAAACGAGACTCGTCCAACCATGCAACATGTTTCCGGACATGAACAGTCCAATGTCGGTGTTGTCGGACCAAGGCGAGGCGTACGGCTTTGTGTCGTGCAGTCATCAGGGGTACACGAGTGGGCCTATGGTTCGCACGCTGACACTTGTTGATGGCCCAGCACTGAAATCTGCAGCAGTTTGCGGAAGGGTTGCACTTCTTTCACGTTGAACGATTCTCTTCAGTCGTCGTTGGTGCCGTTCTTGCAGGATCTTTTTCCTGCCAAAGCAATGTCGGAGATCTGATGTCGTACCGGATTCCTGATGTTCTTCTTACATGAAAAAAATCACACTGAAGCTCCAAAGAAAATGGTACAGGCATGAGTATTCAAATACAGAGATATTTAAACAGGCAGAATACGGCGCTGCGGTCTTCAACGCCTATGTAGGACAACAAGTGTCTGCTGCAGTTGTTAGATCGGTTATTGCAGCTACAATGGCAGGTTATCAAGACTTAAGTGAGTCTGAACCTGGTATTATAGTCGGCGCACGAGCGATGGGACACAACATCTCCGAGGTAGCGATGAAGTGGGGACTTCCCCGTACGACCGTTTCACAAGTCTACCGTGAACATCAGGAATCCGGTACGACATCAGATCTCCGACATTGCTTTGGCAGGAAAAAGATCCTGCAAGAACGGCACCAACGACGACTGAAGAGAATCGTTCAACGTGACAGAAGTGCAACCCTTCCGCAAACTGCTGCAGATTTCAGTGCTGGGCCATCAACAAGTGTCAGCGTGCGAACCATAGGCCCACTCGTGTACCCCTGATGACTGCACGACACAAAGCCGTACGCCTCGCCTTGGTCCGACAACACCGACATTGGACTGTTCATGTCCGGAAACATGTTGCATGGTTGGACGAGTCTCGTTTCAAACAGTGTCGAATGGATGGACGTGTACGGGTATGGAGACAACCTCATGATTCCATGGACCCTGCATGTCAACAGGGGACTGTACAAACTGGTAAAGGTTCTGTAATGGTGTGGGGCGAGTGCAGTTGGAGTGATACGGGAGCCCTTATTAGGCTAGATACGACTCTGACAGGTGATACGTACGTAAACGTCCTGTCTGATCACCTGCATCCATTCATGCCCATTGTGTATTACGAGGAACTTGGGCATTTCCAGCAGGACAATGAGTCATCAAGACGTCCAGAATTGCTCTTCTGGGTTTAAACACTTCAGCTGGACATCTAACTCCCCAGACATAAACATTATTGAGCATATCTGGGATACCTTGCAATGTGCTTTTCAGAAGAGATCTCCACCCCCTCGTACTCTTAAGGATTTGTGGACAGCCCTTCAGGATTCATGGTGTCATTTCCCTCCAGCACTACTTCAGAAATTAGTCGAGTCCATGCCACGTCGTGTTGCCGTACTTCTGCGTGCTCGCAGGGGCCCTACGCGACGTTGGGGAGGGGTATCAATTTCTTTGGCTCTTCCGTGTAGAACAGAACTTGTATTTTAATTACGCAAAGAAATCGAGTAAAAGTTATTTAGAACACTGATATATGCGGACAATGAGGATGACGTTGCTAATCGCCTATATTGAATGCCCAAGGGATAATTGGGAACTAGCGGGCTGCTCCCGCGGTGCGTAACGGCGACGGAACAGCGTTTTTACATGGGCTGCCTCAGGGCAGTGTCGTTAGAGGAGGACGCGTGCCGGGGTCCACGGCACAGCGGGGGACGCAGGCCTCTTAGTAGTACTCGTTTATATGGGCTCGGGCCATTGAGAGTTTGCACACGGTGGAGTGGGAAGTAAAGTCTGTTGTGGCGAAATGGCACCAGCACAGCTGCAGTCCAATGGCCACAGCTTAAATTTCAAAAACCAACAGCCATTGGCTCTTCTGAAAAACTAGGCAGGAGTTCTTTCGCAATAGCGGAGCTGTTAGTTTTGTGTAAAGAGCAGCTAAAGAGCAGGGTTGTGAGCCTTCTCCAGGAGCGGAGAGGACGTGTCTCGATTTGCGCCATCTTGTGCTCAACAGAGGGACACTTAGGCTGCGACTGATTATCGAGTAGATGTACCAGCGCGTCTCTATGAACTGTATATTCGTCACTCTGCAAGCAGTGGGGGGATATTAAGAGCCTGTAAGAGCAGTTGGACAGTAGAAGGGCTTTTTTTATTTTCTCGTGCTTGTAGTGAGACTGTCTTTATCTGGCCAGTGGGTAATCTGCTGATCTCACTCGCACACCGTACATCTACATCTACATCTACATTTATACTCCGCAAGCCACCCAACGGTGTGTGGCGGAGGGCACTTTACGTGCCACTGTCATTACCTCCCTTTCCTGTTCCAGTCGCGTATGGTTCGCGGGAAGAACGACTGCCGGAAAGCCTCCGTGCGCGCTCGAATCTCTCTAATTTTACATTCGTGATCTCCTCGGGAGGTATAAGTAGGGGGAAGCAATATATTCGATACTTCATCCAGAAACGCACCCTCTCGAAACCTGGACAGCAAGCTACACCGCGATGCAGAGCGCCTGTCTTGCAGAGTCTGCCACTTGAGTTTGCTGAACATCTCCGTAACGCTATCACGATTACCAAATAGCCCTGTGACGAAACGTGCCGCTCTTCTTTGGATCTTCTCTATCTCCTCTGTCAACCCGACCTGTCCCACACTGATGAGCAATACTCAAGAATAGGTCGAACGAGTGTTTTGTAAGCCACCTCCTTTGTTGATGGACTACATTTTCTAAGGACTCTCCCAATGAATCTCAACCTGGCACCCGCCTTACCGACAGTTAATTTTATATGATCATTCCACTTCAAATCGTTCCGCACGCATACTCCCAGATATTTTACAGAAGTAACTGCTACCAGTGTTTGTTCCGCTATCATATAATCATACAATAAAGGATCCTTCTTTCTATGTATTCGCAATACTTTACATTTGTCTATGTTAAGGGTCAGTTGCCACTCCCTGCACCAAGTGCCTATCCACTGCAGATCTTCCTGCATTTCGCTGCAATTTTCTAATGCTGCAACTTCTCTGTATACTACAGCATCATCCGCGAAAAGCCGCATGGAACTTCCGACACTATCTACTAGGTCATTTATACATATTGTGAAAAGCAATGGTCCCATAACACTTCCCTGCGGCACGCCAAAGGTTACTTTAACGTCTGTAGACGTCTCTCCATTGAGAACAACATGCTGTGTTCTGTTTTCTAAAAACTCTTCAGTGCAGCCACTGTATCGAACGCCTTCCGGAAGTCAAGGAAAATGGCAATACCAGAGCAGTTCACATAGGGGAGTATTACGGACAATATTAGTCCAAGTGAGTTGTCAGGTTTCAGAGATGCAGCGAGCGCCTACTAACGGTGCAGGAGCCGCAATCAGACAGTCAGCAACAGTCGCTTTCACTGTCGTTTTGGATATGGTGATACCGCAGCTCGGCAGAATGTACGGCCTTAATTCAATAAATGCGTTGATTTCCTTGTCATTGTGCTGTATTCAAAAGCTGTCAGATTAATTTGAGAGTTGGTTACTTTCCTTGCTATAACTCGACGACGTCCCGTTTGTCAGTATTTAGTCAGATCGCGTTGCATAATTTGTTTAAGAGGGCGAAAAGTTCAATACGAATTAGTACCATGCCAGACAGAGAGAGAGAGTTAAGGATAAGAGATATTCTTGTCAATTGAGACTTCTAACTGAATCAAAAAATGATTTTGATACTAAATTTTGTAAATATTTAGATATAAATTCTGTTTTCTTCTTATAATTTCCCACCCCTTCCAGTATGTTGGCTGACTTTCGTAGCATATACTGTGTACGGTTTGTGATTTGACAGCTCATTGTTTGCTGCTCATCGCTCATATCATATTTCTAGCAATGTCACTCTATTTTATTGATTTTGTAACAAAATGTATCACATGGCTCTCAAGCTTAACTACTTTACATTTGATTTAACAATCACATTTTACTTCTACTGTTCAATCTTTGTACATTTCTTTTTAACATACGTGTTTTACATGTGCATTTTTTGCCAATCCTTTCTAGGACGCTGCCATCCGATTCTTATTTTGACGTTGGCTACCACTCCATAGAGTGTCGCGCGGGTGTTATGGGAAACCCATGTTTCATCTCCTGTAACACTCTGGTGAACGAACGTGTTGCCATCCCTTTTGTAACCCTCCCATAACGCTAATGCAGCAACCATTCTCGCGTCTTTCTGGTCATCCGTGAGCACGCGTGGCACCCACCGTGCACAGATTTTGTGGTACTCAAATTGCTGAGTGACAACTTCGTGTACAGTTGAACGAGACACTTCCTAACATCGTTCGTTGCATGTCGCTAATCGTGACCCGTCGATTCTCTCCGGTGATGCGATACACCTTTTGTTTCAGCGGATCTGTGATGACGGAGGATCGCCCTAATCTTTCTTCGTCATGAACATCTGTTCTCCCATTCTTAAACATTATGCACCACTTTCGGACACTGGCTGCATTCGTTACACCTTCTCCATAAACGGTGACACGTCTGCGGTGAATGTCACATGGTCTATTATTTTCCACCTGCAGAATCCCACCTCACAGTCGGTGGGATTCGCAGTCAGTACAGCCACGGTCACCCTTATCTCTCCACGTATCACCTGACGAGATCTGACTTATAGCGGTATGTAGCAACTGTTCGCAACACCAAAAACCAATAAGTGACTACCGCAAGACAGGTGATCGGACTTTAAGTGCAAACGTTCTTACTTTATGGACTGCCCTCGTACTTCAGAACCACAAATCTTGTACGTATATTGATTGACTGCGCTGTGTACGATGAATGGAGCTTGTTCCCTCGACGCTGCAGCAATTTCTGCCAAACTGTTTATGGCTAAGAACCCATCGAGCGTCAAGGTTTTTTTTTATTTGTTTAGGGGCTGGGAATTATCATTAAAATATACGGCTGTATTTACAAGCTGCCTACTTTCACAGTATTGCAGTGTACATTCGTAAGTACTAATTCGGACGAAACTTAGAAGAGTGTTCCTGGAGCCACTCTGTAGCAATTCTGGACGTATGGAGTGTCCTGTTGGAATTGCCCAAATCCGTCGGAATGCACAATGGATATGAATGGATGGAAGTGATTAGACAGGATGCTTACGTACGTGTCACCTGACAGAGTCGTATCTAGACATCTGACGACTTTAGATGACGGTAAATGACAGCATCGTGCGCAAACAACCTAAGACGGATACTCAGATTGTATCCTATGTTGTTAATATGGATAAGGAACAATAGAGGGCCTATAACACTTCCTTGGGGAACACCGAATATTACTCGATGACTTTCCGTCTATTACTACGAACTGTGACCTTTCTGACAGGAAATCACGAATCCAGTCGCACAACAGGCGATATTGCATAGTCACGCTGTTTGGTTAGAAGACGCTTTTGAGGAACGGTGTCGAAAGCCTTCTGGGAATCAAATATGGAATCAATTTGACATCCCTTATCGATAGCATTCATTACTTCATGAGTAAAAGAGCTAGTTGTGTTTCACGAGAACGATATTTTCTGAATCCATGCTGACTGTTTGTCAAGAAATCGTTTTCTTCGAGGTACGAATACAGTATGTATTCCAAAATCCTACTGAAGGTCATCCTTTCTTCCAGTGTTGTAACTATGCACTTCGCTGTTATTTTTGAACTGGAATAGACTATTAATTAAAAACTTCGTAAGTGAATATAGGTATTATGAAGGTGCTGTAAATATCCCTAGTTCCTTAAATAAATGTCTGCAAGGCGATCTTGAGTGAGCTCATCTATTATTCTGGTTACACGCATCTGTGCAACGAATACCTTTTTCCTTAATGATGAATTACCCCAAAATATGATGCCATATGAATGCAGTGAGTGAAAATTGGCATAGTAGGCTAAATTACTGATATGCTCATTACCAAAATTTGCAATAATCCTAATAACATATGCAGCTGAACTCAAACATTTCAGCAGGTCATCAATTTGTTTCTTCCAATTCACTTTCTCATCAATGCACACATCCAGAAATTTTGAATATTCTGTCTTAGCAACAGACTTCTTTTTAAAGTCTATACTTATTACTGGTGTTAAGCCATTTACTGTACAGAACTGTATATACTGTGTTTTCTCAAAATTTACTGAGAATCACTTAATAATTTTCTGAAAGACATTATTTACGATTTCTTCAGCTAATTCTGTGATTATTATCTTGTATCATCAACAAATAGAACTAGCTTTGCATTTTCATGATTATAGAGTGGCAAGACATTAATACATACTAAGAACAATAAGGGACTCAGGACTGGATTTTATGGGACACAGTTCTTGATATGTCCTCAGTTAGAGGACTCTGTTGATTTTTGTAGACTATCTGTACTGTTAATGTGAATATTCTGCATTCACCCAGTTAAATATGAATTAAACCATTTGTGGGCTGTCCCATCCATACCGCATTACTTAAGTTTATCTAGAAGAATTTCATGATCCACACAGTCAAAAGTCTTTGAGAGATCACTAAAAATCCCAATGGGTGTTGTTAAGTTATTTAGAGCATTTAATATTTCATCAGTGAAAGCATATATGACGTTTCCTGTTGAAAAGCATTTCTGAAAACTAAATTACCATTTTTGTAGTACTTCATTTTTATAGATATGTGAAGGTACTCTTGAATACATAACTTTTTTAAGAATTTTGAATAAAGCTGTCAGAAGTGAATTGCGCAGTAGTTGTTAGTATCAGACCAATCATCCTTTTTATGCAATGGTTTAACAGTAGCACATTTCAGTCTACCTGGAAAAAAATGCCCTGTTCCAGTGAGTCACTACATATTTGGCTGAGAATCCTACTTAACTGTTTGGAACAAGATTTTAGTACTCTGTTGGAAAGGCCATCAGGTCCAGGTGAGCTTTTACTTTCGAGTGAATTTATTATTATCCTAATTTCAGTAGGAGAGGTGGGTTGAACTTCAGTTTTATCAAACGGCACAGATATTGCTTTTTCCATACACAGCCTTGCATTTTTTATTGAACAGCTGTATCGTATTTTCTATACAATACTTGAAAATGATTATTAAACAAAATTTACTTCTCAATTTTTGTAAAAAACTTGTCACCGAATCTGATAAAAAATACAGTCTTCCTGTGTTCTTGGTTGCACTGTTTCCGTTTTAATAATATTCCGGACTCTTTTAATTTCTTTATCCGAGGTGCCCCATACTTCCGAAATTTTTAATAACTTTTCTTAATACAGTGCAGTAGTTTTTATAATGTTTGGCTGTGTCAGGATCATTACTCCTTCTAGGTATATTACATTTACTTTTTCTGCTTACAAGATATTTTTATCCCTTTAGTAAGCCATAGCTTTTTAGATGGTTTCTTACAATTATGCTTCGCTGTTTTCTTAGGGAAATTGTTTACAAATATATTCACAACGGTATCATGAAATAGGTTAAACTTTAAATCAGCAACAGGTTCCCTCCCTGTACACCTCATCCCAGTCTAAATGTTGCAAACTTCCCCTAAAATTTGCAACTGTAAATCGTTAGTTGAATGTACTATTTTGGAGGACTGTTTTGCATTACTAAATGGAGCAATGTCAACTACTGTAACTAGCTGTACATGATGACCAGAAAGACTATTCTTAACAGGAAAAGTTTTTATTTGGTTAAATTTATCTTGGTCTATAAAATCATTATCTATCCGTGTACTGATTTCCTGTATTTCCCGAATAAGAAAATCAATAACTGATGTCAAATTGAAAGAACCAAGTAATACTTCAAGGTCAAGCTTTCTATCGGACTCTTCCAGAAAACCTACATTGAAATACACACAAACAATAATTTGCTTCCCTCTGTCTGATATATGGCACAACAAATAAGCCAAGTTACTTTTCAGAAATAGCTGAAAATTTCTCAGTGGGGACCTATACACAGCTACAGTTACAAAAGTACCATTATATAGGCTGAGCTCACAGGCACATGATTCTGTATGTTTATCTACACAGAATTTTTAGTTTCTATATTTTTCACACTATGATAAATTTTAGCAGATATGGCAATCCCTGCTCTCTTCACAGTGTCTCTACTTACATGTGCTGAACGCTTACATCCACCAACATTTACCTTTTCCATATCTGTGATTATATGATGTCCAGACAGCCATAGTACATTTATTCCACCTTCAGTTTTTAAATCTTCTAAACAAACAAGAAGCTCATCTACCTTGTTTTTTAATCCCCTGATATTCTGATGCAATACGCTAACATTATTTTTCACTGTACTTTTATGAGAATCCTGTGATAATTTAAAACTTCTGATACCTGCCTGTCTGAGGTTCTCATTAAGCTTAATTTCATTCAGTGTTGAATCACTGGACACTGATCTTAGCCTAAAAGAAAGAGGTACTCCCATTAGTTTCAGTGTCCCCCCACCTTAAATATTTTGCTATCATCCCTGCCAATTTACCCTTTCCTTTCTCACTTAGATGCAGGTCATGTCTTGTGAATTCCCACGTACCAATAGTAGCAACAGGTTTGCGACATTCTGTAGGAAGCCCTGGCGCAGTCCGCACATGCTAGAATATTGAAATCGTGGAGATAAGTAGTTAATTCTGAAATAACTGTCAATTAAGTTACTATTACACCGTAAGGAAGTTAAGTAGAGTCTGCTTCATTTTATCTATTGAATTTTTCGCTTGTTTCAACTTATTTATCGAAAAGAAATACTAACGGCAGGTTTCCACGTACTTTAGACGAAAGTTTTCATAGAAATTTAAGTCATTTGCGTAAGTATTAAGCCAAGCATTTAGTTTGTTTTCGTTACACATGTAATTAGTAGTCCAGTATCTACTCGGGGAATTAAAGGTTTTATGTTCTACTTTTTATTTCTTTTCAAAACGCTTAAATTCCATATTGCTCATACGCGATGTTTGGCCTAATTTTTTGGGTATACAGGTTTTGAGTTTTAACGTTGTTTAAAGTGAATTACGTTACTATATTAATACTATACAAGTATATTCGTGTTCCACATATCTTTAATGACTAGATAATTTTTGTAAACACCATGAAAGAGAAGTGTTTGATCTGCCACAGGAAATTTAGTTCTAGGGTTCTATGCACCTGTTGTAACAGATGGTTACATTGGTAGGAATGCAGTGGCATGGGAACTGGCGAAGTAATTGGGTGTCTTATATTGTACTACAAAGTATGTTTATGGAAAAGGAAAATAGCTGAAGAGGAAGGGGACATTAGAGCCCGTAAGGCTGAAATGGATAGTGCTAGGGAGGAACTGAAGAGGTTAAGGGGAGATAAAGGTGGAAATAGGTGGGAATTGGTAGCAAAGAACAGGGCCACAGAAAGAAAACAGTACCTGACAGTTTCATCATTGGCATAAACAATAGATTTGCCTTGCTGCCGCAGCTAAGGAGGAGGCTCAAGCAGATGCAAGTTTAGTTAATACTCAACAGACTTTCACCAGGAAACCAACTGTTTAAAAAAAGTAGAAAGTAGGAGGAAAGATCTGTTGTTAGGTAGTAGCCATGAAAGAGATGTGGACCAAATCTTGCAGGAAAAATTAAGTGACAGGTACTAGGTCACAAGTATTTTTAAGCTCAGTGCCTCTCTCAGCCAAGTGATAGAGGATGTAGGATCATTGAGTTAGGGTTTCACAAAGCAGGATCATGTTGTGATAGTGAGTGGAGCGGTAAACAGTATTGTTAGGGATTAGGGCGACAATATTGAATGTGACTTGGATAAAATAGCCTCTACAACGAACAGTACAAATGTTGGCTTGGTTCCTGTTTTCATGCAGTATGATCGGCCCCAAGTGAACAGTTCTGTCAGAAGGGTCATTATGGAGTTAGATCAGCTGCTTCGGATAGATACTCTGTCAGACGTGGGTTTGGTTCCTGTTAGCTTATTTCTCTCATTGTGACAATGAGATCGTACAGTCTGACACGTTATTCTGTTAGGGTAAAAATTTCCATTTGCGCTTTTAAATTTGTATTCATCAACAGGGGTTCTGGAGTTCAGTACATCAAATCCATTTTTTATGACTTTTACAACCGAACTCAGGAGTGTTGTGATAAATGGCATGCGCTACAGTGAGAGAAAGCAACTCATCTGGTTTCCTTACGTTTTGCCTTTCCATAGCAGCAATAAACAAATGCTTCGTAGTTACTGTATGGGTATAATGTAAATCTACGCCAGTGTTTTGAAGTTCAGCTACCTTAATGAACGGTTATTTTGTGAGCAAACTTCCAGGTTTAATCGATAACCATAGTAAAGCATATGATTCCGTAAGAATTTTAAGGCATAAGGCGGGCCACAAAAACCCTTACTTTCCTTTTTGCCTTGATGGATTTTCTATCCCTAAGTTATCAAATGTAACTTTTAGATTCTCTATAGCTCTTCTGTTTGATGGTCCCAGATCACACACAATTGCTCTCACTTTAAATTGAACATTTTCTATTACTTGAATTGTTTCAGTCAACAAGTTTTTAGAAACGGCTTTGTCAAAGGTATAGTAAATGCATAGCATCCAATTTCCTACCAAACTTCTGATGGCCATAACTTAAGCAAAGTTGTGTGGTCCTCTGATAATGTCCTAAGCCTGGTCAAAACATAGATCAGCGTTTACTTTCATTTCATCACAGCTAAGAACTAAGTCTTTTTCAAATTTTGTTATCAATTTTGATTTAGTTTTCAGAACATTGAGGCTTAAATCAGTAAAAACTTCTCTTAATAGCGACTTCATTAGGAAGAGAATATTTCAATACGACGCTGGCAAAACATAACGCTTCATAAGATAGGCAACGTAAAGTCGCAGCCTTTAGAATATCTTCAGATGGCCGGTTAGTATATCATCCTTTCATAACCACTTGTTTATGACAGTCAGTAAAAGAGCCCAGCGTCACTTTTGGAACATGTTTTAATCTCAGTAACTCAGCTCTGCATCGATACAGACGATCCTATAAAGCTGTATTCTTTTGCCTAAATCTTTTATTGCTCTTTCCATAATTTCGACTGGTGGCGAAAGCACACATTGTCGCATTCACAGCAGTGTTTGTTGTCAAGGCTTACTTTTTCTCTAGTAGACAGTGCTTCATTAGTTAGTAATATATATATACCCGTGAAATATGTTCAGTTTCTTTACGGCAGCTTTGCCTTTCGAAGGAATATTCAACAATTCACTTTTCAAATCCCTTTCATAACGCGAATCAGTAAAATGTAGCGTACACAAGCATTTTCAACTGAAAACGAATCTGCACGTTTAAAAGCGTTTATCCATTTACGTTTCGTCTTATTTTTTCATTTCTTTTCTTTTTTTTAGGAAATATATGAAACCTATCTTCTTTAATTCCTAACTTACTTTTTTGTCTGTTATGGTTAGTACAACTGGCGATCGTGCAGGAGACCATTATTTTTTACTTAAACTCTTACTCTAAAAATCCCTCAGTACACTGATAATTACAGCATAACTTTGTACTCAATCACCAGTCACTAATAAAAATTCGAACTACCGTAAGCAACGAATAAAGTCTTCTCCGTTTCCAAGCAGCGTCAGTTCGAAATTGACGCGGCTTGAAAACCGAGAATATTTTATTCAGACATGCCGCCGCAAAAGACCCCGAGGACACATGCCGTAAACGCGCTCGCAAACGCGATCACAGCATAATACTCTATGGTAATTGCAGGCTACTGAGCGCTGATCGGGTTCACTCTAACGTCATTGGCGCGGTTTGCTACTGCGCCCTTACCTATTATCCGTAGTGTGATCTAACCAAGAGTTCTATACAACTACATGCGTGACGCCATTTATTTTGAAACATTTTGCTATAAGATAAATGTGATGAAGAACACACTGTATTGCTAGTATTTTCTGCGGAATATCAACTTCTTCCAACTTTTATCTCACCAAAGCAACGACACCGGGCTTGTGACCAGTCATTGCTGGAGCTTTGTTGTGATCTAGGAAAGTCTTTCCTAACAAAGGTCATGTTTGTCATTCTAATTTCTAAGCAAGAAAATATATCATCAGTCATGCCATGCACTGGGGTCAAACCAAGGAGTTCCTCCATCACATTTAACTCAGTGTCAACATCTTTCACAAACATGGTAGATCACTAGCAATTTCATTTATCCATGACACAAAATTCATGTAATACACCTGTCACTCTTTTCTCTGACACCTACTTCACCGAATAATATATATTTGTAACTTCCTGGCAGGTTAAAGCTATGTGACTCTAAATCGGGGCCTTTGCCTTTCACGAGAAAGTGCTCTACCGACTGAACCAGCCAAGTACGACCCACGAGTCGTCCTCATAGCTTTACTTCCGCCAGTACCTCGTCTCCTACTTTCCAAATTTCACAGAAGCTCTCCTGCGAAACCTGCGAGACTAGCATTCCGGGAAGAAGGGATACTGCGGAGACACGGCTTACCCACAGCCTGGGGGATGTTTCCAGATTGAAATTTTCATCCTGCAGCGGAGTGTGCGCTGATATGAAAGTGTCATATCAGCGCACACTCCGTTGCAGGCTTAAAATTTCATTCTGGGAACATATATTTTTGAAATTTTTTGGGAATGAGCTTCCCATTTTCTCGGTGTAAGGGATAGTTTTAATCTATCTGATGACACCCTTCAGTATTTTCCACTTCTGTCTGTGTTGAAAATCAGTAACTGGACTGTGACTGTATGTCATATTATGTCGCAGCTTGTGCATGGTATTTTTATATAATTAGTTACCAAACAAGTTTCATATTAGTAGTTAATCTATACTTACGAGATTTTCAAGAAGGGAAAACAGTTAAGTGAAGTGGTGTAGGTTTGCTGAATTTGTCATTCAAATTGTCTCTTGTGGATTTTGAGATTATCTGTAACATCCGCATTGCAGCTGAGCTAATGTTCCATGACTAATCCCTTCAATTGCAATGATGAATTGAAGTCTAACTTTTCTCTTTCACACTGATTTCTAATTCAGAGGCAGATTTCAAATGCCTGTCTAGTCATCAAGATTAAGATTTCCGTAAACGTTAACCTCAAATGCCAAGATGATTCATCAAGAGAGGACATGGCTAATTTATCTGTCCTTGCCCTATCTGAACTTGTGTTACACATCAACAGGACATTGGGAAGGTAGCCGAGAATATTTACCATTACATCCTCATACTTTTTCTTTCTTATGTGCATTGTTCCACAGAACATTGCTCTCTGCCAAAGCAATAGAAATGTTTACGTGCATTATGCCAAATACAAGAATGGAAACCACTACATATTATAAAATCTTCCCACACGATGTAAATGCTTAATTTCTAGCAAGTCAAGTGATTTCTTTTCAAAACAAAATGATTGTAGTTTCTATTTGACTGATCTTGAAACTGCAACTGATTGAGGGAAAATGAGTTTACCAAATAAATTATCATCATAAACAGTTTTACGTTTTTCAAGACCAAATAATTTAAGGCTACTATAATGTATTTTGTAGATGTGTTACCATTTGTAGATGAGTTTTTGAATGCACATGTACCAGTTTTGTATTACCGAAAGCACACCAGGCGATTTTTTTTCTTCTGTTTATTTCATTCCCTCTCCATCCAGTAATCTTCAACTCAACTAAGCCGGCCGGACTGGCTGAGCGGTTCTAGCCGCTACAGTCTGGAGCCGCGCGACCGCTACGGTCGCAGGTTCGAATGCTGCCTCGGGCATGGATGTGTGTGATGTCCTTAGGTTAGTAAGGTTTAAGTAGTTCTAAGTTCTAGGGTACTGATGACCTTAGAAGTTAAGTCCGATAGTGTTCAGAGCCATTTGAACCATTTTAAACTCTACTAAATAACAAAACATCAGCTGGATAGACTTCATTGTTGGTTTGTTTCCATTTCCTTTTCGGTGTATTCATAAATTATTTAAATCACGTAATTGTTGACTTAATGGACCTTACTCTGTTGTTCACCACCCACAGCTGTTCATTTTCTAATTGGTGCACAATTCTAATCGACAACATGATTAAATGGCACGGAAGGGTACCACACTCTTATAGTTCTCTCCTCCTGCGCCAAGTGCAACATTTCTATGTATCCCCACACTCTTTCGTGTCATTGTACGCATAAGAAAACTATCTTTACTTGGTATATTTGTTGTATTATTTCCAGAAGACTTAAGTACCATTCCTTTGTCTTGATTGCATCATAATCTCGATAAATTAGTTTTAGAAAATACTGAAGGCCAGAGAAAAAAGATATTGTTAACTATGTGTGTAGACCACATTCCTTTTATTATCAGATTAGATTTGGTAAAACACACTTCATGTTTCATAGATTCAAGATGAGGAGATGCTAAAGGATTTAGAACTTCTCATAAAACGAGAATACGCAACAGATATCCACAAAAAACAATAGATTTGCTTGTGTCCCTTCCTCAGATCCTAAGTGTAGTTATCCTTATGGATTTGGAATAAGTCAAAAAATCTTAAACATATTTTATCTAAGAAGTAATAACAAATGTGTCACAAAAACATGTACATGTACAATACATTGAGTTCCATGCGATAATTCTGCGGCTGTTGTACGCACTCACCATCAAACAGAAATCAGTTCACAACACTTGTTTACAATGATCTTATTACTGCACTACCGTAAGTCAGATTTTACGCAGTTACAAGAGGGAATTGTGCGACATAAATAAAAGTCTGTAGGCGTGTCTCTACATCAGAAATATGATGTTGTTGTTGTTGTGGTCTTCAGTCCAGAGACTAGTTTGATACAGCTCTCCATGGTACTCTATCCTGTACAAGCTTCTTCATCTTCCAGTACCTACTGCAATCTACATCCTTCTGAATCTGCTTAGTGTATTCATCTCTTGGTCTCCCTCTACGATTTTTACCCTCCACGCTGCCTCCCAATACTAAATTGGTGATCCCTTGACGCCTCAGAACATGTCCTACCAACCGATCCCTTCTTCTAGTCAAATTGTGCCACAAATTTATTTTCTCCCCAATTCTGTTCAGTACCTCCTCATTAGTTATGTGATCTACCCATTTAATCTTCAGCATTATTCTGTAGCACCACATTTTGAAAGCTTCTATTCTCTTCTTGTCCAAACTATTTATCGTCGATGTTTCACTTCCATACATGACTACACTCCACACAAATACTTTCAGAAACGACTTCCTGACATTTAAATCTATACTCGATGTTAACAAATTTCTCTTATTCAGGAACGCTTTCCCTGCCATTGCCAGTCTACATTTTATACCCTCTCTACTTCGACCATCATAAGTTATTTTGCTCCCCAAATAGCAAAACTCATCTACTACTTTCAGTGTCTCATTTCTTAATCTAATTCCCTCAGCATCACCAGATTTAATGTGACTACCTTCCATTATCCTCGTTTTGATTTCGTTGATGTTCATCTTATATCCTCCTTTCAAGACACTGTCCATTCCGTTCAACTGCTCTTCCAGGTCCTTTGTTGTCTCTGACAGAATTACAGTGTCAACGGCGAACCTCAAAGTCGGATTTTAATTCCTACTCCGAATATTTCTTCTGTTTCCTTTACTGCTTGCTCGATATACAGATTGAATAATATCGGGGATAGGGTACAACTCTGTCTCACTCCCTTCCCAACCACTGCTTCTCTTTCATGCCCATCAACTCTTATTACTGCCGTCTGGTTTCTGCACAAATTGTAAATAACCTTTCGCTCCCCGTATTTTACCCCTGCCACCTTCAAGATTTGAAGAAGAGTATTTCAGACAAGATTGTCAAAAGCTTTCTCTAAGTCTACAAATGCCTTTCCTTAATCTATCTTCTAAGATCATTCGCAGGGTCAGTATTGCCTCAAGTGTTCCATAATTTCTACGGAATCCAAACTGATCTTCCCTGAGGTCGGCTTCTACCAGGTTTTCCTTTTCGTCTGTAAAGAATTTGCGTTAGTATCTTGCTGCTGTGACTTATTGAACTGATAGTTCGGTAATTTTCACATCTGTCAACACCTGCTTTCTTTGGAATTGGAATTATTATACTCTTCTTGAAGTCTGAGGGTATTTCACCTGTCTCATACGTCTTGCTTACCAGATGGTAGAGTTATGTCAGGGCTGGCTCTCCCAAGGCTATCAGTAGTTCTAATGGAATGTTGTCGACTTCCGGGGCCTTGTTTCGACTTAGATCTTTCAGTGCTCTTTCAAACTCTTCACGCATTATCATATCTCCCATTTCATCTTCGTCTACATACTCTTCCATTTCCATAATATTGTCCTAAAGTATATCGCCCTTGTATAGACCCTCTGTATACCACTTCCATCTTTCTGTCTTCCCTTCTTTGCCTACAACTGGCTCTTAATGTTCATGCAAGTGGTTCTCTTTTCTCCAAAGGTTTCTTTAATTTTCCTGTAGGCAGTATCTATCGTACCCCTCGTGATACGTGCCTCTACATCCTTACATTTGTTCTCTAGCCATCCCTGCTTAGCCATTTTTCACTTCATGTCGATCTCATTTTTGAGACATTTGTATTACTTTTTGCCTGCTTCATTTACTGCATTTTTATATTTTCTCCTTTCATCAATTAAATTCAATATTTCTTCTGTTACCCAAGGATTTCTACTAGCCCTCGTCTTTTTACCTACTTGATCCTCTGCTGCCTTCACTATTTCGTCTCTCAAAGCTGCTCATTCTTCATGTACTGTACTTCTTTCCCCCATTCTTGTCAATCGTTCCCTAATGCTCTCCCTGAAACTCTCTACAACCTCTGGTTTAGTCAGTTTATCCAGGTTCCATCTCCTTAAATTCCCACCTTTTTGCAGTTTCTTTAGTTTTAATCTAACTGAAAGATGATGTCTGTTCAAATTTCGGAGCAGTCATATAAGAGTGGCCTTAGTAGCGTCATTACTAGGATGAAAATCAGGTTTGCTATAAATACACGCTCTAACGGTCATGAGCGTTAGTTACCTTTAAGATTGGACGTGGTGAGTTGCTGTCAGTCACGAATGCCTTTAAGGCTACAAAGACGCTGTTAACCCACATCATCGTGTTTGAAGAGGCCACATAATAGGGCTCCGAGAAGCTGGATGTTTCTTCTGCGATACTGCAGAAAGACTTGCGAAGAATGTTGTCATTGTACACGACTGCTGGCAGCGGTGTTCACGAGAATGTACGGTCGCACGAAGACCGGGCTCCGGACGGCCATGTGGCACTACCGAGAGAGAAGACCATCGTGTTCGGCGTATGTCTCTGGCGCATCGTACTGTATCTCCACTAGCAATCTGAGCAGCAGTGGCACCATAGTGACACAACGAACTGTTACAAATCGGTTACTTAAGGGATAGCTCGGAGCCAGACGCCCTGTAGACTGCATTCCACAGACCCCTAAGCACCTCCATTTGCGACTTCAATGGTATCAAACGAGAGCTCGTTGGAGGGCAGGGTGGGGGTCTGTTGTGTTTTCTGATGAAAGCTGGTTCTGCCTCGGTGCCAGTGATGGCCCTGAGGTGGCTAGAAAAAAGCCAGTAGAGGGCCTTCAACCAACCTGTCTGTGTGCTAGACGCACTGGACCTACACCTGGAGTTATGGTCTTCAGTGCGATATCATATGACAGCAGGAGCAATCTCATGGCTATCTGGTGATTCGACCTGTTGTGCTACTATTCATGAACAACATTCCAGAGGCTGTTTGCCAAGACGATAACGCTTACCCAAATACCGCAGTTGTAACCCAGCATGCTGTACAGAGTGTCAACATGTTGACTTGGCCTTCTCGGTCTCCAATCGAGCACGTATGGGACTTAATGAGAGTACAACTCCAGTGTCATCCACAAACTGCATTAACCGTACCGTTATTGACCGACCAAGTGTAACAGGTGTGGAACTCTATCCCACAAACTGAAATCCAGTACCTGCACAACACATTGCATGCACGTTTGCATGTTGGCCTTCAAAATTCTGGCCGTTACACTGGGTATTAATGTACAAGTCTTTCACATTTGCAATGACATACGTCGCGCTTACATTAACCTGTAATCTTGCAACGTTAATCAGTTAAATATGTTGCCTAGACAAATGTTCTACTGATATTTCATTACTCTATGTTAATTATTTTTTGGTGTTTCAACTTTTTTCCGTCACTGTATTATTAATCATAAACCGAAGCGCCAAAGACACTGGTATAGGCGTAAGTATTCAAATACTGATATATGTAAACAGGTAGAGTACGGCGCTGTGGTCGGCAACGCCTATATAAGACATCAAGTGCAGTTGTTAGATCGCTTACTGGTGCTAGAATTGTATTGTAATTCTATTGTGTTGTATGGTATTGAACTGGGGACTTAGAAACGACGGAGAGGCTTCGTCCCCGCCGTAGCCCTCAGTGGTTCACAACACCACAACAGGCTACAGTAGTCCACTCATCCCACCGCCGCCACATACCGAACTCAGGATTACTGCGCGGTTCGGCCCCCAGTGGACCCCTCAGGGAACGTCTCACACCAGACGAATGTAACCTCAATTGTTTACGTGGTAGGGTAATTATGGTGTACGCGTACGTGGAGACAGTGTTTGCACAAAAATGCCGACATAGTGTAACTGAGGCGCAATAAGGGGTACCAGCCCGCTTTCGCCGAGGGAGATGGAAAACCGCCTTAGAAACCATCCCACAGACTGGCCGGCACACCGGACCTCGACACCACGGACCGGCACGCCTTCCCGCTCGGAAAGCAGTGCGTTAACCGGTCGGGCGCTGCTAGAATGGTAGGTTATCAAGATTTAGGTGAAGAAGAACTTAGTGTCATAGTCGGCACACGAGCGATGGGAACAGGGACACAGCATTTCCGAAGTAGCGATGAAGTGGGGCTTTTCCCGTACGACCATTTCACGAGTGCACCGTGAATACCAGGAATCCGGTAAAGCATCAAATCCCCGACATCGTTGCAGCCGGAAAAACATCCTGCAAGAACGGGAGCAAAGACGACTGAAGAGAATCGCTCAATGTGACAGAAATGCAACCGTTACAAGTGTCAGCGTGGGAACCATTCAACTAAACATCGATATGAACTTTCGGAACCGGAGGTCCATTGTGCACCCTTGATGACTGCACGACACAAAGCTTTACGCCTCACCTTGGCCCCTCCACATCGATATAGGACTGTTGATGACTGGAAACACGTTGCCTGGTCGGACGAGTATCGAGCGGATGGACGAGTAGGGGTATGTAGACAACCTCATGAATCCTTGGACCCTGCATGTCAGCAGGGGACTCTTCAAGCTGGTGGGGGGCTCTGAAGCGGTGTGGGGTGTGTGTAGTTGAAGTGACATGGGACCCCTGATACGTATAGATACGACTCTGACAGGTGACACGTACGTAAGCATCCTGTCTGAACACCTGCATACATTCATGTCCATTGTGCATTCCGATGGACCTGGGCAATTCCAGCTGGACAATGCGAAACCCCACACGTCCAGAATTCCTACAGGGTTGCTCCAGGAACACTCTCCTGAGTTTAAACACTTCCGCTGCCCACCAAACTCCCCAGACGTGACCATTATTGAGCATATCTGGGATACCTCGCAACGTGCTGTTCAGAAGAGATCACCATCCCTTCGTACTCGTGAGGATTTATGGACAGCCCTGCAGGATTCATCGTGTAATTTCCCTCCAGCAGCTCTTCAGACATTAGTCGAGTCATGCCACATCGTGTTGCGGCTCTTTTGTGTGCTCGCGGGGGCCCTACACGATATTAGGCAGGTGTACCAGTTTCTTGGGCTCCAGTGTATATACATATAAATTGGTTCTACCAAGAAATTCATGAATGGAGTAGCAGTAGTTAGCTATTAATAAATGGCTGACCTTCATTAATAGATAAACTTCTTGTGCCTATTGAATAGTAACTGAAAATGATTTTTCATTAATAATAGACACGCTTTTGGGCCGAAGTGAGAGAATTTAAATCTTTATGTAAATTATTCTTATTTTTAGCGAGCTGAGCTATTAGTCTGAAAAAAGAGATATATTATTTATGTTGAATTTCATTAAGTAATATAGTATATATATTGCCGAGAAGTAGGTAGCATTCCCAGTTCCTTGAACAGGCATTTTAGCACGTTCTTGATTTCACATCACAAATAATTTTTATTGTATGCTTTTGGACTCTGAAAACTATAGCTGGACTTGATAACTTATCCCCAAAAATAGATTGCATGTAATAAACAGGGAACATATCAACCAAAATACCATTTCCTGCCTTCTGATCACAAAACAAAATATTATTAAACTACAGTATACAAACGATTTTAAGCAAGAAGCACTACACTTGTGTGGCTGTTTTACTGGAAAAAGAAACCAGAGAAGTGTGCTCAACCAAGATGCACACTGAAATTACCCCATCTTACCTTAGCCACTGCAAGAAGGAAGCCAAGCCATTGTGTTCCATCTAATTACATTGTCCTGTCCTCCCTCACATCCAGCCCGATTTCTCCCAGCAAAATATCAACCTATGCCTGAACAAGATTGTAGCATACAAGGTGGCAATACAATATGCTGCAAAGTCTGCCCTGCAAATGCACTTATCTGTTAATTCCTACATAGACTATTACCCAACATAATGACTCCTCCTCCTATTGGCTTTGTATGCACAAACGTTAGTTTCATACAGTCTGAGCTAGTTGCCTGAAGAGCACTGAAATTTGTAGCAGATGAGAAATTTAGTGGTACAGCTGAACTTCATTTGCTGTTTAAAAGCATTCCGACTTGCTTCTTCCTGTAACCCAGTGAATGGAAAATAATTTTTTGTCCCCTTATAAACCATATTGCAGAATGACTGAACCTACGATCTAAAACAGTGATTTAATGTGCAACAAGTGCCACCAATGTGCAGTGTGTTGTGTGGAAAGCTGCTTACAGATGATTTATGAAAGCTTGCTTAATTGATGGTCAAGCAGTGGTATAAAAAGGCCTCGTTACTCTGGGGTATATTACTTGTAGAAACTCATGTGTCCACCCTGGGCATGTCGTATGTTCTCCACAATATTTCGGCAAGCAGAGTCTTCGCCATCTACAGGTGGTTTCCAATGACTGCTGGTCCACTCTTGTCGCCGTTCTATGCAGATATTTTCCTCTAAGGTTTTTCTTTCAAACATGTCCGAAAGAACAGACACCATTCGGAATACGCAGCTGTGAATCATTATATGTAAATTGGAGGGAAACCACTGCTCTCAGCCGCAGCGGGCCATTAAGCGGAATCAGCGGCGACGACCGAAAATGTGTACCGGACCGAGATTCAAACCCGGCATCTCCTGCTTACTAGGCATGTGCGATAACCACGGCGCCATCCGGGACACAGCGTTATTTCAACTGCGCGAACTACACTACTGGCCATTAAAATTGCTACACCAAGAAGGAATGCAGATGATAAACGGATATTTATTGGACAAATATATTATACTAGAACTGACATGTGATTACATTTTCACGCGATTTGGGTGCATAGATTCTGAGAAATCAGTACCCAGAATAACCACCTCTGGCCGTAATAACGGCCTTGATGCGCCTGGGCATTGAGTCAAACAGGGCTTGGATGGCGTGTACAGGTACAGCTGCCCATGCAGCTTCAACACGATACCACAGTTCATCAAGAGTAGTGACTAGCGTATTGTGACGAGCCAGTTGCTCGGCCACCATGGACCAGACGTTTTCAATTGGTGAGGGATCTGGAGAATGTGCTGGCCAGGGCAGCAGTCGAACATTTTCTGTATACTGAAAGGCCCGTACAGGACTTGCAACATGCGGGCGTGCGTTATCCTGCTGAAATGTAGGGTTTCGCAGGGATCGAATGAAGGGTAGAGCCACGGGTCGTATCACATCTGAAATGTAGCGTCCACTGTTCAAAGTGTGGTCAATGCGAACAAGAGGTGACAGAGACGTGTAACCAATGGCACCCCATACCATCACGCCGGGTGATACGCCAGTATGGCGATGACGAATACACGCTTCCAATGTGCGTTCACCGCGATGTCGCCAAACACGGATGCGACCATCATGATGCTGTAAACAGAACCTGGATTCATCCGCAAAAATGACGTTTTGCCATTCGTGCACTCAGGTTCGTCGTTGAGTACACCATCGCAGGCGCTCCTGTCTGTGATGCAGCGTCAAGGGTAAAAACACCCATTGTCTCCGAGCTGATAGTCCATGCTGCTGCAAACGTCGTCGAACTGTTCGTGCAGATGGTTGTCGTCTTGCAAACGTCCCCAACTGTTGACTCAGGGATCGAGACGTGGCTGCACGATCCGTTATAGCCATGCGGATAAGATGCCTGTCATCTCGACTGCTAGTAATACGAGGCCGTTGGGATCCAGCACGGCGTTCCGTATTACCCTTCTGAACCCACCGATTCCATATTCTGCCAATAGTCATTGGATCTCGACCAACGCGAGCAGCATTGTCGCGATACGATAAACCGCAATCGCGATCGGCTACAATCCGACCTTCATCAAAATCGGAAACGTGATGGTATCCATTTCTCCTCCTTACACGAGGCATCACAACAACGTTGCACCAGGCAACGCCGGTCAACTGCTGTTTGTGTATGAGAAATCGGTTGGAAACCTTCCTCATGTCAGCACGTTGTAGGTGTCGTCACCGGTGCCTACCTTGTGTGAATGCTCTGAAAAGCTAATCATTTGCATATCACAGCATCTTCTTCCTGTCGGTTAAATTTCTCGTCTGTAGCACGTCATCTTCGTGGTGTAGCAATTGTAATGGCCAGTAGTGTATCTCAGCACGCTTCACGGCCGATTCACACTCCCACCGAGCGCCACCTTTCGCAGTACCTGTCAATTTTACTCCCTTTCGCTACTCAGAGATTCCCACAGCAGATCGGACGTATTTGTGCATTCGCACTGAAGAAAGTGGATCCATGTCCGAAAGAACAGAAACCAACCATAGTTTTAACTGATAAGCCTAGCTGGGCAGAGGTAGTCCGCCCAGTTGCGATAATGCTGTGTCCAGGATGTGCCGTGGTTACCGCGCCTGCCTGGTAAGCGGGAGATCCTGGGTTCGAATCTCGGTCCGGTACACATTTTCGCTCGTCGACGCTGATTCTGCTTAATGTCCAATTTATATATACCTTTAAGGTGTTGTATTTATGCCTTTAGAAAGATCAAACTAACTCTCTAACCAAAGAGAAGCGTAATGAACGCTGGGAAACAGATAATATTGTAATTGATCAACTGCTACAGGACCTTTTCTACACAGCTAGTGTAGCGCACAAATCGAAAAGGATGATTTCTCACTCCTTAAATTGTATGTTTTGCGACACACTGTATTGGATATGGTCATTTCCAGGATCAGTTTCCAACTCTCAGACAACGCAGAATCTAGTTTTTAAAGTGTTTTTGGAACCTATGCTGTAACCATCTCTCCATAAAAATTACTGGAGATAGGACGATGGATCCTGAATTTTTGGTAGCGATATTTGGTTTATGTTCTCTAGTCTGCAATTGCACGCAAATGATTGATGATTCCACAGTTAGTTTGACAATATACATTTATTGCAGCCTCGCCACAGAAAACTAATGTTCCACCTATGGCAGTAATAACAGAAATGATAGAATGTGAGCGCAAGAAATAACATATGAAACTTCAAAGAATGTCAGTCCAATATTCACTGTAGCACAATTAAACAGTAGCACTGAGTGCCAAGGAAGGCTGCTGGTAGCCGCTGGGCGATGTAACGTAGCGGTTCGGCTTGGTGCAGAGGTCGGCTGATGCTGTAACAGATGGGTCGCCGTAGGCACCGGTGCGAATTGTCTCAAGCGGAGCTGCATCTGCAACTGGCTGCTGGAGTCGCAGTCACAGTTATGGCCGACCAAACAAAACTCGACCTGTCACAGGGTAAGCGCCGAGGTGCTGTTCCTGCCTTTCTTGTCGTGCTAGGGGATCGTGGCCTATCGTGCTGGATCGGTCGCAAGTTATTCGAGGAGATTGATCCTCATGCAACTGCGGAGAGTGTCACTCTGGCAACAGGTGCAGCCAATGCATAGTCAGCCGGTGATTGTGTTGGTGCCCCACGCTGCTGAAGAGCCGGTTGCGGGAGAGGCCTGCCTTTTCATAAAATGTATTGGCTGTTTGTCGGAACCCATCAAACTACAATGGGTGACCCACATCCTCATGGAGCTGGTGCGTGGGGTAAAGCCAGGGAAGGTTTCGGTAGGATAGAGATGTGGGAGTCGACAGCTTACCCCCGCACCACGGTCGCGTTCTACAACACTGTACGAAGCAGTGTCAGATAAAGCGTGAGGCCATGGAGAGGGGAAAGCGTCGATTCGGGGTAGAGCAGCGGGTAGAGCGCGTGTAAACGCCTTACAGTCCTGTCTCTGATGTCGCGTCTATGCGGCAGCCAGGTAAGACGCTAATTGATTTTTACTCCGAGGTAGGCAGCCGTCTTGGTACACGTGATGGGGCCTCCCATGATGACTGGTGGTAGAGGCGGCGGCACCTTCCATCTGCTAAGGACGACCGCTCGAATCTTCCCAGCACTGATTTTGAGCCGCCATTTGGTGGCCCAGGCGTCCAAGGCAGCACATCCAAGCTGGAGGCTGCGTGCCATAGTGCGACGTTCATACTGTGGGTGAACGGGGCCGTGTCGGCAGCATAGAGTGCCAAACACATGTATGCAACCGACGGCGCGTCGGCGATGCATAATAAGGGGCCGAGTACCGACTCCTGCGACACCCCTACACATATGGTTTTCGCAGTCGACGTTGCTTGTTTCGCCATAGCACAAAAGGTCATGCTAGAGTGGTAGGACCACAGGAAGACTCCTAATGACGTCGAAACCCCGTGCACAGAGAGTTCGTACACGAGGCCGTCATGTCACACCAAGTCGGAGACCCTAGACACACCCAGGAGTACCGCCCCGATGTACTCTCTCGTCTCCAGTGCTCCCATGGCTAGATCCACCAGGCGCAGCAGTTGGTGAGAGGTGACATGACACTCCAGAAACCAAACTACTCATCTGGAAGTAAGCGTTACTGCCTGACGTGCTCCAGTAGGTGTTTCATGCATGGGCTCTTGAACACCTTCGAGAGGGACTGGAGCAAGCTGATAGGCCGGTAGTTCGACGCCAGCCGAGGCTTCTCGTTCGTCTTCGGGATACCGACCACTTCTGCGTGTTTCTACGCGGAAGGGTGGGTCCTCCAAAGGAAAACTTGGTTGCAGATGTTGCCCAGAAGCCGATGGACCCCCTGAGGCAAATTCTCGAGGAGGATGTTTGTGATCCCATTGCTTCCAGCCGCCCTTCTGGTTTCGAGAGACTGGAGTCGCACTGCAACTTCCTCGTCTATTATTGGCGCGATGGTGTTATTAGTGCCCCAGCGGCCGGGAAGGTAAGCAGCCATTCGGTGACGCACCGAACGTGGTCGTCATCGACGACGTCAACCACGGGGGATAGCTGCTGGAGGTTGCACCGCGGCCGCAGCCGAGGAATATCCTTGGGCTCTTGATGATGATGTTTGGTTTTGTTGGTCGCTCAAATGCGCGGTCATCAGCGCCCATACGACGTTCCAATTTTTCACACAGTCCAATTTCTTTACTCAGTCCAATTTAGCCACTGCCACGAATGATTATTATGCTGAAATGATGAGGACAACACGAGCACCCAGTCCCTGGGCAGAGAAAATCCCCAGCCGGGAATCGAACCCAGGACCCCGTGATCCGGGGGTAGCAACGCTATCCACTACACCACGAGCTGTGGACTTGGGATCTTGATGACCACTTGACCCGCGGAGGGAGGGTGGAACCCGATAGCAGCGCCGTCGTAGTTGCTGCGTTGCTACCTATGAACGATGCTGATGGTTAAGCCTGTAAACAGAGCTTCTGTAATCAGTGAAATCCAAATACTCGATGTACTAGCGAGGTGCGTAAGCTGTCTCCAAAGGAGGACCAGCAGCCCGCATGGTGCAGATGTGTCAGAAACAGGAGTGACTGGCTATGTACGGGTCCGTCCCTGCGCACGCTACAGTTTTAAATGAAATATTTTGTAGTTGTTTTGGGCAATGTCTCCGAGGTATTTTTTGGAGACGTCCCTGAATGCACCAGTTATTGTTGTGCTGCTATCTTACTGATGACTTTTCACAGCTCTATCAGAATCATCAAGTCCAGAAGCACTTGCTATGACCTCTTGTAAATCTCTCTGATTTTTTTCTGTTCTTCCATAGACAGAAGATATGTAATGTTCTCTGCTGATTACCAGCAACTGAGCTGTTTAAATGCCTCATGCCTAAGCTCAATCAGAATGCTGAAGTATATGAGACTACGTGTATAGAAAAGATAAACTCCTCTGTCAGCTTCAGATTTCTGACAGTGTAACCCTTGGAGCAGATAATCATAGAGCCCCAGGCCAGTAACGTCTATTCAAGGGATATAAGGTAAGCACTGCTTTCTGCGTAAATTGGAAACAATAACAAAACTGAAGGAAAAATTAAATTTTAAATGTGGTCCTCACATGGAGTGACAAAAGTTACGTTTTTTTCCTTTTTTTTTTTTTGGATTTGTACTGCCAATTTTTCAGAACCGTTAGCAAAATTCATAAGTTCGCGCTTTCTATAATTTAAGATTTAGGTAAGGTCTGATGTTTTCTGAACAGGGTGTACAAGTGGCAACTGGAGCTCCGAGATGTGTGGCTGACCACCAGCTTACCATGTCTCGCAGTGGGCCGACTGGGAATCTTGGTGTGGGGTTGTAACAGTTAAATGTTGTAATAACTTTCCTGGTGCTACGGAAAACATACCCTAATTTCACATGTGGTTTGTAGGTTCATGTTACGTCAACGCTATAAACAGCCTTAACAGTTTATAATAGCCATCACACAGGCGTGATGTTGGCGATAGGATAAACAAGCGGGCCCGTTGCGTATCGTACACTGAGCAGCAGAATCATAAAAATCGAAGCGGGACAGTCCAGTGTGATTATGAGACTCCGCTGAACAACTTTGCTGTCCGCAATTTCCAAGAGGCGAATGATATAATACAAATGGATAGACTTACAACTGAATCGTGCATAATAACTAGAAATCTTGTATATGGTATTTCATTGCATAACTTTACAACAGCAACTAGTCGCTGTGAGGACGCCCTAATGCACAAAATCTGATTAAACAACAATTATGTTGAACTTCTGTAGCGTCTGAGTGAAAAGCTGAGCCACGCGGGATTAGCCGAGCGGTCTTTGGCGCTGCAGTCATGGACTGTGCGGCTGGTCCCGGCGGAGGCTCGAGTCCTCCCTATACTTTCAACTATAGAATGGAAATAGTTTGCTGAACAGGTTTATTTTCTCTCCATATCTTCTCCCCATTCTCTCCTTTGAGACGGAAGATCATGCTGTTATCGAGAAAAAAGTAAACTGAATGGGTGGCAACATGGTTTCGTCCAAAAATTTGCCTGAGATTTCCAAACTGAAATTCCAAATTTCCCTGAACTAGTTTTGGTTGAATGTGAAAGAAAGGTTTGGTTTCCTGTTTCTATGGCTGCAAATAAAAATGTTTTTGCTTGCCATATCACGTACTAGTCATTATTCCAATTTCAGGTATGATTTACGTACTGTATTATCAACATTTCTGTAAGTTATCGCCGCGCGGGACTAGCCGAGCGGTCTTAGGCGCTATAGTCATGGACTGCGCGGCTGGTCCCGGTGGAGGTTCGAGTCCTCCCTCCGGCATGGTTTGTCCTTCGGATAATTTAGATTAAGTAGTGTGAAAGCTTAGGGACTGATGACCTTAGAGGTTAAGTCTCATAAGATTTCACACACATTTGAACATTTTTTTGTAAGTTATAAACTCTTGGTGCCTATGGGAATTCCTTCGTTATCGTCTGTCACCATTCCGTGCCATACCTAGTCACTGTGTGATAACCTCAAGCATATGACAAATTCTTGCCGGAATTCGTCTCGAACTGTTGTTACTGGAACGTAATATTAACATATTTTGATAACAGTGACGTATCACGTTCCAAACGAGATGCTCTACACAGTATGGCCACTGTTAACTTGAAGAATGAAAGTGTGAGAAAGTAAAGTATTAAAGCAAACAGTCGTTATTTCGAAATTGGGTAAACCGAACATTTGATTAACCCATAATTACATCGAAAAACCTACCGCTTAAACCGAATTTCAGACGTTTCGTACTAAAAACAAAAATTTGGTCGCCACATTACGTATTACATATCTTATTCTTCGTCTAAACCGGATAAGTATGTACGAGGGGCGTTCAAAAAGTAATGCGACTCACTTTTTTTCTGAAATCGGGTTGGTTTTATTCGGGATTCCAGTACACCATATTATTCCTCACCCCTTTGGCGACAAAACGCTAGTTTTCAACATAACCTCCGTCAGTGCGACGGCCTTACGCCATTTTACTCGGAGAGCCTGTATGCCCGCATGGTACCACTCCACATCGGAGTCAACGTCTTGCTGCATCAGCAACCTCCCCATAAACCCAATACTGCTTCCCGCGGAGTGCATGCTTCATTGGGCCAAACATATGGAAGTCGGACGGTGCGAGATCCGGGATGTAGGGTGGATGAGGAAGAACAGTCCAATGAAATTTTGAGTGCTTCTCTTGCGTACACAGTCTGGTATGATGCCTTGCGTTGTCATGGAGAAGGAGGAGATCGTTTGTATTTTCGTGGCGATGAGCACGCTAAAGTGATTTCTTCAATTTCTTGAGGGTAGCATAATACTCTTCATATTTGGTCGTTGCTCCATGAGGGAGGACATCAAACAGAATAATCCCTCCAGAATCCCAGAAGACCATCGCCATGAATTTACTGGCTGAGGCAGCGGCTGTTAACTTCTGCTTCAGAGTAAAGGTAGTGTGGCACCACTCGATGGACTGCCGTTTTTCTTCCGGTTCGAAGTGATGGATCCATGTTTCATCCCCTGTCACGATCAGCCACGTAATGCGCAAGAAAATGTGTGCAGATGGTCCTCCGTTGCTATTTATGGTCTTCTGTTTGGCGCCGAGGAACGCAGGGGGTACACACCTTTGAGTACCCCAACTGGTGGACGAGTGTGTCGGCACTACCAACAGAGACGTCCAGTTTGTGCAGCTAGGTGTTTGACTGCAGTCTGTCGATCATCTCGGATGAGAATGTCGGTACGTTCCAACATTGCAGGAGTGTGCGGCCAGCCGGTACGTGGGAGGTCGGACCGGTTTGCGCGACCTTGTTGCGTTGATGACAGACGCCTTGCTCAATGACTCGCCGTGCTTTTGTTTACTACCAGGTCTCCGTAAACATTCTGCAAAGGTCTATGAATATGAACGATGCTCTGGTTTTTCTCCAAAAGGAACTTAATGGCAACTCTCTGCTCGGAACTCACTTCCGTTCAGACGCCATTTTGAAGGTTACATGTCGTGTCACCACCTATCGGAACTTCATGAAACTATTAGGTCTGAAGCGGGAATATTTCACGATATTCCAGAATAAATTCCGCATTTTTTCAACCGAAATTGGTCAAGAAAAGAATGTGTTGCACTACTTAATGAAGGGCCCTTGTACATACACTCCTGGAAATTGAAATAAGAACACCGTGAATTCATTGTCCCAGGAAGGGGAAACTTTATTGACACATTCCTGGGGTCAGATACATCACATGATCACACTGACAGAACCACAGGCACATAGACACAGGCAACAGAGCATGCACAATGTCGGCACTAGTACAGTGTATATCCACCTTTCGCAGCAATACAGGCTGCTATTCTCCCATGCAGACGATCGTAGAGATGCTGGATGTAGTCCTGTGGAACGGCTTGCCATGCCATTTCCACCTGGCGCCTCAGTTGGACCAGCGTTCGTGCTGGACGTGCAGACCGCGTGAGATGATGCTTCATCCAGTCCCAAACATGCTCAATGGGGGACAGATCCGGAGATCTTGCTGGCCAGGGTAGTTGACGTACACCTTCTAGAGCACGTTGGGTGGCACGGGATACATGCGGACGTGCATTGTCCTGTTGGAACAGCAAGTTCCCTTGCCGGTCTAGGAATGGTAGAACGATGGGTTCGATGACGGTTTGGATGTACCGTGCACTATTCAGTGTCCCCTCGACGATCACCAGTGGTGTACGGCCAGTGTAGGAGATCGCTCCCCACACCATGATGCCGGGTGTTGGCCCTGTGTGCCTCGGTCGTATGCAGTCCTGATTGTGGCGCTCACCTGCACGGCGTCAAACACGCATACGACCATCATTGGCACCAAGTCAGAAGCGACTCTCATCGCTGAAGACGACACGTCTCCATTCGTCCCTCCATTCACGCCTGTCGCGACACCACTGGAGGCGGGCTGCACGATGTTGGGGCGTGAGCGGAAGACGGCCTAACGGTGTGCGGTACCGTAGCCCAGCTTCATGGAGACGGTCGCGAATGGTCCTCGCCGATATCCCAGGAGCAACAGTGTCCCTAAGTTGCTGGGAAGTGGCGGTGCGGTCCCCTACGGCACTGCGTAGGGTCCTACGGTGTTGGCGTGCATCCGTGCGTCGCTGCGGTCCGGTCCCAGGTCGACGGGCACGTGCACCTTCCGCCGACCACTGGCGACAACATCGATGTACTGTGGAGACCTCACGCCCCACGTGTTGAGCAATTCGGCGGTACGTCCACCCGGCCTCCCGCATGCCCACTATACGCCGTCGCTCAAAGTCCGTCAACTGCACATACGGTTCACGTCCACGCTGTCGCGGCATGCTACCAGTGTTAAAGACTGCGATGGAGCTCCGTATGCCACGGCAAACTGGCTGACACTGACGGCGGCGGTGCACAAATGCTGCGCAGCTAGCGCCATTCGACGGCCAACACCGCGGTTCCTGGTGTGTCCGCTGGGCCGTGCGTGTGATCATTGCTTGTACAGCCCTCTCGCAGTGTCTGGAGCAAGTATGGTGGGTCTGACACACCGGTGTCAATGTGTTCTTTTTTCCATTTCCAGGAGTGTATGTAGTGCCGTGCGCTGCGGTAGTTCCCATTATGCATTTCACATACTTTTTCTTATAAATGTACTGCAGTGTAATTCCGCAACAATGACCCGACTGCCTGGTTGCTGGTCACGTGTCACTACCACAGCGTAAGACGCAATGGCGGAGAAAGAGAGGAATTGGTAAGAAGATTGCACACAATGTGTGACACTCAACAACGTGAACGGTGAATGTGTTTTCCGTCCTTTCGCTCCACCACTCACAATATGCCGTCGAAACAGAAACGAGCTCTGACTGTAAAACAAAATCAGAAAATTACATATTGTCGACAATGGAGTGGAGATTTAAAATACAGGTTGCAGAACACTCTCATATTTCGAAGTTTACTCTGTCATCGAGAATAACTGCAAGACGGAAATTATAGGCAAGTCCTGCAAGCTGTTCATTTAGCGGCAGTAGGAAGCGCATGAGGTCAGCCAAACATGAGGTAGTGGAGGATTCTCTGTTTGAATTGTTCCAAGACATACACTTACAGCAAATTCTATTGTCCAAGCTTCAAGAAAAGGCTTGGGAGACCATCCAGAGAAAGGGAATTTCTGTGTCAGTGTGTTCCGAGGGCTATGGCGTTTTCAGAAGAGGCATAAAATCAGTGCTGTCGGTGTCAGTGGGGAGGCACATAGAGTAAACGAGAATGAATCACCCGAGAGATGTGTTTAATATGGCTGAAGCTGGCCATTTCTACATCTTGATGCCCCTAAAAAACGTATGTTGAGAGCGAAAACCGTCATGGAGGAAAACGCAGCTGGGAGAGACTGACGGTGGTCTTGTGTTGTAATTCACATCGTTCTGAGAAGCACAAACTATTAGTGATTGTCAGATGCAAAAATCCACGTTGTTTTAAAAATTTCAAGCTATTCAATCTACCATGCCACTCCGAGAATAGTAATAATGCTTGGATGACCAATTCTCTCTTGATAGTTCAACAAGAAATGGCTGCGAAGAAGAGAAATCCTTTACTAACTTTTGACCGCTGCTCTGTCCATCAGTGTAATCTAACTACAAAAACAATTTCACATTGGAATGTACTGCAAGCTATCTGTAACGTATCTCCTGCCTCGGATGAAACCATAACTAACTGTTTAAAGAAGACCTGGACAGCAACTGATAACGTAGTTGAAACTGAAGAGGAAACTTATGATCCAACTTTTGAAATTATTCGTAATGCGGATACAATTTTGGATTCATATGCTGCTCTTCTGCTGGCTTATACCGGGCTGGTGCCCTCTTATATCGTCAATATGGAAGTATCGACGCAGGCAGACAACATCTTTGCTGCCGAAGAACCGGTCATCAGCTCTGACTATGATAGAGAAGAGAATGATAATGTTTTGTTTTACTGCTATTTTCTGAGGAGGAACATGAAGATATGACACCGGAAAGTCGCGCTTAAGTGGCAGCTGCAGCCGCTGTTCTCCAGAGATTTGTTGCCTCCTCTGATATCTCTGTGCCATTTCTGATGTCTCCATGGCATTTCAGGCTTCTCCGGATTTGGTATCTTCAGAGAGTGCCATAGTATTACGACCAACAATCCAACAAATAATAATTAAGATTCCTTTCCCAAAATTAATGTATACAAGTAAAATGTGTAATGTATAAGAACTGTTGTAAACTAAAGCATGTGTTCTGATTGTAACTTAGTGTGCTGAAGACGCAGCACTTACAGCAAATTTTATTGTCCAAGCTTCAAGAAAAGGCTCATCAGACCATCCAGAGACAGGGAGTTTCTGGGTCTGTGTGTTCCTAGGGCTGGCTATGGCGTTTTCAGAAGAGGCATAAAATCAGTGTCTCTTAAGATTATAGCTTTTTCTATTACATGATGCACTAGTTCGATGGATACAATACTGTTCCACAATATATGTGTAGGCTTAACTGCACTGTTTACAAAAATGATAACAAGCATTTGACAATATGTACATATACTTCATCAGTTACACAAATGCCAGAAATACTTTTTGTACATGTACAGTGTAGTTATTTTCATTAATTTTTTAGAGGTTATGGAAACAGAACACCCTCTTTCGTTGGTGCCCATAGGAAGACAGAAAGTAAACTGAACAGTCGTATATTTTTACCAAAAAAATCGTTAATTTAAACTTTGTTAAACAGAATTGACTACATTCTGGCCTCTTGAAATTAGGTTAAATGAGCGCTACTGTACTTTGTATTGAAAATGGAGTATTCAACACTGTTCTAGCGAACATTCGTGTTCGAATACCTGACCGTATTAATATTTTTTAAAAATAAAATACAAAAATCACCTTTGTTTTTGAGCAAATGACGAATTAAAAGTTTAAAGATAAATTCTCTTAGGCTTGTTACACACCATCAGAGTCTGTCATGCAATGAGAAATGTAGCTGGAGCCCGAGAACCCATGGACAGTTGCGAAGATTGGTAGAGATGATTGACGGCTCGATCGAGCAACGTACATTACAACAGTTCAATGCAATTTCCTTTTCCTTACTTGACTGAGTAACCGATTGTTTCTGAAGTAGACAATCTGGGTAATGTGTAATAAAATAAATAAGAACATTTCTTTTCATCAACAAACAGTTCAACACCTCTAGACTTTCTCAGAATCCAGCTATCCTGATGTGAATTTCCATAACTTTTCCCAAATCACATGAAACAAATCCTGGGATGGTTCCTGTTAACCGTTGGAACTCGAGTGGCTTCTGCCGGAATTACCATTTTGTTAAAATTTTGTTTTGAACTATCAGTGCCAGAGAGAGAGAGAGAGAGAGAGAGAGAGAGAGAGAGAGAAAGAGAGAGAGAGAGGCGGCCCGATGGTCCTTTCTGTGCGGAAACACACACACACACACACACACACACAACACACAACACACACACGTACACCTAAACTCCTAAGGGAATCAGCGATGGCTACGAGTAATGAGCGTAATGGGCAGGGGCACAACGTTAGTACAGCGGAACCTCGCGTACTGAGATAATTACTCGTAGTGCGGAACACTTGTTAAGTGCAACAATTTATCCCATACAAATTAATGTAAAATACGACATTGCTTCCCATGCAGAAAAAGTGCTAAAAGTTATATTTTATTCATGCCGTTTATTCGAAGAAAATTACACATACAGTATTATGTACTTTATTATTCACGATACCAATTAATTCTTTTTCACTAGAAAGCTAGCTACAGCCTTTTGTTCTGCCGACGCTTTAACACTTGCAGGAAATGCGACAGAGTATTATCGTCAAATAAATTTCTAGCGCGCATAGCCACTGCTTTAGTGGGATGATGACTTTCAATGTACGATGCAACTGTTACCGCCTCCTCCTCTCCCTCTGAACAACTCCTCTCCACAACGTCCTGCTGTGAAACACACTGTACCTCCATAAGCTCTTCGGTTGTCATTTCTTGGTTTTGATCCTCCACAAGCTCATCGATATCATTGTTATCCACTTCTAGTCCCATCCTCTTGGCCAAAGATACAATCTCGTGAACTACAGGTGGTCTTGTAGGCCTGGAGAATGGGCAGGACTGTTGTCCATAACAAGCAAGAAAAGTTGGGTTGGGTTGTTTGGGGGGGGGGGGGGAGGGGCGGGGGAGACCAGACAGCGAGGTCACCGTCCTCGTCGGATTAGGGAAGGACGGGGAAGGAAGCTGGCCGTGCCCTTTCAAAGAAACCATACCGGCATTTTGCTGGAGCGATTTAGGTTCAAATGGCTCTGAGCACTATGCGACTTAACTTCTGAGGTCATCAGTCGCCTAGAACTTAGAACTACTTAAACCTAACTAACCTAAGGACATCACACACATCCATGCCCGAGGCAGGATTCGAACCTGCGACCGTAGCGGTCACGCGGTTCCAGACTGAAGCGCCTAAACCGCACGGCCACACCGGCCGACGGAGCGATTTAGGGATATCACGGAAAACCTAAATCAGGATGGCCAGACGCGGGATTGAACCGTCGTCCTTCCGAATGCGAGTCCAGTGTGCTAGCCACTGCGCCACCTCGCTCGGTAACAACCAAGACATGGGGTGTCAGATTTATCTCAAGCAATTGCCACAGAGTCACATTCGACAACGCACTCCGGCCAAAGCTTCTTCGAAACAGAAATGAGAGTTCTCTTGGCGGAGGCAACGATGTTGAAGTATTTCCAAAACTCTCTGAGGGTAAGATTGGTAGCTTCAGTCAACTGAAAGCAGTGCTCGATGAGTGCTTTAGTGTAGAGCTTCTTAAAGTTAGAAATAATCTGCTGGCTCATAGTGTGGAGTAACGGAGTGATGTTGCGAGGCAGAAATTGGATCTTGATGAATTGAAACTCTTCAAGGAGGTGGCGTTGTAGGCCTGGAGAATGGGCAGGAGCGTTGTCCACAACAAGCAAGACATGGGGTGGCAGATTAATCTCAAGCAAATATTTTTTCACCGAAGGATCAAACACTTCACAAATCCAAAAAAAAAAAAAAAGGAAAAATCACCTGTCACCCAAGCCTAGTTGTTGAACTTCCACATCACATTTAACACGTTCTTCTGTACTTTACACTTCTTGAAGTCTCGTGGAGTTTCCGAATGGTAAAGAAGTAATAGTTTAATTTTCTAACTGACGCTTGCATTGGCACAGAACAGAAGAGTGAGACGGGCTTTCATTGTCTCGTGACCGAGCAATGCATTCTCCTCCGCTGTTATAAATGTACACTCTGGCGTGTTTTTCCAGAATAGACCCGTCTCGTGACAATTAAAAACCTATTGTGGCAGATAACCCTCAGAATCTACGATCATCTTGAAGTGGCTGACGAAGTTCTCTGGTGCCTCTGAGTCAGAGCTGGCTACTTCGCCGTGCCTCACAACGCTGTGGGTGCCGGTTTTTCTCTTAAGCCGGCCGGTGTGGCCGTGCGATTCTAGGCACTTCAGTCTGGAACCGCGTGACCGCTACGGTCGCAGGTTCGAATCCTGCCTCGGGCATGGATGTGTGTGATGTCGTTAGGTTAGTTAGGTTTAAGTAGTTCTGAGTTCTAGGGGACTGATGACCACAAATGTTAAGTCCCATAGTGCTCAGAGCCATTTGAACCATTCTTTTATTCTCTTACACTTGTTGAAACACCCACGGCTTCCCTTAAACACTTCTTCGACCGCTGATGATCCTGGGGTCTTCTTAACGAAGTCGGCGAAAGTCATTCTCGCCTTTTCACAAATGATGTTCTCGTTAGTAGTGCCGCCGTGCAATTGCTTTTCATTTATCCATATAAGGAGCATCGTCAAAAATACGAAACAGTTGTTTAGATACTCTCGTCACTCCCTTTGAAACATCTGCCTCCTTAATCTTGTCCTTGTTCTTGAGGATAGTGCAAATAGTTGATGCAGACCGATTGTATGTGCGTGCTAAATCAGCAACGCTCACACCACGTTCACGTTTTGCAGTGATTCAACGTTTCATTTCTAGGGTAATTTTCTTTCTCTTATGGTCGTCTACTTGCTGCTTTATCTTCGGGGACATTTCTACGAAGGTTATTAAAATTTTCACACAAAAACCACTGTGTAAACACGAGTTTAGAAAAATCACAAGCTGCACTATGATGGTAGCAGGAAGAGCGCTAAACCGAGATTGCCGTACGCACAAAAGACGTTGGTCATATGCCGCTGCCGACAGTGAAAGGTGTTCATATTGTTGAACGTTTCCCCCAGCACGCGCGAACGGTTGGAGACGCCACACTAAATCGTCGTCACTCGTTTTGCGATACATCGCTGTTAATGAAGTCATTTTTTTTACAATTTGTTTTGATCGTTATGGGAATTGGGCGTTATGGGATGTGCTCCTTAAGTGAGGTTTCGCTGTAGTGTGTCGTAAAGTCGTAAATAAGGGTCGGCCAGGTTGGTTCAAACGGCTCTGAGCACTATGCAACTTAACTTCTGAGGTCATCAGTCGCCTAGAATTTAGAACTAATAAAATCGAACTAACCTAAGGACATCACACACATCCATGCCCGAGGCAGGATTCGAACATGCGACCGTAGCGGTTGCTTGGTTCCAGACTGTAGCGCGTAGAACCGCACGGCCATCCTGGTCGGTCAGGGACCGTGTCCGGACGGCCTAGGCTGTAATGGTGACCGTCCACGAGAAACGAAGAAATCCGTGTTCGGTCTCGGTCCGGTACGAATTTTCTAACTTCCCACAATGCTGCAGTCCGGAACCGCGGGACTGCTACGGTCGCAGGTTCGAATCCTGCCTCGGGCATGGGTGTGTGTGATGTCCTTAGGTTAGTTAGGTTTAAGTAGTTCTAAGTTCTAGGGGACTTATGACCTAAGATGTTGAGTCCCATAGCGCTCAGAGCCATTTTTTTCCCACAATGACATAATTCATTTCGCAGTAGCAGCTACTACCATTATTCCTTTGATTAACTGTCGTATAAGGCTGCAGGATCAAGTTTGGTGTCTGCTCTTTCAGGCATGTCCGAAAGAACATTCACCACATATACGTATACAAATTCAAGCAGTCTGCCAAAGACAATGTCGCCAAACTTTTACTTCGTTTGGTTTCCTCAAACTGAGCAACCGTAGCTTTTGCTCCCGTAGTTTAAATTTATGAACTGATTTGATGGAACTACATTTTGTTGGAGACATATGAGCCTCAACGTAATCTGTCATAAGAATAGAAGGTGAAGTAATGAATTAAAACTTGCCTTACGGCTGAGACTTGACCCTGACTCTCCTGCTTACTACGCAGATGTGCTAACCACTACATCTCTGTGGCACTCTGGCTCGGACAGTTGCACGGATTATCCTAGTCTAATCCCCTCCCTAACACAAACCTAAAAAAAAATGTTCAAATGTGTCTGAATTTCTAAGGGACCAAACTGTTGAGGTCATAGGTACCTAGACATACACACTATTTAAACTAACTTATACTAAGAACAACACACACACACCCATGCCCGACCGGCGGAGGTTCGAGTCCTCCCTCGGGCCTGGGTGTGTGTGTTTGTCCTTAGGTTAATTTAGGTTAAGTAGTGTGTAAGCTTAGGGACTGATGACCATAGCAGTTAAGTCCCATAAGATTTCACACACATTTGAACAACAACCCATGCCCGAGGGAGTATCAAAAATGGTTCAAATGGCTCTGAGCACTATGGGACTTAACATCGATGCTCATCAGCCCCCTAGAACTTAGAACTACTTAAACCTAACTAACCTAAGGGCAGCACACAACACCCAGTCATCACGAGGCAGAGAAAATCCCTGATCCCGCCGGGAATCGAACCCGGGAACCCGGGCGTGGGAAGCGAGAATGCTACCGTACGACCTCGAGCTGCGGACCCCGTGGGAGGACTCGAACCTCCGGCGGGAGCGGTCGCGCAGTCAGTGACATGGAGCCTCTAACCGCGAAGCCACTCCGCGCCACCACACAAACCCTTCAGCACATTTTCCACTTCTTTAAACTCCAGTATTGCCGATGCTCTCTGATACTGGAATAGCACCCCAGCTTTGTACGTAATGGGGAATCCCACCTGTACCACAGGGATAGGTGATCTATTGATCTGATGGAATTACATTCTCCTGCAGAGATATGAGTCTCAACTTTATCTTCGATAAGGATAGAAGCTGTGTGAGCCACCCTGCCACGATGGTATAATGGTTAGCATATCTGCCTGGTAAGCAGGAGACCTGGGGCTTAAGTCCTGACCTTGGCACAAATTTTGATTCATTAATTCAGTTTCTATCCTCATCGAAATTAAATTTAGCGTTTTCGAAAAAGGCACATTTTAACTCATAATGAGCGTTTGAACAAGTGGTAACTCAGAGAGTCCCAGATGTCTGGGTATTAACGTACTTTAGTGCTTAAACTTGGTCGTGCAACGCCGGCCGGTGTGGCCGTGCGGTTATAGGCGCTTCAGTCTGGAACCGCGTGACCGCTACGGTCGCAGGCTCGAATCCTGCCTCGGGCATGGATGTGTGTGATGTCCTTAGGTTAGTTAGGTTTAAGTAGTTCTAAGTTCTAGGGGACTGATGACCACAGATGTTAAGTCCCATAGTGCTCAGAGCCATTTCAACCATTTTTTTTGGGCGTGCAACGACCTGATTGTCTAACTTCAATGCTATATGACTCATAAACGGCACAAAGTACTGATTTTTTTTTCTTAACAGTTACGTCTCAGAACAGTTCCCCTGCGCCACCGTTAAAAGCTTTTCAGACTATTTCTAAACACTCTGTGCAGAAGGCAGGGAAACCCTGTCTGAAAAACATGTTTCTCTCAGAAAGTTTGAGACAAATCTTACTAGTCCAATCATATCTGCTAAATAAGGAAATTTGAATGTGTTACATCTAAGCACTGATGGCATGTCCAAAAAATTAAAAACTTGCTACAACAGTAACGTCAGCGTTAGGATGCCGAAAAGACAAAACTGACCACTTTCCTCAGCGGAACAAGACAAGAGGATGGTGCAAAATCTGCAATAAACATAATATTTTTGTCAAGTGTAAAAAATTGTAAGGATTTTCTTTTCTTCAGCAAAGGTAGGAGCTGCTTTAGAGGATTCAGTTACTAAAAGAAACCTCTATACATAATTGAATTGTTACATTATATACTGTGTTCTTTAACAAATCGATTCTGAACACAGAAATTTGATTGTACATTAATCTTACCCGTGCCCGTCCCGTTACTGTGAACCTAAATGTCCATTTGTGTAACATATTATAAAAACCGGACTAAAAATGAAAACGCTGATAAATATTTATTCGTGCTCCACTCTATAGTTAAATGTAAATAATGCTCTGCTAATAACAATCTAAAATAAATATTAATTGTTGTGGTTCCCACCTGGAAGTTTAATGTTAATTTGATCACAAGAAAAGGGGAGTTATTGTGGATATTTACTGCTGTTTAAATTTTGCGATTAACTCACAGACTCAGTTGCTCTGGGCCACGTAAGTCGAGAAATGTAATCACTCAGTTCCTTTCAGTTTTATTCTCGCACAAATCAACTCAAATATGCCACCAGATTAACCTGAATAGAGTGATGGAGGTTGGTGTCAAAAAGGAGTCATGTAAAGAAACCTGATCTGCCTCTAACATAGACAAACAGATCAAATAATTTAACTAACAAGACTTCTCCGACATTAGGTGCAACTGAAAAAGTGGTTATGTATTACTTCTGGAATGGGTGATAGCAAATGGGAAGCAAGTGAAGCATTGCAGGACTGTGTTGATACTTACTGCACGGGAATACATCCTGTACCAATGCTAGTATACACAAAGGAAATAAGAACATTGATTAAGCCCATAAATCACACTCATTAAAACAACTTCACCTTACAGTTCATAGGCAATGGGCAACATATCATGCAAGTAATATTGTACTGGTATCCGATGCGTAAGGAAAATCGAATTAAAGAATTTTAGAAGGCACTCAGTCATACTACGTCAGTTGGAGAAAAGACTCACTAGGCTAATACGCGGGCAAGGGGATCCTAGTAACAGTTACTATCTCCGTACAGGAAAAACAGGAAAAGCATGCATTCAAATCTGCAAAACATCGGTCGTTTCTCCGATCGAACTGATCAACACTATCTGATCAAAAGTATATGGACATCGGTATGTAATGCGGAACTGACCGTTCGATCAGATGTCTGCATGTAGAGATTGTGCTCGCTCGACTTGCTCGGTGCATGTAGTTCGGCAAAAGTGAAAGTCCGGCAGATGTCAATAAAGCCACTTCGCGCTCGGGGAGCAACTATACTCCCCCTTACAGAACAACATACTATACTCTACTTCCCCGACGCTCGTTCGAGCAAGCCATGCTCGAATGGCCCAACCGAGCATGTGAGGACTGTGGCAGGGAAGGCGAATGGTCTACTTCGGTTTACTAGGAGAATTTTAGGAAAGACTGGTTCACTTGTAAAGGAGACCGCATAAAGGACTCTGGTGCGACCTGTTCTTGAGTTCTGTCGAGTGTTTGGAATCTGTACGATGTCGGTTTGAAGGAAGACATCGAAGCAATTCAGAGGTATGTTGGAACAACACGTGACCGTTGCGGAGAAGCTTCGGGAACTCAAATGGGAATCGCTGGAGGGAAGGCGACGTTCTTTTCGCGAAAGACTATTGATAAAATTGAGAGAACCGGCATCTGAAGCTGACTGCCGGACGATTCTGCTGCCGCCAACATACATTGTGCGTATGGCCCACGAAGATATGCTACAAGAAATTAGGGCTCACATGGAGCCATATAGTTAGTCGTTTTCCCTTGCTCTGTTTGCGAATGGAACAGGATAAGACGTGACTAGTAGAGGTACAGGGACCCTCCGCCATGCATCATACGGTGGATTGCGGAATATCTATGTAGATGTAGATAAAGACAAACTGGTGACAAGAATTCGATACAGACAAGCTTGAAGTTTAGACTCAGTGGAACAGCTTGTTTAGATTGCTACATTATATACCGGGTGATCAAAAAGTCAGTATAAATTTGAAAACTGAATAAATCACGGAATAATGTAGATAGAGAGGTACAAATTGACACACATGCTTGGAATGACATGGGGTTTTATTAGAACCAAAAAAATACAAACGTTCAAAAAATGTCCGACAGATGGCGCTTCATCTGATCAGAATAGCAATAATTAGCATAAGACAAAGCAAAGATGATGTTCTTTACAGGAAATGCTCAATATGTCCACCATCATTCCTCAACAATAGCTGTAGTCGAGGAATAACGTTGTGAACAGCACTGTAAAGCATGTCCGGAGTTATGGTGAGGCATTGGCGTCGGATGTTGTCTTTCAGCATCCCTAGAGATGTCGGTCGATCACGATACACTTGCGACCTCAGGTAACCCCAAAGCCAATAATCGCACGGACTGAGGTATGGGGACCTGGGAGGCCAAGTATGACGAAAGTGGCGGCTGAGCACACGGTCATCACCACGTTCAAATGGTTCAAATGGCTTTGAAAACTGTGGGACTTAACTTCTAAGGTCATCAGTGCCCTAGAACTCAGAACTACTTAAACCTCACTAACCTAAGGACATCACAAACATCATCAAGTGACGCGCGCAAGAGATCTTTCACGCGTCTAGCAATATGGGGTGGTTCTAATAAAATCCCATGTCATTCCAAGCATGTGTGTCAATTTTTACCTCTCTATCTACATTATTCCGTGGGTTATTAAGTTTTCACATTTATACTGACTTTTTGATCACCCGGTATTCAGACAGTGCAACAAAAGCAAGGAATTGCTTGTGGAGAAGGACGTCTTTAAAAATGTTATTGGTTACGATAATAACACTGTAAATGAAGTCGTGACGTTTTTAGAGCCATTCGAAGATGCAATAGAAGTACTCGAAGGCAAGAAGCAACCTATAGTCAGTTTGTCTCGTTATGGGTGCGTAAAATGAAAACTCATACTAACGCAGTGTCTGAAGACACATAGGCACGTTTAAATTACTGTAGAGCCAGGTTTCTAGTCTAACACACGCTGTGTGTCCTGCAAATGAAAGTTGGACTTAACTGCTAAACTCTATTTCACTGTAATTGGTATTTTGTCAATATACCAGAACTGTATTATCGTCTATTAACTGTAGATAGTACGAGCACCGACAATGTGCTGTCTCCGTTTCATAGAGGAGACAGTCGTAATTCGGAAGTTACACAATATAGTATCATCTTTGTGGCTGCCCTTCAGATTATGGAAAATTACGTCCGTTTGTGATAAAGATGAGATGTTAAATATTGTGCTTCAAATCTGTGATGAAATATCACTTCCAGATCCGCTAGAACAAAATTATAGCGACACAGTAACGTCTTACTCTGTTTTGTGAGAGAAGGTCAGTCGAACTCACGAGGAAAAAAAATATATAAAAGGTATGTTTGACCATCAGATGCTTTTTTATGTAAAACCCAAATATCGACCGGTTTCAGTTACAGACCTTCACGGATTAGGGTTAAAACAGTTTAAGCTATAACATAACATCTGTCATTACATAAATAATGGCCATGTCTTATGGTTAGAGCACGTCATCAATTCCAGCATAATACACAGGACTTTGGAAGACATCCGTACTAATGACATGCATAAACAGAGCAGTAATCAACTCCATCCAATTGCAGGTGTGCCCCAAGGTTCTCCTGTCCTGCATGACATCTGTACCGCCGATATGCCTCTGCCCTTTCCCCCTCTCATCTCCAGCAGAATGCCGTTGACTCCGCCTTCCTCCTCCTCTATACAACTTTACAGAAATCCCAACGATCCCTCCAGTTGCTGTTGTTGTTGTTGTGGTCTTCAGTCCTGGGACTGGTTTGATGCAGCTCTCCATGCTACTCTATCCAGTGCAAGCTTCTTCATCTCCCAGTACCTACTGCAACCTACATACTTCTGAATCTGCTTAGTGTATTCATCTCTTGGTCTCCCTCTACGATTTTTACCCTACACGCTACCTCCAATACTAAATTGGTGATCCCTCGATGTCTCAGAACATGTCCTACCAACCGATCCCTTCATCTAGTCAAGTTGTGCCACAAACCCCTCTTCTCCCCAATTCTATTCAATACCTCCTCATTAGTTATGTGATCTACACATCTAATCTTCAGCATTCTTCTGTAGCACCACATTTCGAAAGCTTCTATTCTCTTCTTGTCTAAACTATTTATCGTCCACGTTTCACTTTCATACATGGCTACACTCCATACAAATACTTTCAGAAACGACTTCCTGACATTTAAATCTATACTCGATGTTAACAAATTTCTCTTCTTCAGAAACGCTTTCCTTGCCATTGCCAGTCTACATTTTATATCCTCTCTACTTCGACCATCATCAGTTATTTTGCTTCCCAAATAGCAAAACTTCTTTACTACCTTAAGTGTCTCATTTCCTAATCTAATTCCCTCAGCATCACCGACTTAATTCGACTACATTCCATTATCCTCGTTTTGCTTTTGTTGATGTTCATCTTATACCCTCTTTTCAAGACACTGTCCATTCCGTTCAACTGCTCTTCCAAGTCCTTTACTCTCTCTGACAATTACAATGTTATCGGCGAACCTCAAAGTTTTTATTTCTTCTCCATGGTTTTTAATTCCTACTCCAATTTTTTCTTTTGTTTCCTTTACTGCTTGCTCAGTATACAGCTTGAATAACATCGGGGGGAGTCTACAACCCTGTCTCACTCCCTTCCCAACCACTGCTTCTCTTTCATGCCCCTTGACTCTCATAACTGCCATCTGGTTTCTGTACAAACTGCAAATAGCCTTTCGCTCCCTGTATTTTACCCCTGCCACCTTCAGAATTTCAAAGAGAGTATTCCAATCAATATTGTCAAAAGCTTTCTCTAAGTTTACAAATGCTAGAAACGTGAGTTTGCCTTTCCTTAATCTTTCTTCTAGGATATTCTAGAAGAAAGATCCCTCCAGCTCCTTCTCAATTAGTTCACCTCCTGGTGCAACCAGTGGCTCTTCGAAATCAACCCTACCGGAACCCAGGCAATTATAATTGAGCGTACCACCAGCAGATTCCATTCCGACAACTTTTATCTTACGATTTACAACCGCCCTATCCAGTTAACTGACACACTAAAATACCTCGGACCAACACTGGATCGCCGACTAACATGGAAGCCCCATCTACTAACCATTCTACAGAAAGCCCAGAGCAGACTAAAATTACTAAAACTACTATCCAGCCGAAGATGGCGATTGCATCTTTCCACAATCCTCCATAGCTATGTCGCTGATCCGACTCATTGTCTGCTATGCAAATGTGGCATGGACTTCCGCTCCTCCTTCCTCGTATCACGCCCTACAGATCCTAGAACGCCATGCACTCTGCCTAGCCTTTCGAATCTGCTTACGCTCCCCGACCCGCATCCTCTACCAATGTATAAAATGTCCCTCCCTCCTCTTCCATCTTGAACACCTCCGAATACCCTACATTACCCACAAACTCGACACTCCTCACCCCATAATTTCACACTGCTCACTGCTCCTGGTACTCTACTGCACCTCTAACACCACATTCCCCCAACACTACACATCCACACTCTCCACATTGTTTCATAACGAAATTTTAATCGCCCTCCCTTACACGACTATGAAATACGCCCTAATATATACCTAGCCTTCCTGATCTAAACAGAGACCAACGTGCCTCATCTGGTCAGGAACCCCTCCTTCTTCACTCCTCTCCACCCACAGCCTAAGGATTGGTGCGGAACGGCATCCGTCTTCACTCTCTCGCATTCCTCTTCCAAACATCCGCATACACAATCACGCTCTTACGCACTATCCCAGCTGCTAAATTCCCATGATACCCTTCTTCTTGGCAGTCTAGGCTCACTAATCATTCCACTCATGTATGCCTATATTCAACGGAGAACACACCGACTTTTTACTTTTTAACTTTTACAACTGTCCCTCTGTGGCCGAAGAGCGGCGACTTCTACCCGCTGATAGCCCACTCCGCCTACATCCCGCCCCGCCCCCCCCCCCACCCACCCCCCACAAATACTAGGCGAGGCGAATGAATGACAGTAAAGGAAAATAATGAGGACACGGTGATAACAGAATGGCATAGCCAGGATACAAAGTCACGAAGGAGGTATGCGACCATGTCGAAATATATGTCTAGTCTGCAAAATACTGAATAAGTCGCTGAAGGAAACGTCACTGACTGAATGCAAAATGACTTTATATTAATCCAGTATTACGCGTTTCAAAATGGTTCAAATGGCTCTGAGCACTATGGGACTTAACATCTTAGGTCATCAGTCCCCTAGAACTTAGAACTACTTAAACCTAACTAACCTAAGGACATCATATACATCCATGCCCGAGGCAGGATTCGAACCTGCGACCGTAGCAGTCCCGCGGTTCCGGACTGCAGCGCCTAGAACCGCATGACCACCGCGGCCGGCATTACGCGTTTCATCCGTTAAAATATAATAAATCACAGAACAGTATATGAAATAAAAATCGGCTACAATAGTGTCATATACGTCTAATAAAACAGTCACAATCATAAAACGACACGTACCCTGTAACTTCAAGTAACCAGTGGACATAACAGTTACGTTATATTGGTAAAACACATGAGCAGACTGATAAGAGATTATTGACAATTAAACGACTACACAAATGTTGAACACCAGATGGCGTAGCAAAAGTGGGGGAGGCGCTGTATAGCGCCATCATATCAATTACACTGAAGTGACACAAGTCATGGGACAGCGATATGCATATATACAGATCGCTGTCCCATGACTTGTGTCAGCGATATGCATATATACAGATAGCGGTTGTATCGTTTACACAAGTTATAAAAGGGATTCACCTGATTCATGTGAAGGGGTGTCCGCCGTGATTATAGGCACACGACTGGAGCTAACAGACTTTGAAAGCGGAATGGTAGTTGTAGCTAGAGGCATGGGACATTCTATTTCGGAAATTGTTAGGGAATTCGATATTATGAGATCCATAGTGTCAAGAGTGTGCCGAGAATACAAAATTTCAGGCATAGCCTCTTGCCACGGACAACACAATGGCCGAGGGCCTTCTCTTAACGACCGAGAACAGCGGCATTCACGTAGAGTTGTCAGTGCTAACAGACCAGCAACACTGTGTGAAATAACCGCAGAAATCAATGTGACACATAACGTACGACGAACGTGTCCGTTAAGACAGTGCTGCGAAATTTGGCGTTAATAGGCTGCGACAGCAGACACCCGATACAAGTGCCTTTGCTAACAGCTCGACACCGCCTGCAGCGCCTCTCCTGGGCTCGTGACCTTATCGGTTGGATCCTAGATGACTGGAAAACCATGTCCTGGTCAGATGAGTCCCCATTTCAGTTGGTAGCAGCTGATGATAGGGTTACAGTGTGATGCAGATGGCTCTGAGCACTATGGGACTTAACAGCTGTGGTCATCAGTCCCCTAGAACTTAGAACTACTTAAACCTAACTAACCTAAGGACATCACACACATCCATGCCCGAGGCAGGATTCGAACCTGCGACCGTAGCAGTCGCGCGGTTCCGGACTGCGCGCCTAGAACCGCGAAACCACCGCGGCCGGCAGTGTGATGCAGATGACACGAAGCCGTGGACCCACGTTGTCAACAAGACACTGTGCAGGCTGGTGGTGCCTCCATAATGGTGTGGGCTGTGCTTACATGGAATGGACTGGGTCCTCTCGTCCAACTGAGCTGATCATTGACTGGAAATGTTTATGTTCGGCTACTTGGAGACCATTTGCAGTCATTGTTGGACTCCATGTTCCTAAATGACATTGGCGCTTCAGTCTGAAACCGCGTGACCGCTACGGTCGCAGGTTCGAATCCTGCCTCGGGCATGGATGTGTGTGATGTACTTAGGTTAGTTAGGTTTAATTAGTTCTAAGTTCTAGGCGACTGATGACCTCAGAAGTTAAGCCGCATAGTGCTCAGAGCCATTTGAACCATTTTGAAGCGCCTAGAACCGCTCAGCCACTCCGGCCGGCAGGATTGTCAGGAACAGTCTGAAAAGCTTGTAAGGGCGTTGCAGGGGAGATTGTATTGAGGAATAGTTGTTAAGATCAAAATTCGATGCGCTGCGCCGTTTCTGAATTATTTAGCGCCGAAGTTAGCCAATGAGGAGTTGCACGCTCAATTTCAGACACGGGCACCCTCTATAATGCGGTAATACGCAGATGTCTGTGGGTCCGTGAGTTATCACTTGTTGAAATGCTCTTTACTAGTTATAAGTTGACTGTTCAGACGTGTTAAATTTAAGGTGGATCAACAAAAGCTCCGTTTGTTCAGTTTGAGGAAACCAAACTAAGAACAAGTTTGGCGACACTGCCTCTGACAAGTGCTTGAAGTGTGGTGTCACCGCCAGACACCACACTTGCTAGGTAGTAGCTTTTAAATCGGCCGCGGTCCGCTAGTATACGACGGACCCGCGTGTCGCCACTGTCAGTGATGGCAGACCGAGCGCCGCCACACGGCAGGTCTAGAGACAGATCCTAGCACTCGTCTCAGTTGTACAGCCGACGTTGCTAGCCATGGTTCACTGAGAATTACGCTCTCATTTGCCGAGATGATAGTTAGCATAACCTTCAGCTACATTTGCTACGACCTAGCAAGGCGTCGTATTCAATTGATATTGAGATTCTATTAATGTATCATCAAGAGCGATGTTCTACAAATGTGGATTAAAGTTAAGTATTCCAGAAGCTACGTACTTTTCTTTATAGCATTCATTACGTATCCTGTTTCAGACCTCACGCCAGCCTGCGTGAGTTTAAGCGCGTGCCTTTCGGCTTCCTCTCATTGTGTCTAGGCTGTCTTGTCTAGACACAACATGAAGTAGCTCTCGCGACTCCTGATTTGATAACTTCAGTGTTAAATAACTCTGAAAGGCGGAGCGTACCCAGTTTTTTCTTAACAATTATTTCTCAGTACAACCTTCTCCTGCAACCTCTTTACAAGCTATTCGGACTGCTGCTGAGCACTTTGTGTATGATTACATGTACGTTACACTTGATAAGGGCCATGTGATCGAAATCGGCCAGTACACTTATATGATCACCATTGATGACCTGCAGCCATCTAGAACGAAATAATATTTAATTTAATACCTTCAGCTGCTGACGGGCGTTGATATATATCACCGAAGACAGGTGAAAATGTGTGCCCCTACCGGGACTCGGACCCTGGATCTTCTCCTTACATGACATACGCTCTATCCATGTGAGCCACCGTTCGCCCAGAGAACAGTGCGACTGCAGGGACTATCTGCTCACGCCTCCCGCTTCCGAAAGAACAGACACCATATCCACATAAGTATATAGTTTTGGCAATACCAGCCATGACCTTCTTCTGTGCGGATGCAAGCATATTCCCCGAACTCTTATGGGACTTGGTAAGAATGTCTTCCACGAGTAATGAGTGTGTTGGGGTTTGACACTAGGAATGTAGTGTGTGGACATACAAGGTGAGACTGTGGGTCTCGCGGGAGGCGTGCGCGACATAGTCCCTGCAGTCGCACTGTACTCTGTACTCTCGGTGGCTCAGATGGATCGCCGGCACGGTAGCTCAGCATGTTCGGTCAGAGGGGCTCCTCGCCCTCTGTAACAAAAAACTGAGTAAAAGGAATCAACGATCAACTTGAACGGATGTCTTGTGACGTCCACCCAGACAAAACGAAACGAACAAAAAAAAAAAAAAAAAAGAAAGAAAGAAACATGTTATTCGAATAAGACAGTCCTGGTGGAACCATCGCCTCTTTTAACGGAGAAAGCTGAGACTAAAATAACACTCACACACTACGCACAGTCCGCCATACAGCTCATGGTGACTTGCGTGTATGAATGGAGATACCGAAATATTTTATGTTACACAGATTGCCACAATAAAACATTGAAATTACCTGATAATCTTACTTTAAACTGCTCTGGATCACATTTAGCTCTCATACAGCTACAGTCCATTGCGCGATGGATGGATATACTACGTGATGCCATTTTTAGCATTCGTTTGCGATTCTCTACTTGGCTGCATCAGCGACGAAGTAAGAGAAATATACAATAGAACTCGTGTGGTGAAATCTACCACACACTCTCAGTAATATTGAATTCGGGATCCTGGGAAAGGCTGGGTAAGGTTTGGAGGTTTATTCATACGTTCATCATACCATGTCACAACACACGTGTTAATGCGATACAGGTGATTTTCAGACAGGCACCGTTGCCACAGGACATTCCTTAAAAGGTATGAAGCACTTTAGCACCTGAAATACTCACGTAAACCCGGGCCATAATACGTCCATGGACAGTAATAATATAATTGACGGCATGGCACGCAACTTTTATTCAGCACATCACAGAACCACTTCTATATTAAAAACTAGGAAAAAGTTAGTTTGGTGCATAATTATCTCCGGGAATACAGGATTCCCCACATACATTAACCATTTATCGATTAAAAAATGGATGAGGTCTCCTCCAATTGTGTTATTCTATTTCAGCTGACAGTGGTTCGTGGTGTGAAATTTCGACCGAACGACAGCGAAAAGTCTGCCACTGTTTCGTTTCTGGAATTCACGTCTTCTGTGGTTGCGGAGAACGTATTTATGAGGTGTTTCTCGATTCCTGACATCGCTTTAATTATCACTGTGACGCTCCTTTTCAGTAGTTGGCAGTGACCACTCCAGAGGACTCGTTTACCGCGGACAAATCAAGATTATCCCACTCGCAAACTTTAAATAGAATAGAAATCAAAGCATAGTTCCTGAACACGAAACTGACAGAATTACAGAAGAATCTAAAGTTTAACCAAAGGTCGAATCACAAAAAACTGTTTCCACTACGTGAAATTACATAACTCCTGTGAAATACAGCTTCTTTTATTTCCACACGAAACCTTTCGGACAGTAAATGCAGTTTACAGAGAGTTCCATCTTTCTAGATTTATGGAAGGCCATCGACACAAAACCACATAATCGGCTAACATCCGAGATACACTATGTGATCAAAAGTATCCGGGCACCTTCCTGAAAATGACTTACAAGTTCGTGGCACCCTCCATCGGTAATGCTGGAATTCAATATGGTGTTCGTCCACCCTTATCCTTGATGACAGCTTCCACTCTCGCAGGCATACGTTCAATCACGTGCTGGAAGGTTTATTGGGGAATGGCAGCCCATTTGTTACGGAGTTCCGTACTGAGGTATCGATGTCGGTCGGTGAGGCACGAAGTCGGCGTTTCAAAACGTCCCAAAGGTGTTCTTTAGGATTCAGGTCAGGACTCTGCACAGGCCAATCCATTACAGGGACGTTATTGTCGTGCAACCACTCCGCCACAGGCCGTACGTTATGAACAGGTGCTCGATCTTTTTGAAGGATGCAATCGCCATCCCCGAATTGCTCATCAACAGTGGGAGGCACGAAGGCGCTTAAAACATCAATTTAGACCTGTGCTGTAATAGTGCCACGCAAAACAACAAGGAACGCAATCGCCCTCCATGGAAAACACAACCACACGATAACATCACCGCCTCCAAATTTTACTGTTGGCACTACACACGCTGGCAGATGACGTTCACAGGGCATTCGCCATACCCACACCGTGGCATCGGATCAACACATTGTGTACCGTGATTCGTCACTCCACACAACGTTTCTCCACTGTTCAATTGTCCAATGTTTACGCTCCTTACACAAAGCGAGGCGTCGTTTGGCATTTACCGGCGTGATGTGTGGCTCATGAGTAGCCGCTCGACCATTAAATACAAGTTTTCTCACCTCCCGCCTAAATCTCATAGTAATTGCAGTGGATCGTGATGCAGTTTGGAATTCCTGTGTGATGGTCTGGATAGATGTCTGCCCTTTACACATTACGACCCTCTTCAACTGTCGGCGGTGTCTGTCAGTCAACAGACGATGTCGGCCTGTACGTTTTTGTTCTGTACGTGTCCCTTCACGTTTCCACTCCACTATCACATCGGAAACAGTGGACCTAGGGATGTTTAGGAGCGTGGAAATCTCCCGTAGAGACGTATGACACAAGTGACACCTGACCTCGTTCGAAGTCCATATGTTCCGCAGAGCGCCTCATTCTGCTCTCCCACGACGTCTATTGACTGCAGAAGTCGCTGATATGGATGTATGGATTACTTGGCAGTAGGTGGCAGCACAATGCACGTAATAAAAAATACGTATGTTTCTGGGGGTGTCCGGATACTTTTGATCACATAGTGTATGTTTATATGGAGAATCTCCCTGCAGATTCTCGATGAGAACTTCGCTCGATGGAAACTTCACTACAGAATCCAGTAAGTTACATAGCTATGAATATGCAACAGAATGGAAATTAACACCGTTGTGCCCCAAGAAAGCGTAATACGGCCCGTAACGTTCTCAATATACATAAAAAATTGTGGATAAGATCAGTTGCAGTATCAGTTTATCCTTTAACGATAGTGTCGTCAACAGGAAAGCGCCATAGCAACGCGATCTTAAGAAAATGCAGATATACTCTGAAATATTTTCCACTTGCTGTAAAGATATTTTTCCTTTATTGTAATTTCCAAAAAAGGCGGGACTTAAAAGAAAGCATACTAAGCGGCGACTGTAAGCGGAGATGAAAATATAAAATGTACTTTACACAAAAAACACACAGTAGGTTGAAAGGCACAAGGCAAAGTACGACCGGAGCATAAAAAGTCGCAGAATGATTAAAACAGCCACGTGTTGGACGGTGTAGCACGGAACAGTCATGAACGTTAAATAGGTCGAGCACACAATTTAAACCATATCACTAGATCACACTGTATAATGGCACCGAAACACAACACCAACGCAGCACACTGATAACGAATAAAAACCTGGGAGGATCTACCAGAGGGATTTGGGGGGGGGGGGGGGGCAAGGGAAAAGAGAAGGGAATAGGAGGCGAAGAGGAGAGGAGAGAAAGGGGGATGAGGTGGGGGGCATGTCGAAGGAGGGCTGGGGAGGGAAGGCACAGGAGAGGAAAACAGATGAGGAGAGGGTGCAGGGACTCAGGGAGGGAAGGAGGAAAATCCGCTCTGGGAGAAAGAGGGGAAAGAAAAAAGGGGGCCCTGGAGAGGGGGGGGGGGGAAGAAGGCCAGGTTACAGTTGGAAGGAAGGGTAGATGTCACGGCGAAGATCAACATTTGGGAGGGGGAGGTGCTGGAAATTGCCCTGATGAAGAAGGTGGAGGGTGTGCTGTGAAGAATGTCAGCCATCGTTAAAAGTCGATAAAGGTTAGATAATGGCCACACAAAAAGGAAGGAACCAAACAGTATCCTTTTACAAGATCAGTGGGAAATTTCTTGAGCTCGTCACACCATATAAATACGAGAGGCGTTTATCAAATAATGCAACACATTTTTTCGGCTGTTTCCGATTGAAAAAAAATGCGGAATTTGTTGTGGGACAATGGGGTAATATTCCCTCTTCAGCCTCTATAGTTTCATGAAGTTCCAACAGGTAGCGGCGCAATACGTGTTCTTCAAAATGGCACCTGTAACGGACGTGCATTCCAAGCAGGGAACTGTCACTGAGTCCCTTTTGTCGGAAAACTAGGCCATCGCACATGTTCATAGATCCCTGCAGAATGTCTACAGAGAGCTGGCAGTGAACAAAAGCACGGCGAGTCATTGGACTAGGCGTCTGTCATCATCGCAAAAAGGTCGTCCAAACCTATCCAATCTCTCGCGTGCCGACCGGCCGCACACAGTTGTGACTCTTGCAGTGCTGGAACGTGCGGACACTCTCATTCGAGGTGATCTATGGACCACAAGCAAACAATTCGCTGCTCAACTGAAAGTCTCTGTTGACAGTGCTGACACAGTAGTCCACCAGTTGGCGTACTCACAGGTGTGTGCCCAATATGTTCCTCGCCGCCTAACAGAAGACCGTAAAGAGCCGCGAAGGACCATCTGCGTGGAAGGGCTTGGGCGTTACGAGGCTGATCGTAATGATCTTTCATCGAACATCGTCACAGGCGATGAAACATGGGTTCATCACTTCGAACCGGAAACAAAAGGGCAGTCCACGGAGTGGCGCCACATCATCTCTATTCCGAAGAATCAGTTCAAAGCCGCATACTCAGCCTGTAAAGCCGGCCATTGTGGCCGAGCAGTTCTAGGCGCTTCAGTCCTGAACCGCGCTACTACTACGGTCGTAGGTTCGAATCCTGCCTCGGGCATGGATGTGTGTGATGTCTTTCGGTTAGTCAGGTTTAAGTAGTTCGAAGTCTAGGGGACTGATGACCTCAGATGTTAAGTCCAATAGCGCTTAGAGCCATTTGAACTATTTGAGCCGGTAAAGTCACGGCGATGGTTTTCTGGGATTCTGAACGTGTTATTCTGTTCGATGTGCTCCCTCATGGTGCAACGATCGCCTCCGAAGAGTACTGTGTTACACTCAGTAAAATGAAGAAACGACTTCAGCGTGTTTGTCACCACAAAAATGTAAACGAACTTCCCGTTCTCCACGATAATGTAGAGCCTCACGGAAGTCTGCTCACCCGGAATGAGATCATAAAACTTCATTGGACTGTTCTTCTTCATCTATCATACAGACGAATCTCGTACCTTACAACTCCGACCTGTCTGGCCCAAAGAAGGATGCACTCCGCGGGAAGCAGTATTTGCGTGATGGGGAGGGTATTGATGCAGCTCGTCGTTGATTCCGACTGCCATCACGCGGGCATACAGGCTCTCCCAGTACGGTGACGTAAGTCCTTCTCATTGAACGGAGATTATATTGGAAAATAGGGTTTTGTAGCCAAAAGAGTGGGAAATAATATGGTGTATTGGAATTCTGAATGAAACCAACCTGCTTTCAGAATAAAATGAGTTGCGGTACTTACTGAACGCCCCTCGTATTTAGCGGTAATACTAAGAAGTGGTATGAAATGGGGCGAAAACTTACGCTCAGTATTAGAGAGATAGATTTCTCGGAAAGGTTCTCCGAAAGTATACTGCATCTTTAAAGGAAAACGTAAATTATACGAATATTTCCCAATGAATTCTAGAGTATTGTTCCAGCATTTGGTGTCTTTATCGAGTAGGCGTCATACCAGACATTGAACAAATTCAGAGACACGTTGCTAGGATAGTAACAGGTCGGTATAGCCCATACGGAAGTGTAGCGGAGAGAACTTACATCGAAATCTTCGAAAGAAAGACGACGCTGTTTCCGGGAATCCTGTTTGTAAATCTGAAGAAGCTGAGTTCGAGAACGACTGCGACCAATCTGCTAGCTCCATCGTATATCCCACGTTAGGGTCATGAGAACAAGATAAAGCTCATGGCACATACAAATGCATACAGACAGTAATTCTTGGCTTGCTCTTTGGGTGAATGGAATGGGATAGAAAATCTCTGATATTGGTACAAAGTACCCTCTGCCAGACTCTGCATACCGGCTGACGCAGTATACAGGGTGATTCAGCTGTCCCTGTTTTTGGGTTTTATGTAACCTGCAACGCCTTCGGATACCACGCACAAGATCTTCATATTCTCTTGCTCGCTACACGCAAACTCTTAGTCCAACAGAAAAAATGAACAGGACCTTTTTGTAGGAAGTTTAATGTAGTTAAATTTTGTACTATGTTTTCGCCAGATGCCATAGTAATCCAGTTATTCAAGAAAAACTTACAAAAGTAACCTTAAAATGTGCTTTTGCAGAATAACTCGAAAACGTACCACAGTATAAAATTTAGCTACATTAAATTTCCTACAAAAGGGTCCCCTTGATTTTTGATCCAGGACTAATAGTATGTGGGTGGCGAGCGAGAGAGTATGAATATCTCGCAAGTGTTTTCTGTAGGTGTTGCGTGTTGTTTAAAACCTATCCATAGTGGCAGCTTAATTATCCTGTATATGTAGCTACAGATATTGACGACCAATACATCTAACATATTTCTTTACCCACGATAGGTTCATTTACTAGAATAGCTTGATACGGGCGGTGTTAATGTCAATGAAAGAAAGTCTCATAGGCCACTGCTGTACCTGACCTCCATATCTCGGACAATTTACAGCGCATCTCCGGCTCTAGCAAGGACGTGAAGCTTCGTACAAGTGCGTATTCGACGGATGGGGAATGGGGAGGGAGGTCACGAGATTATGGGATAATGACTCTTCTCTCTCCAAAAACCAAAAGAAATGTACTCAGCACTGATGTATTATATTTGATGGAGAGAGAGGGAAGTGAGAGAAAAGAGACAGGGGGAGGCCACATCACCCCTACCGCACCCTTCAGAACCTGACCAGGGGCCTGCACCTTCCTCCGTACGTTTATACATATGATTATTCCTTCCACACGGATCCTATCACTGACTGCTGTCTTTAGCCTGTATTCTTACGTCTGTACCAGCTACCAGTTTCGCTTCAGGCATATGTATGGAGGGAATCATTCTGTTTCCTGGTGCAGGATTCATCTGTCAAAACTATCATTTTCCAGTCATGTGTGGTCCAGTCTCTAGATTCTTAGATTCACTATACATGGCTCTGTCATTTCAACGCTGTGAGAAGCATTCAAACTGGTATAAATCTGCTCTGCACACTTCGAAATCTGCAGCTCCTGGGGCAACTTTAAGCTTTACAGGCGTTATTGAATCTCTCAATGTAGCTACGATCAGATGTTGTCCTGTTTATTATCTTACACCAACTTGTAACAAACATTCGCTGTATCTTGGAAGTGCTACGAAAAGCTTGAAGTGACCCTATACTGAAATATTACGGATCTAATGCACTGCTATCCGTTGTCTTTAGATCTCGTGCCTATTAGAGACAAGAAGTACTCCATTCTTCATCGAACAACACATTTGAGGTTTACAGAGAAATATTAACGATCATTTACAGCGATTTATCACGTCTGTTCTATGTCCTCTTGGATGGATGTGTAGCAGCCCATTCTTCTCTTACGTTTGCAGTCAAGGTGGGTGTGGATATTCGTGGTGATGCATAATCTCGCTATTCCCAGAACATTCGAGAAATGTCAGGTTGTATTCGAGTCAGGATTTCGACACTGCCATCCTGCTACTTGCATTAAAAAAGGATACTATACAGAAAGCAGCTAGGAATTAAAGTATGCTCCGTTATGCTGTTGAATACAGTGATTTTCGACGAATATGTTTTCAGTGTGAATCAGCCATCAAGCTTTCAAATGATCCATGTAACAACCGGCACAATATTGTGACATAGAACAGATTTCTGCATGAGAAATGAGACCACAAACTCCTGCCCTACCTCTAAATTTTATTGTGAGCTTTATAAAGGACAGAGAATTACTTTTAGCCGCTGTTTTCCAAATCAGTATTATACAGTGTGTCAGTTAGTGAAATGGTCTCCACGAGCAACATGTGGCATCGAAGAGGATTTCACGGCGAGGGGTATGTCTTAGACGTAGATTTTGGAAAATGGAAGCTACGTTTCCTTGCAGCTAGCTGAGTAATCACGATTCCATGAATATCAGCACAGACAAATGATGCATATACGCAAATGTAATTGATTCTGCACATCTTTCATGCGGTGTAGAAAATACATGCGCTGCTCTAGTACGCTGCGCTTCTCAGGCGTTTCCGAGAAATCGAGGTTAAAAGTTTTACGAGGCTGTCGAAAATCATAAACGAGCAAACGGTTCTGTACAAGCGCTTGTGTTTCTACAGCTACTGCAGTTATAGCCTTTAAAGGCGTAGCGGCTGGTCAATAGAAGTTTTTTCATCAGAATGAGTACTCATTTCATATCTTAACGGTTTCCTTTCCGCCAACTGTCGTCAAACGTGTTACAGCTGTACAACTCGAGGCCCAAATAGGACAATACACGAACATTCGTCTAGAACTTCTCACCTGTATATTAAATGCGGCTTTCTTCTATGCTGCAAGTGGTTATGAATCAAGGATTTTCTGTTCCTGTACTTATACATTAATTAAATTTAATGGCATTACATCAAATATTAGAGATAGTGCCATCACCTGCTTACTGTGTAGATTTTGTGGGTAGGTTCTTTCTCTGTTTGTCAAAGGAAGCGTTCAATGTTGTGAAGTACACAACAAAGTCAGTTCTCTTTTGTAGTGTGTTTCACATAATACATTTTTCTCTATAACATACAAAACAATGGGTGACAGAAAATTTTTTGTAGATAGGTAAAAGTAAGAATCGCTGCTTTTTCTTCAGAGCTATGAAAAAAGTTTATTTAGCATTTTAATTAACTGAACTGCATGTTCTTGGTGGAACATTGTATATTTATAAACTTATCGAAACACGGTTTTTTGCCTTTATTTACAAACATTTATTTTCGTGCGAGCTAGGTTCCAGGTTGTAAGGGAATTTTCTAGTAAGGTGTAGTCTTCGACCCTTACATCTACGTAAGTCCTCTTCTCAATAAATGGACAAAAAACTTGCGAGATTAACGTCATTTTTTCCTTCTGGTTAAAAATAAGAATGCTATTCATGTTGGAGTTCCATGTACAGGGCGGTCATAAAATCTCGACCAATTTTACGAATGCATTTAAGTAATACCCATGTACGCTGATGAGCCAAAACATCATGACCACTTGCTTATTAACCTGTATGTCCGTCTAGGGAACGAAATACATCACGGATTCAACAGCTCATTGGTATGTTTGTGGAGGTGTGTGGCATTAGATGTCTACGCACAGGTCATGTAATTCGCTTAAATAACGGGCCGCTGATTTGCGTACGCGGTGATGGCGCCCGATAGCGACCCAGATGGGTTGCATAGGATTTATATCAGGCGAAATTCTGTAGCTCGGTTCTGGCTCCGAGACGCAGACAATTACATTGCTGAAAGAGGACATCGCCGTCGGGCAGGACATCAAGGTATGAAGGTGGTTTGGCAGCTGTCAGCGCGTATTCGATTACTAATAGAGGTTCCATGCACGTGAAGGAGAATGTCTCCCATAGCATAATACGAGGAGCATTCAAGTTCTAAGGCCTCCGATTTTTTTTGTAATTAACTACTCACCCGAAATCGATGAAACTGGCGTTACTTCTCGACGTAATCGCCCTGCAGACGTACACATTTTTCACAACGCTGACGCCATGATTCCATGGCAGCGGCGAAGGCTTCTTTAGGACTCTGTTTTGACCACTGGAAAATCGCTGAGGCAATAGCAGCACGGCTGGTGAATGTGCGGCCACGGAGAGTGTCTTTCATTGTTGGAAAAAGCCAAAAGTCACTAGGAGCCAGGTCAGGTGAGTAGGGAGCATGAGGAATCACTTCAAAGTTGTTATCACGAAGAAACTGTTGCGTAACGTTAGCTCGATGTGCGGGTGCGTTGTCTTGGTGAAACAGCACACGCGCAGCCCTTCCCGGACGTTTTTGTTGCAGTGCAGGAAGGAATTTGTTCTTCAAAACATTTTCGTAGGATGCACCTGTTACCGTAGTGCCCTTTGGAACGCAATGGGTAAGGATTACGCCCTCACTGTCCCAGAACATGGACACCATCATTTTTCCAGCACTGGCGGTTACCTGCAATTTTTTTGGTGGCGGTGAATCTGTGTGCTTCCATTAAGCTGACTGGCGCTTTGTTTCTGGATTGAAAAATGGCATCCACGTTTCATCCATTGTCACAACCGACGAAAAGAAAGTCCCATTCATGCTGTCGTTGCGCGTCAACATTGCTTGGCAACATGCCACACGGGCAGCCTTGTGGTCGTCCGTCAGCATTCGTGGCACCCACCTGGATGACACTTTTCGCATTTTCAGGTCGTCATGCAGGATTGTGTGCACAGAACCCACAGAAATACCAACTCTGGAGGCGATCTGTTCAACAGTCATTCGGCGATCCCCCAAAACAATTCTCTCGACTTTCTCGATCATGTCGTCAGACCAGCTTGTGCGAGCCCGAGGTTGTTTCGGTTTGTTGTCACACGATGTTCTGCCTTCATTAAACTGTCACACCCACGAACGCACTTTCGACACATCCATAACTCCATCACCACATGTTTCCTTCAACTGTCGATGAATTTCAATTGGTTTCACACCACGCAAATTCAGAAAACGAATGATTGCACGCTGTTCAAGTAAGGAAATCGTCGCCATTTTAAGTATTTAAAACAGTTCTCATTCTCGCCGCTGGCGGTAAAATTACATCTGCCGTACGGTGCTGCCATCTCTGGGACGTATTGACAATGAGCGCGGCCTCATTTTAAAACAATGTACATGTTTCTATCTGTTTCCAGTCCGGAGAAAAAAAATCGGAGGCCTTAGAACTTGAATGCTCCTCGTACTGTTCCCACCAGCCTGCGTCTGTGGCGCGCTGCACGTTTCGAGCCGCCGTTCACTTCGATGACGGCGTTTGTGGAGACGACCGTCTACCTAGTGTAGCAAAAATTTATTTATCGCGTTGATTCCGTGACCACTGTAATCGTAACTGAAGATGTCGCTGTGTCAGCTTGTGACCACGTAGGGGTAGTCTGTTGCGGAGCTCCAAGTTCAACAATGTGCCGTGATTCCATCTTCTTACTGAAACTATGGTTCCAGGAATTATTCCAGCATATCACAGTATATCCTGTAACTGACTCTTTTGCAACAATTGAGGATCCACGAACTGTGATTTTTTGAATCCTAGTCACACATTCACTTTTCGTGTGTCTCTTTGCCTTTCAGTGATAGCGTGTGGTGGCCCATTACCTCATATGTAGCAGATATGTTAGTTAACTTTGCCGCAGATACGGAATGTGACCTCAGTAAACAAAATGCGATGCATGGCGTGTTCGCTGGGTGCAGCTTCTATCAGATCGTAACACACAGCTTTGCCGGCTACGTAATCTTTGTGGTCTAATACGTGAAGCATCTGAATATGGTAGCTTTTTTCTTTAGCGTTAAGTGTAAAGCTTTCGGCGTCATTCATTTGGCCACCTCTAACTCGTTCATGAAAACGACTGGTTGATGCATTCTGACTTCTTGGTATTTCTCCTCTGATTCGCTGAACCGTCTTGTGTGGAACAAGATGTCTCCAGAGTGTGATTCATCGGCAATGTTTCCATTTCTTTGGAACTTATTTTCAAGTAAGCGAATGTTTGCTCTTGTTTCTGCTGGCATGTAAAATTTTAGAGCGAGCCATATAAGATAAGCCGCGCAATCGGAGACTAACACCAGCCACACGATATTTTATCGTAAGTATTCTTCTTGAATATTCCGAAAAAAAGTAATTAGCCAATGATATCACTAGAATGGATTATAATTATCTATTGCGTAAATGAAGCCATTATTTCTTAGAAATTGATCGAGACTTCTGACCTCCTGTGTTATGGAAAGCGACGGTAAAGTAAGCCCTTTGTTCTAAGACCAGAACTATTGTTCTTACAAGGGAACCTCCCTACCGCACCCCCCTCAGTTATAAGTTGGCACAGTGGATAGGCCTTGAAAAACTGAACACAAATCAATCGAGAAAACAGGAAGACGTTGTGTGGAACTATGAAAAAAATAAGCAAAATATACAAACTGAGTAGTCTATGCCCAAGATAGCCAACATCAAGGATAGACTGAACTCAAGAGCGCCGTAGTCCTGTGGTTAGCGTGAGCAGCTGCAGAACGAGAGGTCCTTGGTTCAAGTGTTCCCTCGAGTGGAATGTTTAATTTTTTATTTTCAGACAGTTATTATCTGTCCGTCCGTCCGTCTTTTGCGAGGTAACTGCGCCGACTGTGAAACTGTTGCATTCATTTGTTGCAGTTTATGTGACAAACTGTTGTGTTTTCATCACTTTTTTGGGAGCGATTATCACATCCACAAGGAAACCTAAATCGGGCAAGGTAGAAGAGTCTTTTTACCCCTTTCGCCAAGTGTACAAGTTAGGTGGGTCGACAACATATTCCTGTCATGTGACGCACATGCCGTCACCAGTCTCGTATAGAATATATCAGACGTGTTTTCCTGTGGAGGAATCGGTTGACCTATGACCTTGCGATCAAATGTTTTCGGTTCCCATTGGAGAGGCACATCCTTTCGTGTACTAATCGATCGGTTTTGCGGTGCGGTCGCAAAACACAGACACTAAACACATTACAGTGAACAGAGACGTCAATGAACGAACGGACAGATCATAACTTTGCGAAAGTAAAGAAAGTAAACTTTTCACTCGAGGGAAGACTCGAACCAAGGTCCTCTCGTTTCAGAGCTGCTCACGCTAACCACGGGACCACGGCGCTCATGAGCTCAGGCTCTCCTTGATGTTGCCTATCTTACGCGTGGACTACTCAGTTTGTATATTTTGTTTATTTTTTTTTTCATAGTTCCACACAACTTCTTCCTGTTTTCTCGATTGATCTGTGTTCAGTTTTTCAAGGCCTATCCACTGTGACAACTTATAACTAAATCTGAGGGGGGTGCGATGGGGAGGTTCCCTTGTTAGCAGAAACCGAGCGAGGTGGCGCAGTGGTTAGCACACTGGACTCGCATTCGGGAGGACGACGGTTCAATCCCGTCTCCGGCCATCCTGATTTAGGTTTTCCGTGATTTCCCTAAATCGCTTCAGGCAAATGCCGGGATGGCTCCTTTGAAAGGGCACGGCCGATTTCCTTCCCCATCCTTTCCTCACCCGAGCTTGCGCTCCGTCTCTAATGACCTCGTTGTCGACGGGACGTTAAACACTAATATCCTCCTCCTCCTCCTTGTTAGCAGAAGCTCATCGAGGCGCTCTTTGATTCATTTTACTCCCTAAATTATCTAGTGTGTTCACAGGATCATCAGAGAACAATTTGGGTAGCGGAATACACAATAGGCTCCGAATTACAGCTGAAGAGGTCAGCGCAAAATAATACCAACGCAACCAACAGTACTGCCGTAACTGGCCAGTGACGCCGGGCGAACGATAATAGCGCGGGAAGTCGGAACATGCTCCCCTCGCTGCTACTATAGGTTCAACGATGCAGCACGTTCTAGGCTTCCAATCTGGGGACGTCAGTGGTACAGGAAGGTTTTTCAGATTAGGTGTTTCTATCTGTAATTTACAAAATAATAAGAACCACAAGCTGATAAAGATAGGTGACTACCATGTAGGCTTCAGAAAAGGAAGGTCCTGTATTGAACGGTTTTGGAACCTGCGAACGCTCCTGAATGTCAGACAGACGAATAACACTGTAGTCACATTTGTGGACTTTAACAAGGCCTATGACTCCATAGACAGGCAGGTCCTCTTTGTCACATTAGAAGAATATGGTATAGATAGAAAAACTAGGACACTTATACAACGCGCTACGGTCGCAGATTCGAATCCTGCCTCGGGCATAGATGTGTGTGATGTCCTTAGGTTAGTTAGGTTTAAGTAGTTCTAAGTTATAGGGGAATGATGACCACAGCAGTTAAGTCCCATAGTGCTCAGAGCCATTTGAACTTATACAACATACACTTACAGATACCATATCGAAAATAAAATTTATTGGAGAAATCTCAAACCCATTCTAGATACATATAATGGTCAGACAAAGAGATGCTCTCTCACAGCTTTTATTCAACATTGTCTTATTATTATATTAACACACACACACAGGCTCACAAACATGATCACAAAACGCAGACTTGGACACATACATAGAATGAACAACAGACTCAGAAGGAGGATTTTTTATGTAGTAAACAGTTCAATCAAAAAAACATAGTTTACAGAAATAGAAGAAGGCCTAAAACAAGCAGGGATCTGTATAGAAATGGTAAATGAAAGAGTAAAATTCAGAAAGAAAATTATGAACACAAAAACTGAAGTAAAAGAAAGGAAGGAAAAAGGTAGAATTCGGAGAGAGCAAGGGAAACAGGAACACAGCCAAAGAATGAAGAGGTTTCGGGAAGAGAAAAAGAGAAGGAAACAACAAAAAAAATGAATAACAATGTAACATTCAAGTTAACCACTGTACCAGAGGCAAAAATGTGTAATAATTATATTGATAATTTAGGTAGGTAAATGTAAGAAAAGTTATTTATTTTATGGGGTTATGAACATAGTGTATTGAATAGCTCAGTGGATTAGAGATAACAACCAACCAGTTGCAAAACATAGTTTTGTTAAACCTTGACCATGGTCTCGATGGTTTTAAAATCGTCTTCTTCAGAAAACGTAAGACTTACTAACAAGTTAACGACATTGCGTGTCGAACAAAGATCGTAAAATAACAATAAGCAAAATTACAGGAAATGTTACAAAATTTTTTTAGAGAAGAATACTCACGTAAAATCACATTGTCTATAGTGAATGTGGAAGCCGTTGACTCAGTCTAGTACATGTCATGTACTTAATAACCATTTAAAAAACATTATATAAAGGTAGTGCCCATCTATTGTAGGACCTTGTCTTAAAACTTACATTTCTTTTTTCTATACATCACATATTTGACGCAGGATACAACAACATATAGTATACCACTTTAAAGACTTGTATAAAACTGACATTTTTTAAAAGTTTTAAGACAAAGCCCTGCAGTGGACCGCTACTACTTTTATATAATGTACCATAAATGGTGATTAAGTGTATGGCATGTACTAGCGTGGGGTAACGACTCCCACATTGACTATAGATAATGTGATTTTACGTGAGTATGCTTCTCTAAAAGTTTTTTTGTAAGATTTCCTGTAATTTTCCTTATTGTAATGCTACTATCTTTGTTCCACACACAATGTCGTAATCTGTTAATACGTCCTACCTCTTTTGAAGAAGACGGTTCTAAAACCTTCAAAACTATGGTCAAGATTTAATAAACCTGCATTTTGCAACTGATAGGCTGTTATTTCTAATCCATTGAAGCTCTCGCATGCACACTAAAGCACAGCCATGTTCAAAATCTTGATAGTGTATTTAGTTATTTTCCATAAAGGTGCAGCAACGAGTTACAGTTTTTCTTATCATGTAGCTGATGTACGGATTGCCCATAACTAAAGTTACAGTTTCAAAACGCTGTAGAATGAGCACCACTGCTCAAATGACGTCAAATTTAACAGTGTATTACTGACGTAGGGGGCAATGTCAAGAAACAAAACAAAACAAAAAAAAAGAAGGAAACGAAAATTTTAGCAATTGATAGCGTCTTGTCGTAAATGAGGTCACCTACAAATGAAAGATCAATCGCAGTACGATGAATATCGTTTGAGTTGCACATTACAGCATCCGAGTAATTCAATGTGAAGTCAACAGTTGTGGCACAATTAGCTAGATACGCCTGTCCACCATGGCAAGGATGGTTCCTCTGAAAGGGCACGGCCGACTTCCTTCCCCATCCTTCCATAATGCGATGAGACCGATGACCACGCTGTCTGGTCTCCTTCCCCAAAACAACCAACCAACCGCCATGGCAAGGTCGTACCACATCCGACGGCAAAAGTAGTTTTCTAAGTGTCCTGGGACCGAAAACCGCATGAAAAGCAAAATGACATCGGCTTTTAATTGTCCTGCGGCCAAAAATCGCATAAAATGCAAAATGACATCGGTTCCTAATATGTTCAATACGTCTAGTATTTACTGCTACGTACTGAAATCGAGAAAAAGCTTGTTTCGCAACATACCGAAGTGTCTCGAGGGTCACGTTTTGAATGCGATGTGCAATGTGTGCCCTCAGTTCAGCTACGTTCGTAATTGGATTATTGAACACAACATCATGTGATATCGGTGTCCAACCTGTAGGAAAATGACAGGTGGTGATTCCAGCGTTACCGAAATGCCTCTGCAGTAGCCGCTTCACTGGCTGTGCGACATGCAGAGGAGCGCAATCTTGCATAAAAATGATCCTACCCACACATCCACGCTGTTGAAGGGTTGGAACGACGACGGTGGGCAAAAGACTCTCATAGCGTTTACCAGTGACGGTACAGGTAACAAACACGACCCACAGGACTCATCTCCTCGAAAACATACGGCTCTGCGATAAACGGTGCCGCCAATCCGCACCACACAGTCACCTTTGCAGAATGAAGTGGTACCGGTTGATGTTCGTGCGGATTTTTCGTTGTGCATATGCTGCAGTTCTGCGCGTTGGCATGTCCTTGGACATGGAAACTGGCTTCATCTGTCCACAGATTCTTCCATGCTCATTCATTGTCTACTTACCTGCGAGCAAGAAATTCCAGAGCGAACATTTGCCTAGCTGGCAGGTCAGCTGGAAGCAACTCCTGAACATCTGTGATTTTGTGTTGATAGCAATGCAGGATGTTTCGTAGGACTTTATGCAGTTTGCTCGCAGGAATGTCGGACATTCAGGCAATTCCCCTTGCACTGCATGTTTGCACACCACCATTCGACCCCTCCTGCAAAGCTCTGGCCTTATCTTCGCCAGACGTCGGATCAACTGCTCTCCTCCCTTTGTCGCATTACACTTCAAAAGAACCTGACTTTTCGAATTTTACAATCATTTTCTCCAGACCGTTAGCAGACATTGTACCAATGCCATTTTTCATACCCTCGAGTGTCCAGCACTTCGGCAGGGCTACTGGCGCACAGCCACCGCTCGCAGAACGCGCGATGTTTCATGGCGTCAGTCATGTTGGGCATCTCGGATGCAACCTGAGAAACAGCCGTGATGATGATGATGATGTTTGGTTTGTGGGGCGCTCAACTGCGTGGTTAGCAGCGCCCGTACAACTACCCAATCTTTGCTCAGTCCAATTTCGCCACTTTCCTGGATGATGATGAAATGATGAGGACAACACAAACACCCAGTCATCTCGAGGCAGGTGAAAATCCCTGACCCCGCCGGGAATCGAACCCGGGACCCCGTGCTCGGGAAGCGAGAACGCTACCGCGAGACCACGAGCGGCGGACAGAAACAGCCGTGTACCGCGTGTCTGTCTGTGTACACATTTTTCGTTCAATGCCGTTTCCCCTTGCGTCAATAAGATGCTGTTCAAATTTGATCCATTATGAGCAACGGTTATCTTTCTATAGCGTTTTGAAACTGGAACTTTAATTATGGGCACTCTGCATGTAAATTAGCTGTACACATATCAGTTTGAACCGAATTTCTATCAATTTTATTTAGAGAGCCAGAAACGTTCAAAGTTTTAGGGCTGGATACAGCACGTTGCACATAATTTGCTGCGTTCAGATGGATGATCAGGTGCCAGGATGTTCATTTAAACCTGTTGGTTAAGGGGAGAAGGAAGGCAATTTTTATCCCTACTCTGCCAATGTTATTTTACCCTTTGATTAGGTACACTTTTCAAAAGAACTATAAGTGATAAAACAATGAAATTTTTACTGCGTATACATAACTATATGCCTCAACTTACAATGAAAATGAACATAGTACCTCTTTTGGTTTTGAAGAAAAAAAGTTTTATTCTTTCACTACTAAAATTTAGCTTTCTTTGTTATTAACTTATTACCACCTGCAATACAAATTTTAAAAATATTCATGTTTCTAACCCCATTAGTTTATCAAATCATGGTACCTGAAAGTAAAGTTGCCGGCCGGGGTGGCTGAGCGGTTCTAGGCGCTACAGTGTGGACCGGCGCGACCGCTACGGTCGCAGGTTCGAATCCTGCCTCGGGCATGGATGTGTGTGATGTCCTTAGGTTAGTTAGGTTTAAGTAGTTCTAAGTTCTATGGGACTGATGACCTCAGATGTTAAGTCCCATATTGCTCAGAGCCATCATTCATTACTGATGCAAGTAAAGAGTGTTTGTGGTCGTATTTGGCACTTCTCCTGTACTTGCACCAAGTGTCAGGATCATTCGGACAAAGACCGTGCACTGGATTATCATGCTTATGGGAATAAATAGCCCATACAGCTTTTTTTATATTTTCTAAATTCCCTTATTTTCTTCTTATGGCCAAGCCATAATAATTCTGTAATCTATCTATTTCAACATTTATCAGGTGACCTTTACCACCTATCTCCTTACCATCTTCTAATACTATTTTTGACTTTTCTTTCAATAATCTTCTCAACCTGGACCACATTATCTTTTGGACATGCCCAATGCACTTTAATTTAGAAATTGTGACATTAGAACCATAGGGTTGTTCTGCACATACCCGGTCATAAGCCTTGCTGTCACCTTCCCCTAAATACTGTGTGTATCTGACACCTCTGTTTGCTACTGAACGATTAAAAATCCTGAGAACTCCTGCTGCTCCCATCCCAACACTTGGACCACTATAATTCATTTGACAGTTATGTTCATGCTCTTTCTCAGTTCCACTGCCATAAGTTTTACAGTACTTAGAACCGCTACATCAATTACCATTTAGTGAAGTGTGTCCACGTTTCTGCCAGCTCATATCAAAACATGCATAAATATCACCACTTTCACTATCATCACTTTGCTTGAGTGCTTCTTCAGCTGCTTCTTCCATTGATATGTTACAAACTTCAACAACAGCAGTACTCATAACGTTATTGTAAGTCATAAATTTTGCAGGAGGATTTGGAATGTCAAGTAATGCACATAAGAGTTTGCCTGCCTCCATCCCTTTACCAATAGATCTGGGACTATAAACTAGCCTTATGTTGTTCTCATATAAATTATTATTTGCCATTTTTGATGTCATTGTTGTAGCAACTGCACCGATTCTCAGCCATAGATACGTCACCACCACATATTCTGCACACAGTATTTTTGGAATTGAATCACAGAGTATGCTAAGGTTCACCATAATATTTCCAAACGAATGTTCATCTCCACAAGCTGACCGGGAGGAAATGCCTTGAAGACACTGCAGTTTCTTTCTTGATGTGCTGATTTTCTTTATGTCTAACATTCTTGGGTCCTTTGACCCACTAACCTCATTTACCTTTACGTATTTACTTCCTCTGAATTTTAATTTAGGTGAGAATTTCTTTATTCGCGGCATTTTTATGAAAACACGCGGAACCAAAGAAAATACAAATCAACGCGTACTTCACTCGCACCAAACTTCACTAAGTACAACCATTAACGCTCGAAAACAATAACAAACACGACCGTAAAAAAGAGTATCGATAGTAGATACAGGTAAGGAAACACTGAAGCGATAAAAAAATAGAAGCATGAAATAATATACAAGGAGTAACAGAAAGCTGTGCATTATCTCTACATGGCGCAAAAAGGAAGGCGTGGCATTTAAATGGCAGATTGCACAGAGCGTCAGTAAAACCATCATATCTCACAAAAAAGTTGTCGTATTTTTATAAAAGAAAAACTGTCTCACGCAGGAAAGACCAGGCATTTCAAATATGCTAAAATCTAAAAATCGAATTTTTGAAGCCCACTTGCCTTCCGTCTCCTCTTAAACGGGTGCCCATTTTCCTGAATTCATAGCATAATGCGCCTTCTAAATGACCTGCAACGATAAGTAAAGCTTTTGGTGTCACAGAGCGCCTCGCTGGTCCGCCCACACCCCCACAGCCACTGGGCGGTCACGCATCGAGGAAGATGTGACCAACGGATATTGTCGAGCACTCTTCAGTACTTAGAACTAGCACTCAGCAATGTGACCGGATGCGGAAGTTGGCGACTTGCACCGCCATTCTTCTGTGCGATATGCAGCTTACGGTCAAGTTCTGTAGCCCCTATCTAGAAGAGCATGTGGACCATTCCACCACTCGTCTGACACATTTCGGCAAAAAGGCATGTAACGAATCCTCGCGTAGCTGCTGAAGTGTATCTTTATTTTTATTTTAGTGCTTCCTTAACTGTATGCATGTCGGCCGACAAGCCACAGTTCTGGGTGCAGAATTGCTAGCAAAACCACCAGAAATGAAGAACAGCAATGTGCTAATGCCTAGACAGACTACTGTATTAATGAGGTCAATTCACGGGGGAGACCATAAGTCGATCCGGATGTAAGCAGGAGCGTCTTCATTTTTATAGTGTTCGCGCATATATTATTCGCAAATCTGTAGTGGTTCAAATGCTTCAAATGGCTCTGAGCGCTATGGGACTTAACATCTGTGGTCATCAGTCCCCTAGAACTTAGAACTACTTAAGCCTAACTAACCTAAGGACATCACACACATCCATGCACGAGGCAGGATTCGAACCTGTGACCGTAGCGGTCACGCGGTTCCAGACTGAAGCGCCTAGAACCGCACGGCCACACTGGCCGGCAAATCTGCAGTGGGCAGCCTACGATGTTGTTCTTGAGGAGTAGATGAAGCGAACACCACAAGACGACTTTTGTAATGCCGGCACTATACGCGGCACTTCATGTATTTATCCACCCCATCGATACACAATTCCACCCTAAGAACTCACAACACTAAATGAGTTTTCATTTATTACAATCTCCTTTGTAACCAGTGACGCACTTAAGTGGTTTCATACCCTCCAACAAGTCACAGTGGCCGTCCATTGCGCATTTCATTTAAATTCCATCGACAAATACTCTCAGAACCACTCCCATGTCTTATTCCTGCGTAGATACCTTTGTGTAACACCATTCTCACAAAATACTGCTTAGCATATTCGATTCTACAACCTTCAAATCCCATCATAAACCCAAGAAGATCCTGTCAGATTACGACAATCCTCGCAAGTGCTAGCTCTTCTGTACCCATACACGTACCCCTAAAATCATTTCGGTTTTCACACCCAACATACACCATCTTTGTCACGTTCTCATTCCACACACTTAATTTACACAGATATGCTTGACTAACAGCAGTACCAATGTCAATATTGTCAACATCAACAACACGAACATCACAACGGACACAAATGAAGTCTTCATCACTACATCATGATTATCAGGTCATAATTATATAAGCCAGAGTTTACTATATTTTAATGTTTTAATGCACGCTTTTCAATTAGTGTAGCGTGTGCGGACCAAGAATGGCACTCAACGAGTGTCGGCCGCTCCATAATTGCAAGAAATATAATAATGGGGTAAAAAGGAGACGCATAATGGACTGGAGCTAGTCCCTTTCCTACGTATTGTTAGATTGACACAGCTTGCACATGACTTTAATGACGTATTGTTCATTCAAAGTCGCGTGGAGTGGCCTTGCGGTTAGAGGCGCCATGTCACGGATTGCACGGCCCCTCCCGCCAGAGGTTCGGTCCTTCCTCGGGCATGGGTGTGTGTGTTGTTCATAGTATAAGTTAGTTTAAGTAGTGTGTAAGTCTAGGGACCGATGACCTCAGCAGTTTGGTTCCTTAGTAATTCACACACATTTGAACATTCATTCAGGGTCTGTAAACAATATACTCATATAAAAATAAACACAATTTTGCACAAAACTTCGTTTCTAAGAGGAGTTTGGAAAATTAAAATCGCCAAGAAGCCCTTATTTTAATTCACACACACACATGTGATTGACGTAAAGAATTCAAAAGTAACTAAAAATTGGGCACGTTACTTGTCAGGTAAGTCTAACCAGTAAGCTAATAGTAAAGTCGGCTATCTTTCCTGAAAGAATGCTGTAAACAGGGGTTCGATAAAAAATGGAAACACCGAAAGAAATGCACGCTTGACCATATTCAAGCCTGAGAATGGTGCTGTTGCATTTGACCCCGAACGACACCTTTGCAATACCCTCAGCGTGTTCCAAGTGTCAGTCGTGGTCACAGCCGTGTTCTGCATGGTTGTGAGTGCCTTATGTCGGAGCTAAGTGTATTCCAATGTAGGAAAATTGTTGGTGCTCGTATGCTAGGCGCGTCTGTAACCAAGGTAGCCCAAGTGTTCGGTCTTCCAACAGGCACCATATCAAAGATCTATACCACGTCAGGGAAAACGGGAAAACGTCACCCGCTAAATCACAATGCGAACGAAAGTCTGTGTTGAGTGATCGTGACAGTCACTGAAAAGTATTTCCACAAAAAATAAGGAGACGACAGCTGTAAAAACCACGGCAAATTGTCAGCACCAAAACAACGAGAAGAGAGCTTCATAATCAGAGGATTGTAGGGCGAGCTGGCTTTCAAAATCACACAGCAGTGAAGCAAGTGCCAGCAACAGGAAAACGTGGTGCTGAAGGTATGATATGACCGTGTGACATTGATGGGCGGGAGGCCCCATCCAGGGAAGTTCGACCGCCGAGTTTTAAGTCTTATTTCAGGGACGACTTACGTGTCGGTAATGATGAATATAACACAACACTTAGTCCACGAACAGAGAAAATCTCCCAACCCGTCGGGAATCAACCCGAGCCTGCTGCATGGGAGGCAAACACAATACCATTCAGTTAAACAGGTGGACTATGGAACAGCAGTAGAAAGTCATTGGGCCGGATGAGTCTGGTTTCACAATGTTCCTAACTTACGGCCGAGTTTACATCTGGCGTATGCCATTCCAAGACTACGATGTACACTGCTTACTGCCAAGAGTGAAACATGGTGAGGGTTCGGTGGTGATTTGGGTAGTGATATCAGGGTATTCCACTGACCCATGGTTACTCTATAAGGTCGCATTACTGACAAGTATTGTTGTTGTTGTGGTCTTCAGTGCTGAGACTGGTTTAATGCAGCTCTCCATGCTACTCTATCCTGTGCAAGCTTCTTCATCTCCCAATACCACTGCTGCCTACATCCTTCTGAATCTGTTTAGGGTATTTTTCTCTTGGTCTCCCTCTATGATTTTTACCCTTCACACTGCCCTCCAATGCTAAATTTCTGATCTCTTGATGCCTCAGAATATGTCCTACCAACCGATCCATTCTTCTAGTCAAGTTGCGCCAAAAATTTCTCCCCAATTCTATTCATTACCTACTCATTAGTTTTGTGATCTACCCATCTAACTTTCAGCATTCTTCTGTAGCACCACATTTTGAAAGCTTCTATTCTCTTTTTGTGTAAACTATTTATCGTCCATGTTTCACTTCCATACATGGCTACAATCCATAGAAATACTTTCAGAAACGACTTCCTGATACTTAAACCTATACTCGATGTTAACAAATTTCTCTTCTTCAGAAACGCTTTCCTTGCCATTGCCAGTCTACATTTTATATCCTCTCTACTTCGACCATCATCAGTTCTTTTGCTCCCCAAATAGCAAAACTCCTTTACTACTTTAAGTGTCGCATTTCCTAATCTAATTCCCTCAGCATCACCCGACTTAGTTCGACTACATTCCATTATCCTCGTTTTGCTTTTGTTGATGCTCATCTTATATCCTCCTTTCAAGACACTTCCATTCCGTTCAGCTGCTCTTCCAGGTACTTTGCTGTCTCTGACAGAATTACAATGTCATCGGCGAACCTCAAGGTTTTAATTTCTTCTCCATGGATTTTAATTCCTACTCCGAATTTTTCTTTTGTTTCCTTTAGTGCTTGCTCAATATACAGATTGAATAACATCGGGGAGAGCCTACAACCCTGTCTCACTCCCTTCCTAACCACTGCTTCCCTTTCATACCTCCCGACTCTTATAACTGCCATCTGGTTTCTGTACAAATTGTAAATAGCCTTTCGCTCCCTGTATTTTACCCCTGCCACCTTTAGAATTTGAAAGAGAGTATTCCCGTCAACCTTGTCAAAAGCTTTCTATAAGTCTACACATGCTAGAAACGTAGGTTTGCCTTTCCTTAATCTTTCTTCTAAAATAAGTCGTAAGATCAGTATTGCCTCAAGTGTTCCAACATTGCTACGGAATCCAAACTGATCTTCCCCGAGGTGTGCTTCTACCAGTTTTTCCATTCGCCTATAAAGAATTCGTGTTAGTATTTTGCAGCCGTGGCTTATTAAACTGATTGTTCGGTAATTTTCACATCTGTCAACCCCTTCTTTTTTTGGGACTGGAATTATTACATTCTTCTTGAAGTCTGAAGGCCCTGTCCCAATGCATCTTGCTCACCAGATGGTAGAGTTTTGTCAGCGTTGGCTCTCCCAGTGCTATCAGTAGTTCTAATGGAATGCTGTCTACTCCCGGGGCCTTGTTTCGACTTACGTCTTTCAGTGCTCTGTCAGACTCCTCACGCAGTATCATATCTCCCATTTCATCTTCATTTACATCCTCTTCCATTTTCATAATATTGTCCTCAAGAACATCGCCCTTGTATAGACCCTCTATATACTCCTTCCACCTTTCTGCTTTCCCTTCTTTGCTTAGTACTGGGTTTCCATCTGAGCTCTTGATATTCATGCAAGAGGTTCTCTTTTCTCCAAAGGTCTCTGTAATTTTTCTGTAGGCAGTATCTATCTTACCCCTAGTGATATACGCCTCCACATCCTTACATTTGCTTAGCCATTTTGCGCTTCCTTTGTATCTCATTTTTGAGACGTTGGTATTCCTTTTTGCCTGCTTCATTTACTGCATTTTTGTATTTTCTTCTTTCATCAATTAAATTCATAATCTCTTTTGTTACTAAAGAATTTCTATTAGCCCTCCTCATTTTACCTACTTGATCCTCTGCCGCCTTCACTATTTCATCTCTCAAAGCTACCCAGTCTTCTTCTACTGTATTTCTTTCACCGAGTCTTGTCAATCGTTCCCTAATGCTCTCCCTGAAACTCTCTTCAACCTCTGGTTCTGTCAGTTTATCCAGGTCCCATCTCCTTAAATTCCCACCTTTTTGCAGTTTCATTAGTTTTAATCTATAGTTCATAACCAACAGATTGTCGTCAGAGTCCACATCTGTCCCTGTAAACGTCTTACAATTTAAAATCTGGTTCCTGGATCTCTGTCTTACCATTATACACTACTGGCCATTAAAATTGCTACACCACGAAGATGACGTGCTACAGACGCGAAATTTAACCGATAGGAAGAAGATGCTGTGATATGCAAATGATTAGCTTTTCAGAGCATTCACACAAGGTTGGCGCCGGTGGCGACACCTCCAACGTGCTGACACGTGGAAAGTTTCCAACCGATTTCTCATACACAAACAGCAGTTGACCGTCGTGGCCAGGTGAAACGTTGTTGTGATGCCTCGTGTACGGAGGAGAAATGCGTACCATCACGTTTCCGACTTTGATGAAGGCCTGATTGTAGCCTATCGCGATTGCGGTATATCGTATCGCGACATTGCTGCTCGCGTTGGTCGAGATCCAATGACTTATCAGAATATGGAATCGGTGGGTTCAGGGGGGTAATACGGAACGTCGTGCTGGATCCCAACGGCCTCGTATCACTAGCAGTTGAGATGACAGGCATCTTATCCGCATAGCTGTAACGGACCGTGCAGCCACGTCTCGATCCCTGAGTCAACAGATGGGAACGTTTGCAAGACAACAACCATCTGCACGAACAGTTCGACGACGTTTGAAGCAGCATGGACTATCAGCTCGGAGACCATGGCTGCGGTTACCCTTGACGCTGCATCACAGACAGGAGCGCCTGCGATGGTGTACTCAACGACGAACGTGGGTGCACGAATGGCAAAACGTCATTTTTTCGGATGAATCCAGGTTCTGTTTACAGCATCATGATGGTCGCATCCGTGTTTGGCGACATCGCGGTGAACGCATATTGGAAGCGTGTATCCGTCATCGCCATACTGGCCTATCACCCGGCGTGATGGTATGGGGTGCCATTGGTTACACGTCTCGGTCACCTCTTGTTCGCATTGACGGCCCTTTGAACAGTGGACGTTACGTTTGAGATGTGTTACGACCCGTGGCTCTACCCTTCATTCGATCCCTGCGAAACCCTACATTTCAGCAGGATAATGCACGACCGCATTTTGCAGGTCCTGTAAGGGCCTTTCTGGATACAGAAAATGTTCGGCTGTTGCCCTGGCAAGCACAATCTCCAGATCTCTCACCAACTGAAAACGTCTGCTCAATGGTGGCCGAGGAACTGGCTCGACACAATACGCCAGTCAATACTCTCGATGAACTGTGGTATCGTGTTGAAGCTGCATGGGCAGCTGTACTTGTACACGCCATGCAAGCTCTGTCTGACTCAATGCCCAGGCGTATCAAGGCCGTTATTACGACCAGAGGTGGTTGTTCTGGGTACTGATTTCTCAGAATCTATGCACCTAAATTGCGTGAAAATGTAATCACATGTCAGTTGTAGTATAATATATTTTTCCAATGAATACCAGTTTATCATCTGCGTGTCTTCTTGGTGTAGTAATTTTAGTGGCCAGTAGTCTATAATCTGTCAGAAACCTGTCAGTATCTCCAGGCTTCTTCCATGTATACAACCTTCTTTTATGATTCTTGAACTAAGTGTTAGCTATGATTAAGTTATTCTTTGTGCAAAATTCTACCAGGTGGCTTCCTCTTTCATTCATCACCCCCATTCCATATTCACCTACTACGTTTCCTTCTCTTCCTTTTCCTACTATCGAATTCCAGTCACCCATGACTATTAAATTATCGTCTGCCTTCACTATGTGAATAATTTCTTTTATCTCATCATACATTTCATCAATCTCTTCATCATCTGCGTAGCTAGTCGGCATATAAACTTGTACTACTGTGGTAGGCGTGGGTTTCGTATCTGTCTTGGCCACAATAATGCGTTCACTATGCTGTTTGTAGTAGCTTACCCGCATACCTATTTTTTATTGATTATTAAACCTACTCCTGCACTACCCCTATTTGAATTTGTATTTATAAACTTGTATTCACCTGACCAGAAGTCTTGTTCCTCCTGCCACCGAACTTTACTAATTCCTACTATATCTATCTTTAACCTATCCATTTCCCTTTTTAAATTTTCTAACCTACCTGTCCGATTAAGGGATCTGACATTTCACGCTCCGATCCGTAGAACGCCAGTTTTTTTTCTGCTGATAACGACGTCCTCCTGAGTAGTCAGCGCCCAGAGATCGGCATGGGAGACTATATTACCTCCGGAATATTTTACCCAAGAGGACGCCATCATCATTTAACCATACAGTAAAGCTGCATGCCCTCGGGAAAAAGTACGGCTGTAGTTTCCTCTTGCTTTCAGCTGTTCACAGTACCAGCACAGCAAGGGCGTCTTGGTTAGTGTTACAAGGCCAGGTCAGTCAATCATCCAGACTGTTACCCCTGCAACTACTGAAAAGGCTGCTGCTCCGCTTCAGGAACCACACGTTTGTCTGGCCTCTCAACAGATACCCCTCCGTTGCGGTTGCACCTAATGGTACGGCTACCTGTATCGCTGAGGCACGCAAGTCTCCCCACGAACGGCAAGGTCAATGGTTCGGGGGGGGGGGGGTTGACAAGTAATATGCGATCGTTTGGCTGATCATGTCCATCCCATGATGGTACAATGTTTGTTCCCTAATGATGATGCCGTATTCCAAGACTACAGAGCCCCCGTTCACACAGCTTGAACGTCCCAGTAGTGGTTTTGTGAGCACGAGGACGGATTTTCAGATCTCCCTCGGCCACGACAGTCACCATATATCAATTTTATTGAGCCTTTGTGGTCTCCTTTTGAGGAAAGTAGTTGTAACCGCTATCTACTTCTGACATCGTTACCTGAACTTAGCATTATTTTGTAGGGTAAATGACATAATATTCCCTTGGAAACCATACAGGACCTGTATTTATCCATTCAGAGTGTACTGGAGGCTGTTGTAAACGCCAACGCCAACGCCAACGGTTTTCTTATTCCGTAATATGTTGGTTGGTTGATTTTGGGGAGGAGACCAAACAGCGAGGTCATCGTCCCATCGGATTAGGGAAGGATGGGGATAAAAGTCAGCCGTGCCCTTTCAAAGGAACTCTCCCGGGATTTGCCTGAAGCGATTTAGGGATGGCAGGACGCGGGCTTGAACCGTCGTCCTCCCGAATCCGTGTCCACTGTGATAACCACTGCGCCATCTCGCTCGGTGCCGTATTAGGCATGCTAATGTGGTGTGTTTTGCGTGGATCCACATTTCTGGCCACGCCCTGTATTTCTAACTCTAACTCTCTACATTAGCAACCAAGGCACATTAACACTAGTGATATAAAACAGCAGTTCCATTGTGTTTTGAACTGAAGCAGCGGTTTCCGTAAATTATGTGTAGTTACTGAATTGTGCGATAAATAAAATAAACAAAAAAATCCAGCACCATTATTACAGAGGTTTCATAAATCAGAGACGAATGAAGTTCCGCATGTGACTGCATAATATTGTCAGCATTTTGAATATAAATTGACTTTAAGCCATATTTCTGACGCTGTTCCTCATTAGAAGGAGACGGTAAAGGCGAAAGAGAAAGTTTTTATTATTTTACTTCTTTTCGTTCAACATCAGTCGCGCCATGTCAGTGTTCGAAGCTTTATTGGTTTCTGATGTCATTCCAGAATAGTTAGGTAAATGCTTCTCTCGCACATCATCGCTTTGTCTGAGAAAATGGCTGCTTCCAAAGGGCGTGTTTGAGAGTATGAACGGGCAGGAATTTCTCGGCAGCCCAATTATGGAGTGACGAAGCAGGGAGCAGAACTGCCGGAAGCAACAAAGTTCTCAGTATGAATCATTCCGCCTCGCTACACCGGCCCTGCCACACAGCTGCCTAGAAGCTTAGCTGTGAATCATCGAAGCTGTAGAAACCCTGATGTCGCTGTACGTGAAATTCCGACGAAATCCTCGAGTACGGTACCCGTCGTTCTCTAGACCTGCGCGTAAATGACGCGAGAAGTCGGGAGCTACGATCCTAACCACGCTTGTCAGTTGACGAGTCTGTTGTTGCTGTCACGCCTCACGCACGGCATCTTTGATAAAATTTTGTGACTTATTTTATCAATAAGCAGTACTATGGATTAAATAAAATTCTATCGCCAAGCAAAATAATGTTATTATAAAAGGACTGAAACTCATGTTAGCCCTACTTCATTGCGTTGGAACTCAGTGTCGGTGGGAAATGTTCATGGAATATGTCAGTTTGTATCGAGAACTTAAAAAAAGAAAAATATAAGAATAATAACTTTTTATTACTTAATGCCAAATGATAAAAACCATGTGGATAAATTAACAATCATATTCAGTGAGTACCTTAAGATATGTTTCACTTTCCAACGCTTAGCAATGACCAAGGTAGGGCGAATGTATCGATCGCGGTCTATCAGTAGCAGCTATGCTCTTATTTTGCTGGAGTAATCTGTGAGAATCTTCCTACACGTCGGTCAGGCTCATACTATCCTTTATCTTCCCCTGCTTAAAGGCTATATGAAATATAGAGGGGCATGAAGATGACGTAATATATCGTCGTAACTCGAAGCCAACTAAAATAACAATATGGAAATTTAAACGGTTGAAAGGTGTTTGATTTGACGTTCTAATCACTGAAAAGGCCTAACTTTCCCTCCACTGAGAGCGCTGACGTCGAGCCCGATGTCTCCCACCAACAATTTAGAAACCTGAAAGCCAATCAGGAACGTTCCAGAAGGGAGTAACTGCTGCAGATACAGCTCTCCTAAAAGAGGGGTTATCTTTGTAAATATTAGGGCCAATACAGTTCAGTAATAATTCGGTCTGTATGTTTCATTCGAAAAAAAAAAATTGTGAAATAGCCCATATTCCAATTCAGCTTTAAGGCAAACAGTAATTTTGTCCCACCGCCCCACCCCTTACTTTTTGACAGAGAGGTTGTCCACCAGTACCGTTTCTTCTTCTTTTTCTGATGATCAGCTTCTTGCAGTAAAATAAATGTTGCACATGCAACGACTGCTAAATCCTCTTCTTCCCTCTCAATATCGGTCGGTGAAATTGTAAATAAAACGCTACCTTTATGTTGTTGTTGTTGTGGGCTTCAGTCCTGAGACTGGTTTCATGCAGCTCTCCATGCTATTCTATCCTGTGCAAGCTTCTTCATCTCCCAATACCTACTGCAACCTACATCCTTCTGAATCTGTTTAGGGTATTCATCTCTTGGTCTCCCTCTATGATTTTTACCCTCTGCGCTGCCCTCCAATACTAAATTGATGATCCCTTGATGCCGCAGAACATGTCCTACCAACCGATCCCTTCTTCTAAACAAGTTATGCCATAAACTGCTCTTCTCCCCAATTCTACTCAATACCTCCTCATTAGTTATGTGATCTACCCATCTAATCTTCGGCATTCTTCTGTAGCACCACATTTAGAAAACTTCTATTCTCTTCTTGTCTAAACTATTTATCGTCCATGTTTCACTTCCATACATGGCTACACACCATACCAATACTTTCAGAAACGACTTCCTGACACTTAAATCTATACTCGATGTTAACAAATTTCTCTTCTTCAGAAATGCTTTCCTTCCCATTGCCAGTCTACATTTTATATCCTCTCTACTTCGACCATCATCAGTTATTTTGCTCCCCAAATAGCAAAACTCCTTTACTACTTTAAGTGTCTCATTTCCTAATCTAATTCCCTCAGCATCACCCGACCTAATTCCATTATCCTAGTTTTGCTTTTAAACGGGAGCAACGTCGGCATGTTATCAAAGCCAAATGTGACTCCACATGGTCCAATCCCTTTGGCCCCAAGTCCTTCGTTTGGTGTGGATGAGAAATCGAAAGCCATTGCATTGGCGACGAACTTTCTGCCGAATCCAGTCTCTGTAATTCGTTGGCCTTCGTTAGCCTAGTCTGTATGCATTTTAACAGCTGCCATCTGCAACCCATGGCCCAAAAATCAGTTCTCTTCTCACATCTAGCTTACAGTATCTTTGTTACATTCTCATTACACACAGCTATATTACACGGAGAAATGCTTCTATCGCACGTCACCACTTTGTATGAGAAAGTAGCTGCTTCCGAAGGTCAGTGAGGGTGATAATGCAAAGATGGCAGGAAGTCTTACGGCTGCCAAATGACGGAGTGACAAAGCAGAGAACGGAACAGAGAAAGCCACGTAATTCACAGTATGAAGTCATTCTTCCGTATCAGCACAGACTGTTACGGCCCAAATACGCAGCAACCCAACAGCTCTTACTGGTCCGCCGCTCGTGGTCTCGCGGTAGCGTTCTCGCTTCCCGAGCACGGGGTCCTGGGTTCGATTCCCGGCGGGGTCAGGGATTTTCCCCTGCCTCAAGATGACTGGGTGTTTGTGTTGTCCTCATCATTTCATCATCATCCAGGAAAGTGGCGAAATTGGACTGAGCAAAGATTGGGTAATTGTACGGGCGCTGATAACCACGCAGTTGAGCGCCCCACAAACCAAACATCATCATCAACCCAACAGCTCAGCTGTGATTCATCGAATTTGTGGTAACCCTGCTGTTACAGCACTCGGCGTTCCAATGTGTCATGTGCCTGTCGTTCTCCACAAACACTAGTAAATGACGCAGGAGTTGGGGAGCTACGATCCAATGCCACGCAAGTCAGCTAACGAGTTCGTTATTGTGCTCAGTGTTAACTGCCCTTCTGACCTGCGGTGTGTGGGAGTCATTTCGTAGATCATTTTCTGACTTAAGCCAACGAATAAGTTGTATCCTTGATTCAATAAAAACGCAGAAAATCTTAAATGGATAGTGAATTCGACTCTTACTTTATTGCCGAGATAAATGACGCAGTTATAAAATAATTGAAGCGGGTGTTATTTATTTTACTCCATCGCAGCTCATTGGCAGTACTGGTCATAGAATACTTGAGTAATGATTACAAAACCAGCGGCTTTATTTGAATCTACCTCCGTTTATTCTTTTTAATACGTTATATTTTCTTCGAGCCCCGAACGTAACCTGCCATCCACAACTGTTTTTATGTGCTGGCGGCCAGCACACAATCCAGTCACAACATTTTTTCATGGTTGTGCAACATACTAGAAATTATTACCGGTGGGGCCTGAGTAGAGAGTGACAGTTGCAGCTCGGTTTTGTACGTTTTTCTTGAATAACTCGCAAGCTGTGGTCTCTAGCGAAAACGTATCCCAGTACAAACTTTAACAACGTTAAATTTGGTACAAAAAAGATACCGTTCTTTTTCCTGTAGGACTAATAGCTTGCGGGTAGCGAGCGAGAGAAAATGAAAATCTCGCGCCTGGTTTTTGAAGGCCAGGCATAACATTACGGGCTGCATAAAACTGTATCGCTAGGGTGGCTGAATTACTCTGCAAGTCAGTGACTTTCCAGACAGTATTAGACATTGGGAAAGCAAACAAACAGAATGCACTTCAGCTTAAAGAGGGAACAAACCTCCGTTACACTGAGTATAAATGGTAAATTTATAAATTGTGCAACAAACACAAAGTTTTTAGCGATGAATATTAATTGTCAACTGGCATGAAATGAACACACAAAGAGGCTGGCAAAATGAATGTCATTAGTATGTTTTGCTCTTATGTTTCTCTCATCAGTTTGTAACAGTCTTTGCCTTATATTTACGTGTTATTCCTATGTACACTCAGTCCTTAGCTATTGGATTCTTTTCTGGGGATCGAAGGCACAAAACCCGGATATAGTTTTAAACTGGCGACAAGGGCCGTAAGAATAGTAACTTAGAGTTGGGCTCATTGTAAAAATTATATCTTTATTGCAGCAAGTGAGTACATCTTCCAATCTGATCTGCATATTAGGGAAAACAATACTATGTACTTCACTAACAGTTATACACATAATCATTAATGAAGAGCCAGTTTGGACATTTTACCAAGGAAAAATAAACGAAAAGTACCAAACAGCAAACAATGAAATTGTATAATAAATTTCAAGAAGAGATTATAACGACTACTAAAATACATCTGTTTAAAAAGGCAGCTGAAACGTTCTTCATATGTAATGCATACCGCTCGTACACAATCAGACATTACTTAGAGGGTTCAGAGTCGTTGTTACTAATGACAGCTACAACACCTTGCTATATTACCATATAATAACGCTTTTGCAAGAAAATCATTTGCCATAGCTACAGTGCATGACAGTAACGTCTCGCCATTCTGTTGAGTTCAACATGCCACTCTTCACACGGGAAGCTGACTCATTTTTCAGGTGGACTGACGGGAGAACATGAAACAAGCTTGTGGAATAATGGCATATTTACAGGCATAATGGACTGGATTTAAATGGTTCAAATGGCTCTGAGCACTATGCGACTTAACTTCTGAGGTCATCAGTCGCCTAGAACTTAGAAATAATTAAACCTAACTAACCTAAGGACATCACACACACCCATGCCCGAGGCAGGATTCGAACCTGCGACCGTAGCGGTCGCTCGGTTCCAGACTGCAGCGCCTAGAACCGCACGGCCACTCCGGACGGCGGACTGGATTTAGTGTAAGGAACATAGCAGCAAGTTCATGATTCCGGAGTCACCAGTGGATGTCCTTGATGTGAGAGAAAAACAGTACCAACCGAATGAGACGATGCAACTGTTAAGACACTGAGCTAATATTCGGAAGGACTGAGCTTGATTTCTCTGGCCATCGTAATTTAGGTTCTCCGAGGATTTCCTAGATGATTTCAGGCAAATGCTGGGATATTTCGTTCATTAGGGCTCGATTGACTACCTGTCCTCTCTTCCACTTTCGTATTAATATTATTGTAAGATAATTCCTAGATGAATAAACAAATAAATGAAATAATTAAAATATCAGCTTGGCATGATTTACGATTCCTAAGAAATTTTTTGCTCCTTGATTGGAAATTGTTTCTCATGAACTGCCGTTGCAAAATGATGCAGAGCAATTGGTGTTTGTATATGAGGACCTTTTGCGTAACTCATTTGAAATGAAATCTCAGTAATAACATGCGGCAGTTTTAGGTACGTACAAAAAAAAAAAAAAAAGAAAAATTTGAATCACTTTAGCACTAATTCTTCTGGCGATTAAAAGACGTATTTTCAAAATAATTGCACTCTTTTAATTTAAGGACTCCGCTACGCTCGATAGAGGATTACCAATTTTTTACCTGAGCACATTGATGTTGCTGCAGCACTAAAACCCCCAAACTGCAGCAAAATTCAAGTGTTGTTTTGAATATTGACACCAAATGTTGCTTCGAAGTTGTGTTTCTCAGATAAATACAAGCATACTTGAAAAACTATCAGGCAACAACAAAGAGTGACGCGTTTGCTACTGAAGATTATATGGGGTCACATTTCACACAGGTACCCAACCGGGTACAGTTTCTTTTAGAGGGACCGTGGACTTGCAACCATCCGTGGCCACCGAATAGGCGCACAGCTACTGTTGTGTATTGGAGTTCTGGGTCGCGTAAAATGCCTTTCCGTTACACAGGAACAGCTATTAAACTCATTTTTTCAGTAAGTTCACTACTGCACTGCATAAGGTAGGTTAGTCAACGTGCGCCATCACCCAGTGTATAGAGAGTTCAGATCGGACTTCGAAGTGTCGTTGGATGCATGAGGACACTGATTGATATGGATGTAACTGCTTCACTGTGTGCCATTATTAACGCAGTGAGAGAAAACACTATTGCCATGCATTTGCCAAAATATACTCTAGCATTCCAGAATCAATTATGTATCTTTCTACGGATATCCGCCCGCGATAACCTCCATCGGTGGCAATGAGAGTGTACATGCTCGGAAGCGTTATTCTGTGACACACTGTCGCCAGTACCAGTGCTGTATTGCAGGTGAATAAATACGTGTACGAGCTGCCAAGTGGTACGGTAACTTTTGAAGTGACCTAGGTGCCGGACGGTTGTGTTACAAAAAAAATCTCACGGCATCTATACCATTTACGACGCCGATAAGCTCCCAAAATTGCGTGGTTCCCCCAAAGTAAATAGATGCTCTGAAATGAAAAGATGTTAACAGATTGGTGAAAATGAACCTAAGAAAACGTACGGACGATTTTTAGTTTAATTCTACATTGTCAGTCCATGATAAATTAGAATCAAATGCAGTAGAATTTGACACAGTATAGTTTAAGGAATGAAATCAAAACAAAGACATTGTCCTCAATCTGAGATGGTCTGTATGTTTTCAGGCGTCCGGCAGTGATTGTCCCGCATCCACACGTGTATGTGTGTGTGGGGGGGAGGGGGGGGGGAGCAAGGGGGGGGCAGTACAGGACACATGCCCTATACTGAAATACGACGGGTATAGACTTTTTCATTCATTACAAATTCCTCACACCGGTTCCCGTGAGATCACCGAAGTTAAGCGCTGTCGGGCGTGGTCGGCACTTGGATGGGTGACCATCCAGGCCGCCATGCGCTGTTGCCATTTGTCGGCGTGGACTCAGCCTCGTGATCCCGATTGAGAAGCTACTCGACCGAATAATAGCGGCTTCGGTCAAGAATACCATCATAACGACCGGGAGAGCTGTGTGCTGATCCCACGCTCCTCCTATCCTATCTGAGGATGACACGGCGGCCCGATGGTCCCGATAGGCCACTTGTGGCCTGAAGACGGAGTGGAGTACAAATTACTCACACATTTCCAGCAGTGAGTTTCTGCGGTTCTACTAAACCGCACATTTAGCATTGTCCACCGAAGTAGGAAATGCTGTGACTTTAGAAACCTCTGTATCGTTGTGAGCGGCGTTACCTCCAGGTGCTGCTATAAGGTTAACGTTGAAACTTGAGACAGATAAGTATGATATGGTAGCGGAGCTTGTAATGGGCTCGGTTCTTAAGGGAACTGTTGGAGATAGGAAATCCCAAGTGACCAACGCTTGCAGATGTTGCGGCTTCTGTCGGTTCTCTTTTAGAAGAACGAACGTAGCGGTAGAGGCGGTAGATACTGAATTGGCTGAACGAATTCTGATTCTCAATCAACAGATATTAGGTTACTGCATAATTGCACAGCATTTTGTTTTGCATATTGGTATTCCGGTTGCTATCGTTTATTTATCGCAAAAATGGCTGAAATGGCTCTGAGCACTATGGGACTTAACATCTCAGGTCATCAGTCCCCTAGAACTTAGAACTACTTAAACCTAACTAACCTAAGGACATCACACACATCCATGCCCGAGGCAGGTTTCGAATCTGCGACCGTAGCGGTCGCGCGGTTCCAGACTGAAGCGCCTAGAACCGCTCTGCCATACTGGCCGGCTATTTATTGCATTTCATGTTTTTATTTGTAGTTCACTGTTATGTTGTCCTCCCCCAGTAGCGCCGGCGCGGTAGCTCAGCGTGTTCGGTCAGAGAGCTGGATGGACTCTGTAATAAAAAAAACTGAGAGGAAGGATCAGCAAACGAATTTCAACGGATGTCATGTGACGTCCGCAACGAGCAAACTCAACGATCAACAACGAAAAGCCGGCCATTGTGGCCGACCGGTTCTAGGCGCTTCAGTCTGGAACCGCGCGACCGCTACGGTCGCAGGTTCGAGTCCTGCCTCGGGCATGGATGTGTGTGATGTCCTTAGGTTAGTTAGGTTTAAGTAGTTTTAAGTTCTAGGGGACCGATGACCTCAGATTTTAAGTCCCATAGTGCTCAGAGCCATTTGAACCAACAACGAACAAAATGAAAAACAAAAAATGGTAGCAGAATGGTCAGCGTGACGGATAGTCAATCTTCTAGACCCGGGTTCGATTCCCGGCTAGGTCGGGGAATTTTTTCTTCCTAGGGACTGGGTGTTGTGCTGTCATCATCATCCTTTCATCCTCATTGACTGCATGTCGCCGAAGTGGCGTCAGATTGAAAGACCGGCACCCGGCGAACGGCCTGCCCGATGGGGGCCCTACCCATACGATTAAATCAATAAACTGTTTTGTTGATGGATGAGTTTACATATTGTCGTTTCCCCATTCGGAGATAGTGAGAGGAGCTGTCGACTCTAGAAAATGGAGTGCCAAGTGGAGAAGTCGAAATATTTCCGACATATTCTTCTATTTGAGTTCAATCGAGGGGTGATAGCAGCGCAGGCAATCATAGGCATTTACACAGTGTATGGGGATTATGCTATTGAACACAGCGCGGCAACAAAATGGTTTTCTCGTTTTAAGGTTGGTTGGTTGGTTTTGGCGAAGGAGACCAGACAGCGTGGTCATCGGTCTCATCGGATTAGGGAAGGATGGGGAAGGAAGTCGGCCGTGCCCTTTCAGAGGAACCATCCCGACCCCAGCATTTGCCTGGAGTGATTTAGGGAAATCACGGAAAACCTAAATCAGGATGGCCGGACGCGGGATTGAACCGTCCTCCTCCCGAATGCGAGTCCAGTGTCTAACCACTGCGCCACCTCGCTCGGTCTCGTTATAAGGAGGATCGTTTTGACATTAGTGACTCTCCATATTCAGGAAGACATTCGGGGTTTGATGAAGATCGTTTAAATGTATTAACCCACAATGATCCATGTTAGTGTACTCTACAAATGACAAATGTGATCAACTGTGATCATACCACCACCGTGCGATAGTTCCATCCTATGGAGAATGTTCAAAAATCGGGTGTATGGGTACCAAATGCTCTAAGCCGAAATCACAAATGTCAGCTGGTGGTCATATATGCATCTCTGCTTGCTCGTCAACAGTTGGCTCGTGAACAACACTAATTGTTTCTATCTTGTATCGTTATTAGTGATGATAATGGTCTCTTTATGCTAACATAAGGAAAATAAAGGAGTAAATGAGCCCAAACAAAGCAGCAACTCCTCGTCCAGAGACCTGCACGCATCCACAAAAGATAATCTTATACCGATTGTGGAAAGCGACAGTGTGGTATACGACCAACTGCTTCCCCGAGGTCGAACTATCACTGCTGAATGTTATTGTAAACAACTGAGACGTCTTACAGACGCAATCCAAGAACAACGCCCAGGAAGACTGCGTGAAGTAATGCTACTCCACAATAATGCCCGCTCTTATTCTGCCAGACAGACACAAAATCTATGCAGGAGCTGGGTTGGGAAGTCATTCCTCACCCACCTTATTCACTTGATATTGCGCTCTCGGATTTTCACATTTTCCACTCTCTATCGAACAACCTTTTTGGATGAAAATGCGCCGGCCTGTTCTAGGCGCTACAGTCTGGAACCGCGCGACCGCTACGGTCGCAGGTTCGAGTCCTGCCTCGGGCATGGATGTGTGTGATGTCCTTAGGTTAGTTAGGTTTAAGTAGTTCTAAGTTCTAGGGGACTGATGACCTCAGCAGTTAAGTCCCATAGTACTCAGAGCCATTTGAACCATTTTGATGAAAATGCGCTCCGAACTTGGCTCGATGAGTTCTTCGGCTCAAAACCAAGTGATTTCTACAGTCGCAGAATCGAAAGGTTACCTCAGCGTTGACAGACTATTGAAGATGGTGAAGCAGAATATATTATTGACGACTAAAGTCTCTGCTATATGTATCTGTTGTGGTTTTTTTTTTTTTTTTTTTTTTTTTTTTTTTTTTTTTTTTTTTTTTTTTTTTACGCTGTGAACTTATGCTCCAACCCAGCACGTTTAACCTTACCTGCTAGTCTTCCGCTTTCTTGGCCGTGGCCAGCTTCAGATATCACCTCTTCTAGCAGGGTTTCTGATTATTGATTAAAGGGTTGTAGGAGGCAAAATGGGACTTCTGCAGACCAGAAGTTGGACAGATCTGGTAAAGTCTTGCATATATTTCCATAAACACACACATGGAAATGCGAGGTAGCCTACTATAATTAAACTTGCTGCAGGAGAAGACAAATGGAACAACTGTGTGATATAAACAAGGGTTCTGTTAGCTCGTCCAACCCTTGATCAGAAAGGAAAGAGAGCAATGACGAACAAATTGTAATGATTATTATCCACTAGATGTCCGCCTGCTTAGCTGGGTGGTAACGTGCTTGCCTCCCATGCAAGCTGGCACGGGTTCGATTCCCGGCCGGTTTGGAGATTTTCTCCGCCCAGGGATTGGGTGTTGTGTTGCCCTCATCATCATTTCATCCTCATCACTGGCGCGCAAGTCGCCCAATGTGGCGTCGACTGAAATAAGACTTGCACTTGGTGGCCGAACTTCCCCGGTTGGAGCCTCCCGGCCAACGATGCCATACGCCCATTTCATTTCATCCACTAGAAAGGTTAAACTGAAGCACAGGCAGGGGCAATACAAAGCAAGATCGCACAGGTTTGTAGCGCGTCCCCGATGTTATTCTATCCTCACAATGAGCAAGCAGTAAAGGAAACCAAAGAAACATTTGAAGTAGCAATTAAAGTGCAGGGAGAAGAGCTGAGAAACGATGAGGTTTGTCTATGGTACTGGAATTATTTTAGAAACAGCAAAGGACTTGGAAGAGTAGTTGAAAGGGATGGGCTGTGTTTCGAAAGGAGAAAATAAGATGAACATCAACAAAAGCAAAAAAAGGATAATGGAATGTAGTCGAGTTAAATCAGAAGTTGCTGAGGGAATGAGATCAGGAAACGACACACTAATAATAGTAGATTAGTTTTGCTATTTCGGCAGCAAAACAACTGATTCTGGACGAATTATAGAGGACATAAAATGTAGGCTGGCAATTGTTAGAAAAGCGTTTACTAAGAAGAGAAATTTGTTAACATCGAATATAGACTTAAATGTTAGGAAGTCTTTTCTGCAGCTATTTGTGTGGAGTGTAGCCTTATACGGAAGCAAAACGTGGATGATAAACAGTTTGGACGAGAAGAGAATGTAAGTTTTGAAATGTGGTGTTACAGAGTAATCCTGATGATTAGACAGGCTGATCGAGTAACTAATGAGGAGGTACCAATTGGAATTGGGGAGACAAGAAATTTGTGCTACATCTTAACTAAAAGTAGGGATATGTTGATAGGACACATTCTGAGACACCAAGGGATCACCAGTTTAGTATTTGAGGGAAGTGTGGGGGCTAAAAATCGTAGAGGGAGACCGAGAGATGAATGTAGTAAGCAGATTCAGAAGGATGTAGGTTGCAGCAGTTATTCGGAGATGAAGAGGCTTGCACAGGATAGAGTAGCACGGAAAGCTGCATCAAACAAGTCTTCGGACTGAAGACTATAACAGCACCAACTGTCAATGGTTACCGCATGCTCGTCTGAAAATCCAGACTGATTTCAAGAAATGAATAGCATATTAAAGTGGCCATCAATTCGCTTTTACAGGGAGACGTTATTAAAGAAACTATAGCAGCTATCACTTGAAACGATTTCGAGGTCAAAACAGCAACTGTTTCAGAAGAGTTGATTCAATATTTGTTTATAGCATTAACAGACTAATTTTTCCACTTATTCCACTGAGCCAATTATAGCCATTGCATATAACTAGACACGTTCGTGTCACAGTTATTTATGCACCATGAAGAGACTATTCCAGCGTCTTATTTGATAGTGCACTGTGTTCTTTAGAATATCAGTATTATGTGACTGTCCTTTGTTTTACTCCTGGTGGGAAATCCACTAATTACTCCAACAAAAAAGTAAAATAATCACCACGAATTAAAAGTATGTATTTTTCCTAAGACGTTATTTTGTCAAGGATAAATAACTGCTAATTTGCTTTTGTGAATTTTTGGTTTCTATTTGCTTTTAGTCTCATCATATAAAAAGAAAAAGAAAATGATACAGTTGTATTTTTGTGTATTTCAGTTTGTTTATAGTGGCACGGTATATTGTAGATACGTTTCATTTATCGTAGAAAATTACCTTACTTTCTGTGTTGCACAAAATTTCACAGAAAGCCGGTCCAATTCCGTAATGGAAACAACCCTGTTTTCATATGTTTATATACGAGTACATACAGATACGTGCGCACTTGCTGCAATGTTATTTCTTTGTAATATAGACAGCTTAAAAATAATCCAAGGTAAGATAATAATCCAGCTGTACGTGTAATGGATTCCTAAAACGAACAGAAGAGTCTAATTAAATATATTCAGTCTTTTTACGCCCAATAAATTGTTTCGGTTTGCAATTTGATCAATAAATTTCACTTTTTTTTACTATCGACCACTGCCAATTAAGCTGACCGACAACTTGACTGATTTTTACAGTCAAGATTATTATGGGATTGGATATGGACACTACAAAGCATGTGTTGGCGTTGTTCTGGGGGCCCTGCCTGAGCTTGCCCCACCCTGTAGCTTCCCCCACCATGTAGCTTCTCCCACCACGACTTCTCCCACTACTGCCCATGAGCCCCCACTATACGACTCCTTCTACAGTACGAAGAACGCAGTTGACATTCAGTTTCAGTGAGACCTCGGTGAATAGTGCGACTAGTCTTAGCTATTCGAAGGGCGTCTTAGTGCTTTGCTCGAGTTCCAGTCGGTTTCATAGTGTCAGTTGGATCACTCTACAGGGCATTATGTCGTCTGAGCCTGGCAATGAATTAGGATCGAACGCAGTTATGTGCTACTTTCCTTGGCTTCCATACTACCTCAGATATCAGATTGGGTTTGATATACTTGTTAACCCTCCTGATGCACAAACGGATCCATCTGTGGCCGGTCAACCTCCGCGTTTGATCCATGTTGAACTTTACTTCCCAGATGGTATTATCTGCAATCCTGCAAACTTCGATGAAATGCCAAATCCTTTTTCATTCGGAGGTGGTGTGCCACATTTCTACCCTCCACTCCCTGATGTCCATCCACCAATGCACCCAGATAATCCACATCCAACCCAGTCGTTTTATCGTCATCTACTCCAGCAAGCTATGATGTTGCAAGAACAACTTTATACACGTGTGCTTGTAGATATCATAAATGGCCAGCCTGGGGAATTCATGGTAATTGATGACACACTATACGATGTCATTCCTCAGTATAGAGAGTACAATGAGTTTCACATAGAGCCAGAACTTGTTCACATGGAACGACCCCGAGGTGTTCCAAAACGCAAGCGCTCAAAGCAGTCGCACAAACAGTCAGGGCGTTCACATCAGCGTCCATCAAAGTCCAGATCCACAGGTGAGCAGGACACATCACATGCAGCACCACACACAGCCGGTGAAAGTGTCACCACAGGCCCCAGTGAGTATAATATAATGCTTTTGAAAATTATCAGATAACAATTTAAGCATATTACGCTACATATTATCTGTGGATGTCTTTGTAACGCTTCCCGAAATTGTATTATTATATTCATGACTTGCACTAGAGATCTGCCAGACTAGTAAATTTCGATGCTACTACCTGGAGACAACTAGTGAATACATTGTCGCCAACAAGATTTGAAGTAGTTGTGTTATGTGATCGCTGAAAACCTTCCTTAATCACTAAAGAAATTTGTATTTTTGAGAGAATGTGGTATGATTTCTAAGTCTGCTTTATGATTTTGGATTCGCAAGATGTACTAATCGCTTTCGAGTGTGATTCAGACTGAAGAAATGCACACTTACGATTTCAAAATACTAAAGCAAACTAAGAATCGTAAAGTATATATTTCTTATATTTGTAGTGTGTTATTCTGAAAGAACTGCATCATAACCCAGAAACTGATATTTCCTGCGCATTCCAGTTTGTCTCTCTCTTTCAAAATTGAGTATACTATTTCCTATATTTTACACTCATTCACCTCTAGTTTTCACCTCTGTGACGAAATTACAATGATATGAAGTTATGTTCATATTTAGTGAAAAACCACCATGTTACTTATTTATGATATTCGTTTGCTTTTCTGCAACGTGTAACAACAATACTTTATCTAACATTTACAGAGATAAGTTCTGTTAGAGACAATATGAAAACATATAACAAAATACCTGCCATCACACAGTAAGTGGTATCTAATTTTAAACTGCACTACTAGTTGTGGACTTGTACTTATTAAAATACCGTGCTACCTATTACCATTCAGTAAGTGGTACCTAATTTGAAATTGCACTAATAGTTCCAGCTACATACCGTACATGAATTGCTAATTCAAGTTAATGAAAATATCTGAATTTCCAGTTAGGAAACCTTAATGAAACTGTGAAAAGTCATAATTGTCAAGCCTCTATGTTAAGCTTTATTTTGGGAACTCAAAATCCCTCAGTGATTAACAAATAATTCGCACAAAATATGAATTTTCACATATGAATGTTACTAGTTCATGAGTCACAGAGGCACATCAACATACTTCATTTAATTCTTTGCTACAGCCCAGAAAGAATATAAAAGGAAAATACAATAATTTAACAGCATTGCAGAGCATAGAGAATCTGAGAAATATTTATTTGCTTGTAATTTTATTTTTTTATTCTATGCTTAAACTTTTTCATTCTATGCAGTCTTACTAGGTGTGATGTACTAAACTAGTTATCAGTGAGTTACCTGTAGTAAAGGATTTGTTAGAGGTCTGTGTTTGATAAGCAACTCATACAGAAAGTAATGGAGTTGCTCACAAGAATGATAATAGCTGCCAGTCCTCACTTGTTTATCAGTCTTGAACGGACCTTATAATGTGTCATTATGGGAAAATAAGCACAGTACGTCATAGGCGGCTTTACAAACTGTGTCTTTGAAGTGTCTTGCAGTTAGTATATTTTTGCTATATTTGCCCATAGATTTTATATGCCATTTATTGCAATAACTGTGACATAAGTTAGTCCTGTGCGTTTCTTTTTTTTTCAGAAAAACATCTGCAAAAGCGCAAAAAGCGTACATTGACTCAACAGTTGCCAGAGGAACATGAGTTACATGAAATAGCGACTGGAATGCAAAACGAAAATGTTTCCACCCAGGCTGCTGTTGCAACCATCGAAAAGGCAATGGAACGTTTGAATATACAAGGTAAGAATAATGAGGGCAATGTAGTTCAGGACAATGAAAAGCTTTATGCAGATGCAAATGTTGATAACGACAACTAGATTAATGCAAATTTAGCAACATGGCGAGTCTTGTCACGCATCCTGCACTCAACGTCATGAGGAATTTTATTTGTATTTTATGTTGCCCGTCAAGTCAATTGTGTTGTGAAACCAGAACTGACATTTTGTCTGCGCATTTCGGTGTTAAGTATTTCCCTTTCAGCATTGTGTATTTAACACTATTTCCTATGTTTTATACACATTCAGCTCGATTTTTCTGTTCTGTGATGCAATTACAATGATGTGAAGTAATGTCCATAGTTAGTGAAAAACAACCAAATTTCTTTGTTTGCTTTTCTGCAATATACAATAGCAAATACTTTATACAACATTTAAACAGATGAATTATATTAAAAGCAGTATGAAATATCTGCTGTCACTCAGTAAGTGGTGTTGTCCCTATTTGAAATGGTACTGCTAGCTACTGACTTGCACTCATTAGTTGCAGCCACGTGCATAAATTTCTAATTCAGGTTAATGAAAATATCTAAATTTCCAGTAAGTAAATGTTAATGAAACTGGGCACAGTCATAATTGTCAAGCTTCTATGTTCATCTGTATTTTGGAAACTCAGAATCCCTCAGTGAATCAGAAATAATCTGCACAAAATATAAATTTCCATACATGAATGATATTAATTCATGAATCACAGATCCACATCAACATACTTTATTTATATTTTTGCTGCAGTTCACGATACAACATAAACGGAAATTTCAACAATTTACAGCATTATGGACCATACAGCACCTGAGAAATATTTGTTTACTTGCAATTCATTTTTTTTTCTACTAAGCTTAACTTTTTTCATTGTATGTAACCTTACTAGCTGTGCTATAGTAAACCAGTTGTCAGTGAGTTACGTGTGGCAAATGATTTGTTGAAAGTCCATAAAATCTTCTATGTTTGACTTGTGACTCAGAGAGAACAAAATTGAGTTTCTCACAAGAATGATAATAACTGGCGGGCGTCACTTGTTTTTCAGTCTTGAAAGAACCTTATAATGTGTAATTATGAGAAAATAAGTGCAGTATGCTATAGGCAGCTTTACACAGTGTATTCCTAAAGTGTCTTACAGTTAATATATTTTTTGTATATTTACCCACAGATTCGACACGCCATTTATTACAATAACTGTGATGTTTTTCAGAAAACAATCTGCAAAAGCAAGAAAAGCCTACATTGACTCAACAGTTGCCAGAGGAAGATGGGTTACATGAAATAGCAACAGGGATACAAGACAAAAATGTTTCCACTGAGGCTGCTGCTGCCACCATAAAAGATGAAATGGATCGTTCGAATTTGCATGAAGAGAATGATGATGGAAATGTCGCTCAGGACAACGAAAATCTCGGTGAAGATGCAAATGTCGATAACGACAAATAGATGGATGCAAATTTAGCAACATGATGACTCTTTTTACTCATCCTGTTCTCAACATCATGGGAAATTTTATTTGTATTTTAGACATTTTGGCAAATTACGGCCTCTAAAATAATGTACGTAACTTTATTTACCAGACAGGAGGCGGTTCAGAGATTTATGTAAGCATGCATGTGGTGTCTGGCTCAGGTTTCCAACAGAGATAGTCATAGCATTTTTATGCGTTATTTTTTTAAATTTAAACATGAAAAATTCATTTTTACACTGTGAGTAGAGTTTTGTAGTGTAAAGATTGATTGAAAGCTTTTCAGATGACGATAGAATATTTATCAAGTAGAAAAAGTGCTCAGCCATCTGAAAGTAATCTACCAGGTGTCTACAGCGTCAACTAGTTGTTTATTAAGATGACGTGTAGCATTTTATACTAATGTATACTTATTGCCTGGTACCTGCATTCTGTGGTGGGTATGAATAAGAAGGTTCTCCAATCATAGTTATTGTGATTTCTATTGTACAGGGATCTTTCAACAGTGGTTACATCATTTTCCACTGCTGTGTAAAATACTTGTGATTTTAACATGTATGCTTCACTTATACCAGTTAATGAATTAAAAACCTAAGTAAAATGTTCATTTACAGCAGGAAACATATGATACAGAATTGCTATGTTACTAGAATTTTGACAGAATACATTACTGTTTGACGAACAAGCTTAATATGGAAACTTGTATTGGAGTTGTAACTGCTGTTAGATTATTGTTATTGTAGAATTATTGTAGGTAGAAAAGGGAATTATAGAAAATTATAGTTGGAAATAGAAGTAGATATTTCAGTTAAATAGACTGTTGTAACCATGTAATTGACCTTTGGATGTGATAGATAATATCTGACTGATGTAGCTGTGTAGTTTCTGTGCTACAATTGGGTATGATTACATGAATTATCAATTTATTGGTTGTTATAAGTGACTTGTAAATTTTTTGTGAGAATTAAGTAAAAAATAGGTGTCAATACCATTTTTTATACAATGTGAGAAACGAGTGTTTAGCTTCTATATTACATACAGTATCATACATGACAGTTAATTATAGCCCTTTATGGTATAACCAAATATACTGATAAATTTCTAATTGGATAAAGATAAATTTGTGGGTAATGTGTTTCCTCTAAATATATCATGTGTATATTACTATGAATCCTAAAGATAACTAATGAAATTTTAGTATTACACAGTTCTACTTACCAGTAATCATTTTTCCATGATTCTTCTAAAAACCGAAGTTGCTGAGCACCTGTACTGCTATAAGTTTGCTAACAATGTGTAAAACATATAGTTTGACACTTGTTCATATATAGAAACTAGTTATCCTTGATATATTTGTGAAAATACTTATGGAATTGGAAATTTCACTTTCAGCTGTATTTTTTCTAATTAGTTTTTTCTTATAATATTATATTATATCTGTATGTTTTTCATTAAATAAAGGATCAATACCTTGAACAAAAACTCTTTTGTGTAATTATTTTCTTATTGCTTTTTAGGCAACTGGTAAGCAATAACATATCTAAATTAAAGCTGGAAGGCCTCTGCAGCATATGCTATTCGTACTAAAACTGTAGACCAAGTGAGGTAACGCAGTGGATAGCACACTGGACTCGCATTCGGGAGGATAACGGTTCAATCCCACATCCAGCCATCCTGATTTAGGTTTTCGTTGATTTTCCTAAATCGCTCCAGGCAAATGTTGCAATGGTTCCTTTGAAAGGGCATGGCCGACTTCCTTCCTCATCATTCCCTAATCCGATGAGACCGATAACCTCGGTGTTTGGCCTCCTCCCCCAAACAACCCAACCCTACTAAGACCGTAGATCCCCATGAGTGACACAGTTCGGTGGAGTGAGATGTAATAACATATCCTAGTAAGTGCAATTTCTACATTATTCATTTCATTATGAACAATAATTAGTGTTTGCGTTAAGATGCTACCATAAACGTAGTGTCAGGATTTTCTGCAGTATTAACTAAAATTATATACGCAATATTTTTTACATAAGCAAAACAGAGATAAAAACGTTCATAGATAACTAGTAAAGTTACTCGGTCAGAGAGAACAGCTGCTATTTCTAGAAACTTTTGCAGGTATGTCTTCACATCTGCAGTACATATTTAATGTATATATATGCAGAATAAAAAGTATATCTTTTCTAGCTAATATAACGATCATCAAGAATATATGTAGATTTTCTTATACTGTGTTGCTTGCAAGACTCAGGACAAAAATCAAAAAGTAATCTTTCATTAAATGACTTTTAGCACCAAATAATTAGACCAATATCTAAGATAGAAGAATAATGTTAAAATCTTTTATAACATGAGTTTATCAGTTTTGTAAGAGAAAAATTACCGTTCTTTTGGTTTAGTAATTTCATGAATCTCATGCTGAAGGTAAATGAAGAAAATATATTTGTAAAACACATTATGATTTTGGTGGCACATCAGTATTAAAGTAGTATTAAAGTTTCAGTGTATTCAGCAAGCTGTTACTTCATTATCTTTCTTACATGCTTTGATTAAATTTGTTCTTGTATGCCTCTGTCATAGTTTTCACATTACCAATTATATAATGAGATTTGGCTGTAAAACTTGCTCAATTGCTAATATTGTCGTGAATGGATGGGGTCACTACGTTTCTTGAAACTATGCTTACTGAATGGAAGTTTGTTATGTCACTGAGAAGAGGACACCAATTTTATTACTACGACGTGACGCATAATAACACAAAAATCTAAAAAATGAATACCATACAGTTCACAAAAACTGTGCCTGTTGTAAAAAATAGTCTCTCTCACTGAAAAAGGCACCTCTTACAACAATTCACATTCATTTCCAGTGCTTTTTTCAGTACAAATTCAATACAGTCACCAACGCTGTAGATTTGACACACACATTACTCTTAGAATTTCCTGTTCACTAAAACACATATTTGCTCAGTTACTGGATTCTTAGCAAAAATTCTGAAACATAAGTCACCTCATATGGTAAACTGATACTATACAACATGAAATAATAGAAAGTAAATAAAAGGTGCGCAGGTCCATCACTTAGAGGCAAACAACGAGAACGCTGTAGTGGTTTTCTCAACAGCAGTAACACATTTTATGAACATATTTGGGTCTATTTAGAAAGTTAAGAAATTCTGATTTACAATCTATAGAAAATGTTTTTAATCGTTCAAGCAATAAGTGACCAAGGAAACGTCAGCCACTCGCATTTATACCTCGGGTCCACATTCATAGAGCTGATGTGACAGTTGCCACATAAAATCGTGTAAGAGGCTCACAGACATGTTGAAAATAAACAGTAGCACTATATAAAGGCTGGACTGGTCACAATTAAAAAATCATGTTTGAAAATATAATGACTTTATTGCTCGTAATATGATGAGTTTCGGACTTTGCAGTCTTTAGATATCTGTGATAAAGTGCCAAAGATACATGGAAATTGCTGGCCGCGGTGGTCTCGCGGCTCTAGGCGCGCAGTCCGGGACCGCGCGAGTGCTACGGTCTCAGGTTCGAATCCTGCCTCGGGCATGGATGTGTGTGATGGCCTTAGGTTAGTTAGGTTTAAGTAGTTCTAAGTTCTAGGGGACCGATGACCACAGCTGTTAAGTCCCATAGTGCTCAGAGCCATTTGAACCATTTTTTACATGGAAATTACAAAGCCGAATCAGAACAATGAACTACAAGAACAAAGCTCAGTTGTTCACACAAGGTGCTTCAGGCAAAAACATGCCTAGCAGCATGATGCTGCACGTAGATATAAAGCTTACAAGATGTATACATGACAATCGTTAGCAGACTAGTGTAAAAATCTTTAACATGAAACTTACAGGTGAACATTCATGCCAGATGTCAGCATAGCAGTGATGGTGGCGCCATACCTCTTCGTAATTCACAACAGAGTCCAAAAAATTAAATCATAAAAATACAATGGGCAAATATGCATGATAAAATTATAACAGGAAGCAAGACTGCAAAAGATTTTTTAGTTTATAACGAGGACAGAAAAGAAAAAGCTGCATGGCTACCGTCAGGTGGCAAAGTAGTAGCAAATATGATGACGTACTTCGTCAAGATTTATAGTGAATTTTATTTATGAGAAGTACTAGATATGAGTATGTAGTTCAACAACAAAATAATGAGTTACAAACTTTAAAATGTAAAATAAAAACCAATAAACGAAGACGTATTGGCTGTTATCAGTTAGCAAAATAGTAGCAACATTGACGCCGTACATCGTTGTAGCTGAAAATGGCTATATTAAAAGCTAAACAAAAAATAATACATAATCACAATGCAAATATAAAACGAATGAACAGAGTCATATTTACTGACGTCAGCTTGTAATAAAAACTAACAGATGAAAGAAGCACAAGAGCTATGGCGAGCGTCCTTACAAAAGTTGTAAATGCATAGAAATAGAACAAAGTAAACAAATATACCGTGATACAAAGACGCGGACCTTTCTAAGAAACATAAGGTAGCAATCTGTTACTGCTAGTATAAAAAGTGAAGACGTATGAAAATGGGAATAAGATACAATTTATAAGAAAAAAGAACCAGTGCATCAAATGCAGACTATTATCTACCTGTCAATGGTTTTAATTATATAACGAGGAAATAATGTTGCACAGGAGGAGCTATCACGTCATGCTGCATATCATTGATCTACTTTTGAATGTTAATCTCCAATTTGTAACTAAAGTATTTACTCTACGCATACGGAGAAAATATTGTACTACTCCACTGGCGTTACTATGACGTGCTCTAGAAACAAAGACAAACCTTTACTACTCACCAAACCGTCAACACGAGGCCTGTAAGCATTACGAAGCATGCTCTGTGTCCATCATTTACATCGTCATGCCAGAAAGCAATACTGAAAGAAAATAAAATTTCATTCATGTACAACTTAATTCGTCTTGCTACGTGATATCTCAGTAGGCACATAGGGCACACGTTGTCGAGATCATGCTCCCCTTACTCCCAAAACTGCCATCCGACCTAGCCATCATAACTTGCCTTCTAGATGGGTAAGAAGAAACGTCTTTTAATAATTCTTTTTTCTTTCAGTGAGCTATTCAAGTGTAGAATGTGGATGTGTGAAGAAAGTTACCACTAGTGCGCAATAATATTGGGGCACTGTGCTGGCTATGAATGTTGTAAATCGGCCATGTGGTAAATTAATATTGGCCTCTGGTTTTGGAATGCCGAAGTAATTCACATCCTGCACCCACGTATGTGTTAGTACCACATCTCAAAAAATGCCTATAATTTTACATAGAGAGACTGCATATCACCAAGGTATGTGAGGAGGTGCTGCGTCCCCTGACTCTCTCAACCCGACACACACACACACACACACACACAGAGAGAGAGAGAGAGAGAGAGAGAGTGAGATAGAGAGAGAGAGAGAGAGAGAGAGAGAGAGAAACATCACTAGCCCTGATGATGCATGTCAGATACCACACATAACTAGCACACATCTTGACGCAGTGCATTATCGTCACAATTTAGTGATATACTACACTGAGACTGAGGGAGGTGGCGCAGTGGTTTGCACACTGGACTCACATTCGGGAGGACGACAGTTCAAACCCACATCCGGCCATCTTGATTTCGGTTTTTCGTGATTTCCCTAAATCCCTTCAAGCAAATTCCAGGATGGTTCCTTTGAAAGGGCACGCCCGACTTCCTTCCTTATCCTTCCCTAATCCGATGGGACTTACGACCTCGCTGTTCGGTCTGATACCCAAATTCAACTAGCTATAGTGAGATGACAAAAGTCATGGGATAGCATATATAAAGATGGTGGTACTATAGCGTATGCAAGGTATAAAAGAGCAATGCATTCGCGGACCTGTCATTTGCACTCAGGTGATTTATGTGAAAAATTTCCAAAGTTATTATGGATACACGACGGGAATTAACAGATTTTTTTTTCGTGTGTTTGACTTGTTCACCTACTTTGGACTGCCTCTACAAATATGACTTAATAATGGTCTAAAAACTTTTAGCATTGTACTTGATAATGGCATAAAAGCCGAAATCTGCATAGTACAGAAGATAAATGTCATAATACAGTCAATTGGCTGTTTACTCTCTTAAGAAGTATTGCATGACTGTGGCTCAACGCCATCGAAAATTCATCAGCCATTGCCAGACTTTGAATGCGGAAAAATAGTTGGAGATAAACTCAGGGGACATTCTATTTCGGAAATCCTTAGGGAATTCATATGCTCAGATCCACAGTGTCAATAGTATGCCGAGAATAGCACATTGCAGGCATTACCTCTCACCACAGGCAACGCAATGACCGACGGTCTTCACTTAACGACCGAGAGTAACCTCAGCAATCAATGTGGAACGTACGACAAACATGTCTGTTAGGACAGTACCGCGAAGTTTGTTGTTAATGGGATATCGTAGCAGGCGACAAACGCAAGAGCTTTTGCTAACAGCACGACATCGCCTGTAGTGCCTCTTCAGGGCTCGGGACCATATCGGTTGGACCCTAAATGGCTGAAAAATTGTGGCCTAGTGAAATGAGTCCCGATTTCTGTTGGTACTGTTCGAGTATGGCGCAGACCCCCACGAAGCCATGGACCCAAGTTGTCAACAAGGCTGTGTGCAAGCTGCTCGTGACTACGTAATGGTGTGGGTTGTGTTTATATACAATGAACTGAGTCCTCTGGTCCAACTGAGCCGATCGCTGACTGGAAATGGTTACGTTCAGCTACTTGGAGACCATTTGCAACCATTCATGGACTTCATGTAACAACGATGGAATGTTGTTTGCGACCGGTTTGAAGAATATTATGGACAATTCGAGGAAATGATTTGGTTACCCATATCGCCCGACAAGGGACATAATCAACAGGTCACTTCGTGCACAAAATGTTGCACCAGTAACACTTTCACAGTTATGGTCGGCTATAAAGGCAGCATGGCTCAATATTTCTGCAGGGGGCTTCCAACGACTTGTGAAGTCCATGTCACGTCGAGTTGCTGCACTACGCCAGGAAAATTGAAGTCCGACACGATATTAGGAGGTATCCCATGAATTTTGTCACCTCAATTTATAGTGACAGACTGTAAGTCTCAGGACATTTATTAGAGAACTAAATCGATTGAAGACTTCATAACAAAAACAATCCTTGTCAGTTTTTTTCAATCGTTTCCGCGATTTCAACGCGATCTTGTTTTCATCACCGAGACTCACAATTTGTTCTAACCAGATATGGCAGAAACGTCCCTTGTCTTGAGTTCTGCAGCTCAAAAATGTGATGTTTCTACAAAAACAGCCCGTATCAAAATAATATTTGACAAAAACAGCCTTTGTCTTTTGACAAGGGCTATTTTTGTATGAAAGCAGGCGACAATGCAACCTCAATGTTCATTGTCGCTCTCGATGTAGTTGTCTGATTATTTCAATCTACTCTTTGGAACGTGACGCTTCAGTGTCTGAGATTCTATTATGAATTCCTAAGACTGTGTTCAGTGGCCTAAAATGCAGAAACTTCAAGAAAGAACAAAAATGTAATAAAGAAGAAGAAACTGATGGGTGAGCAACACATGAACTACGTTCACAAAAGTATTCCCGCGAAATGTGTTGGAGATGGCTGCAAGTAAGCACGGTTTACATTCTTTATTTCCACCAGAGGTATGCAGGTGACGTGACGTCCGCTCCCTTTGGCTGCAGATGCAAAAGACCTTTTTAAAATCTTATCATGTTTAAGCTCAGAGAAACATCTCACAAATTCATCGTTATCATAATCGTTGTCGTTATAGTCATCGTCGTCGTCGTTGTCGTCGCAAAGTAATTCCGCCAGAATTTTAAGACATTTTGCATTGAGAAAAAGAAACCCTTGAAAGCTTGCTTACGACTAACAAGAGAAGCAAACATGATGTACAAAAATATATTCATAAATAATTCCATTTACTTACATACACTCCTGGAAATGGAAAAAAGAACACATTGACACCGGTGTGTCAGACCCACCATACTTGCTCCGGACACTGCGAGAGGGCTGTACAAGCAATGATCACACGCACGGCACAGCGGACACACCAGGAACCGCGGTGTTGGCCGTCGAATGGCGCTAGCTGCGCAGCATTTGTGCACCGCCGCCGTCAGTGTCAGCCAGTTTGCCGTGGCATACGGAGCTCCATCGCAGTCTTTAACACTGGTAGCATGCCGCGACAGCGTGGACGTGAACCGTATGTGCAGTTGACGGACTTTGAGCGAGGGCGTATAGTGGGCATGCGGGAGGCCGGGTGGACGTACCGCCGAATTGCTCAACACGTGGGGCGTGAGGTCTCCACAGTACATCGATGTTGTCGCCAGTGGTCGGCGGAAGGTGCACGTGCCCGTCGACCTGGGACCGGACCGCAGCGACGCACGGATGCACGCCAAGACCGTAGGATCCTACGCAGTGCCGTAGGGGACCGCACCGCCACTTCCCAGCAAATTAGGGACACTGTTGCTCCTGGGGTATCGGCGAGGACCATTCGCAACCGTCTCCATGAAGCTGGGCTACGGTCCCGCACACCGTTAGGCCATCTTCCGCTCACGCCCCAACATCGTGCAGCCCGCCTCCAGTGGTGTCGCGACAGGCGTGAATGGAGGGACGAATGGAGACGTGTCGTCTTCAGCGATGAGAGTCGCTTCTGCCTTGGTGCCAATGATGGTCGTATGCGTGTTTGGCGCCGTGCAGGTGAGCGCCACAATCAGGACTGCATACGATCGAGGCACACAGGGCCAACACCCGGCATCATAGTGTGGGGAGCGATCTCCTACACTGGCCGTACACCACTGGTGATCGTCGAGGGGACACTGAATAGTGCACGGTACATCCAAACCGTCATCGAACCCATCGTTCTACCATTCCTAGACCGGCAAGGGAACTTGCTGTTCCAACAGGACAATGCACGTCCGCATGTATCCCGTGCCACCCAACGTGCTCTAGAAGGTGTAAGTCAACTACCGTGGCCAGCAAGATCTCCGGATCTGTCCCCCATTGAGCATGTTTGGGACTGGATGAAGCGTCGTCTCACGCGGTCTGCACGTCCAGCACGAACGCTGGTCCAACTGAGGCGCCAGGTGGAAATGGCATGGCAAGCCGTTCCACAGGACTACATCCAGCATCTCTACGATCGTCTCCATAGGAGAATAGCAGCCTGCATTGCTACGAAAGGTGGATATACACTGTACTAGTGCCGACATTGTGCATGCTCTGTTGCCTGTGTCTATGTGCCTGTGGTTCTGTCAGTGTGATCATGTGATGTATCTGACCCCAGGAATGTGTCAATAAAGTTTCCCCTTCCTGGGACAATGAATTCACGGTGTTCTTATTTCAATTTCCAGGAGTGTATAAATCAATACATATTTCGCCGCGCGGGATTAGCCGAGCGGTCAGGGGCGCTGCAGTCACGGACTGTGCGGCTAGTCCCGGCGGAGGTTCGAGTCCTCCCTAGGGCATGGGTGTGTGTGTTTGTCCTTAGGATAATTTAGGTTAAGTAGTGTGTAAGCTTAGGGACTGATGACCTTAGCAGTTAAGTCCCATAAGATTTCACACACATTTGAACATTTTTTCAATACATATTTCATTCGACTTCCTGGAAGCTGTACCATGCGGAAGAAAACACTCACTCGCGCCGGGTTACTCACGATAAATGCATGCAAACACTCGTGTCTGGTCAGTCGCACACCTGTGGCAGTTCAACGTGAAACAATAATACCAGAAACTACTCCGATTACAGTATTTTAGACATGTAGACAATTAAAGAAAAGAAATTGTTTTGTTCAGAAGCTATTTTAGTGGTAAAATTCTTGCACGCAAACGGTTCGGGTGTACTCCACGAGCTCTCTAGTTGTCCGCCCCCTTCTATAAGTACCAGGAGTGAAACGATGAAAAAAAATATTTTTTACAGCCCCTACCAGAGGACCTAACAAGTTTTGCCGCCCCTGTGGAGCTGGTACCCGATTCGGCCCGCACCACTCGTAGCCCCCATTGCTACACCACTGCTTGTGTGGGCAGTGCATCATTTGGCATCGAGAAAGCGGGAGCAGCGATAATGACCTGCGCGGCGACTCACTCGTGTTCGATAATATCGTCGATAGTCTGAACTCCTTCGATATTAATAAACGTTTTAAGGCTAGTCTCGCATGTGACTTCGTAGAAGTCCCAAGTTGTGCTAAGAAGTGAATAGCGCCAGCGAAATTTGAGAATTTGTGATAAGTTCCTATGGGACCAAACTGCTGAGTTCATCAGTCGCTAGGCTTACACATTACTTAATCTAACTTACGCTAAGGACAACACACACATCCGTGCCCGAGGGAGGACTCGAATCTCTGACGGGGGGAGCCGCGCGAACCGTGGCAAGGCGCCTAAGACCGCGTGGCTACACCCGGAACAATAATGTTAGTTTGATGACAGAAACGAGGCTACGCAATTTTGTTGCAAAGTAGATGAATTAATGGTGCAATTTTATTAAATGAATTTAGTAGTCAGTGGAACTGACAATTAGTGTTTAATCATGCGCCAGCTTGCATCAGGCTGATACTTCTTGTGATTGAAAGATCGCTCTGATAGATGTTGAATAGAATAAATTCTAATTGAAGCTCAAATCGATCCAAGTGTCGCCTAATTTATTTAGATTGGTGCATATATTTGCTGAACGTTCTATCCTTTTCAGCTAGTTGCTGCTATTATAGGAGCAGAATATTACGGATGTGCGTGGGTACCCATGGGCAACGCAGAACAATTCTTCCGCGCAGCCATATGTTTCGTCGTACTATTGGAAAGTGAAAACGTAGGGAGCAGTAGGTGTTCCGTATTTTTGATCCTCTAAACCTCGTTTGTGAAGTCACAAGGGTAATACTAAAAAGTCATAGGGTATGATAAGGTCACGTAAAATCAGTATTACGGAAAGCAAATGGAATATTAGATTTGTTGGAAGAGATTTAGGAAAATGCAATGCATCCATAGAGGAAATAGCATATAAGTTGCTCGTGTGGTCAGTTCTAGAATATTGTTCCATTATCAAGCAGCCATGACAACCAACGAACGAATTCGAAAAGTGCTTTTAGAATCGTAAAAGATCGGCATTGGCCATATGATACTACGGCGTGTTCCATTTATATGATGACCGCACATGCATGGTTGTGTTTGCGCGCCACCGGAGCCGCGCAGGCCAGTCGAATGGGTCCCACGTCTCCCTATTAACACTGAGTTGGGTGCACCCCAAATAGGCGCGTGGATAGTCGTACCTGTATAGTCGCTATGGATCTGAGAGATCCACACGAGGCAAATGGATAATTTTATTTTAAAAGAAGTAAAGTTTTCATTCAAAGGGTGGAACATGAAGCATGACTGTCTTTAAGTGTACATACAGGGTGTTACAAAAAGATTCGGCCAAACTTTCAGGAAACATTCCTCACACACAAATAAAGAAAAGATGTTATGTGGACATGTGTCCGGAAACGCTCAATTTCCATGTTAGAGCTCATTTTAGTTTCGTCAGTATGTGCTGTACTCCTTCGATTCACCGCCAGTTGGTGCAATTGAAGGAAGGTAATGTTGAATCTGCACGCAATTGTGCAATCACGTCATCAACACAGATTTTCTGTGAACGTTTGGGCAGGCATTGTTGGTGACGTCTTGATTGGGCCCCACGTTCTTACACCTACGCTCAATGGAGCACGTTATCATGATTTCATACGGGTTACTCTACCTGTGCTGCTAGAACATGTGCCTTTACAAGTACGACACAGCATGTGGTTCATGCACGATGGAGCTCCTGCACATTTCAGTCGAAGTGTTCGTACGCTTCTCAACAACAGATTCGGTGACCGATGGATTGGTAGAGGCGGACCGATTCCATGGCCCCACGCTCTCCTGACCTCAACCCTCTTGACTTTCATTTATGGGGGCATTTGAAAGCTCTTGTCTACGCAACCCCGGTACCAAATGTAGAGACTCTTCGTGCTCGTATTGTGAACGGCTGTGGTACAATACGCCATTCTCTAGGGCTGCATCAGCGCATCAGGGATTCCATGCGACGGAGGATGGATGCATGTATCCTCGCTAACGGAGGACATTTTGAACATTTCCTGTAACAAAGTGTTTGAAGAAGTCACGCTGGTATGCACTGTTGCTGTGTGTTTCCATTCCATGATTAATGTGATTTGAAGAGAAGTAATAAAATGAGCTCTAACATTGAAAGTAAGCGTTTCCGGACACAAGTCCACATAACATATTTTCTTTCTTTGTGTGTGAAGAATGTTTCCTGAAAGTTTGGCCGTACCTTTTTGTAACACCCTGTATATTGACAAAATGCAACAAAAAATTGGAAATTTTGTGCTTCACCAGTTGTATAATTTTCCATATTTTCCATGAATCTGGGAGTTAGCAATTATAAATTGACTGACTGCTAACTTTTTGATAACATGTATATGAAAATAAATTCCCTGATACCATCTTAGGAATACAAATGACACAATGTATAAACGATAACACTAGGAATAATCAGTTTCAAAGCGATCAAAGTACAGTTCTTATGAAAGTTGAAAAATTCAATCAATATTGAAGTAATATGATGACTGGCCCGCCCGGTTGGCCGTGCGGTCTAACGCACGGCCTTCCGAGCGGGAAGCAGCGCCTGGTCCCCGGCACGAATCCGTCCGGCGGATTTGTGTCGAGGTCAGGTGGATGGTTTTTAGGCGGTTTTTCCATCATCCTCGGCGAATGAGGGCTGGTTCCCCTTATTCCGCCTCAGTTACACTATGTCGGCGATTGGTGCACAAACAAGTTCGCCACATACGCGTACACCACCATTGCTCTACCACGCAAACATAGGCGTTACACTCGTCTGGTGTGAGACGTTCCGCCGTCCGGTATGGCCGCACAAATCAACTCATATATGCCACCAGATTAACCTGAATAAAGTGATGGAGTTTGGTGTCAAAAAGGAATCATGTAAAGAAACCTGATCTGCCTCAAACATAGACAAACTGATCAAATGATTTTACTAACTAGACTCTTCCGACCTTAGGCGCAACTGAAAAAGTGGTTATGCAGTACTTCCGGAATGGATGATAGCAAATGGGAAGCAAGTAAAACATTGCAAGACAATGTTGATACTTACTGCACGGGAATACAGCCTTACACAAAGGAAATAAGAACATTGATTCAGCCCATAAACTACACTCATTAAAACAACCTCACCTTACAGTTCTTAGGCAATGGGCAACATATCATATAAGTAATATTGTACAGGTATCCGTTGCGTAAGGAAAATCGAATTAAATAATCTTAGGAGGCACTCTATCATACTATCTCAGTTGGAGAAAGGAGTCACTAAGCTAATACGCCGCCAAGGGGGTTCCTAGCTACAGTTACTATCTTGGTACAGCCGGCCGTGGTGGCCGAGCGGTTCTAGGCGCTTGTCTGGAACCGCGTGACCGCTGCCGTCGCAGGTTCGAATCCTGACTCGGGCATGGATGTGTGTGATGTCCTTACGTTAGTTAGGTTTAAGTAGTTCTAAGTTCTAGGGGACTAATGACCTCAGATGTTAAGTCCCATAGTGCTCATTGCCATTTGAACCATTTGAGATCTTCCCTGGGCGTTCCACCGGAGGCCGAACCGCACAATAACCCTGGGTTCGGTGTGGGGTGGCGGAGGGGTGAAGTGGACTGCGGTAGTCGTCGTGGGGTTGTGGACCACTGCGGCTGCGGCGGGGACGGAGCCTCTCCGTCGTTTCTAGGTCCCCGGTTAACATACAATACAATACAATATGATGACTGGAACTAAAGAAAATATGACTCAGTTATACGAATATATGTTGTATGTTCTTTCGCACACATCGAGAGAACAGACAACACATACTCGTATAACGACTCGGAATCCGCAGCCGTGACTTATTACATATAAATTGAAGGTGGAGGGAGAGAACAGAAAAGAAAGATTCAAATGGTTCAAATGGCTCTAAGCACTATGGGACTTAACATCTGAGGTCTTCAGCCCCCTGGACTTAGAACTACTTAAACCTAATTAACCTAAGGACATCACACACATCCATGCGCGAGGCAGGATTCGAACCTGCGACCGTATCAGCAGCGCGGTTCTGGACTGAAGCCCCTGAAACCGCTCGGTCACAGCGGCCGGCGAAAGGAAAGGGAACGGATTAGTGATGTCAGCTACAGGGTGATCAAAAAGTCAGTATAAATTTGAAAACTTAATAAACCACGCAATAATGTAGATAGAGAGGTAAAAAGTGACACACATGCTTGGTATGACATGGGGTTTTATTAGAACAAAAAAAAAACAGCAAAACTGCTACCGTGACGGGTGAGAGGTACGCCGATATGTTACAGAGTCACATCATCCCCAGCCTGGCTGATATACACCTGCTGGAACGTACGATGTTTATGCAGGATGGCGCTCCACCCCATATTGCTAGACGCGTGAAATATATCTCGCGCGCGTCGTTTGGTGATGATCCTGTGATCAGCCGCCACTTTCGTCATGCTTGGCCTCCCAGTTCCCCAGACCTCAATCCGCGCGATTATTGGCTTTGGGGTGATCTGAAGTCGCAAGTGTATCGTGATCGACCGACATCTCTAGGGATGCTGAAAGACAACATCCGACGCCAATGCCTCACCATAACTCCGGACATGCTTTACAGTGCTGTTCATAACATTATTCCTCGACTACAGTTATTTTTGAGGAATGATGGTGGACATATTGAGCATTTCCTGTAAAGAAAATCATCTTTGCTTTGTCTTACTTTGTTATGCTAATTATTGCTATTCTGATCAGATGAAGCGCCATCTGTCGGATATTTTTTGAACGTTTCTATTTTTTTGGTTCTAATAAAACCCCATGTCATTTCAAGCATGTGTGTCAATTTGTACCTCTCTATCTACATTATTCCGTGATTTATTCAGTTTTCAAATTTATACTGACTTTTTGATCACCTGGTACATCGGAACATTACAAGGAATCACTAGAGACGAATGTAAATGCGTGCCGGACCAGGATTCGAGCCCGAGATTTCTTGCTTACTAGACAGATGTGTTAACCACTGCGCCTCCAGGTACACAGTGCTCATCGCAACTCCACGGACTATCTCGGTACGTCCACCCTCCCACCGAGCGCCACCTATTCGCAGTCCCTGTCCATTTCGTCCTTGGTAGCTACTCTGAGATTCCTGTCCGAAAGAACAGACACTACGCATTCATATAACTGATTCACCTAGATGGGAAATAGAGTCACCTTCTTCATTGGGGACACACAAGTAAGTTCCACCTCCTGCGGAAATCCCAGAGTAGCGAGGAAGGAGGAGATGGACATGAACGGCGAATAGGTGAAGCTCGGTGGGAATGTGGGTCGGTCATGAGGTGTACCGAGATAGTCCGTGCAATTGCAATAAACACTGTGTTCCGGGAGGCGCAGGGTTTAATGCACCTGCCTAGTAAATAGGAGCTCCCGGGCTCGAATCCCGGCCGGGGACACATTTTCACTCTCATCGCCAATCATTCGTGTAACGTCCTGATGCAGCTGACATAACGAATCCTTTCCTTTCCCTTTCCTTTCCTTTCTCCCCACTCTGCCTTCAATTTACATATAAAATATCACTCATTCGTCGTCCTTATCATAACCAACAGTTTCTTTTATTTTTCACAATCATCAGTAGACACAAAGGCGCGAGCATAAACCGCACTGTTTGCAAATGTACTTCGTCAGTCTTCTGTTCTTAGTTCTGAGAGAGATGCGGCGGCAGTTCCGAGTACTCGCTTCAGAAGAGTTGGGTTCAGCAGAAGTGCAAGTCGAAGAGGGATCAGCTATTCTGGGTAGAGTTTCTGCAGTTCTTATACAAATGGACTATGACGAATTGGAGACCAACGGTCGCCTCACCAACTGTGCTTCCCAAGCTTCACAATGTGATCAAAAGTATCCGGACATCCCCAAAAACATACATTTTTCATGTTAGGTGCACTGTACTGCCAACTACTGCCAGGTACTCCATATCAGCGACCTCAGTAGTCATTAGACATCGTGAAAGAGCAGAATGGGGAGCTCCGCGGAACTCACTGACTTCGAATGTGGTCAGGTGATTGGGTGTCACTTGTGTCATACGTCTGTACGCAATATTTCCACACACCTAACATCCCTAGGTCCAGTGTTTCTGATGTGATATTGAAGTGGGAATGTGAAGGGACACGCACAGCACAAAAGCGTACAGGCCGGCCTCGTCTGTTGACTGACAGAGACTGCCGACACTTGAAGACGGTCATAATGTGTGATAGTCAGACATCTGTCCAGACCATCACACAGAAATTTTTAACTGCATCACGATCCACTGCAAGTACTATGACAGTTAGGTGGGATGTGATGAAACTTGGATTTCATGGTCGAGCGGCTGCTCATAAGCCACACATCACGCCGGTAAATGCCAAATGACGTCTCGCTTGGGGTAAGGAACGTAAACATCCGACGATTTAACAGTGGAAAAACGTTGTGTGTAGTGACGAATCACTGCACACAATGTGGCGATCCGATGGCAGGATGTGTGTATGGCGAATGCCCGGTGAACGTCATCTGCCAGCGTGTGTAGTGCCAACAGTAATATTCGGAGGGGGTGGGGTTATGGTGTGGTCGTGTTTTTCATGGAGGGAACTTTCATCCCTTGTTGTTTTGCGTGGCACTATCACAGCACAGGCCTACATTGACGTTTTAAGCACCTTCTTGCTTCCCACTGTTGAAGAGCAATTCGGGGATGGGCATTGCATGTTTCAACACGATCGAGCACCTGTTCATTATGCACGGCCTGTGGTGGAGTGATTACACGACAATAACATCCATGTAATGGACTGGCCTGCACACGGTCCTGACCTGAATCCTATAGAACACCTTTTGGATGTTTTGGAACGCCGACTTCGTGCCAGGACTCACCGACCGACATCGATACCTCTCCTCAGTGCAGCACTATGTGAAGATCAGGCTGTCATTCCCTAAGGTACCTTCCAGCATCTGATTGAACGTATACCTGCGAGAGTGGAAGCTGTCATCAAGACTAAGGGTGCCCAACGCCCTACTGTATTAGAGCATTACGGATAGAGGACGCCACGAACTTGTAAGTCTTTTCAGCCGGATACTTTTGATCACATAGCGTAATTGTGAAAAAGTCGACGTCGTATTTTTTCATCGCTATTCGATAAATTAATTGTTTGAGAACAGATCACACTAATACTGAGAACTGAATAAAATACAACCATGCTACCTCTCCTCGTTCCTCTTTGAACGTTCTAGGATGAGCACATCTTATCAACAACTTCCAGTCCAGTTTTGTGCTGGTTGTCGTATTTTACCATCTCCTTTTTTTTTATCTGCAAAGAATCTCGTACTGATGACATAGTAATAAGCATCCCTGGAGTAGAGAAACAACTGGAAAAGTTGAAAACAAATAAGTCGCCAGATCCGGATGGAGACACAGTTCGGTTTTACAGAGTATTCTGTTGCATTTGCCACTTACTAGCTTGCATTTATCGCTAATCTCTCGCCCGTCGCAAAGTTCCAAGTGACTGGATAAAAGCACAGGTGACTCCTGATTATAAGAAGGGTAAAAGAAAGAAACTGAAAAATTCCAGACCCATATCCTTAACATCGGTTTGCTGTAGATTTCTAGAACATATTCTGAGGTCGAATATAATCAGTTTCCCAGAGACCGAAAAGGTTATGTCCACGAATGAACACTGTTCAAGGAAAATGTGAGAGGACTTCTGTTATTTTCTGTATACGTAAATGATCTGGTGGATTGGGTGGGCAGCAATCTGCGGTGATGATACTGTGGTGTACTGGAAGGTGTTGAAGATGACTAACTGTAGGAGGATACAAGATGATTTACGCAAAATTTTTAGTTGGTGTGAAGAATGGCAGCTAGATCTAAATGTAGAAAAATGTACATTAATGCGGATGGGTAGGAAAAACAAATCTGTAATGTTCGGATACAGCATTAGTAGTGTCCTGCTTGACACCGTCACATCGTTTAAATATGTGGACGTAACGTTGCAAAGCAATATGAAATGGAACAACCACGTGAGGATATTGATTAGGAAGGTGATTGGTCGACTTCAGTGAAATGGGAAAATTTTAGGAAACTGTGGTTCTTCCGTAAAATAGATTGCTTATAGGACGCTTGTGCCAGTTGAAACTCAGAGGGAGACAATTACGGTCTGTATTGTGGGTAATAAAACATTTCCAATTGAAAACGATGCAGGAGCACCCTCATTGCCCCTGCAGAATGCGGCTGAGAATTGTCTTGAAGAAGAAAACGCACGACAGTTATGTAATGTTGGCTGCATACCTTCAGGCGAAATTTCTCACCAGGCCCTCTTACTTGGCGGGAGACACTGTTGTTCTAGGTATCTTTATGTGCTCCCTGTGTGTTCAGAACTAAAGAGAACGACGTAATGCCATCGATGGGCATACTAGAGACACTGCCCAACACACCTGTGCAAAACTTCATCGGATTTTCACTGTGGTTTCCATTTTGGAACCGAACGTTCCTTACTTTCCCAATAACCCTCGCATATCAAGAAAGAAGATGTGACGTACTGGCGTTTTATAGACGTCGAAAAGATAAATTCAAAGGAAGACTATCCTCTGCAAACGACACAGTTACACTGAAGAGCCAAAGAAACTAGGGCAACTTCGTAATATCGTGTAGGGCACCCGTACGAAAGCAGAAATGCTACAACACGATGTGACATGGACTCGACTAACGTCTGAAGTAGTGCTGGAGGGAACTGACACCATGAATCCTGCAGGGCTGTCCATAAATCCGTAAAAGTACGAGGATGTAGAGAACTCTTCTAAACTACATGTTGCAAGGCATCCCAGATATGCTCAATAACGTTCATGTTTGGGGATTTGGTGGCCAGTGGAAGTGACTGAACTCAGAAGAGTGTTCCAGGAGCCACTCTGTAGCAATTCTAGACGTATGGGGTGTCGCATTGTCCTGCTGGAATTGCCCAAGTCCGTCGGAATGCGCAATGGACATGAACGGATGTAGGTGACCAGACAGGATGCTTACGTACGTGTCACCTGTCAGAGTCGTATCTAGACGTATCATGGATCCAATATCACTCCAACCGCACACACCCTACACAACTATCGAGTCTTCACCAGCTCGAATAGTCCCATGCTGACATGCAGAGTCAGGGATTCATGAGGTTGTCTCCATCTGCTCGATACAATTTTAAACGAGACTCGAATAACCAGGCAATATGTTTCCAGTCATCAACAGTCCAATGCCGGTGTTGACGGCCCAGACGAGGCGTAAGGCTTTGTGTCGTGCACTCATCAAGGGTACACGAGTGGGTCCTCAGTTCCAAAAGAAAATATCTATGATGTTTCGTTGAATGGTTCGCACCCTGACACTTGTTTATGGCCCAGCATTGAAATATGCAACAATTTGCGGAAGGGCTGCACTTCTGTCACGTTGAACGATTCTCTTCAGTCGTCGTTGGTCCTGTTCATGCAGGATCTTTCTCCAGTCACAGCGATGTTGGAGATTTGATGTTTTACCAGATTCCTGATATTCACAGTGCACTCGTGAAATGGTCGTAAGGGAAAATCCCCACTTCATTGCTACCTCGGAGATGCTTTCTCCTATCGCTCATGCGCAGAGGTTACAATTCAATTAATCTCGATAACCTGCCACTGTAGCAGCAGCAACCGATCTAACAACTGCGCCAGTCGCTTGTTGTCTTATATAGGTGTTGCCGACTGCAGATCCGTATTACGCCTGTTTACATATCTCTGTATTTGAATACGCATGCCTATACTAGTTTCTTTGGCGCTTCAGTGTATAACCAGAGGTAGCCATGTTTGTATTCAAGTCGGAGCAGCAAATGAAGTGCGAAAACGATTTGTAAGTGCAGAAAAGCGGCCAAAAGAAACAGAGACTATAGTTTCATCAGCGTATGTCGAAGAAATAGGGCTTCAGTCAAGGCTACAACTTAGTAACATCGTCACTATCCCATAGAAGTGCGGAGCAGTAACTGCAACGCATTACGAGAAAATACGAGTACATGGGATCTACGCAGGCTCCGACCGATTCTGCAGGAATATTGTTTCTAGAAAATAATTTATTATTGAATGATGGCATCAGATTTTTCTTGGCAGTTGATAACAGGGGACCGACTAAGAGAATATTGGTGTCTGTTTCTCAGTTTGTGAAACATTGTTTGTGGATGGAACGTTCAAAAGTTCGAACAAATAGTTTGGACGATTGTATATGCTTTACACCTTATAGTGCAAGTTCTTGGGAGGAAACAAACACTATTCCAGCTGTCTGTCTTTTTCTACGACAGATAAAATGAAAAATATTATCATTTTATTTAACTCTTGAAACCTTGAATGGGCCCTTGTTTCTCTCATTACGGACAATGAAGCTGCTACAGTCCAATCAGCTAGACGTTTGTTTCCTCAACAGAGATTATCAGTTGCAATTTCCTATTTAATCACTATCTGTGGATAGAAGTTCAGTGTTGCGGCCGTTTCCTGCGTACAAGGAAAGTGAAAAAATTACACTGTTACATAAGAAAGTGTTCAGCTCCAGCACTCATAGATCTTCCCCTGGAAATGTTGGGTGATGTTTGGCTGTCTAGTTAGGAGAGCAATTCTGAAAACCAAAAGTTTCAGGACTTACACGATTATTTCTGGACCAGTGGTTCTATAACATGCGTATGCCAAGAGATACCTATAACTGCAGTGGTACACCCCATCACACTAACAACGAAGGATTAATATATTATTATCAGAAATTCGTCCAAATGTTTGCTCAATAATAAAAATCTTCGAGAACACTTGTTTGGCTGATTAATGTCAGATCTCGATGGGAAAAGAAAAAAAAAGAAACTAAACTAAACTCTACTAAACTCCGTCGGAACAGGCCATGGAAGCCCAACGGTACCGACCGGCAGCCGTGTCATCCTCAGCCCATAGGCATCACTGGATGCGGATATGGAGAGGCATGTGGTTAGCACACTGCTCTCCGGGCCATATGTCAGTTTACGAGACCGGAGCCGCAACTCCTCAGATTGCCTCACAAGGGCACCCCACTTGACAACAGTGCTGAGCAGACCGGATGGTCACCCATCCAAGTGCTAGCCGTGCCTAACAGCGCTTAACTACGTTGAACTGACGGAAACTGGTGTTATCACTGCGATAAGGCAGTTGGGGGGGGAGGGAGGGGAAGTCAGCAATTAAGACTGACGAAATTACTGCAAATGCTTTAAAAGGCTCCGTATTGACGGTAACTGTTACGCCATCGCCAAGGTAGCCCCTGCGGGCCGCCAACACGTCTAACACCACAGAGGACCGAGGTTGTCTATGCCCAAGGTGTAAGCAATGGTAAAAATTAGCTGTTTTGGAAACAGACATTCCGCGTACTACTTCCTACAGAGGGAGATCAAGATGGCCTGCAGGAAGTGTTACTACACCAACATCTGATTGGCTGGGCAATACTATTTAAAGGCTAGAACCAGCACTGGACGTCAGTTCACGCCGAATACCGACCTCAAGGACGTCTCCACGGAAGACTACGTCGTCGCCATCGGAATAGGACTTGGAATTAAGTGTATGTGTGTTACCTCGGACTCTTGTGGGAAACTTAGAAGTTATCTTTTGTTGCCTATAGTAGGAAATTCTTACTGGCTTTGTGATTGCGACTTTTCGTTGCCATCCGGTGTGGCCGAGCGGTTGTAGGTGCTTCAGTCCGGAACCACGTGGCTGCTACAGTCGCAGGTTCGAATCCTGCCTCAGGAATGGATGTGTGTGATGTCCTTAGGTTGGTTAGGTTTAAGTAGTTCTAAGTTCTAGGGGACTAATTACCTCAGATGTTAGGTCCCACAGTACTCAGAGCCATTTGAGCCATTTGAACTTTTCCTTGTTATTCATTCATTTCCATGAAGACTCACGTAAATAAAAGTAGTGTTGTAATAACTTTCAAATTGTCAGTTACAACACAAGTGGCGACGAATTTGTGCCTGCGTGTGTCTTCATCATGGCGGAAGTAGTGCTTCAACAGTTGATCCAAACTGTGCACGATTTACTACAAGGTCTTCAACAGTTTTGCCAGAAATCTCAGGATACACAGGAAAGTTTCATTACGGAGCTCTCGAAAAACCAACCGGTCCCGGCGCCCCGGTCGTTTCCCTTTTTCAACGAGGATACTGAAGACTGGGAAACATACGTGAAGTGGCTCCTGCAGCATTTTCACATCCACCAGGTTATCCAAGAGGCTGCTCGTCGTTCCTACTTTTTGTCCTGGAACCATTCCACAGTGTATGTTCTCTTGACGAAACTACAACCTCGACCTCCGGATTCCTTGACTTTTTCCCAGATTTGTGTAGTTCTCCCAGCTTAATACCAACGACGGTTCCACATGTTGGCTGCCCGGATCGAATTCTACCAATGTCGCAAGAAGGTTCAGGCCACTCCTATCGCCAGTTGGCAGCGGAACTTCAAGGTATCAGCCAGAAGTGACACTTCATCATATGGGTCTCCAAAGAATCTTACATGGACAAGACGGTCCGCGACCACCTCATCCAGGCCACCCCTGACTCGACTTTCCAACGCCACGCCCTCAGACTCGACGATCCTACTCTGGACCAGATCATTGATCTGGCATTCGAGTACGAAGTCTCTACAGCAGCCGTCAAGCGTTTGGAATCCTGGGCGGGAGTGGCGTCCCTCTGAGACCACGACGCCTCGGAGCCTGTAGCATCTCTGGTAGAGGTCGAAGACGTTGCATCTGTCTGTTCTGACGACTGACGCGGGCCGCCAGGTTCAGCACAGCGTTAGCAGGGCAGCCGCCCTGTCCAGGACTTCGCAGCCTCCACCGGCTCCGCGGGTCTGGCGCAGACCATCAGTGCACGGAGGGCCCCGCGCCCTCGTCAGTGCCACCAATCCCTCTGGCTGCTGTCCTGACCAGGATGCTTTCAGGACCATGCACGTGAAGACTGCTCTGACAGGTGGGCATATTGTACAGTGTGTACCTGTAACGAAGATGTCAGTTCGGCCTGCCGCTCTCGGCAGCCTGCTCCTCCTCCTCCAGCCAATGACCGTCGGGGGCTGCTACCCATCGACGTCAACCACGTGCAATCTTCGGGATCTTCCAAGCTGATGATCGACGTTCAGGTCAACGGTCGACCGCCGCAGATGCAGGCGGATACCTGAGCAGCGGTCTCACTGATCAACTATTCCTCTTATGCGAAGATTGGGGTGCCCCCCTGGAGCTCACACCTCGGCGCCTCCTTACATATAATAAGCAAGCGATCGCTCTCTTGGGTCAGTTCATGGCTTCCTTCCTGTATAAATCGGTTCGCCGGGAAGTTATCTTCCTTGTTGTCAACAACGCAGCCACCGCAGACCTCTTTGGGTTGGATGCCTTCCGTGCCTCTGGCTTTGCCATCGACGACAATGTTCATGTGGTGTCTTCCCAGGTTCTGTTTCTGTAGTCGATACCTTGTGCACGGAATTCCAGGACCTCTTCTCGCTGGGCGCCGGCTGTGCTCAAGATTTTCAGGTGTCGCTCCAGCTGAAACCGTCTGACCACCTGAAGTACTTCCAGACTGGGCAGGTTCCCCTCGCCCTCCAACATCCTCTTAAACAGTAACTGGACCATCTCACCATGGAGGGAGTCATCACTCTGGTCCGTTACAGTAAGTGGGCGACACCCCTGGTCGTCCTCAAGAGACCAGATGGGCGTCTTCAGGTTTGTGGCAACTTCAAGGCTACACTAAACCCTCAGCTACAGGTTGAAAACTATCCCCTTCCCTGTCCCGAGGACCTTTTCTCCAACCTCGTTGGGGGACAATTTTTTTAGAAGATCGATCTTGCCGAGGCCTACCTCCAAATACCTTCTGATGAGCCTTCTACTAACTTGGCGGTCATCAACACACTTTTTGGCTGTTCCAGTTGAACCGCCTCATGTATGGCATCGGTAGTGCACCAGCCATATTTCAGCATTACTTGGAACAGCTCTTGCGGGATGTGCCCAGATGTATCAACTACCTCGACGACATCGTCGTCACCGGCTGTACCGTGGATGAACATCTCAATCATCTGCGACAATTGTTCTGTGCCTGCGGTCTGCGGGCCTAAAATGCGACCTTGCTAAATGCTCCTTTTTTCAACCTGCTATCTCCTATCTAGGTCACATCATTTCCCGAAGTGGTGTATCTCCTACCTCCTCCTACATCACCACTATAGAGGCCCTTTCTCGTCCGAGCGATGTCCACCAGTTGCGGTCTTTCCTGGGTAAAATTGCGTACTATTGAAAGTTCATTCCGTCCGCCACTCACGTTGCAGCGCCCTTCCTTCGCCTATGCCGAAAGACTGTGCCATTTCATTGGTCCCCGGCTTGTGAATCGGCTTTCCAAACCTTAAAGTGGGGGTTACGCTCGGCGAGTGTCTCATGCCGTATACCCCCTCTCTTCATCTTCTCTTGTCTATGGATGCCTCAGACTATGGTGTTGGGGCTGTCCTTTCTCACCATTTACTAGATGGATCGGTAGCGTACATATCTAAATCTCTTACAGAGGCCCAATGCAAATATTCCCAAATTGAGAAGGAGGCCTTTGCCATCATGTTTGCCTGTACCAAATACCTCCCATACCATTATGGTACGTCTTTTCGTTTAATCACTGACCATATGTCCCTTCTGGCCTTATTTTCACCAGTAGCCCAGTTACCCACGAAGACTTCCCACCGCCTGCAGCGATGGGCCCTATTTCTTTCACGATTTACGTACACTATCCATTTCTGACCCACTGCCCAGCACGTCAACGCCGATGCCTTATCTCGGCACCCCTCCAGCCAGGATTCGGCATTTGACTCATCGGACATCCTAATTTTTAAGGTCGATGAAGACATACAGGAGGCGTTAGTGGCATTCCGTGTCACAGCTGCGCGGGTGGCCGCCACAACAGCTGCGGATACGCTCCTGCAACTGGTGCACCGCTATGTTATCCGCTGCTGGCCGACGCTTCCTCCGCCTCGTATCCAGGCTGACCGCCGATTCTTTTTCTCCATCTGCCATCAACTGGTGGCTACTGATGGGGTGCTCTTCCATGTGGAACATGATGCCAATTCACGAGTCATCATACCAAATTCCCTGCAGTCCTGGATTCTCAACGTCTTACATCAAGGTCACTGGGGTATTGCCCGGATAAAAACCCTTGCATGTCACCATGTCTTCTGGGTAGGCATGGCGGCGGACGTGAAACGCATGGTCTGGGGTTATCAGAAGTGTACCCAGGCCCTTCCTGCTCCACGCCGGTCGTTCCAATTCTGGCCAGCCGCTTCCCTCCCCTGGGAACGCATCCATGTGGATTTTGGGGGACCCTTCCTTGGCGCTTACTGTTTGTACGTCACGGTTGCCTGCTCCCACTTCCCTTTCATTGTCTGATGCTCCTCTATCACCACAGAGACTACTATCTTGGCGCTGTCCAAAATATTTTCCATTGAAGGTCTTCCCGTCACCTTGGTTGCTGATAATGAACAGCAACTTCACAGCCAAAAGTTCGCCAAATTCTGCCACGATAATGGAATCCACCATGTGTTTACTCCGCCTTTTCATCCACAATACAATGGCGGGGCGGAGAGCCTTGTTCGCACATTTAAAACTCAGATGCAGAAGTACACGGAGGACCGTTCTCCGGAATACGCTCTTATGTTATTTCTTATTTCCTACAGGTCTACGCCAGTGGGTGACAAGAGTGCAACGGAGCTGCTCCACAGTCGCGAGCCTCGGATTCTACTTCATCTCCTCCTGCCGTGGGTGGCACCTCGCGCCCGGCCCGGTGCTTCCAGATATTCATCCAGCTCCACAGTGTGACCGCGTGGTTTTGGGTACCGGCCCCGCTGGCTGCCGGGAGTCGTTCTCCGGCCCCGTGGTCGACAACTGTTCGACATCCGCCTGGACGACAGGATGGTTTCACGTCGCCGCAACCAACTTCGTCCTCGTTTCCTCAACTAGCTGCAGCCCCAAACGCCGGCTTCTCTCCCGTTGCTGGTCCCTTCCATGAGGCCTCTGTTGCTGCCTTCTCCTCAGTTAGTGGGGGATCTTCCAGGAAATGCCAATAGCCGCCGGCTGCTAGCTCCGCGCCACCGCCGCCTCCTCCGGACCTGGGGCAACCCCGGTATCTTCCCCGAGATCCATTTCCCGGCCCCTCTTCGGCGGCGCCCCGGTTGGACGACGCGAACATTCCCATGCCACTTGCCCAGCTCACCGTCGCCTTGCAAGCGCCACCGCTTCGACGTTCCCTCCGCATCGCGCGGAAGACGGCGCCCTACTCACCGGCGACCTGTTTCCACAGCCGCCTTTTAGTTGCTGATCGACCTACGGCACCAGGCTACATTGGTGCTCTGTCCCCCGCGGTCGCCCGTTCCGCTCCAGCTCTTCCAAGGAGGGAGGAGTGTTACGCCGTCGCCAAGGTAGACCCTGCAGGCCGGCAACACATCTAACACCACACAGGACCGAGGTTGTCTATGCCCAAGGTGTAAGCAATGGTAAACATCGGCTGTTTTGAAAACAGACATTCCGCGTACTACTTCCTACAGAGGCAGTTCGAGATGGCCTGCAGAAAGTATTCTACAACAACATCTGATTGACTGGCCAATACTATTTAGAGGCCAGAACCAGCACAGTTCACACCGAATACCGACCTCAAGACCTCAAGGACGTCTCCACAGAAGACTACGTCTTCGCCATCGGAATAGGACTTGGAATTGTGGTGTCACCGCCAGACACCACACTTGCTAGGTGGTAGCCTTTAAATCGGCCGCGTTCCGTTACTATACGTCGGACCCGCGTGTCGCCACTATCAGTGATTGCAGACCGAGCGCCGCCACACAGCAGGTCTAGAGGGACTTCCTAGCACTCGCCCAGTTGTACAGCCGACTGGTTCACTGACTACATACGCTCTCATTTTCAGAGACGACAGTTAGCATAGCCTTCAGCTACGTCATTTGCTACGACCTAGCAAGGCGCCATATTCAGTTACTATAATTACTATCTTCAAGAACGTATTCTGAACAGATAATATTGTGAATCATGTACCGTCAAGAGCGACGTTCATCATTAATGGATTAAAGTTAAGTATCAAACTAAATACGTCCGCTTCCTGAATTCCCATTCAAAAAAATGGTTCAAATGGCTCTGAGCACTATGGGACTTAACATCTGTGGTCATCAGTCCCTAGAACTTAGAACTACTTAAACCTAACTAACCTAAGGACATCGCACACATCCATGCCCGAGGCAGGATTCGAACCTGCGACCGTAGCGGTCGCGCGGTTCCAGACTGAAGCGCCTTTAACCGCGTGGCCACACTGGCCGGCCGTAAATAAAAGTTGTGTTGTAAAAACTTTCAAATTGTCAGTTACATGAGTAACCTAAAATCATTTCTGACTTGTGTGACTTGTGCACATAAATTACAGTGAAGAAGAAAACGTCACAAGCACTGGAAATTATATAAATACTGAAAAATATTTTAATTCGCGTCATACTCTTTGGTTATCTTGTAAACAAGTTTAATAAGGGGCGAAATGAGACTACCTACTTGTAGTTTCCATTGGAAAAGACAGAAATGCGGAAAAATGTCTGTTGCGATCCGTAAAGTATTCGCTAATGAAGACCGAAAAGAGCCTCTTAAAGGACATGCCTCTCGTAGGAAATCATTTCGGCTTTCCCCTTGAGAGATTCTATGAATAAAAATCTCTCTGAGTGGACACCGAGTACAAAATCGTTGCCGAGGAAACACAGGGAAATGACAAGTAACGGCATCCATTCATTCTCTCTCCAGTGGAAAACCGCTTATTCCAGCAAGAGCCCCAGGTTCCGTAGGACTGTCACTGTATACAATTGTCACTTCGTACAAATTCCAAACCCGCACTAACCTTTCTACTGCTTTTTATGCTGTGAGGTGGGGGGCGACTCGCCGGCTCTTACGTTGTCCATTCTGAAATGGTGCCAGTCGAGCACACCGAGAAAAGAGGTCTTACTTCGTGCCATTGTGGTCACAAAGCCAATTTGAAGCAAAAAGCTTATTTTCCTTCAATGGTCCACGCCATCTTGGGACTCTATCTCTCATAATATGTTTAGTGGGTATCAAAATTATCGGAGCCTTATCATTTGATGATCCTATACTTCAACAACACATCGGCCGGTCCGGAATCCCTAGCAAAATTGATGTCCTAGAAGAAATTTCCTTATTAAGTTTTCCAACACATTAGTTATGCACGCTATCGATGCGTGATCGTAGTCTATGGTTTCATAATATCCTCTTCTGTGCGAATCTTGATTGGATTTTATGTCAGCTGAATAATTCGACACTCTTCCGTTGTAAGGGCTGAATGAAATGGTCGCTAAGGCTACTCCACGAGTTTGCGAAACATCTAAGAAAATTCTCAGATTCATGATTCTACTACTCTGTTAAAGAACTCTTTTATGTACTTATTTATCTATTTCTTTATATGTTATTTATTTATCCTGATCAGATTAGACCTTTACGGCCTTCTCTTACATCTGATCAGGTAATAACTGACACAAATAATAATAATGATAAAAATACTAAAGGTCCTTAAAAATTATATACAGGGTGATTAAAAAGTCAGTATAAATTTGAAAACTTAATAAACCACGGAATAATGTAGATGGAGAGGTAAAAATTGACACACATGCTTGGAATGACATGGGGTTTTATTAGAACAAAAAAAAACAAGGTTCACAAAATTTGCGACAGATGGCGCTGGACAGCAAAACTGCTACCGTGACGGGTGACAGGTACGCCGATATGTTACAGAATTGCATCATCCCTAGCCTGGCTGATATACACCTGCTGGAAATTAAGATGTTTATGCAGGATAGCACTCCACCCCATATTGCTAGACGCGTGAAAGATCTCTTGCGTGCGTCGTTTGGTGATGATGGTGTGCTCTGCCGCCACTTTCGTCATGCTTGGCCTCCCAGGTCCTCAGATCTCAGTCCGTGCGATTATTGGCTTTGGGGTTACCTAACGTCGCAAGTGTATCGTGATCGACCGACATCTCTAGGAATGCTGAAAGACAACATCCGATGCCAATGCCTCACCATAGCTCCGGACATGCTTTAGAGTGCTGTTCACAACATCATTCCTCGACTACAGCTATTGTTGAGGAATGATGGTGGACGTATTGAGCATTTCCTGTAAAGAACATCATCTTTGCTTTGTCTTACTTTGTTATGCTAATTACTGCTATTCTGGTCAGATGAAGCGCCATCTGTCGGACATTTTTTGAACTTTTGTATTTTTTTGGTTCTAATAAAACCCCATGTCATTCGAAGCATGTGTGTCAATTTGTACCTCTATGTCTACATTATAACCGTGATTTATTCCGATTTTCAAATTTATACTGACTTTTTGATCACCTGGTAGATTAGTTTAGCACATATGATTCCATGTTTAGTATTATAGAAGCGGATGGGATAAAAAAAGAGGAGAAGATGGAAATGGCAGAGAGAGTGGTTGTTAGGAAAAACAGAATTCAAATAAAGAACTCTGCTGACATCGGGGAGGGAAAAGGTTTGACGAGATTAAGCTGTAGGCTAGCATATGGAAGAGATGTCTATTGTGACAGAAGAAGGGGCCAATAACTGTATTTTGAAGTTTGGAAGAAATTTAATTTCTTGACATTTTGATGAAGATTTTCCGGAGAAAGCTTCCTAATACAAAAAATGACTTAGAGAACATGGGAGAGTTACATGATGGTACAGAGATTATTTTAATTCGTTGAGAACGAATATTTCTGCTGTGCTTTTCAGGTAGCAGTTTAAGAGTTGGAGTTATATAAGGGGGAGTGCAGTGATTGAGAAGACGCTAGAGCAAACATACAATATAACTACTGTGTCCAGACTAAGCGCCTGCAACTCTCGCTTCCCGCGAAGCAGACCGGTACAGCGGGCCCCGGACCGGGTAGGGGTCAGTCTGGCCGGTCGTCCCGGAAACATTGACGCTTCCCAGAGACCACCGGGAGGCGTCCACGGCGCCGCAAGAGGTCGCTACAGCCGCGGACCTCTTTCCTTCCGCTCGACACGTGACTGCAAATAGAGCCAGCTATATCCACGGGCCAAGCAGTATTTAGGCTGGCGCAGGAGCCTGGAGAGGGGCCGTATGTGGGGTCTGGACCCCTCCACCATCCTCCACACGTATATATCCTTCATCCGCCCTATCCTCTACTACGCCCATCCTGTCTGGATCTCCGCCCCCCCCCTAACTTTTACAAATCCCTTTAGATCCTTGAAAGCCATGCTCTCCGCCTCGCCTATCGCATCCGTCTCCCCTCCCCCACGCGGATCCTGTACGACCTCATTCCGATCCCCCACCTCCTCCTTTTCCTTGAAAGGATACGGATCCTCTACACCTCCCGAAAACTCGATCCTCCTCACCTGCTTGTCTCCCCCATCCTCTCCCACCCCCGCCCGCTTCCGTGCCTGTATTCCCATGTCTCACCTGCTCTCCATCTCTCCACCCTCCTTACCCTCTCCCAAGGTGGCTTCCGCCATCTCCCCCTCCCTGATGATGCCCTCCCCCCCACTATCTACCCCTCCTACCAACTTTGATCCTCCCTCCCTCTTCCTGTGTTAGTTCCTTTGGGCACCCTCCCTCCCTTCTCTCCCCATTCCCTCTCTCCTCCATTTCTCCCCACTCCTTCCCTGGGCTTCCCCTCCCATGTCCCTCTACTCCTCCTCCCATCTCCTCAGCCATTGGCATCTTTGTTCTCCTCTCCCCCCCCCTCACCCTTCTTCCCCTCTTGGCAGGTCCCCGGACTCGCACACGCTATGTGGACATTCGCGCGCCGGAGATCATCGCCATTAGTGTCTGTTTGTAATTATGTGTCTACTGTTTCATTACCCACCGTTATGTAACTTATGTGTATTCTATCTGTTTTCTCATTTTCTATTCGATGGCTGAAGAGCAGCGTAGACTGCTGCTGACAGCCTGCCTGTTGTACAGGTTTTAAAATAACAATAAAGAAAAAAAAATCCATGAGAGGCAGTTCACGCCGAGCGAGCCCACTGGTGCCACCGTAGCCGCCGCGTCATCGTCAACCGTCGCCAGCGTACCGGAGCCATCCTCACAGGGCCTATACTCGTCCTCGGACTCCGGTGACGGCAACGTGGACTCCGCGCCGCTCTTCACGAGACGCCCGGGTCTTGGTTTGCTGAAGTTGTGTGGTTACTACAGACAGTTTACGTTTGGAAGAATCTCTGATTTAGTTATTGGTAGGCTTGGAGGATCAGTCCTACCTCACGAGTATTGTTTTGTAAATTTTGGAGAAAGACTTTAGTTTAAATAAAAACGCTATAACTCACACTCTGAGATTTTCCTATCCGCGGACGGTGGATATATTAATAACTGTCTACACTTATCGGCACGCAGCCATGATAATTATTCATAGACGTGAGCAGGATGGTAGAAATGGCGTACGTCACAAATGTATCTCACACAAGCATTCATCGCTAGTTCTAGCCTGCGTGCGGTTTCGTACGTACGTTCTTGGAGAATAGCAACACCATAGTTAAGTATGGGGAGTATAGCTCGCCCGGCTAGCAGCGCGGTCTAACGCGCTGCTTCCCGTGCCGAAAGGCGTACCTGTCCCCGGCACGAGTCCACCTGGCGGATTAGTGTCGAGGTCCGCTGTGCCGGCCAGCCTGTGGATGGTTTTTAAGGCGGTTTTTCGTCTGTCTCGGCGAATGCGGGCTGGTTCTCCTATTCCGCCTCACTTACACTATGTCAGCGATTCCTACGCAAACACTGTCTCCACGTACGCGTACACCATAATTGCTCTACCACGCAAATATTTGTGGTTACACTCGTCTGGAATAACCGTGGGTTTGGTGTGGGGCGGCGGTGAGGTGGGTGGCCTGTTGTGGGGTTGTGAACCTCTGAGGGTTACGGCGGGACGAAGCATCACCTTCGTTTCTAGGTTCCAGGTTCAATACACAATACACACAATGGGGAGTATTAGTGACTCTAAGACCTTGTTCTTAAGGATATTGAAAATATTTTATCTTGTGCAATTCTGGAGAGAATCGTGTTGGTACTTACTAATATCATTCTGGTAAGTAATTCCATATCTCATTTTCAGATTACGTAACACTATCAGGGTCTAAATTTGATAAACTTAAATTATATTGCTTGGTAGAGGTAACGTTTACTCACGACACGATCATGATTAGAAGTGTTTGTTTCCATTGTGACAAAAGTAGTGTTGTAGAGGTGGATTACTACAAGTTCTAGTTGCATGGTTACATTTTAGATATTCTGGGATCGGAATGCTACTCCTGTCTACTCCTGTGGAGTATGAGTCCTCTGGGTTAAGCGCTGCGGCACCTCTGTTGGTCTCTGGTCTCTGTTTATCTTTATGTAATGGAGGGTCACAATATTAAATTTTGGGCATCTCACAGAGGATATGTTGTAGTATTACAGGGCTGGAAAGAAAGACACACATCAGGATGTTACTTTTCATTAGACTCTTGCTGCCAGCCACAATGCCACTGCTAAACAAAAATGACGACTCTGCTGCCGGATTTTTCCATTCATCGAGCTGCCCGATTCACCCCGAGAGAGCGAGACAACCCCACCTGGCTGATGTAGGTCAGTGCACCGTCGGGAAATCGATTCACACAAGAGTGTGAGCGACCCCACCACCTCCATCTCTGACTAACCTGTTGCGTACATCTACAGGTCTGAGACAACCAGTGCCGAGGACACTTTGCTGTTTCCTGCCTTGCGTGATCCCGCAAATGATGACGTGAAACGGCTCCCTCTCTAGCTCTGCTGTTTCAGAGCTGACGAGATCCTTGTTCGTATAATGTGCCTAGCAGAGAAGCATGTGCTGTCCTGGTCAGACAATGCCACATATTTCATGTAGAGAGCTATAAATACACTCCTGGAAATTGAAATAAGAACACCGTGAATTCATTGTCCCAGGAAGGGGAAACTTTATTGACACATTCCTGGGGTCAGATACATCACATGATCACACTCACAGAACCACAGGCACATAGACACAGGCAACAGAGCATGCACAATGTCGGCACTAGTACAGTGTATATCCACCTTTCGCAGCAATGCAGGCTGCTATTCTCCCATGGAGACGATCGTAGAGATGCTGGATGTAGTCCTGTGGAACGGCTTGCCATGCCATTTCCACCTGGCGCCTCAGTTGGACCACCGTTCGTGCTGGACGTGCAGACCGCGTGAGACGACGCTTCATCCAGTCCCAAACATGCTCAATGGGGGACAGATCCGGAGATCTTGCTGGCCACGGTAGTTGACTTACACCTTCTAGAGCACGTTGGGTGGCACGGGATACATGCGGACGTGCATTGTCCTGTTGGAACAGCAAGTTCCCTTGCCGGTCTAGGAATGGTAGAACGATGGGTTCGATGACGGTTTGGATGTACCGTGCACTATTCAGTGTCCCCTCGACGATCACCAGTGGTGTACGGCCAGTGTAGGAGATCTCTCCCCACACCATGATGCCGGGTGTTGGCCCTGTGTGCCTCGGTCGTATGCAGTCCTGATTGTGGCGCTCACCTGCACGGCGCCAAACACGCATACGACCATCATTGGCACCAAGGCAGAAGCGACTCTCATCGCTGAAGACGACACGTCTCCATTCGTCCCTCCATTCACGCCTGTCGCGACACCACTGGAGGCGGGCTGCACGATGTTGGGGCGTGAGCGGAAGACGGCCTAACGGTGTGCGGGACCGTAGCCCAGCTTCATGGAGACGGTTGCGAATGGTCCTCGCCGATACCCCAGGAGCAACAGTGTCCCTAATTTGCTGGGAAGTGGCGGTGCGGTCCCCTACGGCACTGCGTAGGATCCTACGGTCTTGGCGTGCATCCGTGCGTCGCTGCGGTCCGGTCCCAGGGCGACGGGCACGTGCACCTTCCGCCGACCACTGGCGACAACATCGATGTACTGTGGAGACCTCACGCCCCACGTGTTGAGCAATTCGGCGGTACGTCCACCCGGCCTCCCGCATGCCCACTATACGCCCTCGCTCAAAGTCCGTCAACTGCACATACGGTTCACGTCCACGCTGTCGCGGCATGCTACCAGTGTTAAAGACTGCGACGGAGCTCCGTATGCCACGGCAAACTGGCTGACACTGACGGCGGCGGTGCACAAATGCTGCGCAGCTAGCGCCATTCGACGGCCAACACCGCGGTTCCTGGTGTGTCCGCTGTGCCGTGCGTGTGATCATTGCTTGTACAGCCCTCTCGCAGTGTCCGGAGCAAGTATGGTGGGTCTGACACGCCGGTGTCAATGTGTTCTTTTTTCCATTTCCAGGAGTGTATATCTTAATGGTCACAGACTAAGAGAACATGAAGCTTGGTAACGGCTACCAGCACTGCATCACTATACACGGTGAGTCACTAACTATTGTCACCTAGAATAACTCCGAAAGTATGATAGTAGCTGAAAAGTTTGTGGGACAAATGTTGCATGGGACAACGGGTGCCACATAATGACGTTGGTTTTTTGTTGTTAGGTGGGGTCGCGTTAGAGATATGAAGGTCAATTTTGTTTTTTTAATGGGATGATATAGTTTGGTAGTTTTTTTTCTGACAGCGGCTATCGAGACGAATCCAATGATGTGTAACAGTAACGTCTTTGAAGGTCAACTAAGGTCAAAAAAGTGGCATGAACGTCCATTTACAGAAGGTGCCAGAAATAATGACCATTGGTATCAATGCAGTGCTGCAATCTTCTTACCATGGATAGAGTGGTATTCCTAATCACTTTGGCACTTACCTAAGCACATGCTCTGAGAATTCTCTGTCCTGTATCTTGCATATTGTAAATATTCGCCGAATACGGCCTATCAATCTAACGTGCCACTGACATGTAAACATCATTCAACGGTTTCGCAATAGAACACTAATAGGAACGGTAAGACTGGTATCGTCGAATCGAGCGAGTGTGAATGATGTATTCCTTCGAAGAACAAGTCGATATGCTTCTCATTTACGGAGAGTACCAACGAAATTCAGTGAGAGCTAGAGACTTATACGCTGAAACATATCCTTAACGTACTCATGCTACACGTCGTAAATTTAAATATCTGTACGATAAATTGAGAACAACTGGATCTTTAACGCATCGGAAATATATCGGGTAAAGGAAAGTTACTAACGAGGAAACAGAAATTAGTACTCTTGCCGCTGTGGTTCGAGGTCCTTGTGTTACTTCGCGTCAAATCGCAAGGAGATCTGGCATGAGCCAGAGTAGTGTTGTTCGTGTTCTGCATCGCCATAAATATCATCATTACCGTATCAGTCTCCACCAAGAATTAAATGGTACGGATTGTATGCGTCGCATTAAATTCTGCCGATGGGCTTAACTTCAGATTCTGATGGATGACAAATTTATTAATTTAATTTTATTTACTGACGAGGCTACATCGATGAACCACGGAAATGTTAATTTGCATAACACGCATTATTGGGCAACTGAAAATCCATGTTGGCTGCGGAAAGTTGCACACCAAAGACCATGGTCGGTGAATGTATGGCGTGGGATTGCGGAGGACAGATTTATAGGCCCCCATTTCATCGAAGGAAGTCTTAATGGTAGGAAGTATATCACATTGCTGTAAGAAACATTAGGTCTGTTATTGGAAGAAACACCTTTAGGACCAAGGAACAGAATGTGGTATCAACACGATTGGTGTCGGGCACATTTTTCGCTGATGGCTAGAAATGAGTTGCAGAGACAATTCCCAAATCGTTGGATTGGACGCGGAGGAGATGAGTCGTAGCTGGCTCGCTCGCCAGACTCGACGCCTCTGGTTTTTTTCTTGTGGGGATTCGTAAAAGACGTTGTTTATAAAGGCGTTCCAACTACACCTAAAGATATGCGATAGAGAATTGTCAGAACATGAGCTTTGATAAGTGCCGATGTGATAAGGAATACCACTCAATCCATGATAAGAAGATTGCAGCACTGCAATGATACCAGTGGTCATCACTTCGAACACCTTCAGTAAATGGACATTCATTCCACCTTTTTGACCTTCGTTGACCTTCAAAGACCTTACTGTTACTCGTCATTGGATTCGTCTCGATAACCGCTATCAGAAAATAAGTACCAAACTATAGCATCCCATTTGAAAAACAAAGTTGACCTTCATATCTCTGAAGCGACACCAACCAGCAACAAAAAACCAACGTCATATTATGGCCCCCATTGTGCCATGCTACTTTTGACCCACAAACTTTTCAGCATCTATCATACTTTTGGAGTTATTCTAGGTGGCAATAGTTAGTGACTCACCCTGTAGACTCAGCATTAGAGGAAACAATGCACAAAGTAATATCGACTCACGTCAACGCTTGATGTGGGGCGTATGATGTTCGCAGGATGTACCAGGAACCTGGACAACATATTTCGAGACGACTACCAGTGTTCATGGCTTGGTGAGCGCTCTGGGGTTATTGTGCAGTTCGGCCCCCCAAGGTTTTCGAGACAATGACTGTCTGCAGCAGTTTGCCACAGTGCTCCGCGGTAGAAAATCACTTTAAGGCCGCTATCTAATGCAAAAATAGCATAAAAATTAATACTTCACATAGAGTGTAGATTTATGTAGTTTCTCCCTATCCCTGTCTTTCAACGACCTTCATCGCACACTGCAGGGCACGCAAAACTGAACGTTACACGAATCTCCTGCCGCAATGATTGACTAAGAACTCGATGGTTTGCTCAGCGGCAGCACAGTGGTAGACGGCAGTGCGAGGCCCCCATTGGTGTACTCGTGGTGGGAAGAGCCCTGACCCATAGCCACCAAACGCCAACTAGTTTAAACCGGACTGTAGCGGCGGCCACCGGCAGCACTTCACTCAGTAGGAGACGGTAGTGCCAGAGACAAGTCAATAGTCAGTGGTAAGGCGTCTATAAACTTGGAAGTAACTTCTGAAAGTATTTGCCGAGGTGTTTCCACTGGAGTAGCGACGTGAAATAGACTAGTCATACACCATATGATCAAAAGGATCCGGACACCCCCAAAACCACACGTTTTTCACATCAGGTACATTGTGCTGCCACCTACTGCCAGGTACCCCAGATCGGCGACCTCAGTAGTTATTAGACATCGCGAGAGAGCAGAATGGGGCGCACCGCTGAACTCACGCACTTCGAGCGTGGTCATGTGATTAGTTGACATGCAATAACTAGTCCACATTCGAAGTCAGTGAGCTCTACTGGCCGACCAATTCTCCTATTACTACACTATGTGATCAAAAGTATCCGGAAACCCCCAAAACATATGTTTTTCATATAAGGTGCATTGTGCTGCCACCTACTGCCAGGTACTCCGTATCAACGACCTCAGTAGTCATTAGACATCGGAGGGAGGAAATGGGTGCTCCAATGAAGTCACGGACTTCGAGCGTGGTCATGTGATTGGATGTCACTTGTGTCATACATCTGTACGCGAGATTTCCACAGTCCTAAACATCCCTAGGTCCACTGTTTCTGATGTGATAGTGACGTGGAAACGTGAAGGGACACATACAGCACAATACCGTACAGGCCGACCTCGTCTGTTGACTGATAGAGACCGCCGACAGTTGGACAGGGTCGTAATGTGTAATAGGCAGACATCTTTCTAGACCATCACACTGGAATTCCAAACTGCATCAGGATTCACTGCAAGTACTATGACAGTTGGGCGGGAAGTGAGAAACCTTGGATTTCATGGACGAGCCGCTTCTCATAAGCCGCACATAACGCCCGTAAATGCCGAACGACGCCTTGCTTGGAGTAAGGAGAGTAAACATTGGACGACTGAACAGCGAAAAAATGTTGTATGGAATGACGAATCACGGCACATAATGTGGCGATCTGATGGCAGGTTGTTTGTATGGCGAATGCCCGGTGAACGTCATTTGCCAGCGTGAGTAGTGCCAACAGTAAAATTTGGAGGCGGTGGTGTTATGGTGTGGTCGTATTTTTCATGGAGGGGCTCGCACTCCTTGATGTTTTGCGTGGCACTATAACAGCACATGCCTACAATGATGTTTCAAGCACCTTCTTGCTTCCCACTGTTGAAGAGCAATTCGGGGATAGTGATTGAATCTTTCAGCATGATTGAGCTCCTGTTCGTAATGCACGGCCTGTGGCGAAGTGGTTACACGACAATAACATCCCTGTAATGGACTGCCCTGCACAGAGTCCTGACCTGAATTCAATAGAACACCTTTGGGATGTTTTGGAGCGCCGACTTCGTGCCAGGCCTCACCGACCGACATCAATACCTCTCCACAGTGCAGCACTCCCTGAAGAATGGGCTGCCATTCCCCAAGAAACCTTCCAGTACCTGACTGAACGTGTGTCTGCGGGAGTGGAAGCTGTCATCAAGGCTAAGAGTTGAATTCCAACATTTACGATGGAGGGCGCCACGAACTTCCATTTTCTACTAATGAGGTCGCTGATATGGAGTACCTGGCAGCAGGTGGCAGCGCACTACACCTAATGTGAAAAACGTATTATTTGTGGGTGTCCGGATACTTTTGATCACATAGTGTAGTAACAGCAGAATTGGTCGGCCAGTAGAGCTCTATGACTTCGAATGTGGACTAGTCATTACATGTCAGTTGCGTAAGAAATCTATCGGGGAGATTTCAACTTTTTTAAAGCTGCCCAAGTCGACTGTTGCTGATATTATAATGAAGGGGAAACGCGAAGGAACAACCACAGCTAAACTAAGACCAGACTGACCATACGTACTGGTGGATAGGGTCCGTGGAGCATTGCGGTGGGTGGCCGTAAAACGTCGCGTGAAATCCACAGAATGAATCACCCCTGATTGTCAATGTTCTACCATCAGTCCAGCTAGCATAATGACTGTGCGTAGGGAATTAAAAAGGTACGGGCACAATGTTCCAGCAGCTCCGCATTAGTCAAACGTTTCTGCAGTCAGTGCCTTGCGTACGTTGAGATAGAGTAAAGAGTTACGCTACTGGTCGGTGGTTGACTGGAAGTGAGTAATTGGGAGTGCTGAATCACACTATACCCTGTGGCAATCAGATGGAAGAGTTTGGGTTTCGCGAATGCCTGGAGAACTTTAGCCCACCAAGTTTTCCGATGGCGCTAACGCTCTGCTTCATGGACTCGGATAGGTGCGCCGGCCATGGATCGAATCCGCCACTTGGTTAACGACGAGGGCCAGTGTGCCGGCCAGCCTGGATGTGGTTTTTAGGCGGTCTTCCACATCCAACTAGGCGAATACTGGGCTGGTATTCATGTCCTGCCTCAGTTGCACAACTCGCAGACATTTGAAAACTTTCGCACTCTTTCTCGGCTTCCACTGGACACAGACAGCTGGGGTACACTAATTCCGTCCCAGGGGGCTTGCAGTGGTGGCAGGTAGGGCATCTGGCCACGCCTTAAATTTAACCACGCCAAATCCGACCATAACCATGCCGACCTTTCGAGAACTGCTGCACAAAGGAAAAGAAGAAGAGAATTCCTGGAGAACTTTGCCTACCATCATTCGTAGCGCTAACAGTGAAGTACAGAGGGGGTGGTTTTTTCAGTATGGGGATGTTTTTCATGATTTGAGAGTGGGCTTCTTACTGCGCTTAAGAACACGCTAAATGCGAAAGGATACGAACACATTTTACAGTATTTTGTACTGTGTGCAGTAGAGGAACAATCCGGAGACACTGATTGTTTGAATCAGTATGACAATGAACCCTTTCGTAAGGCAGCAAATGTGAGGCAATGGTTTTTGGACAATAAAATTCCTGACATGGACTAGTCTGCTCAGAATCCTGACCTGACCTGAACCCAGTGGAACACCTTTCGGATGAGACAGAACGTTGACTTTGCTCCATACCCCCAGCGTTCCCGACAGAGTTCATGCCGTCACAATGGAAAATGGAGTGAACACCCCATATTAATATCCCCTAATAGTTGTTCAGATACTTTTGATCAGATAGTGTACGAGTGACCTACAATGGCCTCAACAGACAGCGAAGTCAATAATGCTACCACTACTATTGTAATTTAGTATGATTTTACCTAAATAACAGAAAACACTTTCTCTATCTTTCCACATATAGCCCTCTTACTAAATTTAGTTTTGTTTCCAAATGAAGCAAACTATGGGAGGATAGTCCTGTTAATAGGAAAAGCTAATCAACAGAGTTACTCTTTTTACAGGATTTGACCGTGTGTTATGTGTAGAGAAAAGTAAATCAGACTATTCAATTCTTTTCTTAAGATCTTACCCAGCGGTTGGAAAGAAACGCAGTATGAATAGTATTATATTGAAGCTAGGACAACTCAGTTCCAAGTTCATTTAGTGTTTTAAAACGTGTACTAACCGTCGCCAGCCTATCCAGATAATGAAACAGTGAAGAATTGGAAAAGCAGAAGTATGAATTTTGCCTATTTTCTTGCTATCGTTTAAGTTGCTTCTTCAAATAAATATTACTCCACTTAAACAATGTTGGACTACACCCTTATACACTAGGTTTTTAAAAGAGAAAAAGCCCAGTAGATACTTCAAGGAAGCTAAAAAAAATTGGCCAGGGGGGACCTTTAGAAAAGCACTTTCCATAATCAACAACCTCAAATACTAAAATACTTAGATACTAAGCACAAACGTTTTATACAGAACATTTCACTTCACGAAGACCTCTTGCTTACTGGAACTTAGTTTCAAAACCTATTATTCTTTGAACTAACTCTGTATAGTCATTTAACAGATTCTAGTAACTTGGTTTTACTCTCATTGAATTGTAAGTAAGCAAACTTTCAGTATAACACTTTGCAACAGTTAAGAAAACTTTGTTATTATTAACACAAAAACAAGTCAAAATGGTGCCTCTTTATAATAACTTGGCAATTCGTAAGTCTGTAAAAAAAAAAAAAAAGGATACTCGGATTAATCAAACACCAGGAAGGGACCCTATATAGGTGTATGATTAGGCTGAAATAACGGGGTAAACCAGTTTCTTTAAAGTTGAAGTGTTTAATTGAAACACAATTTAAATTATTGGTCCACGCTGTACAAAAGTAAAATTTAAAGAAAAAATCTTATCTGTTGGCTGTAGGCTTGGGTGTGGGGGACAATTATGACGGCTACACTACCCACAGTATGGCCTGCAAGTATCTTGCTATATCGGCTCAGTTTCTCTTCTTGGCGTCGTTCAATTTTACATACAATAGCCCAACAACTCGCAGCTATGATTTAAGCCTTTTGCAGTCTTCGTCCGAAGCATTTCTATGCAAATTTGCAGGCAAAGCTTCTCCTGCTCCAAAAGGGTGTTGCCTCAATCGCTGCTGCCAGACATTGTATGACTTACTTCGCACGCTTGCTCCAGGCAGCGCGCCAATCCGTCCTTACCACCTTTTCCACTCCTCAGAGTCATTTTCGTTTCAAACAAAAGCACACTGGGTTTTACATAACACCTATCTCTTAAGTTGTCCTAAGCGTGACCATTTCTTACAATTGTCAAATTTGCATCAACATGAACAGTTTATACACACAAATATTTTAAATGCAAATGTTATCAGAAAATTATTTAAGGTAAAAAACAATTTAAATAGTATTTTACATACATTAGCATAAGATATACATAGCATAAGACACTTCACATATACATAAAATATAGTACCAATATGCCAAAATTTGAACCATAAACAGATACTACTGTAAGTCCCCAACGAAACTGCAGCCGTCAGCAACCAAGTGTCCCGCAGCTCCTAAATGAGGATCCAGTACGTTAATATTTTGTATTCTATATTAAAGTCTCGTAATTTGTTATTCTGCCAATGCCTGTCTGATACTTTCCAAACCACATACAAGCTTTTCTGCATACCTTGTTACTTCAGCACCCTGCCATAAAGCTCCATATCTGCAAACACACTACTTTAAAGTAAATGATTCATTTTAATAGCAATCTTTCCCATCACTGAGAATGGTACTGGCAGTATTAGACCCTCCGGCAATAGGCGTGACCGTATTATATGACATGGAGATACACTATACTGCCCATTAGTTCCTTTAACAACTGGAAATCGAAGAAAGAGATTCCGTCTCATGGTGTCTGGAAATGTCAGTTTGTACAATGATTAATCAAGGCTAACCATGGGAATGTCCATGAACAGAAAAGGCCGACCATACTATAGTCGTAAACCTGATAAGAGCTCATATTTCACACGATGACTGAAGTCCAGCGCGCGCCAGATTTACATACCATCGGGTTTCTCTGGATAACAAAAATATATATTTTAAATGCAAGCTTACAAGTTTATATCTTGTGATATTTTCAGTGGCACGAGAAACACGGAGCGATAGTGGAACTTAGCTAGCCTGCAGGTAGCAGTTGACTCCGGGTTGCCGATTCACCTCCCGATTAAATCACGAAGTCGTTTTGTTCCTTGGTCAACATGAGATGCTCTTACTAATTCTCTCTGTGCATACGCTCTCACCTCAAGACTATGCCAACAAGGTTCATTGCGGTGGATACCTATTCCACGACCTGAACTTTAAATTCATCTGCCTTAAAAAGCCAATAAGAGCGTTCCTGACGGGTCCTGCTTAACAACTCGCTTCCAGAAATAAATGATACTGTAGTCATTGGTATTAATTTCATTTACAACCTTAACTGGACGTTACTGCAAGAAATCGTTCACTTTTACACGTGAGTTATGATGGAACTCTGCATATCTGTTAGATTTCCATTGTCTGGGTGGCCCTAATCGTCTACGTATCTTTACGTTCGTGGTTTTCTAATTCACAGAAAGAGACTGCTTAACGATTACCATATTCTTACTGAAAATTAATAATTGCGAATTAGAGGAATTACATGGTACTAAGATCACCCAAATATAGTTTCATACGTAACGAATTACACTGGGTGGTTATAATTAAAGTTAAACTTCCAAACCGCTGTAGAAAGAACACCACTGGTCACAATGACATAAAATTGCAACGGAATATTATCGGAGAGGGAGAAAACGCATGAAAACTAAAACTAAACTCCTCCCACACAGGCCATGAAGGCCCAAAGGTACCGACTGGCCGCCGTTTCATCTTCAGCCCACAGGCGTCACTGGATGGGGACATGGAGGGGCATGTGGTCAGCACACCGCTCTCCCGGCCGTATGTCAGTTTCCGAGACCGGAGCCAGCCGCTACTTCTCAATCAAGTAGCTCCTCAGTTCGCCTCACAAATGCTGAGTGCACCCCGCTTGCCAACAGCGCTCGGCAGACCTGATGGTCACCCATCCAAGAACTAGCCCAACCCGACAGCGCTTAACTTCGGTGATCTGACGGGAACCGGTGTTACCACTGCGGCAAGGCACAGAAAATGTATGGCAGAAGAAAAATAAATAGTTACAAAATGAAGCAATAGATGGCGCTGAAAGCATCATAATTTTATAGTGATCGACTACAAATGACAAATGAATCATACAACAATGGCCAAGGTGTAAGTTTGGCGTTAAACAAATCAGTGTGGATGGGTGTACGGGTGTTATACTGTTAGTTACGTAAGCCCATCCACCACGGCAAGGTCATATCACATCAAGAAGGAACTTGCCCCCCCCCCCTCCTTCTTGCAGCGGTGTACCCTAGGTCTCTAGAAGAGCGTAGCGTTCCAAAGGATTGGAAAAGGGCACAGGTCATCCCAGTTTTCAAAAAGGGACGTCAAACAGATGTGCAGAACTATAGACCTATATATCTAACGTCTATCAGTTGTAAAATTTTGGAACACGTATTATGTTCGAGTATAATGACTTTTCTGGAGACTAGAAATCTACTCTGTAGGAACCAGCATGGGTTTCGAAAAAAGACGATCGTGTGAAACCCAGCTCGCGCTATTCGTCCACGAGACTTAGAGGGCCATAGACACAGGTTCCCAGGTAGATGCCGTGTTTCTTGACTTCCGCAAGGCGTTCGATACAGTTCTCCACAGTCGTTTAATGAACAAAGAGCATATGGACTAACAGGCCAATTGTGTGATTGATTGAAGAGTTCCTAGATAACAGAACGCAGCATGTCATTCTCAATGGAGAGAAGTCTTCCGAAGTAAGAGTGATTTCAGGTGTGCCGCAGGGGAGTGTCGTAGGACCGTTGCTATTCACAATATACATAAATGACCTTTTGGATGACATCGGAAGTTCACTGAGGCTTTTTGCGGATGATGCTGTGGTATATTGAGAGGTTGTAACAATGGGAAATTGTACTGAAATGCAGGAGGATCTGCAGCGAATTGACACATGGTGCAGGGAATGGCAATTGAATCTCAATGTAGACAAGTGTAATGTGCTGCGAATACATAGAAAGAAAGATCCCTTATCATTTAGCTACAATATAGCAGGTCAGCAACTGGAAGCAGTTAATTCCATAAATTATCTGGGAGTACGCATTAGGAATGATTTAAAATGGAATGATCATATAAAGTTGATCGTCGGTAAAGCAGATGCCAGACTGAGATTCATTGGAAGAATCCTAAGGAAATGCAATCCGAAAACAAAGGAAGTAGTTTACAGTACGCTTGTTCGCCCACTGCTTGAATACTGCTCAGCAGTGTGGGATCCGTACCAGATAGGGTTGATAGAAGAGATAGAGAAGATCCAACGGAGAGCAGCGCGCTTCGTTACAGGATCATTTAATAATCGCGAAAGCGTTACGGAGATGATAGATAAACTCCAGTGGAAGACTCTGCAGGAGAGACGCTCAGTAACTCGGTACGGGCTTTTGTTGAAGTTATAAGAACATACCTTCACCGAGGAGTCAATCAGTATATTGCTCCCTCCCACGTATATCTCGCGAAGAGAACATGAGGATAAAATCAGAGAGATTAGAGCCCACACAGAGGCATACCGACAATCCTTCTTCCCACGAACAATACGAGACTGGAATAGAAGGGAGAGTCGGTAGAGGTACTCAAGGTACCCTCCGCCACACACCGTCAGGTGGCTCGCAGAGTATGGATGTAGATGTAGATGTAGATCGGATGGGAAAAATAGGTTATTAACTGTCCTGAAGCCAAATATTGAATAAAAAGCATCAATCAAAATCAAATCGGATTATTAATTTCCCTGTGACTGGTGCAAAACATGTTCAGTATACTATCCACAGTTTTCTGCAACAAGCTGAAATCGAGAAACAGCATGTTCCACAAATCATCGAAGTGTTTCCGGGGTCACGTTCAGAATGCGTTGCGTAATGCGTGCCATCAATGCAGCTAATTTTTCAATCGGAACTCTGAAAACATCTTTCAGACAGACCCACAGACAGAAGTCACACGGATTAAGATCGGGTGATGGGAACGCCCAGGCTGTAGGGAAATGGACGCTGATAATTCTAGCATCTGCGAAATCACGCTTCAGCAGCTGATTAACTGAATTTGCAATGTGCAGAGGTGCTCCATCTTGCACAAACATGATCCCATCCACACATTCACGCTGTTGGAGTGGTGGAATGACGTGGTTGGGAAAAAGACATTCACAGCGCTTACAAGTGACGGTATAGGTAACAGGACCGGAAGCACCTGTCTCTTCGAAAAAATGTGGCCCTATAATAAATGATGCCGTAAACCCGCACCACTCAGTGACCTTTTCAGGATGAAGTGGTACTGGTTGATTTGCGTGTGATTTTTCCGTTGCCCATATTCGACAATTCAGTGTACTGACGTATCGTGTCAGATGGAAGTGGGCTTCGTCTGTCCACAAAATCTTCCACGGCCAATCATTGTCCACTCCCATGGGAGCAAGAAATTCTAAAGCAAAGGTCTCTCTTGCTGTTAGGTCAACAGGGAGCAACTCGTGACATGGGTAATTTTGAATGGATAGCAAAGAAGAATGTTTCATAGGATTTTACGCACCGTGCTCACGGATAGGTCCAATGTTTGGGCAATTCTCCGTGCACTACACATTTGCACACCGCCACTCGTCTCCCCCTGCATTGCTGTGGCCACTGCTTCCACTGACGTCGAATCAATTCATTTCTTCCCTCTACCAGGCTGCACACCAGAAGAACCCGTCTTTTCGAATTTCCGAATCAGTTTCTCCAGACCCACGGCAGTCATAGGACCAACGCCTTTTTCAAACTCTTCAGTGTCTGAAACTTCTGCAGAGCGACGAATGCACAGTCATCATTCTTGTAATACAACTTTACAAGCAGAGTGCGACCCTGCATTGAGACTGTCACGGCGAACGTCCCAGAAGCGAAAGGAGGAAAAACCGTGTGCAATGGGTCGTGCGCATGACAGATGTTTTCATTTACACATTCTGACACGTATAGCGCCATCTATTGATCAATTTTCACACTATTTTTTCTTCTGGCATACGTTTCCTCCATTCTCCGAAAATATTCCGTTGGAATTTGACGTAATTCAGATCAGTGGTTTTATTTCTATAGCATTTTGAAAGTTTAGCTTTAATTATAATCATCCTGTACACTCCAAGAGAAAAAAAAATGGGCACCTCGAAGGAGTTATCCGAATGGGCCGGAAATCGCTAGATGTGTTTTACATGTACACAAAAACAAATAATTACAATTTCAGAAAAATTTGGTGATTTATACATGAGAATGATCTCCACAAGTTGATGAAGTCAATAATGTGTTGGTCCAGCTCTGACCCTTATGCAATTAGTTATTCTACTTGACACTGACTGATGAAATTATTGGATTTCCTGCTGAGGGATATCGAGTCAATTCTATCCAATTGGCGCGTTAGATCGCTAAAATTCCGAGCTTCTTGGAGGACTCTAGGGAGGGTTGCCTATAATGTTCCAAACTTTCTAAACTTGGGAAAGATATAGCAAACTTTTTGGTGAAGGTACGATCCAGCACTGACTGATGAAATTATTGGATTTCCTGCTGAGGGATATCGAGTCAAATTCTATCCAATTGGCGCGTTAGATCGCTAAAATTCCGAGCTGCTTGGAGGACTCTAGGGGGGTTGCCTATAATGTTCCAAACTTTCTAAACTTGGGAGAGATATAGCAAACTTTTTGGTGAAGGTACGATCCAGCAAACACGAAGACAAGCAGTAGAAACTCTCGCCTTATGCGGATGGTCATTACGTACCTGAAATGTAAGCCCAGGATAGTTTGCCATGAAGGGCAGCAAAATTGAGCATCGAATATCGCCGACGTACCGCTATGCTGTGAGAATGCAGCGGACAAAAACCAAACGGGTCCCGCTGCGAAAAGAAATGGCCATGGGGCGGGCGGCAAACAGATTGGTATGCCGCCGCTATCCAGGGTATCTCCAGACACATATTCGGCCTGTAATCTCTTTGACTGGAGTATAAATGTCTTCACCGTCAATCCCGCTCCGAACTGACAAGTGAAGACGTGTCTGCAGTCAGGAGTGATGGTCTGGGGTACAATTCCTTCCGTAGCAGGATCCTTTTGGTTGTCATCCGCGTCCTTACAGCACAGCGGTACGTCGACGACATTCTACGCCCCGTTTTGTTGTCCTTCATGGCAAGCAATCCTTGGCTTACATGTCAGCAACATAAGGTCCACCCGCACACGGCGAGAGTTTCTATCTATTGTCTTCGTGCTTACCAAAGCCTACCTCGGCCACCAATATACCAGGATCGCTCCTTAACTGAGAACGCTTGGAACATTATGGGCAGGGCCCTCCGTATAGCTAGGGATTTTGACGATCTAACGCGCCAGTTGGACAGAATTTGGAACGATGTCCTGCAGGTCATCCAACAACTTCACCAATCAATGCCAAGCCGAATAACTGTTTGCAGAAGGGGTATAGGTGGACTAACGTGTTGATGACTTGCTCAGTTTGTGAAGCTCTTTCTCCTCAATAAAGCATTCATTATTTCTGAAGTGGTAATCATTCGTTTGTCTGTACATGTACATCACATCTAGCGATTTGCGTCCCATTCGGATAATTCTTTCGTGGTGCGTCGCTCTTTTTGTCTTATAGCGTATTACCTGATTTCTGTTCGTCTTTCGTCTCGGGAACATTTTCATAAGGTTTATCAAAATTTTAGCACTAATTAATTAATAACTTACTCTTTTAACAAAATATGACACTTCTATTCAACTCCGTGTACCTGCACCTTGGCAGCACAATAGCATTAAAATACAGGGGACAGGCAAAATAATGTGAACACCTGTACTTACTTGGGAATGGTTTATTAATAAGGGGTTGGACCTCCATTTTCCTTTAATACAGCAGCGATTCTTCTTGTATTATTGGCATATAATGATTGTATAGTATCTAGTGGAATGTTATGCCACTCTTCAATTAGAACCTCTTCTAACTCCTGTAGTGACGAGGGTGGCGGAAATATGCTCCGGATTCTGCGCTCCGATATCGTCCACAAGGGTTCGATGATGTTCAAGTCCGGTTACTGTACTGGCCAGGAAAAACGCTGCAATTCAGTTGCATGCTCCTCATACCACGACTGTACTGTCTTGGCTGTTTGAATGGGTGCGGGACAACATTAGAATCATGGGGTGCACCTGATCACCTAAAATGTTCACATAATCGTTAGCTGTAACGCTGCCTTTGAGAGTAATGATGGGACCAGCAGAATACCATGATATGGCTGCCCACACCACCACGCTTCCACCTCGATGCTTAACCACCGGACTCATGCAATCACGATCGTAGCGCTTCTTTTGGCGTTCTCCAGACGTAAACCCGGCCGGTGTTGGAAATAGCGAAAACGTTGACTCGTCGGAGTATATGACGTGTTTCCATTGATCAGCCGTCCAGAATTTATACTAGTGACACTATGTTTTACGCATCTTTGCGTTGGTTGTCGTCACTAATGGGTTCGATGTAGCCGCCCGTTCGTGAATGTTTGCTTTATGGAGTTTTCGGCGGACAGTGTTGATAGATATGGGGTCTGGCAGATAGCTATTGAGCTGTGAAGTCATTTTAGCCGCCGTAATTTTGTGCTGTTTTGACGCAATTCGTGTTAGGGTACGACAATCTCTATCATTTAGTTTTGTATTGAGCCCACTATTACGTTTACACGGTAATGTCTTTAAGTTTTTTATTTAGGCTGTCATGACTGTTGAAACAGTTGCTCTTAAAACATTCAATAATTTGGCTGTCTTTGTTACTGATGCTTCAGCTAGTCGGGCCCCCACAGCTTGCCCTCTACGGAGCTCTGTTAGGTCTTTCATTGCACGTCGAACTCGGCCTCTGAATGCAAATACGAGGTATGCACTATTCGTCAACATCCTGCACTGAGTCCTAGTCCCTACTGAACACTCAAAGTCCTGCGCGACACGTGCCTTAGATGCGTTGTTGACCGTCAAACACAACCATCCCATTACAACCCCTGTTCACATTAATTTGCTTATCCCCTGTACCCACGCCTTTTGGTGTCACACTACAGACTGCTATATTAAGAAACATCAGCAGCATTTACGGCGTGGCATAGTATATTGTTTCATTATGCTATTTTCATCAGAATAATAAGTATACCGGTTGGTCCATTGATAGTGACCGGGCCAAATATCTCACGAAATGAGCGTCAAACGAAAAAACTACAAAGAACGAAACTTGCCTAGCTTGAAGGGGGAAACCAGATGGCGCTATGGTTACCTCGCTAGATGGCGCTGCCATAGGCCAAACGGATATCAACTGCATTTTTTAAAATAGGAACCCCCACCTTTTATTACATATTCCTGTAGTACGTATAGAAATATAAATGTTTTAGTTGGACCACTTTTTTCGCTTTGTGGTAGATGTCGCTGTTTATGACAGCAGTTTGCGCTACAGTGACAGTCTCATATAAAAAAATGTCACAGATCGAGAATTTGCGTTACAAATGTGTAGAAACACGTCTTGTTTTAAAATAATCTCTGTTATTACTTAAGGGTAAAAAAGTGCCAAGTTCTATACAAGTCAATGTACTTATCTCATAATAAACAAAAGTGAAACGATATGCGTATAAATATCGTAATAGTTATTAGGTACATTACCGCGATGAAGTAAGTACTGTACTGTAACGTATTGTTGTGCTACAGAAAAGGCTGTCTCATTATAGCTGCACCACAAAGTTACTAATAAAACATGTTTTACTTTCCAGAAGAATTCAGAAAAAAATGTGCAGATATAAAACAGATACAGCGCAAAAGCGATAGCATAAAGTGTGTCACTCATTAGTAGTGTCGTGATATAATCGTGTAGCTGTCAAAGAAACTAAATACTAAGTCATCTTTAATCCCACAGAAAGTACTTTGAATATAAATTGTCTTTCCAAGTAAACCAAAATGTTGCATCAACGTCTCATTAGTAGTACTGGTATATGTTCTAAGTATGTAGGCCTTATAGTCGTTACATAATCGTGCAACTAACAAGCAAGAATGTACACACACAATAACACTGTGTCCTCTGTTCACTATAACAATGCAAACTGCAAACTAACCTTCACAAATCAGTAACTCTCATAGTTGTTTTTATATATCAAAAATGGCTCTGAGCACTATGGGACTCAACATCTTAGGTCATAAGTCCCCTAGAACTTACAACTACTTAAACCTAACTAACCTAAGGACATCACACACACCCATGCCCGAGGCAGGATTCGAACCTGCGACAGTAGCAGCCCCGCGGTTCCGGACTGCAGCGCCAGAACCGCTAGACCACCGCGGCCGGCCTTTTATATATCTTTCTTAAGTGTACTCAAAACTAAGAAATTAATGGACGAACGTTTTCGTGCCTTGCTGATAGTCGAGCACAACAAACAAATAAAAATAAAAAAAGCTTGTGTGTGTGTGTGTGTGTGTGTGTGTGTGTGTGTGTGTGTGTGTATGTGTGACAGAGAGAGAGAGAGAGAGAGAGAGAGAGAGGGAGAGACATAAGAGAGACTGAGGGAGAGAGATAAAAATAAAAAAGAATGAGAGAAAGCGTAAAAAATTGTCGCAAAGAAACTGAATCATGGTATGTAAAAAAATCTTTCATTAAAATGACACATCATTACGAAATGTCGTATTCATGATCAATGGAACAAGTATTAATCTAATCTAATCTAAGCTAATCACGTCATATTGCTTCATAGTCATGAAGAGGCACGAAGTACAAAAATTTTCCCCAATATCAGTGACCAAATCTAAACTTGAAAATAAAAGACGACAATTTTTGTAATAAACCGGGATTCCTGTAAAGAGCCTTTCGTCCCTGTTAACTAACCACGAAAGATGTGTGATATACCTCCATTCAGAAGGATCGAAGTGTTGACGCATTTAAAGATAAAGCGCATGAAGTGAAGTTCTGTGATGGAGATACGAACCCAACACGCAATCGGATTGTTAACTAAGTAAAATCAAATGTTATGTATCGGTTTTTCTTACCAGCTGCTAGATGTTTGAATCTAAAATAAGGATACATATATTTGTGCCTGAGCGACAATCGAACCGCACACCTACCGTCCTTCTTTATCATCCACGAACATAGCTTAAGTAACACTTGCTTACTCACCAACAGTAAGATGTGTGCGTGTTTGACCAGAAATAACGACACCTATTGCGATTGTTGGCAACACATGAACAGACATTAAAAATGCACGTTAATTTTCACTAGCAGACTAGTATGCACGTGATAGGGCTTCAAATGAAATTGTGAATATTTGTGTACTGGATCAGGATTCGGACCCACATACTTACCTTTGGAGGAGACATAGAGAAGACTGCATTCTTTTGAAAAGGAACGAAATGATTGAACAATACTGTTCCGAGAGATTCAGATCCTCGAAAGATGAGATACGAATTCGAATCACAGTGCAGCACCAAATTTTTCAACGTCTCCAGTTCAATCAACTATCATTTAAATAAAACAACATGACCTCCCAGTTTGAAACATTTCGTTCCCCTTTTCCATGTGTGAAATTTGTCAGTAAGCTTTTTCCATCCCACAGCGAAATGCGGCAGGGTACGGGCAGTAAACGATTCACATACCACGATTTAGTGCCGTTAAGACGATTTCTTTAAACATTGTCGTAGCTGAAGGAATTTAGTTTCTTCTTAAGTCGTCTTATGCAGCAACGTTCACGGGTATCTCAAATAGGATAAGCTCTATATCCAAGTACGAAGGTTGGGAGACAAACATCCCACAGTTTGTGTTAGGTTGATCTTTTCGTCTGAAGCCGGCCGCGGTGGTCTAGCGGTTCTAGGCGCTCAGTCCGGAACCGCGCGACTGCTACGGTCGCAGGTTCGAATCCTGCCTCGGGCATGGATGTGTGTGATGTCCTTAGGTTAGTTAGGTTTAAGTAGTTCTAAGTTCTAGGGGACTGATGACCTCAGATGTTAAGTCCCATAGTGCTCAGAGCCATTTGAACCATTTTTTTTTCGTCTGATAGCACTGCATAAGTATTTTGTCTAAGAGGTATCACAAGTAGTGTTCCTGTAGCTGCGGGAATCATTGGTTGAAAACGAGTTTAACACCAAAGGGTGCAGTACTTGCAAATATTCAAAATGATTATCAATCTAAGTCTGAGTTCATGCACAAACTGAGGCGTATTTATAATACTGTAGCTAGACTGTGTATCCTTGTCTTCTTTGAGTGGGCATTGGAAGAGATTTACACACACATATACAATACCGTGAATACTTCGAATTCTGTAGCTAACGTTGCTCTCAAAACTAATTTTAGTAGATGGGAGGATGCAAAGAAACAATCAGACTCATGGGTGTGGACAGAAGCTAAAGTGCAGATGCTGGTACTGTGCAGATCTACGCTTTTTCATCTTCAGATGTATACAAATAATGTATACAAATCAGTGTATGCATTGCTTTCATAATTTTTCCCTCTTGTTTAGTCTTCTAATGACGAAGTGGATCCACACCCATGAGTCTGATTGTTTCTTTGTATCCTTCCATCTACTATGTTTGTGTGTTACTGCTCGGTGTTTAAAACGCAATAAATTATGCCTGCTTTCACGACGTATTAGAACGCTGATTAGTGTACATTATTTGTATACATCGGAAGATGAAAAAGCGCAGATCTGCATTTTAATTTCTGTCTTAATGGGCATGGTTTTTAGTTTCTTCTGTTGTGAATTTTCAAATGAATTGATTATTACATGGCACAGAATAATTAGTTAACTGTGTTTCTTTCAGCTTCCATTCGCACCAACATTTTTCTACATTCTCGTTCAATTCATGAAATGCTACCTGTATGATCACAAGACTGCACATAGATGCAATCAATTTCGAGGTGCATAGCGTTTGTTAGCTTACTTTTTGTGAAAGGTGGGCAAAGTTTATTTCCAAAAACTTTTTATTGTACTGAATTAATCTTTTGTCACCAAGTAACAAGGTAAGTGTTTTATTTGTGTATATTTTGTGGGAAACTGTAATCGTTATGAAAGATTATTCACCTGACTGTTTGACACAACTGGTAGGAGAAAACGCTGCATATTAACCAAACCACACGCCTCCTCTCCGTATCCTGCTATGACATGAGCATGGGATTCTCCTCACATACCGCTACATAGCTGTTCCTATCACAGCTGAAAATTGGCAACAGCGTCACAACCATTTGGCAACACTGTGACAGTGCAATCACTTTCACGTATGGTACTGAATTGACTCGCTTAGTTCGCTTGATATTCCCTTTCCATTTGAATGACTCGTGCTATATAATCCTCATGTGAACTAAGACACTGAGACTGAAAATTCAGTTTTTTGGCTAAGGAAATGCTGTTCTTCACATAAGTGACAACTTTTATTATCTTTCACGATGTGTTATGAGGTTGAGCGACCAATACCATAATGAGAGTGGAGTGCTGGCAGCAGTGTGTCCGTAGCCACGTGGTACAGCCCGTGTCTCGTGTCGCAACGGCTCAATGAATCGTCAGTTCTAACCGTGGTAGGGGCCAGCGTGTGCGAGTTTTTATTCTGATTTATTTTATGGAGCTACGAATTTCCAGAAAAAAATTCTGTAACGAAATCGGAAGAAAAACCTTTGCACTTCAAGTTCTCTTGGTAGCTCGACCCAGTAAGTTGTATTAATGGTCAAAATCTCGGCTTTCTGACTGTCAAGCTGCTTCACAATACAAGCGTCTCTGAAGAAATTCGAATCGACCGTCAACGATACGAATTTCAATATTGTTCTTCACATAAGACTCACATGTCAGGGTGATGAGTATGAAGGGAATGAACCTCTTGATTACTGTAGGGCCTCTATGCTAAATTTCCACAATAACAGTTAGGAGTCTCTGCAGACATTTACTAACAGCGGCTCTACCGACTTACTTTTTCTCTGGGTAGCTTCAAATACGGGCAATTTTGTCGCCTTAAATCCAATTACATATTTTAAATATCACTTCTGAACAGCGTTCACTTCTCCATAAATTAATGTATAGATCTCAAAACAAGCAATATGCCTGAGTAGCTATGTAGCAGGTTCTGAAAGGTATTGACACTATGTTTTTCATCCATTTACCATAGGGAATCAAAGAAAGGAACCAAACACATTACACTGCATTTACTCTCTCTGCCTTGACTAACACATTTGAATCCATAAAAAAAAAATTATTTGCAGAATCTCCTGTGAAAGGAAAAAAGAACAGGATATGACACTTTAATTATAGCGCACTGGATCACAATGAAATTAAATCTGTGCCACATTGATGTGTTGCATACTAGTGTAATAAAATACTCACCAAATAAAAACGGTTTTGTGCCTCCGTTGCAATAGAGTGTGAAACACAAATTGTAGACAGATTTTATGGGTCACCACTCAACAACATTAAAGCATTTTACATCGTTGAGAGTGAGGAGTGGAGCAGACGTTGCCGGCAGAAGGCAGCGCAGTGCCTCAGCCCCCGCCGGTAGGCAGTAAACGGGTCCCAGAGAACTCAGACGCATGCAGTGTTCAGAGGCGGATGGTCGGCCAAGAAATCTCTCGCTAAAATATTGTTGAACCAAACTGTTACTACCAATGTGACAGAAAGCGAAATATTTTGTAGATTCGCTTGAAATACAATCATAGCTTCAGTACCGAGGGGAAAGGGGTGATAAAATTATATCGACGTGTGCTTTCGGTTGCCAGAGGTCGTATAAACTAGTCTTGCGTTTTACCTCAAGACTACAGTCGCAGTGGAAAGTGATGCACTCAGACTGCACTCAAGACTTTCTCCAGGAAGTGACGTAGTCTACAATGTAGCCAGATCGAGCATATTGTCGGACATAGAATTCTGATAGCAGCACGATTCTATTGTCCACCTTACGGACAATTTTTTTGTTCAAGACTGTATTTACAACACATATTGCACGCTGAACAACCAGAAAAATTAACAAAACAAAATTATTTTATGAGAGCAACGTTAGCTACAGCGTTCGAAGTATTCATAGTATTGTATATGTGTGTGTAAATGCCTTCCAATGCCCACTCAAGGAAGACGAGGATACACAGTCTAGATACAGTATAATAAATACGTCTCAGTATGTGGATGAACTCAGACTTAGGTTGATAATCATTTTGAATATTTAGCAGTACTGTACCCATTGGTGTTAAACTCGTTTTCAACCAATTATTCCCACAGCTACTGGAAAACTACTTGTGATACCTCTTAGACCAAATACTTATGCAGTGCTATAAAACGAAAAGATCGACCTGACACAAACTGTGGGGAGTTTGTTTTACAACCTTCGTACCTGGATAAAGAGCTTTTCCTATTTGAGATACCTGTGAACGTTGCTGCATAAGACGATTTAAGAAGAAACTAAATTCCTTCAGCTACGACAATGTTTAAAGAAATCGCCTTAACGGCACTAAATCGTGGTTTGTGAATCGTATGCCATCCGTACTCTGCCGCATTTCGCTGGTTGGAAGGAAAAAACCTTACTGACAAATTTCACACAAGGAAAAAGGGGGGGGGGGGCGAAATGTCTCCCACTGGAAGGTCATGTTGTTTTATTTAAATGATTACAAAATCAGCTAAAACGAACAGTGAGGCTGGCAGTATAAGCACATTACTGTTGTCAGTATGATGTTGCACTTCCCAGGGCCTGTAATGATAAAGGGCCCGTATAGGTCAGGCATATTGCATACAGAAGTGGAAGAGAGAGCACCACTAAATTCCACAATCCGCATGCATTGCATACACACAGAAATTACTGTTACAGTGTACTATTGGAGCCCAATAAGTGAATTGCATATTTTCCGGTGAAAAAGAGCACTGGCAAACAGTCTTCCCTACATTAGGTTATTTAAACTGGTGTCACTCTTAGCTAGAATTTATATTCAGCGACTAAGTGTAAGGTGAATGAGTCGGATGCGGGTTTTGCAACTGTGAAATACTTCCCTACATTATAGAAGTGAATATTAAATTTGAACTAATAAAGCAAAATTTTGAACTTGGATAGCTTACAATGAAAATTTTTCTGTCTATTGCAAAGGAAAACAATTGATTTTCTAAAACATTCTCTGCCATACACAACTTGAAGCAGGTCACGTCGACCAAATCATGTGGAAGAACTGACAGCGACGTATACCGGAAGGCAGTAAGATCCCTTGGCTTTTGGTTTGGCAGTATTCGACAGCCATTTCTAGGCGCAAGTAAATTAAGAAAGGCAGCGCGTGTATGTTATCAAATAAAGTCTTCATCAATTACTTTAGTTTTAATGTAATCTGCGAGTAATTGCTGATGTTTGATATTAACATGAAAAGGACTCCGTAGACAGGGAAAGAACCTCTTCTTGGGTAACTACTTCTATAATGACCAAAAGGCATTAAATGATCTTCAAGCACATGTGTTCCAGCAACAGTATGAAGAAAATGATAGTAACAGTGACGGTAATAATCGAATTATCCGGTAACTTCACACTTCACAGTGGATTTTCTCGAACTAAGAAATTTGATGAATTATTGAATATTTCAAAATGGCTTCACATCGAGGCTATGATGCCTAGAAGAGTCTTTACACGCTCAGTCCGGAACCGCGCGACCGCTACGGTCGCAGGTTCGAATCCTGCCTCGGGCATGGATGTGTGTGATGTCCTTAGGTTAGTTAGGATTAAGTAGTTCTAAGTTCTTGGGGACTTATGACCACAGATGTTGAGTCCCATAGTGCTCAGAGCCATTTGAACCATTTTTTTAGTCTTTACATCCTGCTGACATGAGAATAGCATAATCTCCACGTCAGAAGATTGCTTCTACTTACGCATTTAATAGACTCGCATTTTTCCACCGTGACTAATTTTGTAAGCTAAGCACATCATCCGTTACAGCACACTCCTGGGGCTGGGAAATGTGGCCACAATGGTCTGGTGGAACGAACTATCACAGGTGCAATGTGTGGGTTCAGGCATTTACTTTTAAGAGGCACAAACAGATTTACTTTACCTCTGGTAACCTCAACAAAAAGACGTTATAATCCATAATCCGCATTAAACACCACGTTCCTTCATTACCAATTGGGAAGAGCCGGTTTACGTTAGGAAATGACATAGGCGGAAGTCATGGTAAACAGAAATACTGTCTCCAGTAAACTTACTTACATTACAAAATTTTATTTTATTTGATGAAACGATAGCCTTTTAAAGGAACATGGCTCTTATTTTTCTGCCGGCCGCGGTGGTCTAGCGGTTCTATCGCTGCAGTCCGGAACCGCGGGACTTCTGCGGTCGCAGGTTCGAATCCTGCCTCGGGCATGGGTGTGTGTGATGTCCTTAGGTTAGTTAGGTTTAAGTAGTTCTAAGTTCTAGGGGACTTATGACATAAGATGTTGAGTCCCATAGTGCTCAGAGCCATTTGAACCATCTTATTTTTCTTGTGCTTGATTGAACTAGAGACGTTGAAAAATTTGGTACTGGACTGTGATTCGAATTCGTATCTCATCTTTCGAGGATCTGAATCTCTCGGAACAGTATAGTTCAATCAATTCGTTCCTTTTCCAAGAAAACAGTCTTCTCTATATCTCCTCCAAAGGTAAGTATGTGGGTCCGAATCCTGATCCAGTACACAAATATTCACAATTTCATTTGAAGCCCTATCACGTGCATACTAGTCTGCTAGTGAAAATTAACGTGCATTTTTAATGTCTGTTCATGTGTTGCCAACAATCGCAATAGGTGTCGTTATTTCTGGTCAAACACGCACACATCTTACTGTTGGTGAGTAAGCAAGTGTTACTTAAGCTATGTTCGTGGATGATAAAGAAGGACGGTAGGTGTGCGGTTCGATTGTCGCTCAGGCACAAATATTTGTATCCTTATTTTAGATTCAAACATCTAGCAGCTGGTAAGAAAAACCGATACATAACATTTGATTTTACTTAGTTAACAATCCGATTGCGTGTTGGGTTCGTATCTCCATCACAGAACTTCACTTCATGCGCTTTATCTTTAAATGCGTCAACACTTCGATCCTTCTGAATGGAGGTATATCACACATCTTTCGTGGTTAGTTAACAGGGACGAAAGGCTCTTTACCGGAGTCCCGGTTTATTACAAAAATTGTCGTCTTTTATTTTCAAGTTTAGATTTGGTTACTGATATTGGGGAAAATTTTTGTAATTCGTGCCTCTTCATGACTAATAAGCAATATGACATGATTAGCTTAGATTAGATTAGATTAATACTTGTTCCATTGATCATGAATACGACATTTCATAATGATGTGTCATTTTAATGAAAGATTTCTTTACATACCATGATTCAGTTTCTTTGCGACAATTTTTTACGCTTTGTCTCATTCTTTTTTATTTTTATCTCTCTCCCTCACTCTCTCTTATCTCTCTCTCTCTCTCTCTCTCTCTCTCTGTCAGTCACACACACACACACACACACACACACACACAGACACACAGTCTTTTTTTATTTTTATTTGTTTGTTGTGATCGACTATCGGCGAGGCACGAAAACGTTCGTCCATGAATTTCTTAGTTTTGAGTACACTTAAGAAAGATATATAAAAACAACTATGACAGTTACTGATTTGTGAAGCTTAGTTTGCAGTCAGTTCTGAGTATTGTTAGTAACTACGCTCCAGTCCCTAAACCTAGTTACAGAAAGGCGAATCAGACGGATTACGTATTCCAGGCCGTAGCAGCCGCGACTTTGAGACGTCAGCTATGGTCACTTCTCAGCCCACTGTAGGATCACATCGGTTCGTCTTCTTCCTGCTGGTAATGTAGCTGAGATTTGGCAACAAGGCAAGGTATATTTGGCAACTCTGTGATCGACGAGTTACTTCCTGGTGTGCACGGAATTAAGCCTCAAAGTTCACTTGATTTTTCCTGTCATGTCCATTAAAAAAGCTGAGTTATTATTAACGCTTGAGCTGTAACAAAATATTGTAAATTTACGGATCTCAGCCCAGGAAAGTCGTTGCACGTGAAAATCGCATCTAATCTCGTCCTTTAAATAGCGGTTTACGAGTTCTAGCCACTACTGGTCTCGTAAGGGGAAGTGTAGACGCATGCCTTTTCCGTAGCTCTGTGGAAACGTGTTAACCTGTAAAAAAGCGTCTGTTATCGTTTGCGGTTCCAGTATCGATGTCGGTAACGTTTTTATCCCTTCTGTGAAAGAGCTACAAGCAGTCAGCTCACACATCGATAAGGAAATCGCAAGAAAATACTTTCGGTTCATAGTGCAATAGTGAAAAACTTACAATGCTGCACAACAGGTAACGCCTCTTTCCGCTGCTGACAAGCACATTTTGGGTTTCTAGGAATACATAACTTTATTTGTGAAATGCCACATTTGCATACCACGTGAGTATGACACAGCATACCAATCAAACACAGACCCAATCGAAATCTAAGTGAGTAGTATTTTACTAATTCGTGCCGATAGAAGCACGCTTGTGTACATCAGTTTTATTGACACAGACTTTCGTCGCAAGGTTATCGTGGGTAGTTTTATTTCATTTCTTTTCCCACATGCGACTATTTTGGGTTGAGAAGTGAAGGGAATTATATTCAAAGTTCCAGTAGATCGAGAACTTCAGCAGACAGCAGTGTGGCGTTTTAAAAAATGTAGCAGTGAATGTACCCAAATTCTGGACGTCTTATCAACAGTGCACGACGCTTACCGTTACACTACTAGTTGGCACATTTCTGCAATACCTTCAGAACTCAACAAAAAGTCTTCCAGAACTTCCGCAATGCACAGTGCTGTGAGATAATGCACATGGCCGGATCTATACTGCTGAGAGACAGACATTTACGGCTTTTCTTTTGCACTGCACGACGTTTTTAACAAACAGATAGCGCAATAGGGTAGCTCAAGTCGAAAGGAACACTTCCTATTTAAATTTCTGAATCCTACACTGTTGGCAGTTCTGTGTAGGTGTCAGTTACATGATTTTATTTCGGTGATTACAAAATAGAGTCGAATGTATGCACTGGGTAGCCGAGGCAGCTAGTTCATAGTGATTCGGTCAACCAAGTAAATGAATGTACTGAACATGCTGCAAAAAACTACAGGGAGCCTGTGTGTCAGAATTCTCATCCAGTATGGCGCAACATTGTTATGATAAAAAATCATTGATAGAAAAGAGAATTCGGTGGTCTCTTGGACTGATGCTAGGTTTATATACCTATGGTCTGGGTTCGATTCCAACTTCTGCTGATGATTTTTAATAAGGAGAGACAGATTCTGTTCTCTTCTGGTTACGCCAAGTGAAGAAGGTATAATGGCATTGTGGTGTGACATTCATGTTAAACATGATATTACTTCTTTATCAAGTAGACGTTAGATTGGAATACAATAAAGTCAGGATTCGCGACACGTAGAAACTCTATCAACTGTAACTTTCCTTATACTAGTTATTTATTTCTAGTGACGAAACAAACGCTATGTAGGCTCACAGGACACTCATTCCATCTTTTATTTGAGCTTCTGTACGTCGATAAAATTGGTGATGAACTGGGAATGCAGTTGAGACCGCTCTTAACGCGGAATTTGATCCCTTCGTGACAATAAAGCTCGACTGCAATTTATTGTTTGTTCACAACTGCAGATTCCTCTACATCTCCACATATTGCGCGTGAAAGTGTTCGAATCCTGGTCCGGCACTAAAGCTTTAATTATGTATTATCAAGCTCTAGCACGAGAACACCTATCTGCTGGTGGGTAATAATTTTGATTTTTAATGTATTTTCATTCGTTGTCAACACTAACGATATCTGAAGTTTTTGAGTCAGACACAGAACTGTTTGTGAAATCATTGTAAATTCAAGGATGTTATTCCGAGCTGCTGGTGGAGAAAAATTCGGTAGCTGACGTCTCTTTGTGTGCAGTCAACAACGATATGTGTGGGGTTCGATTCCCAGTCAGCACTGAACTCTTCGTCATATTATTTCTAGTTCAAACATGCTCACATGTCGCTGCTGGTGTAACAAACCCCTTTTTAACGTTCGTTTTCTCTAGAATACAACAGCGATAGGTGCCAGGTCGGAGTCCTGGGAAAGAAAAAATTAATGTTTCGTCTCGTCATTTCAGTTAAAACATCTAGCTACTGCCGAGAAAATCCGATATGTCACAGTTGATTGTGCTTCGATGACAATCCAATTAGGGTCTGGGTTCGAATTCCTGTCCAACACAAAGCTTTACCTCACGGCATTTCAAGTAAGTTATTTGTGAAGAAGCAATATTTAACATCTCTCGTAGTTCGTTAACAAGGACAATAGATGCTGGGTAGGAATTCGCGTCTGTTAAAAATGTTTACGTTATGTAATTTAAAGTTGATATTTGCTCACTGATACTGTCTAAAATCGAGGTATATCACTCTCAGTATACCTAGTCAGGAATGACTGTTAGTTTCCGTCAGTCACTTAGTGTTAGCTTAGTCTGCATGACCTGGTTTTGAATCCATATGTAGAACGAGACAGTTCGTTGTGTCATTTGAAGTTCATATGTATTCTCAACTAGCTGCTCGTGAATAACTTAAATTTTTTATTTCATTTTGTGTTAAATAATAAGTACGGTATGTTATTTTTAAGAGGATATCATGAATACGCCGAACTTACCAAGTGAATTACCTATCTGACGTAATAATGAGAGTGGTAACATTTCATGTATGTTATTTATTGCAATAAATGTGAGCTTACAAGCCTTAAGAACTGTCTTATCTGTGATAAGATGTTCCCTGATATTTGTAGTACCTTGGTATTACTTTACATCTTGAGTAATTGCGATACAGAGCTGTGTTTTCTAGTGGTGACTTTTTGGAACCATTTTCAATAGTCAAACGACTGTACCGAGGGGCGGTTAGAGGACCTGCTAGACAGCTGCGCTATGTGGGTTGCATTCGTATCAGGCGAAATGCAATTCAGGTCGTTCGGATACTTTTGAGCACGACTGTATATTCGACAGCAAAAAAAAGTAGGTCACGCCTGAATTCCAACGTGTAGGCTGCACCTGAATGTCTGCAATCAACATAGCACATCTGTGTTGCACATCGTCGCAACCCTCCACAGTACAGTCGTTGTAAGATACACAATGGGTACCGCTAGAGGGTACTAGATAACAACGGTCTCTGTGACAGTCCGTCCAGATGTAAAGTAACACCACGATAGTACAGAAGAGATCAGACAGTCCTTAACGTTTGCAAACTAAACTTAATTACGATAAGTGACATTTCAAATGTTATGGGACAACTAATTTTGTCACATAAACTGTTCAGTAATCCTTAGGCACAATTAAATATTTGAGACAGTATATGGATTTATAAAGTTGTATGGCAATTGGAAACAAATTCTTTGCTGTCTAAAAGGTTTACCCAACACATGCTGAACGTCGTTCAACGTTCAACGGGGTATGGTTTCGCATCAACTTTATGTAATACTAAGAAGTGATTAACGGCGGTAAGCACTCTACGGAAATCCCAACATTAACAGCGAATCACAAGTACTTAAAGTGACATGACCAATGTCTTCGTTCTGGATCCGGATGCAAACCCAGAACGTAAAGCCATTGTTAACCAAGCAAAGCTTTTTGCCTTATCGAGATTCGATCACTAGACAGAAACAAACGTCAAATACTGATGTTAACACCAGTATCAGTTATCAACTCTCAACTTGAACGTAAATGACGATAATGTTTGTACGAAACCAGGAACACTAACATGACAATTACCTTCTTGGTAATTAACATCGACTCGCATTCGGTAGGACGACGGTTCAATCCCGCGTCCGGCCATCCTGATTTAGGTTTTCCGTGATTTCCCTAAATCGCTCCAGGCAAATGCCGGGATGGTTCCTTTGAAAGGGCACGGCCGACTTCCTTCCCCGTCCTTCCCTAATCCAATGAGACCGATGACCTCGCTGTCTGGTCTCCTTCCAAAACAACCCCCCCCAACCCCCCCCTCGAAAGACGTTGTATATTGTTGCATTGTCAAGGAACAAAGGATGCACATGTTTAAAATTGAAATGCCATCATGTAGTGCAGGTGACAAGGATGCGAACCCAGCACCTAATCGAACTGTTGAATAATTACGTAAAATCAGAATGTAGATATCACAGTTTGTCACCAGTAGTGAGGTTGGAACCTGAAATGACGACTGAAGTTGTATTGCCTGACCGGGATTCGAACGCGGCGCCTACCATCGTCGTTGTCTAACCAGGAACAGACGAGAAATATCCAATGTTCGTCCACCATTAGCGAGATGGGCGCACGTTTAACTAGAAATAAGGCGACGAAAACGTCTATGCTGACTGAGAGTCTAACGCCGCACACATGGTTATGAAAACACGTTAATAATCAAATTCTTATTCAGTAGTAGCCAGGAGTAGCATGTTTAGTTGCAAACCTTGAGACCTTTCTCATCCCTAGTAACGTGTTGCCTAGTATCTGCGATATCACGGTGTTAATTTACAAGTGGATTGACTGCCGTAAAGAGCAATGTGCTCTAGTAGTCGTGTATCATTGAGATGTAAATGAAGTGCCTCAGCAGAAAGTATTTTCCGTCGTGCACCACGTATTGTTTCAGAGACACTGAGTACATGTTATAAGTGCACAAAACGTGTATTATACAGGGTGTTACAAAAAGGTACGGCCAAACTTTCAGGAAACAATCCTCACACGCAAATAAAGAAAAGATGTTATGTGGACATGTGTCCGGAAACGCTTAATTTCCATGTTAGAGCTCATTTTAGTTTCGTCAGTATGTACTGTACTTCCTCGATTCACCGCCAGTTGGCCCAATTGAAGGGAGGTAATGTTGACTTCGGTGCTTGCTCTACAGTACTAGCATCAAGCACATAAGTACGAAGCATCAACTGGTTAGTGTTCATCACGAACGTGGTTTTGCAGTCAGTGCAATGTTTACAAATGCGGAGTTAGCCGATGCCCATTTGATGTGTGGATTAGCACGGGGCAATAGCCGTGGCGCGGTACGCTTGTATCGAGACAGATTTCCAGAACGTAGGTGTCCCGACAGGAAGACGTTCGAAGCAATTGATCGGCGTCTTAGGGGGCACGGAACATTCCAGCCTATGACTCGCGACTGGGGAAGACCTAGAACGACGAGGACACCTGCAATGGACGAGACAATTCTTCGTGCAGTTGACGATAACCCTAATGTCAGCGTCAGAGAATTTGCAGTTGTACAAGGTAACGTTGACCACGTCACTGTATGGAGAGTGCTACGGGAGAACCAGTTGTTTCCGTACCATGTACAGCGCGTGCAGGCACTATCAGCAGCTGATTGGCCTCCACGGGTATACTTCTGCGAATGGTTCATCCAACAATGTGTCAATCCTCATTTCAGTGCAAATGTTCTCTTTACGGATGAGGCTTCATTCCAACGTGATCAAATTGTAAATTTTCACAATCAACATGTGTGGGCTGACGAGAAACCGGAAGCAGTTGTGCAATCACGTCATCAACACAGATTTTCTGTGAACGTTTGGGCAGGCATTGTTGGTGATGTCTTGATTGGGCCCCATGTTGTTCCACCTACGCTCAATGGAGGACGTTATTATGATTTCATACGGGATACTCTACCTGTGCTGCTAGAACATGTGCCTTTACAAGTACGACACAACATGTGGTTAATGCACGATGGATCTCCTGCACATTTCAGTCGAAGTGTTCGTACGATTCTCAACAACAGATTCGGTGACCGATGGATTGGTAGAGGCGGACCAATTCCATGGCCTCCACGCTCTCCTGACTTCAACCCTCTTGACTTTCATTTATGGGGACATTTGAAAGCTCTTGTCTACGCAACCCCGGTACCAAATATAGAGACTCTTCGTGCTCGTATTATGTACGGCTGTGATACAACACGCCATTCTCCAGGGCTGCATCAGCGCATCAGGGATTCCATGCGACGGAATATGGATGCATGTATCCTCGCTAACGGAGGACGTTTTGAACTTTTCCTGTAACAAAGTGTTTGAAGTCACGCTGGTACGTACTGTTGCTGTGTGTTTCCATTCCATGATTAATGTGATTTGAAGAGAAGTAATAAAATGAGCTCTAACATGGAAAGTAAGCGTTTCCGGTCACATGTCCACATAACATATTTTCTTTCTTTGTGTGTGACGAATGTTTCCTGAAAGTTTGGCCGTGCCTTTTTGTAACACCCTATATACTACGTATATACTATTATTTGGAGAAGCTGCCGCCAAACCTGTTTACCTTTACTACCCGGTTAGTTGTCGTGATTGAATACACGTTTTCTTAAGGCTACATCTAATGCTGAGCGCTTACAAGAAAGAATAGTTTCCTGCGTCATGCTATTGCTAGCTAGGTGAAATATTTTGTGGTAGCTATGTTTAAAATGAATGTATTTTTGAGCGTATTGTTCGTCAACTATTTGAATGAATCGTCAACTGTAGGTGTGCCTGCACATGTTGTAGCATAATAGCTGTAGCTGCGTTAGTTGATCTGTACTAGCCGCGGCTCGCGAGCTACGGGCCAGCCAGGCTGGCCGAGGCGAGACGGAAGTGAGGTAGCTGGCGGTGGCGTTGGTGGGCCAACAGCCCGGGACGAGCCAGCACGGCTGCGCCGCATGCCTCTGCCGCTCCGTTTGACGTAAATATGTACACCTCCTCTCCTGGCATCAGTATAAGAGCGGCAAGCAGAAATACACATCAGCATCCGAGGGTTGGATTCCCTCACTTCCTCATCGAAGAGTTTCACTGCCTGGGCTACTCTCAGGGTGCACCTTCGACGTGGAAGATCCCCACCGTTTCCTTGCCTTGCCGTCTGTTCGCCGTCACTGCTGCTCGCTGCCGCCGCCGCCGCCTGGTCGCCGCCTGCCGGTCCTCGCCGTCGCCGCCTGCCGGTGCTCGCCGCCGCCGCCTGGTCGCCGCCTGCCGGTCCTCGCCGTCGCCGCCTGCCGGTGCTCGCCGCCGCCGCCTGGTCGCCGCCTGCCGGTCCTCGCCGCCGTTTGGTCGCCGCCTGCCGGTGCTCGCCGCCGCCGCCGCCGCCTGGTCGCCGCCTGCCGGTCCTCGCCGCCGTTTGGTCGCCGCCTGCCGGTGCTCGCCGCCTGTCGGTGCTCGCCGCCGCCTGCCGCTGCCGCCTGCTGTCCGTCCGTCTGTTCGCCGCCGTTCGTCTGCAATGAGTACTCCCACCTCTACCGTCATCTTCACCTCCCCCTCCCCCTCTCCCACAGTCACTTCCTGGAGTGCCGCCCCTGGCCTCCCTCCTTTCACCTCCCCTTCCCTTCCCCCACTTACCCATCCCCCTATCTCCTCCCCTCCTGTATAGCCGCACCTCTACAACTTTCCTCCAGCCTCTACACCCTCAACAGCTCCCACTCCTACCCCCGCCCTCACGTACGCCTCTGTTGCCGCTTCTGCTGCCGCCCCTCAGGTGGTTGGCTTCCCGTCTCTAGCCGACCCCGTCGCTTCGTCTTCTGCGTCTCCCGCACGCATCATGTCGCGCCAAGCCACCATCGCCACCACTGAACCAGCTGCTTCTCCCGGTGCCTCCACTACGCCACTGGGATCTGCCACCCGCCACCTCCCTCTCCTCCCCATCCCTCTCCCTCTCCTCCCAGCCTCCTGTCTCCCAAAAACCCCAAAAGCGCGTCCTTCCCGACTCTGCTCCCGCCACTTCCCACAAAAATCAACACCACCTCCCCCTCCCCCTGCCGTCACCATGGACACCACCCCTCCTCCTGCCAACCTTCCCTTGGCCCCCACCCTCCACACCTTTGTCCTGTCAACTCCCGATCCTAAGTTCCTCGACGCTCGTACCCTCACCAAGGAAATACGAAAGTACTTGCCTGGTGCTCCCATCTCCCAACTCATTCCCCGCAGGGACTCAGTCCTTATCAAGTCCCCGTCCCCATCCTTTCACACAGACCTCCTGCAAAAACTCCCACGAGTTATGTTTGGCCCCCACGCCTCTCTGACACCCTTCCTTTCCGCTTCCACTCCTCGTCAGCCCCAGCCTCCCCGTCGCCCCCCCACCTACACTGCTGTGATCACCAAGCTCAGCCCGGTGATCACAGAGGATGAGGTGTTGGTCGAACTGAACTCCCACCCGGACTTGGAAATCCGCTCGGCCCGCCGTATCCACAATGCCTCTGGCCCTACCTACCTCATGCGGGTATTCTCTGAGTCCGCCCCGTCCATAGACCATCTCCTCACCCAGGGTGCCCTGATATACCACCGTCGCCACCCTGTTGAATCCTCCAAATCCCCTCCCCAATCCTACCGTTGCCAGCGGTGCCTGATGTACAATGACCACCTGACTCCCAACTGCAAAAACCCCCCCACCTGTCCCCATTGCAAGGCCTCCCACTTTCTTAAGAACTGCCCCAACCTCGATGCTCCTCCTTCCTGTAATACCTGCAATAGCCCCCATCCCACTTACTCCCACAAGTGTAAAGCTAAACCCCCTCCAGCCACCCCTGAACTTACAGTCCCAGTTCATCCCGTCGATGCCCCTGTCCATCCCAACAATTCCCTCCGTCCACCCCCCACAGCCGAGGACGTCATCCGGTTCATTACCGTTGTCCTCCAAAACATTCACCCTTTTCAGCGCCCCCACACCTTCCACCAAATATCCCTTGCTGCTCGCTCCGTTTTCCACCTGAACACCTTCGCCACTTACTCCCGCAACCAAGCCCACTTCACCTTCACCCGCCTCGACACCGTAGTTTAAGTCTCTTCCCTTCCCTCTCTTCCCCCCCTCCTTCCCGTCATGGCGCGGCACGAGCCTCGTATCCTCTTCCAGAACATTCGCTCCTTCCGCTCCAACAAATACCTCCTCATGCACACCCTCTCCCACCACCAGGTCGACACCTTCCTCTTGAACGAAACCTTTCTCCAGCCTCACCATTCTATCCGCACCTCCCCCTATATCCTTCACCGCACTGACGCTCCTGGTCCTCGTGCGCAAGGTGGAGTCGCGATTGGCCACCTTAAGCATATCCCCGTCCGGCCACAACCTCTCCTCAATGACCCCACTGAACACCTTATCCTTAGCGTCTTCTTCCCCTCCCTCACCATTACCTGTGCCACCATCTACGTCCGCTCCACTGCTCCTCTTCCTTATGACTTCATCTCACACATTGGCCGCACCTTCTCCACCTATGTGATTGCCGCCGACCTCAACATCCATAGCCGCACTCCTGCTGCCCTTCGGCAGTGGCATCAGTTCCTCTCCACGATCCAAGGTGACCTTGTTCCCCTTCCCCAGCACACCCGACCCGAAAGTAACACCACCCCCGATGTTGTCATTGCCTCCGCCAACCTCCTTGGGCGTATCACTGTCGCCGTCCTTGACCCCACAGGTAGCGATCACCTTCCTGTCCTTCTCACCATAACGTCTGCTCACCGCCCCCCTCCGGCTCCGCACCCTGCACCCCCTCCCACGGTCGTCCATGACTATCGCCGTGCCAACTGGGATGCCTACCAGGATTCCATCTCCACCCAGGTCGAAAGCCACCCTCTTACCTATCGCCATCCTGACGACATCATCCACGCCTCTTCCTTCCTTCAGATGGTAATTACTGACGCCGTGGAGGCCCATGTTCCTACTAAGACCATCCAACCACACCGTCCCACTCTCCCTCCGCGGGCTGTCCTCCTCCTCCGTGAATCCCGCCGCCTCTATCGCTCCTTCCTGCGGACTCGTGACAGGGATACACTCCAACGCCACCGGCAAATACAGCGACACGTACGGAACTTTATTACAGCAACGAAACGCCGAGACTGGCGCCAGACGTGCACACGACTCAACGCCACCCTCCCTATCAACTCCTCCAAGTACTGGTCCGCCTTCCATCGCCTTACTGGTTCCCTTTCTGCTCCCAGCCTTCTCCATAACGATCGCCCCCTTCCTGACAACCTCAGTAAGGCCAACCACTTCGCTTCCCACCTTTCTGAGGTCTTCTCCATCCCCGATGATCCCCACTTTGATTATTCTCTTTTCCCCACCGTCATGGAACGTGCCGATACCTCGGTCGCTCCACTTGCTCCTAGTCTCCAGTACTTGGGGCAGTTGCCCCCCTCCAACATAAACACTCCCATCACGCCACACGACATTAAACTTATCCTCCGGTCCAAACGCAACACAGCCCCTGGTCACGACTGTGTCACCTACCGTCACCTTCGAGAAAGCCCCTGTTCCTTCCTGACTGTCCTCGCCCATCACTATAATGTCGTCCTCTCTACTGGCTTCTACCCTGACCTGTGGAAGACCTCCCGCATCCTCTTATTCCTCAAACCCAACAAACCCCCTTCTGCCGCCTCTTCCTATCGTCCCATCTGCCTCACCTCCGTCTTCAGTAAGGTCCTTGAATCCATCCTCTCCCGCCGTATACATCAGCACCTTTCTCAACACCACCTCCTCCCCCTTACCCAGTGTGGCTTCCAACCCTCCTTCTCTGCTGACGACCAACTCCTCAACCTTGTTCACCTTCTGTCCCTCCAGCTCAACTCCCGACGCTCCGCCATTTTTGTTTCCCTTGACCTCCAAAATGCCTATGGCCGTGTATGGCATCCCGGTCTCCTCTTTAAACTCCAAACCTACGCCCTGCCTATCAATTTTGTCCGTGTGGTCGCTTCCTTCCTCTCGCACCGTCCTTCCTATGTCACCCTCCACAACACCAATTCCCGTATCTTTTATCCCATGGCTGGCGTCCCCCAGGGTTCAGTCCTCTCCCCTCTCCTTTATCTCTTGTATACAGCTGATATGCCCAAGCCACCCCCACCAGTCCACCTTCTCCAGTATGCTGATGACACTGCCTTCCTTGCTCTCTATCCTACCCTTCAACGGTCTCAATGTACCCTCCAAACCCACCTTAACCAGTTCACCACTTGGTGTAACCAGTGGTTCCTCCGTCTCAACCCCTCCAAAACCCAGGCAATCATCATAGGCCGCACCACTCGCTCCTTTCGCCTCCATGATTTCTACCTCACCCTTTATGGTCGTCCTATCCAACTCACCCCCACCCTGAAATACCTTGGCCTCACCCTTGACCGACAACTCACCTGGACCCCTCATCTTCTGACCATCCAGCAGAAAGCCCATTCCCGCCTCCGCCTTCTGAAACTCCTGTCTGGCCGGACCTGGGGATTGCATCCTTCTACCATCCTCCACACCTACAAATCCCTCATCCGTCCTATCCTCTGTTATGCCAGCGTTGCCTGGATTTCCGCCCCCACCCGCTTTTACACGGCCCTCCAAATCCTTGAACGCCATGCGCTCCGCCTTGCCTTCTGTATCCGCCTTCCTTCCCCCACACGGCTCCTGTATGAATTGATCACCTTCCCCCACCTCCTCCTGTTCCTCCAACATCTCCGCATCCTTTACATTGTTCGCAGACTTGATCCCCCCCACCCTCTGGTTTCCTCCTTCCTCTCCACCCCCCGCCCGTGGCCGCGCCTCTATCGCTGTATCCCTCCCTCTCTCCACCTCCACACCCTCCATCTCCTTCATCAGGGCAATTTCCAACGCCTCCCCCTCCCGGATGACGAACTTCGCCGTGACATCTACCCTTCCTTCCAACTATAACCTGGCCTTGTTCCCCCCCCCCCTCCCCAGGGCCCCCTTTCCTCTTTCCTTCTTCTCCCAGAGCGGATTTCCCTCCGTCCCCCCTCCCCTGAGACCCTTCACCTGCCTCTCTCCTTCCCACCCTACCTGGCCCTCTCCCGTGCGCCCCCTGTTCACCTCACCCATCTCTTCCACTCCCTCCCTTCTTCAGGTCTCCCTCATCTCTTAGCGCCTGGCAGATCCTCTGTATTGCTCATCATCAGTGTGCCACATCAGTGTTGTGTTTAGTGCTGTTACTCGTGTGCGTCAAGAGATGTGATTTTAATTGTGTCCTGCCTTGAGGTTCGCCGTCAGTGTTACGTTATGTGCTATGCCATCCGTCGCTACTTTTATGCTCCAGTCATACTGTGCCATGTGTTCTTTTAACCGTCGCCGAGTGTGGCTTTTTATATGTGCTACTTTTAAATAGTTTTTTTTGTTATCTCCATTTTACAGTCACCCCGTTTTGTTTTGTTTTGTCTTCCATTCTGTTCCCCCTTTTTTATATCTATGTTCACATTATTCTCTCCTTTGCTGTTTTTCAATGTCTTCTATTGTTTTGTACTGTCTTTCGGCTGAAGAGCAGCGCCTATGCTGCTGCCAGCCCGCCCCGATGGGGAATTGAAACACAATAAAGGAAAAAAAAATACACATCAGGCTCTCTGCCGTAATGGCTCACTGGGAGAGGTCTATTTGAGATAGAGTCGTCGCTCTAATTGAAGAAGGAGGATGTTCCATCAGAGAAGCTGGCAGACGGAATGGTGTACCACGTACCACTGCAACGAGATGGTGGAGGATCTGCCTTGAAAGAGGCACCAGCAACAGGGTTCCTGGCTCAGGCAGGAAGAGAGTGAGCTCACAGCAGGAACACAGGGACCTAGTGTCTAGGAGCAGAGAAAATCCCCTCCCGAACGCGAAGCAGTTGCGGCGGGAGACCAACTTCCCCGTCTCCAGTGACACGATTCGCCGAAGGCTGAGGGACGCTGGACTGCATGCACGACGATCCACCGTGAAGAAAGAGCTCAGCGAAGACAACGTTTTATACCGGCTAGCAGTTGCGGAGCTCCATCTGAGGGTGTCGTGGGACAACATCATTTTCACTGATGTGAAGGTGTTTTCCACCAGTAACGACGGTCCACGAATAGTTTACAGGCCGCAAGGGACTTCTTCAGGCTGTTACGTCCGACGGCTTATACATTCTATGCCAAGATGCATGATAGAAGTACAAAATAAAGAAGGATTCTGGATAAAATATGAGAGTCCTTAAAATGTTATGTTATGTCTTCTTTTTCGTCATTTTTCCTCATTGTGCTATTGGAAGATCCCGTGGCAACAGAAAAGATACAATATGGGTTAGTTTTCCTTTGAGTTGCCTTTTTAATTCAAGTGGATTTCTTTTGAATATACAGTTTGTTAAATATTCTATTTTGATTTCATTTTAGCCTGTCTAGATACTTACAAACTAATCAGCGTAGATGGAGTCTGTCACAGTAGTTTTTGTTATTTCAAATACATCTCTCTTCCCCTCCATCCATGAATACACCCTCCGTCCTCCACACAATACACAAACGACTTCATACTATGTTTACTCGTTGTTAATATCTCCTCTATTCTCTCTCACACTCTCTCTCTCTGACTCTATCGCCGCAAGTACCCTTCTACTCCATTTCTCCAAAACTTTATAAACAAATCTAGCGGTTTCCACTGACGCTACAATTTCTCTTTTAATTGCTGCTGTCTTTAGTCTCTATCACTCCTCTCAACACTTATGAAATCGTATTCTTTGATCTCCCCTTCCCTATAACCCATTCTCCGTTCTGAAAACAGTCCTTCCTTATCTCTCGGTCCTAAGATAAAACGAACTGTGGCACACATCTAAGTAAGCAATACTTTGCAAGCATTTCACGCTTGTTCTGTCCATTCTCAGATCCCGCCCTCCTTCCTGTTACCCGTCCCTTGACATCTGCATCTACATCTAAATGAATACTCTGCAATTCAAAATTATGTGCTTGGTAGGGGTTTCTGTGGTCTGGTGGATTAATATTGATGTGTAAAACGTGTAGGTTCACATCTCACGTCAGGTGTAGATTTTTAACACACGCAAGTAACTCTCCTTCACCCGTAGTAACGCCAAGTGCAGAACGTCAGTAAGCTCCGTAGTTCAATATCCGCAGCAAAGATAACTTCCCTTCGCTGCCGACTGGGGCAGAGCGGCATTCGTTTGAGCTGTCACAGATGGAGAAACCCCGGAAAGCAGAGACTCTGTCACCAGCAAGCCGTCGTAAACTAGAAAACGTAAGTTCAGAAGGCTCTTACTTTATTTGAAAGTGAGACGTTGAAAATTGTGGTGCTGGACTGGGATTCGAATTCGATTTCACTGTGTTCCCCGAGATTGCAAACTCTTCTAGGCCTCCTCGAAAGGTACCTATCTGGTTTCGAATCCCGATCAGCACAAAATATTCATTATTTCATTTCAAGCCCTAGCCATGTGCACTCTGAACTACTAGTGAAAAATAGTTGCATTTTCAACGTATCTTCGTGGGTTGTCAGCTGTAACGTGTTCGTTTCAACTCACAGCCACACGATGAGTTTTTTATCACAACATTACGAGATCAAACGTTTCCTTACATATTTCCAAGTTCAAACATTCCTCTTCATCCTACTGGCGAAAACGGATTTGGGTTTGACGTTGTGTTCGTTGTGAACACCATCGACGATATCGGCGACTCGTGGTCTTGTAGTAGCGTTCTCGCTTCCCTCGCACGGGGTCCCGGGTTCGATTCCCGGCGGGGCCAGGGATTTTCTCTGCCTCGAGATGACTGGGTGTTGTGTGTCTTTCATCATCATTTCATCCTCATTCACTCGCAAGTCGCCGTAGTGGCGTTAAAGAACTTGTGGAGCGGCGGCCGATCCGCCCCGCGAGGGGTCTCCCGGCCACCAATGACATGCGCTCATTATTATTACCAACGACGATATTTTGTGGATTCAACTTCTAGCCAGCAGAGTATTTTCCATCACATCATAGAAAGTACTCCTAGTTATTATTGGAAAAGAATTTGATAGTTAAAGTGTCTTCATAACCACGTGTGCAGGGTTTGAATTCCATTCAGCACAGAACTTTTCGTTGCCTAATGTCTAGCTAAACATGCGAACATCTCGCTGCTGGTGAAGCAACAATAGCTATTTATCGTCTGTTCCTGGCTAGAAAACGACGGCGCTAGATGCTGGGTTCGAATCCCAGTCAGGCAAAAACAATTCTATCGTCACTGAAGGTTACAACATCTCGCTATTGGTGAAAACATTTAATATTTAACTTCTGATTCTACGTACTTTGCTAACAATCCGATTAGGTGCTGGGTTCGCATCCTTGTCACAAGCTTTACATGATGGCATTTCAATTTTAAACATGAGAATTCCTTGTTCCTTGTGAGTGTCACCATATTAAACGTCGTTGGGGGTAGTTCCCAGGAAGGTAACTGTTATGACAGGATTCCCAGTTAAGTACAAACATTTTCGTCATTTATTTTCAGGATCTGAATTGATAACGGATACTGGTGCAAACGTCTATACTTCACGTCTCTTTATGCCTAGTGATCGGCTCTCAATAAGGCACAAACAAAGCTTAGCTTAAAAAAATCTAATTCTGGAAACATCTCCCAGGCTGTAGCTAAGCCATGTCTCCGCAATATACTTTCTTTCAGGTGTGCTAGTTCAGCAAGATTCGCAGGAGAGCTTCTGAAAAGTTTGGAAGGTTGGAGGCGATGTACTGGCAGAAGTAAAGCTGTGAGGACGGGGCGTGACTCGTGCTTGGGTGGCTCAGGTTGTAGAGCACTTGCCCGCTAAAGGCAAAGGTCCCCACTCTGGCACACAGTTTTAATCTGCCAGGAAGTTTCATATCAGCGAACACTCCGCTGCAGAGTGAAAATCTCATTCTGGAAACATCCCCCAGGCTGTGGCTAAGCAATGTCTCCGCAATATCCTTTCTTTCAGGAGTGCTAGTTCTGCAAGGTATACAGGAGAACTTCTGTAAAGTTTGCAAGGTAGGAGGCGATGTACTGGTAGAAGTAAAGCTGTGAGGACGGGGCGTGAGTCGTGCTTGGGTGGCTCAAGTTGTAGAGCACTTGCCCGCGAAAGGAAAAGGTCCCGAGTTCGAGTCTCACTCTGGCACACAGTTTTAATCTGCCAGGAAGTTTCATATCAGCGCACACTCCGCGGCAGAGTGAAAATCTCATTCTGGAAACATCCCCCAGGCTGTGGCTAAGCCATGTATCCGCAATATCCTTTCTTTCAAGAGTGCTAGTTCTGCAAGGTTCACAGGAGAGCTTCTGTAAAGTTTGGAAGGTAGGAGGCGATGTACTGGCAGAAGTAAAGCTGTAATGACGGGGCGTGAGTTTTGCTTGGGTAGCTCAGTTGGTAGAGCACTTGCCCGTGAAAGGCAAAGGTCCCGAGTTCGAGTCTCGGTCCGGCACACAGTTTTAATCTGTCAGGAACTTTCATATCAGCGCATACTCCGCTGCAGAGTGAAAATCTCATTCTGAAAGCTTAGCTTAGTTAGCAATGGGTATAGGTGCTGGGTTTGAATCCAGGTCCAGAACGACGACGTTGGTCATGTCATTTAAAGTTCAAATTTGTGTGAACGTAGCTGTTGATGTGTTATGAGAACAATGATATTACTAGTGATTCGCTGTTAGTGTTGAGATTCCCGTAGAGTGCTTGTTGCCATTAACGGCGTTTTTTTCTACTGGTTCGTCCAATATCCAGTTTCCAGAGCTACTCGCCGTTGAGCGACGTTCAGCACGTGGATGGAAAACCTTTTCGAGAGCGAAAAACTTTTTTCCAATTGCCGTACAGCGTTGTAACTCCATATATTGTCTCAAGTATTTAATTTTGACTAAGGATTACTGTACGATATATGTAAAATAATCCGTTTTCTCAGAACTTTTGGAATGTCACTTGTTGTAATTAAGGTTAGCTTATGAGTGTTATGGGATGTCTCGTCGCTAAGAACGTGTTTTCGAAAATGTTTTGTATGACGATATTACTTGACGCTTAGACTGGCTGCCATAAAGACCTTTGGTCTCTAGTAGTCTCTTGCGGTACCCATTGTGTGTGTAGTCAAACGACTGTACCCCACGGGGTTTTGGTGTTTAGAGGACCTGCAACACAGCTACGTTATGTTGGTTGTATTCAGCAGTGACCCACGTTTTTGCTGTCAAGTCTACATACACAGATGGCTGTAGAATCGTGTACGCAAGGTATAAAAGGGAAGTGCATTGGCGGAGCTGTCATTTGTACTCAGGTGATTGATTTGGAAAGGTTTGCGACGAACGTATCTGTTAGGACAAGGCGGTGAAATTTGGCGTTAATGGGCTACGGCAGCAGATAACCGACGCGAGTGCTTTTACTAACAGCACGACGTTGCCAGCAGCGTCTCTCCTGGGCTCTTGACCATATCCGTTGGGCCATAGACTGGGAAACCGTGGCCTAGTCAAATCAGTCCTGATGTCAGTTGGTAAGAGCTGATGACAGAGCCCAAGTGTGGCACAGACCCCACTAAGCCATGAACCCAATTTGTGAACAAGGCACTGTGCGAGCTGGCGGTGGTCCCACAATGGTGTGGGCTGTGTTTTTCTGGAACTGACTGGGTCCTCTGTATGTTCAGCTACTTGGAGACAATTTACAGCCGTTCACGGACGTCATATTCCCAAAGAAAGATGGAATTTTTTTGGTTGACAGTGTGCCATGTCACCGGGCCACAATTGTTCGCGATTTATTTGAGAACGTTCTTGACAATTCGAGTGAATGGTTAGGCCTCCCTGATCACCCGACATGTATCCTATCTAACATTTATGGGACATAATTGGGAGATCAGTTGGTGCAAATAATCTTGAATGGGCAACACTTTCGCAATCATGGGCGGCTATAGATGCAGCATGCCTCAATATTTCTGCAGGGGACTTCCAACGTCTTCTTTGCCGTCAATAAGCATGTCCGACACGATATTAGGAGGTACTCCATGACTTTTGTCACCTCTGTGCATGTGGGTGCGTGAGAAACAGCGAGCAGTAATCGAAAGTACGAATTCTGAGAGTTCGTCCACACACGGAGCACCCTCTCCCTCAAGGATGATAATACCAGACCATGCACGAGCGCTGCGACATCTGCATCAGCGACACTTTGGGTTCACTGTCACCGATCATCCACCATCCGATTTCCAGCTGTTTCCGAAACTTAAAAAACACCTTCGAGGCCTTTACTCTGACAGTGATGAATCGGTGCAAGCAGAGGTGACGTTGTAGCCCTGTTAACAAAGTCAAACCTTTTTTTAGTGACGGTACTAAACGAAGTGGTCTTTCGTTGGGAGAAATGTGTTCCTCGCCAGGGTGACTATGTTGAGAAATAAATACACTCCTGGAAATGGAAAAAAGAACACATTGACACCGGTGTGTCAGACCCACCATGCTTGCTCCGGACACTGCGAGAGGGCTGTACAAGCAATGATCACACGCACGGCACAGCGGACACACCAGGAACCGCGGTGTTGGCCGTCGAATGGCGCTAGCTGCGCAGCATTTGTGCACCGCCGCCGTCAGTGTCAGCCAGTTTGCCGTGGCATACGGAGCTCCATCGCAGTCTTTAACACTGGTAGCATGCCGCGACAGCGTGGACGTGAACCGTATGTGCAGTTGACGGACTTTGAGCGAGGGCGTATAGTGGGCATGCGGGAGGCCGGGTGGACGTACCGCCGAATTGCTCAACACGTGGGGCGTGAGGTCTCCACAGTACATCGATGTTGTCGCCAGTGGTCGGCGGAAGGTGCACGTGCCCGTCGACCTGGGACCGGACCGCAGCGACGCACGGATGCAGGCCAAGACCGTAGGATCCTACGCAGTGCCGTAGGGGACCGCACCGCCACTTCCCAGCAAATTAGGGACACTGTTGCTCCTGGGGTATCGGCGAGGACCATTCGCAACCGTCTCCATGAAGCTGGGCTACGGTCCCGCACACCGTTAGGCCGTCTTCCGCTCATGCCCCAACATCGTGCAGCCCGCCTCCAGTGGTGTCGCGACAGGCGTGAATGGAGGGACGAATGGAGACGTGTCGTCTTCAGTGATGAGAGTCGCTTCTGCCTTGGTGCCAATGATGGTCGTATGCGTGTTTGGCGCCGTGCAGGTGAGCGCCACAATCAGGACTGCATACGACCGAGGCACACAGGGCCAACACCCAGCATCATGGTGTGGGGAGCGATCTCCTACACTGGCCGTACACCACTGGTGATCGTCGAGGGGACACTGAATAGTGCACGGTACATCCAAACCGTCATCGAACCCATCGTTCTACCATTCCTAGACCGGCAAGGGAACTTGCTGTTCCAACAGGACAATGCACGTCCGCATGTATCCCGTGCCACCCAACGTGCTCTAGAAGGTGTAAGTCAACTACCCTGGCCAGCAAGATCTCCGGATCTGTCCCCCATTGAGCATGTTTGGGACTGGATGAAGCGTCGTCTCACGCGGTCTGCACGTCCAGCACGAACGCTGGTCCAACTGAGGCGCCAGGTGGAAATGGCATGGCAAGCCGTTCCACAGGACTACATCCAGCATCTCTACGATCGTCTCCATGGGAGAATAGCAGCCTGCATTGCTGCGAAAGGTGGATATACACTGTACTAGTGCCGACATTGTGCATGCTCTGTTGCCTGTGTCTATGTGCCTGTGGTTCTGTCAGTGTGATCATGTGATGTATCTGACCCCAGGAATGTGTCAATAAAGTTTCCCCTTCCTGGGACAATGAATTCACGGTGTTCTTATTTCAATTTCCAGGAGTGTATGTAGACGTGAAACATAAAGAAGCAGATGATAATAACGTTTGTTTTATTTAAAAAGCATTAAGATTTTTCACATTATTTTCAGCACGCCGTCGTAATCAACGTTAGTATCGTCAAGTATATGCCCTATATTTCACATTATGTAATACCGCAGATATTTCACATCAAAGGCACACGATCTAATAGTTCTGCCGCAACTTAATTCAGTCATATTTTAGTAAATGGTAACTTCAGAGGAAAGTGATAAAAGTAATTTTTTCGACTACCGTCGTCATTATGGTAAAGAGTACGTTAGCCAAACAGTCTTGTGAGTTCCACATATAACAGCATTTTCTGCTCTAAAAGGGAGGTAAGTTAGTAGGATAGCATGCCCGGTGCAAGCCGAGATAACGATCTTACCACATTCAGTGTCATATACCACATCCGGTGGCAGGTGACACACTTGGGCTCCTTGATGCCCCCACTCCTTCTCCCCTGGGGAACCACTAGGAATTGATCAAAGTCACCCTGGGGAATCACCCAGGCCGTTGTGCAACTTTATTCAAGGTCATGACGTAATTATATAATAGTCACGTGTTATAAAAACGGCGGAACACCATTTCCCACCCGTCTCCTCTCCTGTCCACCCCTCCCCTACCCTGCCCTTTCCTTCCCTTCCCTTCCTTTCCCTTCACTTGCCTCTGGAACAATGATAACTGGGACACTTGAGTGAGACGAGCTATTCTGTAGCTGGACAACATAGGAAGAGGATGTATTTATTTGTTAATAACAATATTACGTGACATCGGCAGAGACCACATCCAGGCAGATCTGTAAGCACATTTCTACGTGATTTCCAATGTTTCCGTCAGTTTTAGTACTTTTACCGGTTTTTCCTATTTTGTAACTGGGGAGGGCACTCTGAAGCTGGGGTGCATAAGGAGAGGTCGAGTCTATAATTTAACAACAAATTACATCACTCTAGGTCCATTTGTTAATAACAATTTAGTAGTACGTAGCACCTGCAGAGACCACACCTAGGTAGATATGTAAGTACTCTCGTAATTCCATATTGTAGCGCATTTTACACATTTTGCCCCTTTTAGTATTTTTTCCAATTAGGCAAGATGCACCGTCTGTTCCAGACCTCATGATGATCCCAGACGGTCTCAACGCTGTAAGTGCCTGAATTAGATGTTAGCGATATTGAGACACACGTTCCCCACCTTCATCTTTTATAACTGGGGCACCTGAGTGCGTACCACAGGCTGTAGGTTGTGTGTTTTGTTAATAATAAATTAGGTCACTAGAGGTAAATTTGTTAAAAACAAATTAATATTTTGAGACACCAACAGATAGCACACCCAGGCAGATATGTAATTATTCTCATATTTCCACAATTTTACAATATTACCCGAGTTGTATGTGTCAACATTGTGTCAGGACGTCCCATCACCACGTACAATCATGACGCCCATCGTTCGCATGGATGTGATGATGCTCTCAGCATTGCCCACATTTATGTTCATTGCTAAGCCACCACTCCATTGCTAGTGTGTGACGTCATGGTGTTATAAACGAACACATTGGCAGTAAAAGACTCATGTCGATGACGTCATAGAGAGTTCTATAACTACTACTGATTTCTTAACAAAGACTTTGTGTTAGAGATACCACACTACATAACAGGTTTGTGTGACGTCATAGAATAATTAGGATGTCGCCAACCAAAGAAAGGCCTGCTGTATTTGTAGCATAGCACTGCAAAATACGTAACAACCCTAGCGAAAATTACGTCGTCTGCTGAGTAGCCCGTCCCCTCAGACTGCGACGTGTGGCTGTGTAGTCGTGAACGTAGAAGATTGTGGACGCCGTGTCAAGCAATGGTCGATAAATTTGCGATATAATGCACACCTGTCTGGTGCCTGACACTGCTGCTATATCAGTTCTGGATTATGGGACTCCCGCCCTCGTTAATAAGGGCAAACACATCTCAAGACGTCAGTGAAAATATCAAAGTCTGGTGCAAATACACATCACTCTCCCAAAAATGGTTCAAATGGCTCTAAGCACTATGGGACTTACATCTAAAGTCATCAGCCCCCTAGACTTAGAAGTAGTTATACTTAACTAACCTAAGGACATCACACACATCCATGCCCGAGGCAGGATTCGAACATGCTACCGTAGCAGCAGCGCGGTTCCGGACTGAAACGGCTAGAACCGCTCGGCCACATCGGCCGGCTACCGCTCTCCCCCCCCCCCCGCCCCCCCCCCTTATATTCGCTGGATAATGCCAGTACGGTATGCAACTCATCGTACGTTCGTGATCACCAGATCACCTATTAAGCGGGTGAATTCTCCATAAAACCAGTAACGTAATGCTGGCCTTGTTACTGATACCGTCAATCAACATGCTAGAAAACACAACTGAGAACCGACATTCAGAATCAACGTAAGATAAGAGAAAATAGAGCGATCCTCTCTCTAGCACCGTTTTTCTTTGTGAGAGGCTCCTATACTGTGTGTGTGTGTGTGTGTGTGTGTGTGCGTGTGTGTGTGTGTGTGCGTGTGTGTGTGTGTGTGTGTGTGTGTGAGTGTGTGACAGAGAGAGAGAGAGAGAGAGAGAGAGAGAGAGAGAGAGAGAGAAGGAGAGAGATTTTGTTCTGAATCATACATATGTAAGCACTGGACAGTCAGTAAAATAGGCTTCTGTGGAACTTGTCTTGCGGTACGTATAGCCCACATCCGTTAAACCAACATGGTAAGGGTCTTAGACTATCTATAAAATCTCGTAGTTTGTCGTAACACACCACGGCAAGCCTAAACATGTCACGCATGCGATAAATAACTATTGAATCATCGTAGGTAACAGCATACTGACTTCAGCACTGTGTGGTGGGACCATGACATCTGAAAAGACCACGCTTCCGCGAGCTATAGCTGCGAGAGCATGTAAAGCTAGTTCGGTGTCTTGGTTCTAGAGGAGAAGATTGTGTCATGTGGAAATTCAATCATTCCAAAATAGATGCAAGTATAACTATTTTGTGTAATAGATTTCCACGTTAAAACTATAGGCACACAGCACCTACCTGTATGAGCCATTATAGGTTCCGATTGTCTTTTTTTAAGTATAGTATCGAGATATGGTATTAGATCCTTCATTGGATTGTCCGTTCGCCCAACTTGAATCCCATCGAGCAAGTGTGATATGCGCTGGGGAAATGTACTCGTTCTGCAGCACCTCCACATGGGCCAACAACCATCCATCAGCTGTCGACCGCCCTGGTGGAGGAATGGAAAAAAATGGTTCAAATGGTTCTGATCACTATGGGACTTAACTTCTGAGGTCATCAGTCCCCTAGAACTTAGAACTACTTAAACCTAACTAACCTAAGGACATCACACACATCCATGTCCGAGGCAGGATTCGAACCTGCGACCGTAGCGGGAGGAATGGAATCCTTTACCACAAAAATATCTCACCAAACTTATGGCGAGTATGGAAACACGTTGCTGAGTATGCATTGCTCTGGCAGTCTGCGTTAGTACCGTAAAAGTGGTACACAAACACTGAATTGCGTCACAGCATGACAATATGACCACCAACAGCAAATGCTTTTTACTAACGATGATTATTCACTGTAGTAGCAAAAAACCATCGGGTATAGGTCATGATGGCGAGACTTCCAGTCACATGATCTTCTACATGTGATTGAATTCACACTATAATGCGTGTGCTGTGACGTGGACACCCAAGAGTCGTGGGATAGGAGCGTGGAGTCCAGCAACGACGAGGAACATGCGTAGTGCTCCTCTGCACACCAAAAATGGATGCTTATCGGTCTGCATTTATTAAAGAACCAGCCCACATGTCTACACAAATGTGAGATATAGCTCCCAAGCCCGACAACCGTACAGAACAACCTGATAACGCTGTCCTAGGATCATTATAGTATATGGATGACTTTCATACAGTTTTAAGTGGAAATAAGACGTGTATTTTGATGAAATGATACGTATAATCTAGACTTAACGCTATCAATATCAAGATGTTTTGATAACGCGCATTACCAAGTGGGATAGGAGGTACTTTATGCTCACCCGAATAAAATTAAAACAAAAACAAAATTCCTTAATTGTTGATTTGTATTGGCATCATGTTATTTTAAAGAGGCACTGATCGGAAAGTAGGGTCGAGCACCTGAGAACACCTTTCAGAATACTCTTAGCAATATCAGTGCACGTTCAACAATGAGCACTACCAACATCGTGATCACCACAAAAAGAATTAAGAAATTCAAATTTAGTCCATTCTTGTTAACTTTTTACTCTAAACATACATTTTAAAGAGAAATTGATGTGCAAGTAACACCCTGAACCAGGAAATATTCAATATATCATTCTTTGGTGAAAGTTAGATCTGCTATTGGGACTTAAATTTTTGTATTAACTTTAACAGAAAAATATAAAATATGTATGGAATATGGTAGCAGAATCCTTAAAAAATATGTTTTCAAACTTTAGAATGTAAAATAACTGATTAGATTACAATATTTTCAAGAGGTAAGCAAAAAGTACCATCCCCACCCCCCTGGTATTGCGAGTGTTAACTCCTTAGTCCAATATTTACACAACCACTGTAGTAGTCTTAAATGGCTCGGAATACATTTTCATACGAGCTTGAACCACCAGCACGAGATTGCGTAATCGATTTCAAAAAATGGTTCAAATGGCTCTGAGCACTATGGGACTTAACATCGGTGGTCATCAGTTCCCTAGAACTTAGAACTACTTAAACCTAAATAACCTAAGGACATCACAAACATCCATGCCCGAGGCAGGATTCGAACCTGCGACCGTAGTGGTCACGCGGTTCCAGACCGAAGCGCCTAGAACCGCACGGCCACACCGGCCGGCAATCGATTTCCAAATTAAAATTATGGACAGATAGATAATATCTTGTACACGTCAAATCCAGTTAGTTGATTATCCATATTTATAACAAAAACATGTTAGTAGAGACTCCAGATGACAGCACTTTTACGAGAATAGGGTGGATCCGAGTTTATTTCAGTGCGCATAGCGGCATACTAGAGGAGGAAATTCACTTTAAAGACACCTTACCCACTTTATAGCAAGAGAGTAATTGTTTATTTTAATTATAATAACACATGACGGTAAAATGTGAGACAGAATGGGTACGGGAGGTCACAAACAGACAGATATAGCAATAGAGATGACCCGAACGATTAATTTCAGACTATCCAGCCACATAGCGTTAAAGCAATGGGACACGAAGGAGTATCAGCGCCGACGGCGCCTTAAACTATCTTTCGCCTACACACTTTCGCTCTCCACCATGACACTTCATTGTATATGTCTCGAAATCAGTAAATTTGACACAGTTGATACAGCCGGAGAGAATACTGTATGAAAAGGCTAAACGTACGATAAATGGGTTTAAAAATAGACAAACGCCAAGCAGTAATATTAGGAGCTAAGTCATGTATTATATATCAAACTAATGCTATACATGTTGCCCACAGAGTCCCTTTGTTTCGTCGTTTATTAACAAACTTGTCATGATTCGCCTATAGTAACGTCAACACGCAATCAGTGTGTTTCGATTCTGAAATGATACCAGTTTACACTGTATCCAACTATTTTTTCGATTACAAATGCATACAACGTGCAACTAGTATGTATTGGCTTGTAGAATGCCACAGCGTTCAGAATAAAGTAACACTACGGTTCCCTCACACACGCGTAGAGCTCTGGTAGTATGACAATTTCGTCTTGCCTCTCTAGATGCCTTCGTCGTCGGTGGAGGGAAGGAGTGGTGATACCTGCTGGAAACCAATACGCAAACTGGCATAACTGTGTATACGGCAGAATAACGTCAACACACTACCTGCAAAAGCAATCCATTAACGCGCGCACAAGTATATACCATGGCTGGGCTGGGGATCTGTACCGAAGTTGGATGGCACAAAAAATAGCAAGCCCTATCTGGTCTTGGTTGGTTGAGGGAGAGGGGAGCAAAGCTGCTTATGTAAGCAATAAGAACATATTTATATTTGTACACTTACACATGGAAAAAGTAGATAAATGTCAAAAATATAGAAAGGGTCAAAAATTAGGTAAATACTCTGGATATTAAATGCTCACACAGGAGATACCTGCATTTACACGTCCGAGAAACAACAGAACGATTCACACTAAGCCATCGGGCCATATCAGTTTGAGACTGAATATGCTTACCAGACTGTCTGCGGAGGACGGCCATAGAAAGAACGGAAGCAGGACAGTCGCAAACTGATGTGTGAATCGTTCTGTTGTTTCTCGGACGTGCCGACAATTTATAGAGACCGAAACTGTTTCCCGAAGACCAGGGCAGGACTGACCACGTGTGACTTCAGAAGAGAGGACCGTCATTTGGCTTTAATGGCACGACAGCACCGCCTTAGTATTGCGCAGTAACTGGCATGTGAGCTAGCAGCATCCGATGGAGGTACTGTGTGGAGTCAAACGGTGTGCAGAAGGCTTCGGCAGAGTGGCATTTATAGTCGGAGACCAGCTGTATGTCTACCTCTGACGCGTCTTCACAGAAGAGAACGTCTAGGGTGGAGTAATTAACACGCCAACTGGGCGGTCGAAGAATGGGCCAATATTGTTCTCACAGATATGTCTCAATTTAGCCCGGTGAGTGGTTCTCGAAGGCTTTGCATCTGGAGGGATCGCGAAACACAGTTTCGGGACCCAGACAATGTGGAAAGAGACCGATATCGAGGAGCATCCCTAATGGTGTGGGCAGGGATTATGGCCTTGATGTAAGAGACGCAAGACTTCGGTCCGTAGATGCTGGAGAACGACCACACGCAGAGTGGACGTACGGTCTACCCACAATACGACACCATCCACCGCCGACAGCTGATGGCGGATAGAAAAAAAGAACCGAAGGTGCTGCTGGTCGCGGGTGGGGGCACAGCTGGGCCACCAGCGCTGAACATAAGAGTGGACACGGCGCAATAATGGGTCACGCGTGGTCGCAATTGCCACCGTGGAGGCCGTGATGGGAAACCCGCGCAGGGTGTCGTGGATCGCTGCATCAACTTGGAACATGAGGATGTCCGAAGAGTCAAACGCAGGGTTGGGACCAAGAGGAAGGCGGGAAAGAGCATCCGCGTTGGCGTGCTGGGAGGTAGATTTAAAATGCAAGGTGTAACGGAATTGCGAGAGGAACAGGGCCCATCGTTGAAGCCTCTGAGACGTCTTCGTAGGAAGCAAGGCCTCCGTGGAAAACAGGGAGAGGAGGAGCTAGTGGTCAGTGACGATATGAAAGGCCCATACATATAAAAAAAGGCATGAGTTTGGAACAGGCGAATACGATAGCCAAAGCCTCCTTTTCGATCTGAGAGTACTTCAGCTGGGTGGCAGTTAGGGCCTTGGATAGAAAAACCACTAGACGTTCTATCCCACCCGGAATCTTGTTGGAGAGGACAGCCCCAACCCCATAATCAGAGGCGTCCGTGGCCAGGAGCAACGGCAGAGACGGATCATACGGCATCAGGCAGGAGGCCGATTGCAAGTGGCGTTTGAGGGTGGAAAAGGCCGTCTCACAGGCCGGGGACCAACTGAAGGGGGCCGCATCCTATGCGGCCGACGGAAGGAACTTCCCGTAATACGATATTTTTCCAAGGAAGGATTTCAGCTGATGGATGACCCGTGGGGGAGGCAGGTGGCGTATGGCGTCCACATAGGAAAATGATGGAGAGATGCCTTTATGTCAAATAACATGTCCTAAAAAGGAAATAGAAGGTTGAAAGAAAGAACACTTCTCCTTATTGCATTTTAGCCCAGCCTGGCGGAGGCGAAGAAACAGCTGACGCAAGTTGGTAAGATGGGCTGCAGCAGCAGGGCCCGAAACGACAATGTCGTCGAGGTAATTAATGCAACCGGGAATGTCGTGCACAAGTTGTTCCAAGAAGCGTTGGAAAATGGCTGGGGCGCTAGCCAGGCCAAACATGAGACGTGTGACTTGGAAAAAGCCGGCGGGCATATTCAGAACGGTGAGGGCTTGAGAAGCTTCATCCAAAGGAACCTGGAGGTACGCCTCAGCAAGATCAATTTTGCTAAAGTAACGACAACCAGCCAATTTACGGAAGAGATCATCAGGCCGAGGGAGTGGAAAGCCGTCACCTGGAGCTGGGGGTTGAGGGTCGTCAAAAAGTCCCCGGAGAGACGGAGACGCCTGCCTGGCTTCTGGATAGGCGTGGCCCAGGGGCTGAACTGAACAGGCCGTAGCACCCCTTCCTGTTGCAGACGGTCCAATTCGTCACGCAGTGGCTGCTGGAGAGCGATGGGGACCTGCCTCGCCCGGAAGTATCGAGGACGGGCTGACGGCCGGAGGTGGAGGGTCGCTGCAAACCCCCTGGCGCACCCGATGCCGGGGGAGAAGAGATCCTGGAATTCGGTGCAGAGAGAGTCAACTTCGGGAAACGGCACCTGTGGAGAAACCAGATGTACATGATCGTCGATTGTGAACCCGAACATTTGGAAAGCATCCAACCCAAACAGATCGATAGCATCGGAACTGTTAACTACCGGAAAAGAAATCGTACGACTGACAGATTTGTAAGAAACCACCGTCGTGAACTGTCCCAACAAAGCGATTTCCTATCTGTTGTACGTAAGGAGGCGTCAAGGAGCCAGTTGAAGGCTTGGCGCTTCTAAAACGGTATAGGTAGTGTAATTGAGCAGGGATACCGTAGCCTCTGTATCGACCTGCAGTCGAACTGGCTTACCCAATATGGTGACATCAATATACAGTTTGGGGAACGCCGAAGACACAACTTGGTTGATGTCCATGGACGCCTCGGTGTCGGAGCGCCTGGAGATCGGCGCCGTGGCACAGCAAGAGACAGATGCAAGGTGCCCGTCCCGACCGCAACGGCGACGCGTCGCCCATCGGTCAGGACAATCCTTGCGTTCATGCTGGGAGTAGCATCCCGGACAATATGGAAGGCGCAGGGGTTCCCTGCGGTGGCGTTGCTGGCCCGGAGGCGGCTGCTGGTTGTCTTCCTGAAACGACCGTCTTTTTTTCTTTTCCGTACGCCGAGTAGATGCCAGGGTGTTGGGCCGGGGAGTGCGGCGTGGAGGTGCGTAAGGACGTCGGAAGTCTCTTCTCGGATGGCTGCGACGTCGGCCCACGTTTCCAGTCTGCGGTCAGCTGCAGTGCAAACTTGAATGCAAGTTCTATGATTTGATCTAGCTACGGGTCCTCCAACTTTCAGGCGTCGTGGCGGAAAGCCGCGTCTGGGACTGCTTGGATCAGGTGATACTGGACCATGTCATCTGCGTAAGATTCCCGGGATATGCGGGTGACAAAGTTGCACTTCCGAGCGAGACCTTGGAGTTCAGCAGCCGATTGTCGGTACGTCTGATCGGGTTTCTTTCGACTCTGGTGAGATTCCACTCTTGCTGCCATGACGTGATATCTGCGGCAATAGTAGGAGGTGAGACACTCACATATGGCGGTGAAGGTAAGACTGTCAGGATCACGGGGCTGGAGATTCGTCAGAAGCACGTACATACGGGAGACATTCCAAGAAAGAAAATAGGCTCTCTGACCATTTTCCTGGGATACCTGATGAATCCGGAAATGTTGACGAATCCTCTTCGTATGTTTCCCAATCTTCAGCGCCTTCATCGAATGCCGGGAACGCTGGCAGTGTCGGTGGATGGTGAAGACTTTGAATTCCGGCAATCAGTTGCTGCTGCAGTATCGCGAACTGTTGAAAAAGTTGATTCAGTACCTGCTGCACTGATAGATTCTGCTGTGGCAGTTGTGGTTGTGCTTGTTGTTGTTGTGGTTCCAACTTCTTTGGGTTGTCGAATCCTTACTCGTCGCCGCTGTTGTATTCTCCAACAGTTTATTTAACGTAACTTCTTCTACAATACAATAGCTGGCTGTACAATAGATGTAGACGTCCGTCGATCTAACCGGAGATGTGGTTCCTCTCGGTCGCTTGGTACTTCGATCGGCGGTGCAGTACAGCGGCTTCGGTAATATCTTCTCGGAAACTCTGCTATAGCGTTTGCCATTAGCAGCGGACGAAGACTGCTCTGCCTTCGAGCGGCCGGGCCTATATAGTGAGCTGGATCCAATAGAAACCCGACATAGGAATCCGTGGCCGGATATGTCGCGGCGACCTCTGCAAGGAAAGGTTCCTATTAATCGACTGGAATCTTCGGCGTGTTTACCTGATGTCTTCGCCTGTTTGGCTGTTGGTTTGTTTCCCTCATATCTTGGCTGTTATGCGGTGCTGCCTGCAATTTAGGGAAACCCGATGGCAGACAGTACAGGCAGAGTATCATTAAAATGAAGTACCTCCATTAATATGCCGTCATGTATACAGAGAATGAAGCCGCATCCACCCTACCCTTGGCCTTGGAGTATTCACATAAATGAGTGTAATTACAACCACACTTACACGTTATCACTGAAAGCACCGTCATCTGGACTCTTTACTCATATGTTTTCGATTTCAATATGGATAATCGTCTAACTGTGTTTGACATGTGCAAAATATAACTATTTGTCTACAAAATTAATTTGGAACTCTATTACGCAAATTCGTGCCGTTAATGCGAGCTCGTATAAAAAAAATTTTGAGCCGTTTACTAGTTAGCACACTGGACTCGCATCGGGAGGATGACAGTTCAAACCTGCGTCCGGCCATCCTGATTTAGGTTTCCCGTAGTTTCCCAAAATCGCTTAAGGCAAATGCCAGGGTAGTTCCTTCGAAAGGGCACAGTCACTTGCCTTCTCCATCCATCGCTAATCCTAGCTTGTGCTCCGTCTCTAATCACCTCGTTGTCGACGGGACATTAAACACTAATCTCCTCCTCTTGAGTCTTTTCTACTACTACTACAGAGATCGCATAAGCGTTGTACTAAGGACTTAAGTCTAGAGTACGGGTATTATTTTGTCAAAATACGAACGAAACAATACGTTGATGCGCTACCTGGCTGAAAAAGGAGCACCCCAAATTAATTTTAAAAGCAGAACGGTTGGGGGTATTAGGGGGATTATAGTTCTGATTGGCCCAGGAAGAAAATTTGGTGGTGAGGGATATGCTTGGCGCTTAAAATGTTAGCAGCGATTATCCACAAAGGCGTCGGTGAGTTACGACAGGTTTTGCTGTGGTGGGATATCTTCTGCCTAGAATGACTGACTGTCATTTGTGCCAGCTACCATATCGGAGTTGATTACAGATACACTGTGCAAATTTCTCTACGACTCCTGGGGAGTTGTGGCACACTTCAGTTCGCGATCTGGTGATCACGATCGTACGAGCAGTTCCATATCGGACCCGCATTATCCAGCGAATACCGAGGGCAGAACGGTGTGTGTTGCACCAGTCTATGACATTTCCACCTACGGCTTGGGATCTGTTTGCCGATATTACCGAAGCCGGGGGATCCCTCATTCGGAACTGCAGCAATGTCAGGCGCTAGACCAGTGGACTTGCACCAGAACATTGCCGGACTCTGTGACCGCAAGCATTGGCGTTCGTGTCTACATTCCCACACTTCGGAGTATAAGGGGAGGGCTATCCCGCAGACGACATGATTTTCGTTGGAGTTGTTACAGATACTGAACAGCTCTCTAGAGGTGCATTTTGCAGCACAGCGCTGAAAATTCAGTACCTTTGACTGGAGGTATCAGAATTTTACTATGACGTCAGACAATCTAGTAATGTAGTCTGGCATTTCATATACGATACCTCTGGTTGGAACCGGTTTTGCTCATAGAATACTCTGTGATGCCATTGACACTACGTACCATTTCTGTCAGTGTGTTCGTTTCGGATAGTACGACGTCACACACTAGTAATGGTGTGGTGGCTTAGCAATGGTACATAAATGGGGATTTGTCGATTTGCTGTAGGTTTTGGGAACATATACTGTGATCGAACACCATGAAGTACCTCGAACAAAACGATTTATTGACACATAGTCAACACGGATTCAGAAAATATCGTTCTTGTGAAACACAACTAGCTCTTTATACTGATGAAGTAATGAGTGCTATTTACAGGGGATGTCAAATTGATTCCATATTTTTAGATTTCCAGAGGGCTTTCGATACCGTTCCCCACAAGCGTCTTCTAAACAAACTTTTTGCCTATGGAATATCGCCTCAGTTGTGCGACTGGATTCGTGATATCCTGTCAGAAAGGTCACAGTTCGTAGTAATTAACGGAAAGTCATCGAGTAAAACAGAAGTAATATCCGGCGTTCCCCAAGGAAGTGTTATAGGCCCTCTAATGTTCTGATCTATATTAACGACATAGGAGACAATCTGAGTAGCCGACATAGATTGTTTGCTGATGATGCTGTCATTTACCGTCTTGTAAAATTATCAGATGATCAAAACAAATTGCAAAATGATTTAAATACGATATCTGTATGGTGCGAAAGGTGAAAATTGATCCTGAATAAAGAAAAATGTGAAGTTATTCACATGAGTACTAAAAGAAATCCGCTAAATTTCGATTACGCGATAAGTCACACAAATCTAAAGGCTGTAAATTCAACTAAATACTTAGGGACTGCAATTGTATATAACTTAAATTGGAATGATCACATAGATAATGATGTGGGTAGAGCAAACCAAAGACCGCGATTAATCGGCAGAACACTTAGAAGGTGCAACAGGTCTACTAAAGAGACAGCTTACACCACGCTTGTCCGCCCTATTCTGGCGGACTGTTGTGCGGTGTGGGGTCCGCATCAGGTGGGACTGACGGATGACGTTGAAAAAGTTCAAAGAAGGGCAGCTGGTTTTGTATTATCGCGAAATAGGGGAGATAGTGCCACATACATGATATGTGAATAGAGTGGCAATCGTTAAAACAAAGACAGTTTTCGTTGCGACGGGATCTTCTAATGAAATTTCAATTACTGGTTTTATACTCCAATTGCGAAAACATTCTCCTACACAGGGAGAAATGATCAACACGATAAAATAAGAGAAATAAGGGTTCGTACAGAAAAATTAAAGTGCTTGTTCTTCCCGCCCGCCGTTCGCGAGTGGAACGGGAGAGAGACAGCTTGAAGGTAGTTCATTGAACCCTCTTCCAGGCACTTTATTTGAATAGCAGATTGATTACGTAGATACAGATGCAGATGTAGATGTAGATGTAGACGATACCGAGAGCATCATCACATCGACGCGACGCGATGGAGCTCATGATGCGACGTGGTGACGCTACGTCGTTGCACGATGTTGACACACATAATTCTGGTAATAGGATAAAATTGTGGAAAAATGAGAAAATTACGTATCTGTCTGGGTGTGCCGTCTGCTGGTGTCTTGAAATATTCGTTTATTATTAGCAAATAGACCTCTAGTGACGTGATTTGTTATTAACAAACAGTCACAGCCTACAACCTGTGGTGCCCACCCATCTGTCCCAGATGTAAAAGATGGAGTTGGGAGCGGGTTTCTGGGAGCATCATGACGTAAGGAACAGAGGGGTGAATCTTGTGTGATAGAAAACAAAATAAAATGGGTAAACTAGCTGAAAACAAAGAATTCCGAGCGCTCTTACATTTCTGCCTAGGTGTGGTCTCTGGTGGTGCCACGTACTACAAAACTGTTATTAACTGAAACGTCAAGTGATGTGATTTGTTGTTAACATATGGACTCAACCTTCCCCCTTTGCTACCTAGCTCTAGAATGCTTACCTCAGTTATAAAATAGAAAAACCCATTGACAATACTAAAACTGAGGAAGACATCGAAAAATACGTGAAATTGGTATGTACTTACATATCGAGCTGGGTGTGGTCTCTGCCGGTGTCACTTAATATTGTTATTAACAAAAAGACACATCCGCCGGCCAGAGTGGCCAAGCGGTTCTAGGCGCTTCAGTCTGGAACCGTGCAACCGCTACGGTCGCAGGTTCGAATCCTGCCTCGGGCATGGATGTGTGTGATTTCCTTAGGTTAGTTAGGTTTAAGTAGTTCTAAGTTCTAGGGGAGTGATGACCTCAGATGTTAAGTCCCATAGTGCTCAGAGCCATTTGAATCATTTTTAGACACATCCGCTCCATATGCTGTTCAACTCCACAGTAACTCCTGCCACAAAAGTGTACTAGTTATAAAAGATGAAGGTGTAGAGGGGTTGCATGATTCTCATTGGCCCAGAGTGGCAGTAGGTGAGGGTAGGAGGACGACGGGTTGCCGCCACTTTTTTGACATCTGACGACTATATATTTACGTCCTTACCTTGAATATAAGTAGTACAGTTGCCTGGGTGAGTTCCCTGTGTGACCGTGATCAATTCCAGGTGATTTTCCGGGGGATATGAAATCGGGAAGCAAGGAGACCAAATGGATAACCTGACAGCAGATGCGTAACATGACACTGGATGTAGTAATATCGTTATCTTGGCCTGAACGACTGGTATCCTACTTACGTTTTGCAGGTTATCTTTCTGTATACATCCAACATGTATTCACAGAGTATTGCACAACTTCTATTACAGGCTTCTAGGTACTGTAGAGGAACTTAATAGGTAAAATTTTGATAAGGAACCCATATAAGTTTGAAGATAGGATCACTTTCACGGAACGCACCCAGACGAAAAGTGAGTTCGTATCTGTGTCCTCTACAGGCGTCCATGATATGGCTAATTTTTCGATCACTAGCCGTCGGGTTCTCTTCTACATAACAAAGTACATCCTCTTCAAAGTCAAGACTGAGACGCGTCTGTGGAGCACCACGATCAACCCTACCACCTGCAGAAGTGTTAATTTCTCGAAGGCGTTGTTATAGACGGAGGAAAACAATATGTGTTGTCATAATTACGACATAGACTGACGATGATTGGTTGATTTGTGGCAGGGGACCAAACCGCGAGGTCGTCGTTCCAATCGGATTGGGGAAGGATAGCGAAGGAAATCGGCCCTGCCGTGTCAAAGGAACCATCCCGGCATTTGCGTGAACCGATTTAGAGAAATCACGGAAAATCTAAATCAGGATGGCGAGACGCGGGTTTGAACCGTCGTCCTGCCAAATGCGTGTCCAGTGTGCTCACTACTGTGCCACATCGCTCTAAGATTGACGACGGCGCCCTTTTCTGAGTTTGTGTGGTAACAGAAACCGGGAGATGTGAAACCGATCCTACCTTCAATGTTATTTGACACCGCCTGACAAAAAAAGTAAAGCACCCAGAAGGAGAGGAGGAAACGAAATGAAACTTCACTGGCTGAGAAAGTACACTACTGGCCATTAAAATTGCTACACCAAGAAGAAATGTAGATGATAAACGAGTATTCATTGAACAAATATATTATACTAGAACCGACATGTGATTACATTTTCACGCAATTTGGGTGCAAAGATCCTGAGAAATCAGTACTCAGAACAACCACCTCTGGCCGTAATAAGAGCCTTGATACGTCTGGGCATTGAGTCAAACAGAGCTTGGATGGCGTGTACAGGTACAAAAATGGTTCAAATGGCTCTGAGCACTATGGGACTTAACTGCTAAGGTCATCAGTCCCCTAGAACTACTTAAACCTAAATAACCTCAGGACATCACACACATCCATGCCCGAGGCAGGATTCGAACCTGCGACCGTAGCGGTCGCGCAGTTCCAGACTGTAGCCCCTAGAACCGCTCAGCCACCCCGGCCGGCTGTACAAGTACAGCTGCCCATGCAGCTTCAACACGATACCACAGTTCATCAAGAGTAGTGACTGGCGTATTGTGACGAACCAGTTGTTCGACCACCATTGAACAGACGTTTTCAGTTGGTGAGAGATCTGGAGAATGTGCTGGCCAGGGCAGCAGTCGAACATTTTCTGTATCCAGAAAGGCCGTACAGGACCTGCAACATGCGGTCGTGCATTATCCTACTGAAATGTAGGGTTTCGCAGGGATCGAATGAAGGTTAGAGCCACTCGTCGTAACACATCTGAAATGTAACGTTCACTGTTCAAACTGCCGTCAATGCCCACAAGAGGTGACCGAGACGTGTAACCAACGGCACCCTATACCATCACGCCGGGTGGTACTCCAGTATGGTGATGACGAATACACGCTTCCATTGAGCGTTCACCACGATGTCGCCAAACACAGATGCGACCATCATGATGCTGTAAACAGAACATGGATTTATCCGAAAAAGAATGATGTTTTGCCGTTCGTGCACTCAGGTTCGTCGTTGAGTACACCATCGCAGGCGCTCCTGTCTGTGATGCAGCGTCAAGGGTAACCGCAGCCGTGGTCTCCGAGCTGATAGTCCATGCTGCAGCAAAGGTCGTCGATGTGTTTGTGCAGATGGTTCTTGTTTTGCAAACGTTCCCATCTGTTGACTCAGGGATCGAAACGTGGCTGCACGATCCGTTACAGCCATGCGGATAAGATGCCTGTCATCTCGAATGCTAGTGATACGAGGCCGTTGGGATCCTGCACGGCGTTCCGTATTACCCTCCTGAACCCACCGATTCCATATTCTGCTAACAGTCATTGGGTCTCGACCAACGCGAGCAGCAATGTCGCGATACCATAAACCGCAATCATGATAGGCTACAATCCGACCTTTATCAAAGTCGGAAACGTGATGGTACGCATTTCTCCTCCTTACACGAGACATCACAACAACGTTTCACCAGGCAACGCCGGTCAAATGCTGTTTGTGTATGAGAATTCGGTTGGAAACTTTCCTGATGACAGCACGTTGTAGGTGTCATCACCGGCGCCAAACTTGTGTGAATGCTCTGAAGAGCTAATCATTTGCATATCACAGCATCTTCTTCCTGTCGGTTAAATTTCGCGTCTGTAGCACGTCATCTTCGTGGTGTAGCAATTTTAGTGGCCAGTAGTGTATGTGATGTTATTTCAGTGATTACGAACTCGTGACAAATTTAGAAATTACTCTGCAGGATGAGACCACCTATCAGTATGACGTTGCACCCTTCTCTGGCTAGGATGAATTCACTGATTCGTTTGCTAAGCCTTTGTATCCTCCTTGAGGCAAACTGTCCCACAGCTGTTGTAACTAGTCTTTGATATCCTCGATACTGAAACTGGGACGAAGTAGACGCCCGAACGGGTTCCACGCATGTTCCTTCGGGGACAAATCTGGGAGTGTTGTTGTCCAGAGCGTTACCTCAACACGACTCAGGCAATTCATACAGACACGAACCGTGTGAGGACGAGCATCGTCAAATTTAAAAAGGCCATCACGACGCTGTCGTACGAGAGGTAATAAATTTGGACGCAGGATATGTGGGATGTACCGTTGTGCCTCCATAGATCCCTCAATAACTACTAGCTATGTCTTGGAGTCATACCTGATGAGTCCCAAAACCGTAACGCCAGGAATAACACCGCCGTTCCTCTCCAAAGTATTGGACGAATGGGACCTCTTTCCAGGTGCCACTGTACTCGCCAATGCTGGTCGTCCGGTGTAGTGCAGAACCGCGATTCATGGCTGGACACAGTGCGACGCCAGTCATCCGTAATCCATGCTTCCTGGTCGCGGCGCCACGGTTTCACTGATGCTGTGTTCTAGGCAGCCTTCACAAGGGGCGGCAATTCTCTAGTCCAGCTGCTTCTAGTCTCCGACCAGTGACACGGCATGACACGCAGTGTTGCAGCGAATCTATTACTTGTTCTCAAATGACAGGAGCAAATGTGACTGTGTTACTGTGTTCCTGGTGCACAATACGGCGATGCTCCCTGGTAGATGTCAGACTTCGTCAAGTTTTACCTTGACGACGAGGATGCTTGCCCTCACATTCCCATGCTGTCACCAATCTGGTCACTCTCACATCGGAATGCCTCACAAATCTAGATATTGCACGATTCGGTCATCCAGCCAAATCTATACCCACAATGAGGCCACTTTCAACTACCGGCAGATTATAATAACGCTGTCCTACAAGAGTACGCGGCATTTCCGCGTCCTCCATAGCAACCTCCCAAAATATGACGCTGTTCACGCCACATTGATACGGTACCAAACCTGTAACAACACTAAACACGAAGAACACTGATGCACACTTGAAGTAGTTCTATGTCACGGAAAACCGCAACTCTAATCTTTTGAATACCTGCCGACGGTGTGTACGTTGACGTAGTTACAATGACATCCGACCATGCATCCTGGGTCGTTCACTCTCTTTGTAAAGCAGTGTTTACCTTAACGGTACATTCACAGATATGTGTTTCTCATCAAAATACTATCTACTGAATCACTTCTACAACCCCTGGAGCCGTATATTATGTTCTCGCATCTTAGCATGTTTCGAGCTTTTTATGTCCGTCGGGAAAGGAGAACCGAGATCAGAATCCACATAAACTGCGGAAAATAATGAGCACACGATGTAGAATACAAGACGAACAAACTTAAACCCGCAGTCGGATTCCACCATTTCTCAACTCATCTTTTTTCGACAACGAAAGCGCTGTTGCACTACGCTGTCTGAGTAGGTACAACATGGTGTCGATCGCAAAACATAGTGTCTCGTAGTAAAACTGAGAAAAAGAAGAATAAATCTAGAACATTATGGAAACAGCTTGTTATTAATTACCATTAGATGGTACACAGGTCTTCGACTGAGTAATTTGTAACGCAAAAATTTTTCTGGGGTTATGTGAGGTATATTCAGTGATTTAAGACTGTCTCCACTTTATCTAACTACATACCTTTCGACTACTAGCCGGCCGGAGTGGCCGCGCGGTTCTAGGCTCTACAGTCTGGAACCGAGCGACCGCTACGGTCGCAGGTTCGAATCCTGCCTCGGGCATGGATGTGTGTGATGTCCTTAGGTTAGTTAGGTTTAATTAGTTCTAAGTTCTAGGCGACTGATGACCTCAGAAGTTAAGTCGCATAGTGCTCAGAGCCATTTGAACCATTTTTTGACTACTCATAGAGAATAAAAGTAAGTAATATTTTGCACTTCTATTCATATTCAACTATTTAAATCGGCCGGAACCTTTATTAAGAATTAACTTACATTCATTCATTTGCTCTGATAGGTTTTATGACGTTGGCTATGACTGACAACTATTTTCCAAGATTAGGTGTGTGGAAAGTGAACACTGTTCCCGAATTCCATTCACATCTGCTGTGTCTTGTCCTTGATACTAAGGCTTTGTCAACTACAGAATCCAAATGCTTAACATATTTCTTTAGGAAACAGGGCTGACGCCCTGACATTAATATTTCCATAGCTGCGAACTATCAAATAAAAGAGGGTACTACAAAATAGCTAGTGCATTAAATGTATTCGCACTTGAGAATAATGACAACCATCAGCTGTAGAATGGAATGACGACAACGAAAATTCGTGCCGGACCGGGACTTGAACCCGGATTTCCTGCTTATCGTGAGCATGCATGCACGTCCAAAGGAACTTTGCATCGTAATCACAATAACACAATATCGCAATAACTAGTGACTATACGAAAGCTCTTTGGGTTCTCGAGATGTTTTATTCACTCAATTTCCGTATGTGAAAATGTAATGTCGTATGACATGGTTCGCTGGGATAGCCCACGAGGTGGGTTCAGCCGCCTGTCGGAAAGGGTGTTCTTCACCTGTGCGCCTTGGGCCATTTCCTTGTTGATATGTGAGAGATGTGTCGTATGTGCAACTGTAGAGTTCAGCATAAGGAATGTGTGTATCGCTAAGCGTGGGAGCGCTGTATAAATATGTCTGCAGATAGTGCGCAGAATCGCGGTTTGAGGGAGGGGGGGGGGGGGGAGGTCTTGGTGCTCGATATCTATTTGAGCTAGGGACATGGGCTGGAAAGTGTTTGGTTTAGCCCTGACCATTTGTATGGCCATTCTAATACCTGACTTACTTTTGCTATGTTATAGTGTATTAAGGAAATTTTAGAACGACGAATCGGAGCTGGCGACCGGGAAAATTGTGCGAATCAATTAATTTCTTTTGCAGAAGATTTTAATTTCGCTGAATTTCATGCTCAGATAATGGCACCATTTGTATGTGGACCGCTCGGATTACACACTGAAGCGCCGAAGAAACTAGTATAGGAATCCGTATTCAAATACAGAGATATGTAAACAGGCAGAATACTGTCCTGCGGTCTGCAACGCCTATATAAGACAACAAGTGTCTGGTGCATCAGTTAGATCGCTTACTGCTGCTACAACGGCAGGTTATCAACATTTAACTGAATTTGAACGAGGTGTTACAGTTGGCGCACGAGCGATGGGACACAGCATCTTCGAGGTAGCGATGAAGTAGGGATTTTCCCGTACGACGATTTCACGAGTCTATCGCGAATATCAGGATTCCGGTAAAAGAACAAATCTCCGACATCGCTGCGGACGGAAAAAAAATCCTGCAAGAACAGGACCAAAGATATCTGAAGAGAATCCTTCTAAGTGACATAAGTGCAACCCATCCGAAAATTACTGCAGAATTAAATGCAGGGTGTGTAGGTACACGATGAAAGGCCCCAGGATGCCGCAAAATTAAGATTTATGAAAAAACATTAAGCACAGAACTACCAAAGAGTTGGCCAAGACGTTAATTTTGAATGCACGGTAAGGCGCAAACAAATTACAGAAAAAGACATTCAATTTTTGTACAGTTTTTTCGTTTGTTACTCTTACACTCTTTCGTGGGTAGAAGGACAATGAAACTGTGTGATTTCAGATATGAAGTATTGGGAGCTCTATGTATCATATGTGTGCGTGAATAATACTATATTGAACAACAGTATCAAGTATTTTTTTTATTTATTGAAGTGAAGAGAAGAACATATAAGGAGGATTCTCTTGATTACGACAAGCGCCGGTGTTTCCAGAGTCCGCTGCCTGCAGCTACAATTAAAATATAAGCGAAGTCCGACGACCAAAGAATACAAATAAGCACAGAACATTTTAATAACGTAATCGTATTATATTCTACAAAAATGTGTCTGCATGCGCATAGTCAAAAATATTTAAGTGTCAGCGTGAGAACTATTCAACGAAACATAATCGAAATGGGCTTTCGGAGCCCAAGGCCTACTCGTGTACCCTTGATGACTGCACGACACAAAGTTTTACACCTCGCCTGGGCCTGTCAACACCGACATTGAACTGTTGATGATTGGAAATATGTTACCTGGTCGGACGAGTCTCGTTTCAAATTGTATCGAGCAGATGGACGTGTACGGGTATGGAGACAACCTCAGGAATCAGTGGACCCAGCATGTCAGCAGGGTATGTTCAAGCTGGTGCAGGTTCTGTAATGGTGTGGGGTGTGTGCATTTTAAGTGATATGGGACCCCTGATATGTCTAGATACGGCTCCGACAGGTGACCCGTACGTAAGTATCCTGTCTGATCACCTGCATCCATTCATGTCCTTTGTGCATTCCGACGGATTTGGGCTCACGAATGAAACATTGGAGACCGATTCGAATATGAATTTTGATAACATGTTATAAACACCACTTGGTCACAACACAAACATTAACTTGGAAAGTACAGCTGACAGTAACAACAGTGGTAAAACTGAAGCACTGCTATGGCAGTTATCTAACATAAACGTGAAATTTGATTATATGAAACACAATATGAAAACCAGATTCCAGTGATATGAAACAAGATATGAATACCAAAACTGATAGTTGGACACAATCTGAACACTCTCACACAAGATCTAAATATTATGAAACCAGAACAAAAACAGGTATTAAGGATTGGCAAGGCACGGTCTCACAGAAGTTCGATGATATAGCCAAAAACTTTCGCACTGAAATCGACGAAAAATTGAATGATATGAAAACACAGTTAAAGCATGAAGTGCTTTCTGAAGTTAACAGTGACATTACGGAGTTAAAACAGAAGGTAGATTCTTTTAACAACCATAATGATCTAGAGAACAACAAATAAAGAAAATCACAGACGCAAACATAAACATTGAAGGCACACAAAACCAGTTGTGTTCGACTGTAAAAAAGGTAACCACTGTCGTTAACTAACTAAATAAAGACTAAGAAGGTGTATTTATAGCTGTAGAAGAGCTTACTTTAAGGATAGCAACATTAGAAGTTGACTCAGCATGTGCTGAGAAGGAGAGACAGAAGATCAATGAAAATTTGAGTGATATCATTAGTCAAGCTGAAGCAGGTACGTTAGATAATGGTAATACCATTGCAGGGAAGTTAGTAACAGATTGTATGTTGTACACAGATGTGGTAGAAAAGGCTATTCAGAAAAAAGAAAACGAAATAATGAAGAAGGTAAACATTAATCTACAAGCCGCGGAAAATAGGATCCACAATCTTTTAGAAGAAAATATTACCGGTTCTCGAAATATGCATGTAAATAATACACAGGCTACCGTGAACAAACCACATCCTGTTGGTATTTATCCATAAATTGTCACGAGTCCCACAGCAGATACCAGTGACAGTTGTAGAGTGCAAAATGTAAACATACCCACAACTCCAATACCTGAACAAGTACCAGCAAAATTACAGGTAACTGCAATAACCAACCAAGTGCGACCGAAAATGCCATATGTCTATCAACTATTTTTGCAGACGAAGGATTGCTGAGATATCGACAGTTTCCTACATTCACTACCGAAGACAGAAGAATGAATCTCGTAGTATTTATCAGTGCTTTTCCTCAAGTATTTCTACGCAACTGGACAGAAGCACAGAAAATCAGATTTGTCGTGGGATATACGCTAGCTGATGTGCTTTTATAGGCCACTCAAGTGGCCGAACGTTGCAGCACTTATATCCAATTTGAACGAGCTTTCCTCGACAAATACTGGTCTGAGGCAGTTCAAGAAAGATTCAGACGCGAGGTTTTCAACCCTGCACCGTTCAATGATAAATACGGTAGTGTACGTGGATACTTTGAAAAATACCTGAACAAGACACGCTACTAGAAGAAACTCAATATCACAGGTAAACGTGTTAAAAATTTTGAAAAATCGTTTACCGTCGCACATAAGAGAAAAATTAGTCACAACGCCAGAGCACGACACTGAATATTTCCTCTCTGTGCTTGATTATATCGACATAATCTATGAGGAAAGACCTGTACCCAACAGAGCAACAGAAAATCAGGAATAACAACAACATAGTTATGTAAATCAGTCAGTAAAACATGATGTACACACACAGTAAGGATGGTACACATAACAGCAAAATTACATACCAAGAGGTAATGAGTACGGCAACGGGAAAGGAAAAACAAACGATTTTAAAGACATTTCCAAAACAATAAGGGTAATTTCAACGCACGAGCGAATTGCAGTTCACCATTACAAGGTCCTATGCCGAACATGAATAGAAACAGTCAGCCGCAGCAGATGCCAACGCGCGGCAACAATGCCATGCCTTACGCTGTTCCGCAGCCTACCCTTGTGCAGCAAAATAACTGCACAGCAGCTAACAACACAAATTGCCAAAGTACCCACACAGTGCAACTGACTGAAATTTCCACAGCTAACGATTGAGTCACACTACGCCGTCGGAAAACACCAACCGGTCGTAGTTAAGCCCCAGGCTATCGACATCTTAGGGAGTGGGGGCAAGGCAGAACTACAAACATGTTTTATAAGGTTTGACAAACAATGTGACATCAAGGATGATTCGTATCAGCATGAGTTAGATATAGTAGATAAAGTCAAGGAAGAAGAAATACAAGCAATCATTAAGGTGATAATATTTAACACTGACATACAGTTAATTTTAGATACAGGTTCAACTACTAACCTAATGTCAAATGCATTTTTTTGTGAATTGAAGAAGAGAGGCAAGTTCCCAACATTTGCTGTTCAAAATTTCAAGGTGCAAACTGCTACAGGCAGTAAGACTAAGTTGGTTAAACATCAGGCACTTATTCCATTTCAAATTGAAAATTTTATAGTGAAGTGCTACTTTATTATAATCGACGAACTTATAGTTAATTGTCTTATTGCATGGACACGATTAGAACATACAAAACGCAGATTGACATAGTTAATCTTAAATGCCACTTTGTTTTTTGTAAAGGATCAGATCTCTTCTATTGATTTAGTCAGAACACCTAATGAAAGTAACAAAAACAAACTAGAGTCAAATGTAGTGGTACAATATTCATTTCCAGCTGTATATTTCACATACAAATTTGATACTGAACAAGAAGCAAACACTGAGGTTACTTACGAAATGGTAGAGCAGAAACTAAGTGAATCACAGGTAGTAAATTAGATGCAACGACAAGACCTTTCTAACTTGCTATTTAAGTATGCCAATGTTTTCAGTAAGTAGCCAGGAGTAATCAAAGATTATGAATATAAATTTGAAGTCGAGACGCATGAAACATTTTGTGTAACGTTATATCCTATTCCATGGGTAAAACGAGAGGCAGTAAGGGAAGAGATCAATCGTACGAGTAAATGGGGAATTATACAACCTCCATTTTCACCCTTTTGTAGTCCAATATTACCAGTAAGCAAACCAGATGGTTCTGTAAGATTAGTTCACGATGCCAGAGGTATCAACAAGATTATAGTACCAGCACGCGTAAGACCAGACAACTTGGACGAACAGCTTCTGAAGTTTGACAATACAAAATATTTTAGTAAACTAGATCTCAATATGTCCTACTGGCAAGCTCCACGAAGAAAGTGGAAAATATACAGCATTTGCTTGTGGTGGCAGAAGTTACGAATTCCGTGTTCTACCTTTTGGACTCAACATTAGCGCAGGAGTGTTTATACTTACATTGGACTGGGTTTTAGGGACAGAATTGCTTAGAAAGTCACTGTTTATGTCGACGACATGCTAATAGCCACACCCACGTGGCTAGAACATATCAGACGCATTGAACAGGTGCTTCAACGATTTGCAGATTACGGAGTAACAGCCAATGTAAAAAAGTCTAGTTTTTGTAAGGAGCAAGTCAAATTTCTCGGACATATTGTGTCAGAACAAGTTATATTACCTGAGCCGATGAAACTTGATGCCATACGCAATTCTCCAGCTTCAAGGAATAAAAAGCAACTAAAGGCCTTTTTAGGACTGGTTTCGTACCACAAAAACTGGTGAACAGTGGTGTAGTGCTCAACTTGTTACGAAAAAATAGGATTTGGTTATGGGATGACAAGTGTCACGAGGACTTTAATAACATTAAGCAGGCATTACTCAATGCAAAAATTCTTAGCTACCGTGACATGTCCAAGGATTTTTGTCTATGCACAGATGCCTCATCTCAAGGGCTGGGGGCATGCTTATTCCAGATGCGAGAGGAAGAAGGTAAGGAAGTACCCAAGGTCATCAGTTTTGCTAGTAGCACGTTATTAGAAGCAGAAAGATCTTACTCTGTGTCAGAATTGGAAAGCTTTCCTGTAATATGGGCATTTAAAAAGTTTGAATATTTTTTGTGGGGCCAGAATGCCAAAGTTTATTGTGACCATCAATCACTGTCATTTCTTTTAACATGTAAACTATTACACCGTCGATTAGCTAGGTGGTGTCTATATTTACAAGAATTCAATTTTGAGATCATTTATATTAAAGGAAGTCAGAATGTTATCGCGAATGCCTTGTTTAGGTTACCACAAGGTTTAGAGAAATTTGGTAAATTAACAGAGCAAGCTGCGGATATCAGAACGTTATTAATCCAAGATACAGCACAACAGTCTGATTACCATACGTTTTGCAAGCAAATGAAAATTATACAACAGCAAGATTGCAGATGGAGTAAAGTCATGCAAAACCTTAAGTAAGATGAAGGTGGAAAGGTAAGTAAATGGTATCAGGAGTACAAGGGCGTTTTGTTTCATAGGAAACACGAAAAGTCTAATCAGTGGTGTGTGTATTCCTGAAGATTATTTATAAGACACACATGAAGTATGGGGCATTATGAAGTAGGCAAATGTACTGAAAAAATTGCAACACTTTGTTATTTTCCAAATTTGAGAAAGCGAGACCTACAGGTATTAAGAAAGAGTGCCAAACGTCAAAAATCTAAACAGTCCAGTGTGTCAAAATATACTGAGCTACACCCAACACTCACAAAAAAACCTCTAGATGTAGTATCCCTGGACATAGCTGGTCCATATCTAAGAAGTAAAGGAGGAGTAAGATGCGTAGTAGCACTATATGCCATTTTCTCGTAACATATCAAAATGTATGCCATTAAAAATTCAACAGCCACAAATATCAGAAAAAGAACTGAGGGAGACTGTTTGAGAAGAGTAGGTAAACCAAAACTGACAATGCTTAATATTTTATTGGGCAAAAGTGGAAACAATTTATGGTGTCACAGGGCGTAAAGCACGTGTTAGTAAGCCTTTTTCACTCAGAAGCAAGCCCAGTAGTACGAGTCTTTAAAGAATTTAACTGGTTTATTAGGGCATACACAGCTCAAAAACACACCTGATGGGTAGAATACGTAACTCCTTTCATGCAAGTGGTCAATAACCTCCCGCATTCTTCAACAGGTTTCACAACGAATGAATTGACGTTTCAGTCAAAACATACGAATGAGTGGGAGTCGCCTATACCAAAGGTACCCACTATAGAAATGACGCTACAAGACAAAATCAAAGGAGCCACAGTTACACTAGAAAACAGGGCCGAGTATAAAAGTGTGGTGTCACCGCCAGACACCACACTTGCTAGGTGGTAGCCTTTAAATCGGCCGCGGTCCGCTTATATACGTCGGACCCGCGTGTCGCCACTGTCAGTGATTGCAGACCGAGCGCCGCCACACGGCAGGTCTAGAGAGACGTCCTAGCTCTCGCCCAAGTTGTACAGCCGACTTTGCTAGCGAAGCTACACTGACAAATACGCTCTCATTTGCCGAGACGATAGTTAGCATAGCCTTCAGCTACGTCGTTTGCTACGACCTAGCAAGGCGCCATTTATCCTTTGCGATGTATCTTGTGAAGCACGTACTATCAGACCGATGTGCACCAATTATGGATTAAAGTTAAGTATTCCATCAGCTACGTTCTTTATTTGCTACTATACATTCCCTTAACTGTTCCAGACCTCACGCCAGTCTGCGTGAGCTTTAACGCGTGCCTTTCGGCTACCCGTCACTGTGGATTGGCTGTCTTGCCAGTCCACAACAAAAAGGAAAATTTATAACGAGAAACTGAAACACAAATTTTGAAGCGCAACGAGTCCTCTTACGTACGCACCCTAAATCGACAAAATTTGGCAAACTGAATAAGAAGTGGCAATTTTTCTATTCAGGCCCATATGTAATTTCTAAAATACCATATCCTGGGACGTGCTGGTTAGTTTATGAGAAAACAGGAAGAGACAAGGGTCTCCACCCTGACAAAGATATAAAAGCCTTTACAAAATGGCGAAGCGTGGCAACAATTTTTTTTATCGCCAGATAATTGTAGATAGTGTACATAATTCTAAGTGTAATTTTTCTCCTGGAGTGTATTTTAAGATAAAGTAATGTGTATAGGCATAAGTAATTCTTTTGATTTGCACACGTAGGCATAAAAAATAACAGCAATGAGAAGTAACACATCACTTTATGTATAAACGATATTAGCTTATGGCTCACCGGTCGCACAAAAAATGGTTCAAATGGCTCTAAGTACTATGGGACTTAACGTCTGAGGTCATCAGTCCCCTAGACTTAGAACTACTTAAACCTAATTAACCTAAGGACATCACACACGTCCACGACCGAGGCAGGATTCGAACCGCCGACCGTAGCAGCAGCGCGTTTCCGTGCTGAAGCGCCTAGAACCGCTCGGCAACAGCGGCCGGCGCGGTCGCACGCTCAACAATACACGCTGACGTCAGTAGCAGGAGAGGAGACACTGACCTGTGCGCATGTGCGACAGACTGTCAGAAGACGCAACCAAAATAGGAATTCAATATATACCTAACTTAAATACGAAGTAAACGGAAATACTACGCAAATATTTCAACTATCTAAGGACTAAGGAACCTATATATATTGTACACAGAGACTTAATAAAATACTAAGTTATACACAACTAAAACTAAGTATTATGAAAAACTACACGAGACGTGTAAGCTAAAGACTAACGACAAAACACCGTGAGAGAAGACAAATAATTTTCTTAGCAGAGTAAATGATCATAATGAGTAACAGAATAAACAAATGTCTATGAATTTCAACAAAATATGGAAATATCTGCGGACGCATGCAATGACCAAATGTATCAGTGGCCATCGAGCTATGTAATGCAATTAGTTTTAAGTTAGTTTCAAGTTTTTTCTTTCAGCGACCAGTGTATCGTCACATCGCAGAAGAAGAGAATTTCGTCAAGAGTAGCAGGTATCAAATGAAGAAACGCGCCGCACGTCGAGTAAACAATTTAGTTATAAGGATAATTGTACAAAGGTCATAAGGCAAATGAAAAATGAAATATGCACCGTCGCAGTGTGTCTCCGTGACACTTACCAGTTCCTATTCGCAGCAGAGTACACATAAACATTTAAGGATGAGATTTTATAAAAACCAGTTAATTTTTATAGTGTCACTTGAAAGCTTGAATACTGACATTTCAAGGTATTTGAGAAAGACAAATCTACAATCGTAAAAACGTCATGTTTCGCCCTATGCTACAATTGAATTGAAGTAAACAGAACTAACACATTTAGAAACAACATGATACTACTTGGGTGATTAGTCAGTACACATTATTTCAATGAAGCAAAAGTTCCTTGGCAACTAGTCGATCGTTGTACAAGTAACATTTCCTCATAAATTCTTGAACCAGTAGATGAGTATTTCCCTTCTTCCCTCCCAGACAAAGGAGACGGCTCCAAATGTAGTTAGGCCAGTAGTGTGCAACGTTTTAGTTCTATTTCCAATTTTTCTCCCTCTTCTACCTTTGGAAGGAATGAGCTCCCATAAGTGATAAAAGCCTATCTACAAAATGAAAGATAAATGTATCATATGCTCTTATTGTGTCATAATAATGTGATATGTAATTAATTTGTAAATGTGATGTGAACGAAGAGAAGTTGAAACTAACAAACAAACTGTAGTAACAGAAACAAGTTAATGAAAATTTCATGACTTTTTAAAAATTAAGAAATGTGTGTTCGTAATATAAGCGATGGATGGAATGTCAGCCATAGGTATAAGCTATCTTGTTATGTATATTGTTGTAACTCAATACTTGTATAAACTTCCACTGGAAACCAAACGCCATATGAAGAAATGATCTTCAAAGACCAACAATTTATACAATGTTTTGGACGGCTATATGTGTGTTTCAACAAGTGGACGGTCAAGCGTGGTGACATGAACATAAGTGTGCAACGAAATAAGTTCTGAGTATCGTGACTCACAACGTTTGACACATTGACAAGTGAACTATAGTCGTTCGAGCTGGTACTTACCTCATCGACGGATGCTGTTGGTCAGGGTTTCTCTACGCTGAAGATGCGTGTGCGACGGGTAATAATGACGCCCGAGTCGTAAAAATGGAGATCTTCTGCCACAGCGTCGGATTTTGAACAGTAAGTACACACCCGCTGCACCGTGAATGAAGACAACCACCACAGCAATTCTTCAATATGTGATACTCAGGTGGAACTCGGGTACTCAATGTGAAATCAACACTAAGAAAGCGAGTGTAGGCACGTGCGACGGTAGCTTCTGGCATGTTGACCGTTAGCGTCTAGCCCTTAGCCGCCAAATCGGCCAGTGCGCCAGCGCGAAACCCGGCAGCGAGAATACATGCATACATACATTAATCCCTGTTCCATAGATCACGAATACGACATTTCGTAAATGTTCGTTGGCTATCGGTGAGACTTTTAATACTATTTGGCAAATGACCAAAGATTTTTGTGGCAGCATAATTCACCACGTTTTGTGCGAAAGTGAGATTTAATCCAGTATAGTGAAGATCATCCTTTCTTCTAGTGTTGTGGCTATGCACTTCGCTCTTATTTTTGAATTGGGGTGGGTTATTAGCGACAAATTCCATAAGTGAATATATGTATTGCGAAGGTACTGAGAATATCCCGAGTTGCTTAAATAAATGCCTGCAAGGTGATCTTAGATGGGCTCCAGCTTTTATTCTGATTACACGCTTTTGTGCAAAGAATACTTTCTCCCTTGATGAAGAATTGCCCCAAAATATGATGCCATATGAGAGCAGTGAATGAAAATACGCATAGTAGGCTAATTTACTGATATGTTTATCATCAACATTTGTAATAACCCTAATATCATAAGTAGCTGAACCTAACCGTTTCAGCAGATCATCGATTTGTTTCTTCCAATTCAATTTCTCATCAATGAACACACCCAGAAATTTTGAGTATTCTCCCTTAGCAACAGACTTATGTTCATAGTCTATATTTATCAATGGTTTTATGCCATGCTGCCATTGGCTTGACAAGTCATACGAAAAAATGCAACCCATAACTACACAGACATTGCAACAATCGTCTACCAAGATGACATGGCCAATATATATATACAATTTACTGTACAGAATTGTTTAAACTGTGTTTTCTCAAAATTTAGTGAGAGTCCATTTGCAGAGAACAACTTAATAATTTTCTGAAAGACATTATTGGCAATATCCTCAGCTGATTCTTGCTTGTTGGGTGTGATTACTATACTTGTATCATCAGCAAAAAGAACTAGCTTTGCATCTTCATGAATATAGAGTGGCAAGTTGTTAATATATATTAAGAACAATAATGGACCCAATACTGAACCCTGTGGGACACCATTCTTGATACCTCCCCAGTTAGAGGACTCTGGTGGTTTTTGTAGACTATCTGTACTGTTAATTTCAAGCTTTGCATTCTTCCAGTTGAGTATGAATTAAACCGTTTGTATACTGTACCACTAATACCACAATAGCCGGCCAGTGTGGCTGAGCGGTTCTAGGCGCTTCAGTCGGGAACCGCGCTACCGCTACGGTCGCAGGTTCGAATCCTGCCTTGGGCATGGATGTGTGTGTTAGTAAGGTTTAAGTAGTTCTAAGTTCCAGGGGACTGATGACCTCAGATGTTAAGTCCCATAGTGCTCAGAGGCATTTGAACCATTTTGAACTATACCACAATACTTAAGTTTATCTAGTTGAATTTCATGATTCACACAATCAAAAGCCTTTGAGAGATCACAAAATATCCCAATGGGTGGTGTTCGATTAGTCAATGCATTTAATGATTGATCAATGAAAGCATATATAGTATTTTCTGTTGAAAAGCCTTTCTGAAAATCAAATTGACATTTTGTTAGAATTTCATTTTTACAAATCTGCATCTACATCCATACTCAGCAAGCCACCTGACGGTGTGTGACTGAGGGTACCTTGGGTACATCTATCGGTTCTCCCTTCTATTCCAGTCTCGTATTGTTCGTGGAAAGAAAGATTGTCGGTATGCCTCTGAGTGGGCTCTGATCTCTCTGATTTTATCCTCATGGTCTCTTCGCGAGATATACGTAGGAGGGAACAATATACTGCTTGACTCCTCGGTGAAAGTATGTTCTCGAAACTTCAACAAAAGCCCGTACCGAGCTACCGAGCGTCTCTCCAGCCGAGTCTTCCACTGGAGTTTATTTATCATCTCTGTAACGCTTTCGCGATTACTAAATGATACTGTAACGAAGCGCGCTGCTCTCCGTTGGATCTTCTCTCTCTTCTATCGACTTTATCTGGTACGGATCCCGTACTGGTGAGCAGTATTCAAGCAGTGGGCGAACAAGTGTACTGTAAACTACTTCGTTTGTTTTCGGACTGTATTTCCTTAAGTTTCTTCCAATTAATCTCAGTCTGGCATCTGCTTTACCGACAATTAATTTTATATGGTCAATCCGTTTTAAATCACTCCCATAGCCTACTCCCAGATAATATATGGAATTAACTTCTTCCAGTTGCTGACCTGCTATATTGTAGCTAAATGATAAAGGATCTTTCTTTCTATGTATTCGCAGCACATTACACATGTCTACATTGAGATTCAATTGCCGTTCCCTGCACCATGCGTCAATTCGTTGCAGGTCCTCCGGAATTTCAGTACAATTTTCCATTGTTGCAACCTCTCGATATACTACAGCATCATCCGTAAAAAGCCTCAGTGAACTTCCGATGTTGTCCACAAGGTCATTTATGTATATTGTGAATAGCAACTGTCCTACGACACTCCCCTGCAGCACACCTGAAATCACTCTTACTTCGGAAGACTTCTCTCCATTGAGAGTGACATGCTGCATTCTGTTATCTAGGAACTCTTCAATCCAATCACACAACTGGTCTCAGAGTTCATATGCCCTTACTTTGTTCATTAAACGACTATGGGGAACTGTATCAAACGCCTTGCGGAAGCCAAGAAACACGGCATCTGCCTGGGAACCCAAGCCTATGGCCCTCCGAGTATCGTGAACGAATAGCGCGAGCTGAGTTTCACACGATCGTCTTTTTCGAAACCCATGCTGATTGAAAAATGGCTCTGAGCACTATGGGACTTTACATCTGTGGTCATCAGTCCCCTAGAACTTAAAACCACTTAAACCTAACTAACCTAAGGACATCACACACACCCATGCCCGAGGCAGGATTCGAACCTGCGACCGTAGCAGTTGCGCGGCTCCGGACTGAGCGCCTAGAACCGCGAGACCACCGCGGCCGGCCATGCTGATTCCTACAGAGTAGATTTCTAGTCTCCAGAAAAGTCATTATACTCGAACATAATAGGTGTTCCAAAAATCTACAACTGATCGACGTTAGAGATATAGGTTTATAGTTCTGCACATCTGTTCGACGTCCCTTCTTGAAAACGGGGATGACCTGTGCCCTTTTCCAATCTTTTGGATCGCTACGCTCTTCTAGAGACCTGCGGTACACCGCTGTAAGAAGGGGAGCAAGTTACTTCACGTAATCCGTGTAAAATCGAACTGGTATCCCATCAGGTCCTGCAGTCTTTCCTCTTTTGATCGATTTTAATTGTTTTTCTATCCTTCTGTCACGTATTTCTGTATCTACCATTTTGTCATCTGTGCGACAATCTAGAGAAGGAACTACAGCGCAGTCTTCCTCTGTGAAACAGCTTTGGAAAAAGACATTTAGTATTTCGGCCTTTAGTCTGTCATCCTCTGTTTCATTACCATGTTGGCCACAGAGTGTCTGGATATTTTGTTTTGATACACCTACCGCTTTGACATAAGATCAAAATTTCTTATTATTTTCTGCCAAGTCAGTATATAGAACTTTACTTTCGAATTCATTGAACGCCTCTCGCATAGCCTTCCTCACACTACATTTCGCTTCGTGTAGTTTTTGTTTGTCTGCAAGGTTTTGGCTATGTTTATGTTTGCTGTGAAGTTCCCTTTGCTTCCGTTGCAGTTTCCTAACTCGGTTGTTGTACCACGGTGGCACTTTTCCATCTCTTACTATCTTGTTTGGCACATACTTATCTAACGCATATTGTACGATGGTTATGAACTTTGCCCACTGATCCTGAACACTATCTGTACTTGAGATAAAACTTTTGTGTTGAGCCGTCAAGTACTGTGAAATCTGCTTTTTGTCACTTTTGCTAAACAGAAAATTCTTCCTACCTTGTATAATATTTCTATTTACGGCTGAAATCATCGATGCAGTAACCGCTTTATGGTCGCTTATTCCCTGTACTGCGTTAACTGTTTCAAATAGTTCACGGCTGTTTATCACCAGCAGGTCTAATATGTTATCGCCACGAGTCGGATCTCTGTTTAACTGCTCAAGGTAGTTTCCAGATAATGCACATAAAAAAATTTCACTCGATTCTTTGTCCCTCCCATCCGTTATAAACGTTTGAGTCTCCCAGTCTATATCTGGTAAATTAAAATCTCAACTCAGAACTATAACATGGTCGGGAAATCTACTCGAAATATTTTCCAAATTTTGCTTCAGGTGCTCTGCAACAACAGCTGCTGAGCCAGGAGGCCTATAGAGATATCCAATTACCATGTTTGAGCCTGCTTTAACCGTGACCTTCACCCAATTAATTATTTCACATTTCGGATCTCCGTCAATTTCCTTTGATACTATTGCACGTTTTATCGCTATAAACACGCCTCCCCCTTCACTGTCCAGCCTGTCTCTGCGGTATACATTCCAATCTGAGTTTAGAATTTCATTACTGCTTACATCTGGTTTCAGCCAACTTTCCGTCTTTAGTACTATGTGGGCGCTGTGACCGTTTATTAATCAGAGCAGTTCTGGGACGTTTCTATAGACGCTCCTGCAGTTTACTATTACCACATTAATATTGTTATTACCTGTTGCGTTTTGCCTACTACTACCTTGTCGCGTCTCGGGAGGCGTCTTGTCGGGCCTAGGGAGGGAATTCTTTAACCTAAAAAACCCACATGTGCACTCCACACGTACTCCGCTGCCCCTTTAGCCGCTTCCTGCGTGTAGTGCACGCGTGACCTATTCAGGGGGACCCTACATTTCTCCATCCGATAGCGGAGGTCGTGAAATTTGCACCCCAGATCTCCGCAGAATCGTCTGAGCCTCTGGTTTAAGCCTTCCACTCGGCTCCAAACCAGAGGACCACGATCGGTTCTGGGAACGATACTACAAATAGTTAGCTCAGATTCCACCCCACGAGCGAGGCTTTCCGCCTTCACCAACTCCGCCAACCGTCTGTATGAACTGAGGATGACCTCTGAACCCAGACGGCAGGAGTCATTGGTGCCGACATGAGCAACAATTAATTTGCAGTCGGCTGCACCTAGTGCTCTCTATCGTCGCCGGCAGGGCCTCCTCCACATCTCGGATGAGACCCCCCGGCAAGCAGACAGAGTGAACACTGGCCTTCTTCCCCGACCTTTCCGCTATTTCCGTAAGGGGCTCCATAACCCGCATAACGTCGGAGCTCCCAGTCACTAATAAACCCCTCCCCCCGTGTGCCTGCTCGGACCTTGTCGAAGGAGTGGCCACTCACAGGCAGAGCGGGCGATGCCACACGGCCAGCCTCCACATTGACCCTCCGCCTCGTGCGACGCGAACGCTGCTGAACCCGCCACTCCCCTTGGGGAGAGGGTGGCCCAACAGCAGCCGGTACCCACGAAGATGTCTTGACAGCAGGGACTGTGGGTGAAGCATGTAATACCTGGGATGTACCATACGGCGCACCAGACTCCCCACTGCCGCTACACTCCGAGGCAGCATCCTGAAGACGGTTGACCGCGACCATCAGCACGTTCAGGTGTTCGCGAACAGTGGCCAGCTCCTCCTGCGTCCGTACACAGCAGTCACACATCCTATCCATCCTAAGAAATCAACAGTTTATTGTAGAGAGTTAATCAACTTTTAACTAGACTGCTAATTCACTAAAGGCGGCTGATAGCTGACTAAACTGTGGTTACTAGACACTTTTTCTTGGAAACAATGAAAATAAGCACTACCTCTCACTGGAATGTATTCAAAACAAACACGAAATCTATGGAACACTATTACTAGTACTCGAAAATTAAAGCTTCCTAAAGGCAAAAACACACGGAAAAAGAAGTGACAAATAAGAAAAACACAGTTAATACTTAAATTTACGTAGCTTGCTGCACAGCGGATGTGAAGTAGACGGCAGTTACGATGACACTGTGATGATACTCTTGAATACATTACTTTTTCAAGAATTTTGATAAAGCTGTCAAATGTGAGATTGGGCGGTAGCTGTTAGCATCTGGTCTATGAAGCAAACTGAGCATTATCGTTAGCGCGCTAAATTCAAACATGCAATGGACCGTCATGTTATGAATATAATCTTTTAATTTCTTATAAAATTCTAACATACATAGGGTAAGCTGACATGTCCAGTCATCAAATGAAAAAGGAAGTGGACAATAAAGGGCACCGACCCCTTGCATGGGGCCTTAATTAAATAAAAATAATGCAAATATTTTTTAGTAGCTGTAAGTCCGATTACGCAAGTCTCGTAAACGGCTGGCCCTGACTAGTATTAGTACGCAATCTGACTGCATAGAACAACAACAAAGAATGAAATGAAAATTTCAGTTAATACAATTAATTAATTAAGTCCCCAGCAACTATAAAACCTACGAAACCAACAAAGCACAAGTGTAGATATTCTGTATGTGGTAGTATGACTCAACGCAGATCTGGCACGGTTCTTCTTCAACAAGACAAGAATTTTTAAATACCAATTATACTGACGTGATAAAAGAAAATTAGAAATACTATAATTGTGCAAGAAAACCAAAATTACACTCTAATACAAGAACACACGCCAGATGCTTTGTTGACTGAACCTGTAATGACACATTATTCAGGTCACTGAAGGAATAAAAGAAAATACCTCCATATATATTGACGAAATGCACTCTGACCATTACAATATCTCTATTAGAACAACATCTGCTATCTCTCCCATCAAACCACTGCATAAAACATGGAACAACACTCTCCACTACCACATCTCACTCTGACTTCATGACAAGCAGTGTCCACCACAACTTCTCGGCAAGCACTGCTTGCCGCTACGTCTCAATAATCACTGCCAGTGGAGGCGGCCGAACAATACTCTCTGGCGCGATCTTTGGCGCTGTGGCTCAGTGTATCCACCTTTCACCCTATCGGCAAATGTAAATACAAACAAAAAAAAAACCACTGTGTCTCCATACCATACCAACGTACAGTGTGGGTACATGATGAAAGGCCCCAGGAAGTCGTAAAATTAAGATTTATTTAAACCCCAAGAAATGAAACACCGAACGACCAGAGAGTTTGCCAATACGTTAATTACGAATGCGCGGTAAGGGGAAGACAAATGAAAAAAAATATTCAATTTTTGTACAGTTTTTTGGTTTTTTACACTCCCTCGTGGGTAGAAGGACGATGAAGATGTGCGATTTTAGATATGAAATATTGCGAGCTCTATATAGCATATGCGTGCGTGAATAATATTATATTGAACAACAGTATCAAGTATTTTTTTAGTTATTGAAATGAAGAGAAGAACATATAAGGAGGATTGTCTTGATTGCGACAAGCTCCGGTGTTTTCGGGGTCCACCGCCTGCAGCTACAATTAAAATGTAAGCGAAGTCCGATTGCCAAAAGATACAGATAAGCACTGATCATTTTAATAACGCAATCGCATTACATTTAAAAAATGTGTCTTCATGCGCATAGTCAATAATATTTAAGTGGCAACATGCGAACTGTTCAACAAAACAGAATCGGTATGATGACTCACTGCATGAAATGCTGCAGAGAGTTTTGGAGTTTAAATCGAGGACTGGTGATCAGGAACTTTACACCCCCCCCCCCCCTCCCCTGTCAAATACTGCAGCAAAAACTTCATCCACCACCAGGATTCGATCCAGCTTATTTCCGAGTCGAAAGACAGCGCACAGGAGTGCACCAACGACCTTGGCTAAGGAGGTGGGTAATTGCCATATTCAACTGTGAGAGTGTACTGGTCCTCGATAGTCTGCCTTTCTTCCCCTCCTGATGACACATGGGCGACCAAATAAAATCTTTTGTAACGCGTTAAATATCGTGAATATTTACGACCGATCATACGTTTGTAGCAGACATGTGCCACTCTCAGTAAATTCTCTGCTCTCTTCAGTATGAGCTATCTTAGCACGCCTAGAATCTGCTCGGAATCAAACACGCCTTCAATTTGCCGCAGAGATTTACTGTGAACATTGAGAGCGATTTGTGGGGAGAATTGGAAGGGTTCGTGTCCTGGTAGAAAATGTCGAATAAAGCTGCCATTAATGTTTGATATGCATTAGTCTTAGAGAAACCGACATGCAAGACCAATGTAGCCGTGTACATTCGATAAAAAGAAGAGAGAGAGAGCAGAGGAGAGGGCGACTAAAGTCATCGTTTAATGTCCTCTTCCCTCTTTTTTGTTACACTGTCGTTTATTTTCATCTATTTTGCCAGCTTCGAGACGCGAGGTTTCAATCCTAACCATGTTACAGATTATGATGAAATTTATTTACAAGACATTCTTAATTTGTACGACGTAATCTTTGTATCATTTGATTTCACATGAGCGTAGTATGTATTCAGTTGTTGTTGTTGTTGTGGTCTTCAGTCCTGAGACTGGTTTGATGCAGCTCTCCACGCTACTCTATCCTGTGCAAGCTTCTTCATCTCCCAGTACCTACTGCAACCTACATCCTTCTGAATCTGCTTAGTGTATTGATCTCTTGGTCTCCTTCTACGATTTTTACCCTCCACGCTGCCCTCCAATGCTAAATTTGTGATCCCTCGATGCCTCAGAACATGTCCTACCAACCGATCCCTTCTTCTAGTCAAGTTGTGCCACAAACTTCTCTTCGATAAAAAGAAGTATCGACACGTTAAAAACTCATGGCCGTGACCAAGGCGTAGATTGAACCCACGACCTTCGCTTCATAGGCAGCAATGCTGTTCTGAGCCACGGAGACTAACTGGATGCAATCTCTACATTACATACTCCCACGCTAAGTAGCCTCCTTCACCACTCAGAAAGAACTTCGTACAAATGGACTTCTATAAACAAAATATCGTTTACGGTGTTATTTCGGAAACCTAGGAGAGCAACACAGTTAATAGGTGTCAACCTCCAGAAAAAAAAATTTTCGTACACCTTAGCAAAGCCTGGTTATACGGACTCGTTAAACAAAGAAAGTAAGGGTGCCAACAGTTGTGCTTGGGAGGAACTGCTATCCTGTGGACCGGCAGAAGTATCTAGAACGTGATCCCGTTTTATGACTGCTCTGATATCGACTCGTTACAGCCCAATGACGCTCCCGGTTTTCTACAAGTTTTCACGGGGCGTGAGGTGTCGGAGAGACGACGGGAACGATCAATACCTCCCATATGGCCGGTGGGGTGATCGTGGGTGGAACGGGTGGCTGTCTCCATGGTTACGGCCGGTGCGGACGGCCACTGAGGGCGCGGCAGCGCCTGCGAAGGGGTGGAGTCCGCAGCCAGCAGCAGCCGCGGCCAGACCCCTTGCTCGCGCCGCTCTGCCGGTAAGCCACACCCGCAGCCCAGAAGTCTGCCCGACAGAACGCACTTCTGACATTCAATTCTCATTCATCTTTGCGTCGCTTGAGGTCGTTTCTTTCGTGAAAATATAGTTGCTAAGGATTTTAGGTAGACTTTCCATTTGGTACATAAAATTAGTCTGACTTCTAGCTTGCAGCAGCAAAACCGTGATACGATCTTCGTTTGCCGTAGAAGCTAGAAGCAAATTCGACTGAACTTGTAGCGCTTATGACTTGACAGACACTTTAACAATGTATTACAACTATTTGAAGCTAAAAGAAAATAGTCAGCAAGGAAATCATAATGAATGAATGATGTCTTCACTTTCGTTATACAAAAAGTACCTCAAAAATAAATTTTGGGTAGTTTTTCACTTCGAAGTCTCAATCGAACCGTCACAGCGGAAAAGTGACAAATTCGCTGATTTATTAAGATCATGAAAGAGCTATTTATCTACACAGCTACATGATTTTTTGTAAATAACTCGCCATTTGCTTGACCGACGGTTTCCTAGTTGAGGAAAATGCTGTCTTTCTTATAATAAATAACATATATTTACAAACTGCGCTGTCTTGTGACGTGAATGTCGTCGGTTGAAGTCTCTCCTTGCCCTAAATGGGAGTTTTTGTGGGTTTTAAAATTGCCACTACTGGATGACTCATTCAGACTGACAGAAAGTAATCGCGGAAATTATTTCAGGTACATTTAAACAACGAATATGACATTAGACAAGTAAATAATCAAGATTATAAGGTAATGAATACTGTTTATGATGAGTGTATCAAAAGGTGTGCTGTCTGCATCGCCAAGTTGCGAAAAGTCAGTTTACGTTTAGAAGCTACTATGTTAAAATAAAAAAGAGAGCAGCCAAAGTCATTTGACTCGCCGTGTATCAAAATATGTCATTTTAGAAAAAATTTTTGAGTTTGTGACTTGAAAACTTTCAGATTATATTTATGTATAACGTTCCTCTTGTTTGTGTTGTTAAGTAGTTTATGCAAAATGAGCTGTAAATTCTCACAATTAATCATTTTCATTCATAGTGTAATGCGCTTCACCCCAGCTACACAGTGTCAGGAGCTTTCTTGTCCAATAGGAGAATGACTAGCATGATATATAGGAAAATAAGGTCGGTGTTAGAGATTTTTTTCATTTCTTGTAAACGTAACTCTTCCCGAAGAAATGAAAACAGTAAACACTTCATATAATAAATCCTTGTTTAAAGCAAAAAAGAAAACAATATATCTATTATCACTCTGCTTCTTAACAATTGCAAACAGCTAACACTTCATTTATTACTTACTGGCCGTGCGGTTTAGGGCGCTTAGCATAAGTTAGTTTAAGTAGTGTCTAAGTCTAGGAGCCGATGACCTCAGCAGTTTGGTCCCTTAGGAATTCACACGTATTTGAACATTAATTACTGATTCGAGTACAAAAAAAAGTGATTTGTTACTTATGGGACTCACTGCTGAAGCCAGCAATAGTGAGAACGATTTCATCAATTAAAAATTTTAATTACTGTAAATACTGAGTACAAGAAACAATTATTGTTGTTCATACATATTCGCATGCTGTTAGCTCAGTTTATATTCCATGGCAGCGTAACACATGATGAGTTAAAGTTTTTCCTAGTTACTATTAGATTCTCACTAAAACCGAAATGGATTTTAAGGTGCATAACATATAGATATAGATTCACATAACAGATTACAGTTCATATGGTGTAAAATGAACTTCTAAATAAACAAACAGGATTCAAGATAGATCGGAAGTTAAGGAAAACAATTTGTTAAATCTCAGACGCTGTAAGCTATCGTCTAGTCAACAGTTTGAAGATTCTTGTGTAGAATCAGCAAAGAACTTAGGTTTTATTCTATCTAATTTCGGCTATATCGAAGTTTTTCAGCTAAAGACTTGCAGATACATGTTCCTGGTATAATCTATCTGATCTAAAGTATTATTAGTGGACATGATGGGATGTGTCCGCCCATCGCCCTTGTAACAGCTTCAACTCTGCTGGGGACACTTTTCAGTGAAGCGACTTCAGGGAATGGCAGCCTTTTCTTCCGCAGGGTCCAAAACTAGAGAAGGTAGTGATGAAGGGCAATCGGTCCTGGAGCAAAGTCAACGTTTTAACTCATTCCATTGGTGTTCCATTGACTTCAAGTCCGAACTCTGGGCAGCACAGTCCATTTCAGGAAGGGTGTTGTCCACAAACCATCACCTCACATACGCTGCTTTATGACAAGGTGGATTGTCATGCTGACACCAATAATCATCGTCTCGGAAAGGTTCCAATACTATAGACAGTACGCATTGCTGTTAAATGTGCTCATATCCTTCCGCATTTACGGTTTTCTTAGGCCCAATTAGGAGACCAATCCCATAACCACGAAAAACAGCCCCACATCGTAACACGACAACCTCCGTACTTCACTGATCGCACTACACATGCTGGCAGGTACCTTTCTGTGGACATTTGCGAACCCAAACCCTCTCATCGGATTGTCACATACAGCGTGATTCATGACATCAATTACTGATTTCCCACCATCCATTGTCCAGTGGCAGCACTCTTAACACTCAAACACCCGTTGGCATTGACTGCAAGAATGAGTGGCTTACGAGAATCTGCCTGACTATTGTACCCCATTCGTTTTAATTTACAACACACAGTCATTGTGCCAGTTGGACTGCTGGTAGCATTTTGCAACTGACGAGTGGTTCCTCCCGCTGATTGCATGCGTTTTTTTACAACTACCTTCCATAATGCTTAACGATCACTTCCGCCAGTGCATTAGGTCTGTCTGGTCTTGGTTTAGTTGTGGTTGTTCCTTCACGTTTCTACTTCACACTCAGTCGATTAGGACAACTTTAACAGGATCAAATGTCCCTGACTGATTTGTTACTCAGCTGACATTCTATGAGTAGTCGATGTTCGAAGTCACTGAGCTCTCCAGACCAATCCATTATGCTGTCTGTGCTTTTCAACTGACAATACAATACTCCCCGCCTCCTTTTACACTCTAAGACAAAAAACAACAGCCCATGAAGGAATTATCCAAGTGGGACGGGAATCAGCAGGGTTTGACAAGTATGAAGATCAGCAGGAGAAAATCTCTCCGTGTTAGCTTGCTGAAACGTAAGCCCAGGATAACTTGGTACGACGGGCATCAAAACGGGGCGTAGAAAACCGTCTGCTTACCGCTGTGCCGTAAGAGTGCCACGGGTGACAACTGAAGGAGTCCTGCTATGAAAAGGAAAGGACTCCAGACAATCGTTCCTGGTTGTCGGGCTGTTAGGAAGGTGACAGTCATATCGGTATCCCACTGCTGTCTGGGGTCATCAAGGCTCAGTTCGAAGCGGGGCTCATCACTAAGACAATTCCACTCATTCAATGAGATTACTGGCCGAAGACATGTCTCGAGACGCCACGGACGGATGTGAGATACCAAACACACTTTCGCCCACTGTGCTGTCCGACAACGATGAATGACGCTCTGGTGTGCCATTCTTTTCACAGCATGACATCTTCGGTTGTTACCTGCGGCACTGTTACAGCACAGCGGTCCGTCGACGATATAGTGTGCCCCATTTTGTTGCCTTTCATGGCAAGCGATCCTGGGCTTACTTTTGAGCAAGCTAATGCCCACTCACACACGGCGAGAGGTTTTACAGCCTGTGTTCATGCTTGCCAAACCTTGCCATTGCCAGCAAAGTCGCCAGATCTCTCCACAGTTAAGAAAGTTGGGGGCATTACGGACAAGGTGTTCCAACCAGCTCGAAATTTTGGCGCTCTAACGCACCAATTGGGCATAATATGGGACGATATCCTTCAGGACATCCTACAGTTCTATCAGTCAATGCCAAGACGAATAACTGTTTGCATAAGGCCCAGATGTGGATCAACACGTAACTGATTTGCTCAGTTTCTGAAGCTCTTTCTCTTGAATAAATTGTCCAACTTTTTTGAAATAGTAATCATTTGTTTGTCAGAAAATGAACTATCTTATGTCCAGCGATTTCCGTCCCATTTTCTTGGAGTTTATGTTGGTTAGTCCTCCTCTCGTGGCATCTAGTGGTCGGTTCCACATAGCATGGGTGTCTAAGGATACTTTTGATCTGAAATGTGTAATATGGAGCATTGTCATATTCAGCAATGCATCCATACCGGAAGTTAGAGTAATGCCAATAATACGATTAACTGACGTTCAAGACTTAAGCCTGTTGAAAAAATATAGTAAGACCTTTCTGTTTCAACTTTGTAAACGAGTTTTCTACTTTGAGTTTGTGTCACTAGTGGAGACAGTCTGGAACCGGGCGACCGCTACGGTCGCAGGTTCGAATCCTGCTTCGGGCATGGATGTGTGTAATGTCCTTAGGTTAGTTAGGTTTACGTAGTGCTAAGTTCTAGGGGACTGATGACCTCAGATGTTAAGTCCCATCGTGCTCAGAGCCATTTGAACCATTTGAACTAGTGGCGATTTCTGTGGTGTTATCTACATCCTACGCATCTAAGGATAAATACGGATAAGAATCAGCAGAGCACATGAACAACAGCGGCAATACAAACTATTCCAGCCGCGCGTGGTAGATTACGTTATTCCATCATTTCCTGTCCCTTGGCAGCTCAAGAAGATAGTTCCAATAAACTACACAAAGACAGTTCTGAATCAACATAACGGTATTCATAGTTTGTATTTTTTTCACAAAGGAAACTCTTTCTAAGTGCTGTCTTAACTCTAGGAAATCACAATGTACGACCACTTGTGTCACTGAGGTAGATGTAAGGTAGCTTTCTCAGTAGCTGGCCTCCACTCGTGAGCAGGACAATGCATCTTGTGAATTCTGTTCGGTTTGTCGACGTGCCTCGAAGGATTAAATAACGCTTAAGTTCATGCGCTCATTGCCACTTCACGGAAGGCAGATGGTCATAAACTGGTGTGCATTGCATCTACGTCACTCTATAGTTACATCACTATCTTGAGACTCAAAATATTAAAATTCTGCCTCTTAGTGATTACTGAAAACCACTACGTACAAATTGCGACTCAAACAACACGAAATCGTCTCCACACAATCTGTTTTGCCCCTAAACGTCCTTTACGAGGAGTAGTACGAACACCCCAACACCGTGATACACGAAGTAGTTGGGCGAAAGAACACCTCGAATGAAAACTGGAGTAGTGGCATCGAGTTCTCTTGACCGACCAGTGCGGTATTCGTCTGGCGCCTGATGATCTTCAGCGAAGACTGTGGAGGTGGACAGGTATCAATGCCTGTACCTCAGGTTCAGCAAGGAGGTGGCTCAGTCGTGTTTTGGGCGGTAAAATGTACGGATGCCTGAAGCCACTCATCGCTGTCGAGGGTAATTTGAAGGACGTCATTTGAAACTCGCAGCATGTCTTCGCAAGAAGCCTCCTCTCACACTGAATACCGTCAGAAGAGCGTCGAAGAATGGGACATGGTTCAGCAGTAACATCTGGGCACGTTGTGGACAGTATTTCAAGGAGGACATACGCATGTTGCAACGATTGGGGTGGAACAAAATGATGCTGAAGTTTCACCCAGCAACAGAATTTGATTTCATAGAGTTGCACGTTCGAACGGAATGTATATGTATATATACACTGATTGAACAAAAAATTAGTACTTTCAAAAGGCTTGTATTTTCATTCCCTAATATACAAATAAAACAGCTGCAGGTCGCACGCAACCAGATTTTATGCCCGGGTTCGCCCGTCAAATGCGAGCGTCCGTGGGAAACGATTGACTGATGATGCTCGACTCTGTGGGCCGAAATCGGTTATAAAACCAAATTTTAGGTGACTTGTAACTGTTTTATCTGTATGTCATCTACAACGGGCGATGCACTCCCGACAAGCCATACCTGCATTTACTACATTTGGAATCTCTCTTTCCCAAGAATCTAAGCACACAGGCGCTTTCAGATCTGCAGCCAGTGCACACCACCCTTGCAGCAGTACATCCGCCTGCAGCAAAACGTTTTCAAATGCACAGTACAAGTACTCATCAGTCATCCTCACGACGTGTGCTGATAGAAAACTGTTACAAAAATGGTTCAAATGGCTCTGAGCACCATGGGACGTAACATCTGAGGTCATCAGCCCCCTAGAACTTAGAACTACTTAAACCTAACTGACCTAAGGACATCACACACATCCATGCCCGAGGCAGGTTTAGAACCTGCGACCGTACCAGTCGCGCGGTTCCGGACTGAAGCGCCTAGAACCACTCGGCCACCACCGGCCGGCTAAACTGTTACAGCAGGCCTATATCTGCGTCAGTCAGATATTTCTCAGAGTAACGCTTGCAGCTTACGTCCTCAGTTATTTGCTGGATGTATTCCAATTTCTGTCTTCCTCTACAGTTCTTGTCCTCTACAGCTCCCTCTAGTACCATGGAAGTCACTCCCTGATGCCTTAACAGATCTCCTATCATCCTGTCCCTTCTCCTTGTCAGTGTTTTCCACATATTCCTTTCCTCTCCAATTCTGCGTGGAACCTCCTCATTCCTTATCTTATCAGTCCACCTAATTTTCAACATTAGTCTGTAGTACCACATCTCAACTGCTTCGATTCCCTTCTGTTCCGGTTTTCCCACAGTCCAGTTTTCACTACCATACAATGCTGTGCTCCACACGAACATTCTCAGAAATTCCGTCGTCAGATTAAGGCTTATGTTTGATACTAGTAGAATTCTCTTGGCCAGGAATGCCCTTTTTCCCATTATTATCGTGTATTTGACGCCCTCCTTGCTCCGTTCGTCATTGGTTATTTTACGGCCTTTCTGCATTTCTGCTACTTCTCATTACTTTCGTCTTTCTTCGGTTTTCTCTCAATCCATATTCTGTACTCATTAGACTGTTCATTCATTCAGCAGATCATATAATTCTTCTTCACTTTTACTCAGTATAGTAATGTCATAAACGAATCATATCATTGATATGCTTTCATCTTGAATTTTAATCCGACTCCTGAACCTTACTTTTATTTCCATAATTGCTTCTTCGATGTACAGGTTGAGCAATAGGGACTAAAGACTAGGTCCCTGTCTTGATCCGAGCACTTCGTTCTTGGTCTCGTCCTCTTGGCTCTTGTACATATTTTATATTACCCGTCTCTCCCTATAGCTTACCCCCATTTTTCTCAGAATTTCGAGCATGTTGCACCATTTTACACGCCGAACGCTTTTTCCAGATTGACAAATCCTATGAACGTTCCTTGATTTTCCTTCAGTCTTCTTCCATCATCAACCGCAATGTCAGAATTGCCTATCTGATGCCTTTACCTTCCCTAAGGCCAAACTGATCGTCATCTAACACATCTTCAATTTTCTTTTCCTTTTATTTTCCTCCTTTAAGATACTGTAATTTTATCAACATCAGTATGGGGTGTGTCCTCCACGGGCACGAATACACTCTTGTATTCGTTGAGGCATGGAAGCAAACATCTTCCGATTGTCATTGTGAGCAATGTCATGCCATGCAGGAAACACATGTTGTGTCAATTCCTGAACGTTGCTGTCTAGCGGCTGGTATGAGAGTAAATTTCTTCCCATTGCATCCCAGACACTCTGCAAGAACGGCTAATCAAAAGGCCACGCAGACCATTTGGGGATCCATACGTTTTTCAAGATATTTATCGAGCGAACTGCAATTTGGGGTATTGCATTATCCTGCTGGAAAAGGCCATTTAGTACCCTGGTCATAAAGGGTATGCCAACTGGGTATACATTCTTGCCACATACTGGCGAACATGTAACCTCCCTTCAATTATTACAAAATCAGTCCTGTTATCATCCAACAGATATCCACACCCTGACTTTCGGAGATTGCGGGGTATGGGTTTCGAGAATCACCATCTCCTGTGGTCTCTCACCACATTATCTAAGGACACTTGGCGTGTTACTGACAACCCACAGAAGTGAGACGCGTTGCTGAACAGCACAGAATGTCGCTTTATGTCCCATTTGTCTCTCGCTCTAGACTATATAAGTCTCCATTGTCTCTGATATGGTTGTCGAGGGTTAGAGACGCAAAAGAACTAGAGATCTCATCCCAGCTTTTAGTAATCAGTTCCATACGGCTCGTGATGATATTCTGCCTGTAATTAATGCTCTCATTTCAACTGTTGTCATCCATCTATTCGTCAGAGGCGGTTATACAGTGCTAAGACCTTCTCGTTATGTAGTCCGAAAGTAAGCTGAGTGAGTCGACCTGTATGCATGCTGTGCTGTGATCGCTACCTGCAACGTTTCAGTAAAGTTAGACGCACCAAATAGACTTGTTACACTCACAACATACTTCATCCGTAAAAGGGCCGTTTTATGTACTGAAATTAATGAACTTATGCTCTCATGAGGACGAAATCGTAATCAATATGTCCCACAAACATGTAAATACTGGAAAACCAGTATGGTAACGTTCGGTTAAAATGTTCATGGTGTAACACTCAATTTTCCGTTTTTCTCAGTGTAAATACACAGAACTCTGAGAAAGAAAGCGGAACAAATCTCGATAGGGGGAATATTTAACAAAAAAGTACAGACATAAAATCACTTTTTTATCGGTTATGGTGAATAAACATGAACTGACTTCACTCATTTATTTGTCGACTGACAGCACTGCTGGTGAAACAAGGGAGGACGGCTGCTGCTAGCTGTGTAAAGTAGGCTAAGAACCCAGTGGCCGAGTATCAGCACTCAGTGCAGATGTCCGGGACTGTGACGCCACCTGAGGCATTGTGTGGCGAGCGACCTCCCAGCGGTTCCGGTTTGAGTCCAGCGACGTGCAGGGAGGTGTGGGTGGGCAGCGGAAGACGGATAACGGTGCTATAGTGGCACAAGAAAACGGACGTGGTGTTAACGGTGAGCTGCATTGGCTTTGGACTTTGTAGCGACGACACGGATACTTGGATATCCGATGAACTGGCCGACCGCAAGGTCTGGAACGATTGATATTATCATCACCTCAGTGGAGGGCGTTGGTCCTTCGAGCCCAGTTGCCGTCGGGGGTAAATCGTCATCTGTAAATCGGAATCGGCATTATTGTATGGTGAAGTTGCACTCTTATGACCATGTGAAAGGAAGAAGTAGCTCAGCTGCGCGAAGTAGGATGAACAGTTGGCCGTTGTGAGTATGAAGAGATTAATTGTTTAAGGAATTCAATATCAAAGCGCGTCGACTGATTTTGAATGCAGCGTTATCTTCGCACCGCAATGTCCACTAAACAGATCTCTGAGGCTGAAGTAAGATCCAGGTCTCCACATTATGTAGACAGTATTTCACACCTTGAGCTGTCCACTCTTTCCATAGGAACTTAATACCAGCTTAAATCTGGTGTGACTTCTCAATTATAGTTTTTAATTCAACAATGTTTTCTTTAATATTTCTTGTCTAGCGGCAATGAGAGGGGCCATCATCGTCATCACCACCACTACCACCACCACCACCACCATGATAATGATCATAATCATCATCATCATGACTGCCTTCCTCTTTTTTTTGCAAAAGCTAAGCCTTGACGCTGCTACCTTATTTGTCTCTCCTCTGCTGAGCGCTTCAAGGCAGCGTACGGTCTGAATTTACGTCCATCACAGAAGTTAGATGATTCTTCCGCGGTCTTTCTCTTCCTTTCTTACCTAAAACCTTCCTTTTGGTCAAGATATTTTTTGTGGTAGCGATAAATTCCCCAGTCCGGTTTACTTCCTTGAGGACCCTCTCGTTCGATTTTTTCTCTCTCCAATTTATTTTTAGCTTCCATCTGTACATAAATATTTGCATTCCGTCCAAGTGTTGTATATTACGATTCATTAGGACCCAGTTTTCATAATCATTATAAAATAACCTTCTTGACAAGTTCTTTCCTATTTTTAATACATGTGTACCTGCTACTCAGAAGCTGTTTATTTTTACTGAAGGCTGTTTTAGCAAGGACAGTTCTCCTACTGATTTCCATGGCGCAGCTATTAGTTGAGCGACAACACCTTCTATCTAGCATAACTGACTCCATTGTTGTATAGTTTCATGATCAATCTTGATATTTGTTTGTCTCTTCATTGGATTTTTTAACGATCACTATTTTTGTTTTTCAAGTGTTCAGTTTTAGTTTTGGTACCTTTAGTGCTAATGGTACACATCACAGCACTTTAGTTAGCTCCACATGAAATGTATTCGCAGTTGCGAATATGGGCTACCATCAGCTGTATAATGACGACTATGAAAATTTCAGTTGGACGGGCACTCGCACCAGGATTTCCCTCTAATCCCGAACGGTCGTCTAAACATTAAGCTATACCAGCACGACTCACGGCCAGACATAAACTTCCATATGCCGTCAACCATGAGTCTACAACCTGTACTCGTACATCCATTACGTATAATCCCGTACAGGGGAGACATTTTACTTGAAAGTCACTTGTCCGGTCTCGGTGGATATAAACGATACTGCAGTGCCTGTATTATTCCGAATTACGATAAAAAGTTCCTTCGGAGATGCATGCATGTGTGAAGGAATTTTGCATCGTAATTCGTAATAATACAATCACTGCAATATCATACATGTCGTATTGCTTAGTTCCTTCTCCGAACAATGTAATCTGCAAATCCTATATAATATATTACCTGTCCGTTGATTTTACTGCCTTTCGTCTTTTGCTTGAATTTGGTTATGGCCTCCACGACGAACATGTTGAATGAGTACGGGGATAGTGCGCAGCCTTGTGTCACTCCCCTTTTAATGGAAGCAGTTTTATATTTCCATTCACTTTTGTGGAGGGAAATGATTTTTTTGTTTTCGTACAGCATTAGAATGAGTCTTTTGTCCCTCCTGTGTTTGTTATGGTCTTAAGTAACTATTTTCACTTCGTATTACCGAAGGTTCTCTCTGTACCCAAGAATACAATGTATGTCTACCTGTTAACACTCAGTCTTCTTTCGAGATTGGTTTGCGGTGGACGACAACGTCGAGGAACGGCAATGCATCGTCCTTTTCTACCTCCATGTTGAACTGGATGTTACTGTTAATGCCGTTGAGGTGTTCCAAGAACTCGTCAAGTTTCCAACGTCCGTGGGGCCAAATGACGAACTTGTCTTCAACGTGTCGAAAGAAACAGCTAGTCTTTAATGGCGCCGTGTCTAAGGCAATGTCCTCAAAATTCTCCATGAAGAGGTTTACATCAACTGGAGCTAACGGGCTACCCATTGCAACACCGTCCATCTGATAGGAATACTGGCCGTTGTTCAGAAAATAAGAAAACGTAAAAGTGTGCCTAAATACAGGGTGGGGCAAATAAAACTGGCCAAGACGAGTGGATACGACTGGACGCCAGTTTGTGGCAGCATTAACGGATGAGAAAAATACTTGCAGTTACTTCCAAAACGATGGAGCAACTGCCCATAGCGCCGATCGAACCTTGGAGCACATTTACACTCTTGAAAGAGTCGTTGGCAGATGTCAGTTTGGTCTTGGCCCTAGCTGGCCGCCCACGTCACCTGATCTATCAGTGTACGATTACTTTGTGTTGGGACCCCTGAAGTCTAAAGCGTATCGCAACAACCCTCGCAGCCTTCAAGAACTGCAACAGAACCTTTCGGACAAGATTGCAGCAAGCGTTTCAGCTTCGATCTGCATTCAGTAACTTTCTGACAAGGGTTCAAAACTGCCAAAAGACGAATGATTTTCACTTTCAGCATCCTGCTATAGTGAGGTTAGTACTGTCTTTCCTTTCCTCTGCCGTGTTCCTTTGAACCCAGGAACTCTGTTCTACGGGCCAGTTTTATTTGGCCCATTTTGTAGCTCGACCATTTCACTTACAAAGAACTACGGTATACGGTCAAAACAGTCTTTAAGAGGCGCATTCGTAAATAGCGACAACACATCAATACTGACCATAATGTCACCTTCACTAAGTCGAAGACGGTTAATTTGTTTGCAAAAACCTGCTGAATCTTTAGTATGATGTTCGAGTGTCCCACAAATGTAGCGAGGAAATTAGCCATGTACTGCGCCAGCTTGTACTTTATACATGAAATGTAATCGCCGATCTGAGTATGGATAACCATCAGCTATATAATGGAATGATCACTATAAAAATTTGTGCCGGAGCGTGATCTGAATGTGGACTTCCCACTTAGCGCGAACTGTCGCCTTACCATTAGGCTATACGAGCACGACTCACAGCCAGACCCCAATTTCCGTATGTCGTCAGCTACGTACGTACAACCTGTACTTGTACATTCATTATGTGTAGTCCTGTACAGGGGAGACAGTTTATTTGGAAGTCGCTTGCCCGATGTCTGCGGATAGATACGATATGGCAATTGCGAATTACGATGCAATGTTCCTTCGGACGGACGCCGAGTCATCATATGCCCGTATATGGCGATGCTTCGGACACCAACGACGTCGATTGTATACAGAGTGTTTGGGGGGTAAAAGGTCAATATTTTATACGGTGACAGTATAAGTAATTCTGAACAAAAAATGTTATGTGAACATAGGTCCACAAATGCTTCGTTAGGGAGGTATGGGTATAGAAATGAACTTTAATTCTGCAAAATCGACGTGCACAACGCGAACGTATGCGCAATACAACTGGACCGTAACGTGATTTTCTTGAAAACAATGCTACAGAGAAGTACAGTTACGTTACACAATTTTACGTAATGTTTTTTTACTTTGCATTTAGTACATAATGCACTACAACATGAATGTTACATGTTTTCAGTTGAAAAAGATGTACCACGTCATTTAAAAACGGCTTTAACACTTATCGTACAAATTTTGTACCGTTCACAGAACAGGTTCGAATATCCCAGCATGAACGTCAATGCACTTTTGCGCTCTAGCAATAACGTCTTGTGTTGCTTGTTCAATTGCCTGTGGTTGGTTCCTAATCAATTCAGCAGCTTCCATAATGGGACGAAGAAGTTCATCTCGTGTATTTATCTTCACTTTGTGCACCTCTGATGCAATCCAACCCCATAAACAGAAATCTAAACGTGTAAGGTCAGGTGGTCTTGGAGGCCAGTTAATAGCATCGCCACGGCCATTCCAGAGATTAGGGTGGGTACAGTTGAGATGGTCCCTTACACGTAAGGTAACATGTGGTACGGCACCGTCGTGTTGAAAGTACATTCCTGTTCGCTTGGCAAAATGAACGTCTTCCAATAGCTCTACAAATGAATTTTCCAAAAATGCAGTACCTCTGTCCAGTCAATAGCTGATTGATAATGAACTGACCTACGAAAAGGTTACCGATCATGCCACTCCAAATATTTATGGCAAAACGAACTTGTGAATTGCTATCCACGTCTTTTCCTGTGACTATCGATGATAATTGCGTGTGTTGTTTATTCCATGTCGTGAAAACTGGGCTTCGTCATTGAATAGTATGTATGGAAGCAAATGACTGTTCTTAATTACCTAGTGACAGAATTGAAGTCGTTGGGCATTGTCGCCAACGTGGAGATTTTGGACACGCTGTATGTGAAATGGATACAAGTTTTCCGCATGTAATGTCTACCATACACGTGTCTGTGGGACATTCATTCTCAGGGAGATTCTTCGTATGCTCGTACCGTACCGTACGAAAAATGTCTACTTGGAAGATGGCCTGTTGCACGAAAAGTGATAAACACTTTGACAAACACCCTGCTATCAGGTAATCGTCGAGTCGGAAAGCGCCTGTGGTATTCTTCTCTTGCAGCGGTAGCACTGCCGTCGCAGAAGCCATAAACATACACCATACCTGCGTATTTCTCAATACTGTAGACGAGTGGAATTGTTAGCAGCACTTGTACCAAAACAGTTAACATCATTCGCTACACAGCTAACCGATCCGTCGCCGGTACACTACTCAATGCATCTTACACGGCACAACTGCGTAAACACCGGGTGATTGTACTATGTACTACGTTCGTCACATGACCATAATACACGGTAGGTTGCATAGTGTAAACATGGCATGTACTCCTGCATTGTCCGCAAGAAAATCAAGTTACGGTCCAGTTGTATTGCGTATACGTTCACGTTGTGCACATAAATTTTGCAGAATTAAAGTTCCTTTCAATACCCATACCTCCCTAACGAAGAATTTGTGGACCTATGTTCATATAACATTTTTTGTTCAGAATTACTTATAGTGCGGCTGGTCCCGGCGGAGGTTCGAGTCCTCCCTCGGGCATGGGTGTGTGTGTGTGTGTGTGTGTGTGTGTGTGTGTGTGTGTGTGTGTGTGTGTGTGTTTGTCCTTAGGATAAGTAGTGTGTAAGCTTAGGGACTTACGACCTTAGCATTTAAGTCCCATAATACTTCACCCACATTTGAACATTTGAATTACTTATACTACCACTGTTTAAAATATTGACCTTTCCTCCCCAACCACCCTGCATAAGGTTGAAATGGTTGAAAAGACTCTAAGCACTATGGGACTTAACGTCTGAGATCATCAGTCCCCTAGACTTAGAACTACTTAAACCTAACTAACCTAAGGACATCACACGCATCCACGCCCGAGGCAGGATTCGAACCTGTGACTTTAGCAGCAGCGCGGTTGCGGACTGAAGTGCCTAGAACCGCTCGGTTACTACGCCCGGCCCTTTATAAGGGACGTACCAGCATCTCACTGGCAGTCATACAACTTGACAATAACCAAGAAGTGCTTGGCGGAAAGATCGTGTGATTTTAACTACTTGACGCGGCTGGAAACCCGAGAAATTTCAATTCAGTGTTCTTTTTAATTCCGTTCTTAACTACATTGAGCAATGTTTTTTATGCGTGCGACAGCAGTATTAGTTTTCTATAGTCGGAACATTCACTGACATTTCCTTCCTTCGGTAAGGTGACTGTCCTATTTTCAGCACAAGTCTTCCAGTATTTATCCATTGTAATAGCTTCTTACAATGACGTTGTACAGTTTTTGTTTCACTTTTTTCTCCTGTTCTCTACAGCAGTGCTGTTGGGATGTCGTCTGTTCCTGTTGCGTTCTTGTTCTTCAACAGCTGAAGTGCTGGATCAAATTTTTTTCGTATGATTATCGGTCGTTAATTATCTTCTTCCACCATATGTTCAGGATAGAGATGGTTGTAATTTCCAACACTTCCTCATCGGAGTACAAGCCTTCAACACCTACCTTCCAGCGGTATCTCATATATTCTCTGTCAATAAGTAATTGTCCGTTCGTATCTTTTATCGTAGTACCACTTGTTTAAGTATGTACTGCAGTGGCTTTATTGCGCTATGTGCTTTATCTGTTCTTACTCCAGTACATCATTCTTGTACTTCGCCTAATTTCCTTCATCCATTCTTCTTCGTCCCCTGTAACTTCTGTCACAATTACATTCAGTATTGTTCCGAACTGCATTTTGCTTTCTTTTGTATTTCCCTTCTTATAGCTGTGTCTGTGATATAATAAATCGAGTATTTCTTCAGTAATCCCAGGTTTTCTTGTGACCCCTATCAGCTTGAAACTATATGTACGTCAACTACTGGCAAAATTTGTACATCTATCTGCATATTTTAAGGCATTAACCAATGTATTACCGCAACCTTAATGAAGTTATTACATGTAACAGATAAAATCTTAAGACCCGCTGCTTTGTAAAGTTCGCTCTCATACAATCATGCGTTCCACGCTCTCCCTCCCTCTCACTTTCTCTTTCTCTTCCTCTCCCTCTGCCTCCAGCCTAACTGCGAATCCCAAACAAAACTGTCATTTGTGTATAATTTTACCACTGTAGCCAACATAATTATTGTACTTAAAGTATGTAACACGCCACCTGATTGTATAAACAAGTATGAAGTTTCAGCTATATTAACTTCTCAAAATAAGATTTATATGTCACCAGAAATATTTATTCCAACGCATGCAATCGACACCTCAAAACAAACATCTCCAAAATCCTTTAAAATTTTCTTCTGTAATAATGCTGTTACGATGTAAACACATCAAAAAAGTTTTGTATCACCTCGAGTCCGAGAGTTTCGGAACCTTTACAGAAAACTGGAACAGAGGCCAACATAAACATCATTTCCGCCCTTTTTATTGCTCATGAAAACCACACATTGCATATTGTACCACCATACAGTGAGACCTTCAGAGGTGGTGGCCCAGATTACTGTACACACCGGTGTCTGTAATACCCATAGCACTTCCTCTTGCATTGATGCATGCTTGTATTCGTCGTGGCATACTATCCACAAGTTCATCAAGGTACTGTTGGTCCAGATTGTCCGACTCCTCAACGGCGATTCGGCGTAGATCCCCCAGAGTGGTTGGTGGGTCACGTCGCCCATAAACAGCACTTTTCAGTCTATCCCAGGCATGTTCGATTGGAATCATGTCTAGAAAACACGCTGGCCACTCTATTCAAGCGATGTAGTTATCCTGAAGGAAGCCATTCACAATATGTGCGCGATGGGGGCGCGAATTGTCGTCCATGAAGACGAATGCCAGGCCAATATGCTACCGATATCGTTGGGCTATCGGTCGGAGGATGGCATTCACGTATCGTACAGCCGTTACGGCGCCTTCCATGACCACCAGCGGCGTACGTCGGCCCGAACCTCCACCTTGCTGCAGTCGCTGGACAGTGTGTCTAAGGCGTTCAGCCAGACGGGGTTGTCTCCAAACACGTCTCCGACGATTGTCTGGTTGAATGCATATGCGACTCTCACCGGTGATGAGAACGTGATACCAATCCTGAGCGATCAATTCGGCATGTTGTTGGGCCCATCTGTACCGCACTGCATGGTGTCATGCCTGCAAAGATGGACCTCGCCATGGACGTCGAGAGTGAAGTTGCCCATCATGCAGATGCAGCCTATTGCGTATAATTTGAGTCGCAACACGACGTCCTGTGGCTGCACGAAAAGCATTATTTAACATGACGGCGTTGGTGTCGGGGTTCCTCCGAGCCATAATCCGTAGGTAGCGGTCATCCACTGCAGTAGTAGCCCTTGGCCTGAGCGAGGCATGTCATCGACAGTTCCTGTCTCTCTGTATCTCCTCAATGTCTAAACAACATCGCTTTGGTTCACTCCGAGACGCCTGGACACTTACCTTGTTGAGGGCCCTTACTGGCACAAAGTAACAATGCGGACGCGATCGAATCGCGGTATTGACCGTCTAGGCATGGCTGAAGTACAGACAACACGAGCCGTGTACCTCCTTCCTGGTGGAATGACTGGAACTGATCGGCTGTTGTGTGTGTGTGTGGTTGAGGTTTACGGGCGCTAAACAGCGTGGTCATCAGCGCCCAAACGCATAAAAACAGGAACACATGCAGTGAAGGGACTAAGTCGAACAGCGAACAAGGAGAACGGCTAAAAGACACAGACCTGACGCAGTACCAAATCTTCACATACGGAGGCAAAACAAGGCGAGAAGGAACACACTAAAAAGGAAAGGAAACACAAGGAAAAGAGAACAGAAACCGAAGGGAAACAAGGAGGTAATCGTGACTGGCTGACCTCTTACCTAAAACCTGGGTGAAACAGTCACCCAGCAGCACATTAAAACCCTCTCCCTAAAAGCCGAGGCAACAAATTGGACAGGACACAAAACCGTAAGACCTTAACTACGGTCGTTGCGTCATCTTGCAAAATAGAGGGCAAATCCGGTGGCAAGGAAACCACCGCCGTCTGGTCAGAGAATAAAAGACAGTCAAGTAAAATGTGGCGGACAGTAATCTGGACGCCACAAGCACTGCAGATTGGGGGGTCCTCCCGCCGGAGTAAAAAACCATACGTTAAGGGACTGTGTCCGTTGCGGAGGCGAGTGAGGAGAACCTCATCCCGCCTGCATGCCTGGTAGGACGTACGCCATGGCCGCGTGGTGGCCTTGACCAGACGCAGCTTATTTTCACCGACTGCCAGCCACTCCTCTTCCCACTGACGCATAACGCGAAAACGCAGGAGGGAGGTAACAGCATGGAGGGGGACGGCACATTCAACAACGTGAGGGAGGGAACATGCATCTTTGGCAGCCGCATCCGCCAGTTCGTTTCCCCTAATACCCACGTGCCCCGGCACCCAGCAGAAGGAAACCTCCTTCCCCCGCCGTTGCAGGTGGAGTAGGGCATCATGGATGTTCTGGACGACCGTATCCGCTGGGTACAAGTGTTGCATGGTCTGAAGGGCACTTAGGGAGTCAGAACAGATGACGAACTTAAGACTGGGAACACATCTCATCTGCTCCAATGCCCGCAAGATCGCAAACAATTCGGCATCAAAGATGGTAAACGCCGCAGAAAGCCGTAACTTGACGACGCGATCAGGGAAAACAACAGCACAACCAACAGAGTCCCCCTGTTTAGAGCCATCCGTAAAGACTGGTACATGGTCGGGATGCAGGTTTAAAATATCATAAAATAAGGAGGTAAAAACAAACGCAGGAGTGCAGCTCCTCCGGTACTCCGACAAGTCTAAAAGGACGCTGGGCCTCTGGAGCAACCAGGGAGGCAGGCGAGTAAAACCTTGTCGTTGGGGGGCCACACGCTCCACACCAAGGGACTCAAGCAAATGCTTGGCACGAATTCCAAATGGTCTCGTTGCCCTGGGACGACTGGAAAAGAGACGTTCCATAGGCGGTCGGGCAACGGTAGGGTACGCAGGGGAGGTAGGACAGGCAAGGAATTGACAGACCCGTCGCACCATGAGGAGTTTCCGCCGGATGGCGAGCGGCGGTTCCCCTGCCTCAGCACACAGGCTGGGGATGGGACTGGTACGGAAGGCACCAGTGGCCAGCCTGATACCCTCATGGTGGACTGCGTCAAGAATCTTCAGATACGAAGGCCTTGCTGACCCATACACGGTGCAACCATAGTCAAGACGCGATCGGACGAAAGCCCTATAAAACTGCAGCAGACGCGCCCGATCTGCTCCCCAGGACCGATGGCTTAGACACTTCAAAATATTCAGTGCCTTCAGGGCCCGCACCTTGAGGGCTTTAAGGTGAGGCAACCACGACAACTTGGAATCAAAAGTGAGGCCCAGGAACCGCACAGTGTCGCTAAAAGGAAGAATGGTGTCCCTCAGACGCAATTCAGGGGAGGTAAAAAGACGTCGAGAACAATTAAAATGAACACACACACATTTGTCTGCAGAAAAGGTAAAACCCGTCTTCGCAGTCCATGCCTCTAATCGCTGTATCTGAAGCTGCAGCTGCCGACTAGCAGTGACAAGACTGGAGGAAGAACAGAAAACAGCAAAATCGTCCACAAACAAGGAGCATTGGACAGGACTCCGGATAGTGGACGTGATACTGTTAATGGCGATGGCAAAGAGGGTGACACTTAAAACGCTTCCCTGAGGAACACCATTCTCCTGCACATACAAATCAGATAGCACATACCAACCCTATATCGAAAGAAGCGGTGGGAAAGAAAGGACCGAATGAAGATGGGGAGACGGCCACGAAAGCCCCACTCATGGAGTTGATTGAGGATATGGCAGCGCCAAGTAGTGTCATACGCCTTATGAATGTCAAAGAATACACCTAGACAATGCTGGTTACGTAGGAAGGCCTGCTGGATGGCCGCCTCAAGCAGGGTCAAGTTGTCTATAGTTGAACGACATCTCCGAAAGCCACACTGAGAGGGGCTAAGGAGCTGCCTGGTCTCGAGCACCCAAACCAGGTGACGGTTGACCATGCGTTCCAACGTCTTCCCGACACAGCTCGTCAAACCAATACTTCGATAACTACTGGGATGCGTTCGGTCCTTCCCCGCTTTGAGGAGAGGAATCAAAATCGCCTCCCTCCACGAGTCAGGGTACGTGCCGGATAATCATATCATATTAAAACAATTTAGAAGAACTTCCTCGGATAGCAGCAACAAGTGCTGCAGCATGCTGTACCGGATTTGATCATGACCAGGCGCAGTATCATGAGCCACAGTCAGCGGCGAATCCAGTTCCCACATTGTGAAGGGGCAGTTGTAGGGTTCAGAATTTGGAGACCGGAAGTCCAAGTGACCCCTCTCGACGGCAGTGCGGTAGCGGCAGAAATCTGGATCACAGTTAATAGTGGCGGTAGATTCCGCAAAATGCATGGCCCGTGTCTGGGCAATGTCTCTCGTCGCCGTGAGGAGACATCCCTGATGCAGTAATGCCGTGACAGGTAGTTGGCTGCGTTTCCCGGAAGTCCTCCTGATGGCTTCCCATACTTTCGTAGAATTAGTGGAGCGGGAGATGGAGTTCAAGAACGATTGCCATGACCGTCGTTTGCTCTCTTTAATCACTCGCCGCGCTTTTTCCCTTGCCACCCGAAAGGCCGCAAGATTGTCAACTGAGGGACGGCACTTGAAGCAGCGCAGAGCTGCACGGCGGGCTCGGATGGCTGAGCGGCACTCAGTGGTCCACCAAGGGACAGGACGCCTCTTGGGGTGACCGGATGACCGTGGGATGGACAATTCAGCAGCATGGGAGATCACGGCTGTAACATGGTCTACCCATTCGTGGACGCTGGCACGGTGTTCCAAAACAGCCAGTTGGCTGAAAAGTGTCCAGTCAGCTCAGCAGAGGTGCCACCGAGGCGGCACTGATAATGCCACAGCCTCATCCAGGAGGTGAATCCAAAGGGGGAAGTGGTCACTAGAATGGAGGTCAGCAACAACCTCCCACAGAGCAGAATCCGCGAGTGCTGGAGAGCAAAAGAAAAGGTCAATAGCCGATGACGACCCAGAAGCAGTACAGAAAATGGCTCTGAGCACTATGGGACTCAACTTCTAAGGTCATTAGTCCCCTAGAACTTAGAACTAGGTAAACCTAACTAACCTAAGGACATCACAAACATCCATGCCCGAGGCAGGATTCGAACCTGCGACCGTAGCGGTCTTGCGGTTCCAGACTGCAGCGCCTTTAACCGCACGGCCACTTCGGCCAGCAGCAGTACAGAAATGAGTGGGAGCACCAGAGTTGAGGATGCACAGTTCTTCAGACATCATGAGGCTTTCCAGAATGCGACCCCTGGGGCAAGTAGTCGGAGAGCCCCATAAGACATTATGAGCATTGAAGTCCCCCAGCAGAAGAAATGGGCGGGGGAGTTGGCTAATAAGGTCTGTGAGAGCCTCCGAGTCTATCGCATCCTGAGGTGGTAAGTAAACTGAACAGACTGTGAGCCTCCGACCCACAAGAAGGTCAACTGCAACTGCTTGCAAGTCTGTAACGAGAGGGAGCTCAGATGAGGGGTGCATGTCACAGACAAAAACCGCAACACCACCCTTTGCCCTTTGCCCCGTCAGATCATCTTTTCGATATACCGTATAGCCCCGTAAAGAAGGAGCATCAGTGGCCCGAAAATGTGTCTCTTGGAGACATAAGCACAAAGGGCACTCTCGTACAAGGAGTTGTAATTCGGCCACATGCGTCCTGAACCCATTCAGGTTCCACTGTAATATGGGAGCCAGTGATCAGGGTGGCTGAACTTTCACCCTGCCTCTGTGCTTTGGAGGAGAGCCCGTTCTGGCCGGAGATTTATTCCTGGGGCGAGAAGATCGCCCCCGGTCGATATCAATGTCCATCAGCTCCGATGACGACCCACGGGAGATGTCAGACAGTACGATGGCCTCGTCATCGGACCGACCCTGACTAGTCGCCTCAGGTGGCAAAACCTTCACCTTCGGCGTCTTTGTCTTGGAGGGCTTAGAATGCAGAGCCTTGTCAACAGGTGGAGCTTTACTCGCCTGGGCAGAAGGCGCCATAGGGGGAGAGGCAGGAAGTACCCCAATGTCAGCAACCACAGCCTTGTCCGACGTTGCGGGGAGAGCCGCAGGTTGCAAAACAACTGCAGCAGCACAAGTGCACTGGCAAACGCAGGTGTTTGTGCTAACACTAGCAACCTCCGTTTGCGTAGCAACAGTGGCCATTTGTACCGGTTTTTTCAGAGCGGAAGCGAAAGATTTTGTAAACACAGGAGGTTGCATGGCCTTAAAGAGCTTCTTGGTCTCACCATAGGGGATGCGCTTAGATGTTTTAATCTCCTGTATCTTCCGTTCTTCGAGATAGATGGGGCAAACCCGGCTCCAGACAGGATAACTCCCAGAGCAATTCACGCACTTCACAGGCGATGAACAATCGGCTCCTTCATGGGCAGGCTGACCACATTTACCACAAGTGGCTATCCCATTGCACCCCAACGTAGTATGCCCAAAGCGCTGACATTTAAAACAGCGCATTGGGTTGGGGAAATATGGCCTTACTGGCAAACGTAAGAACCCCGCTTTGACATGCTCTGGGAGTCTCGGGGAACTGAACGTGAGAACAAACGAGTCGGATTTGACTAGGTCCCCATCGACTCGTTTCATAATATGCTGCACGTCAACAATACCTTCACCAGCCCACTCAGATTTTAACTCGTCTGTGGGGATATCCACCAAGTCCCTACATGTCACAACACCCTTACTATAGTTCAGAGTGGAGTGGAGCTCGGTCTCGATAGCGTACTCTCCGAGACAGGTTGCTTTCCGAAGAGAAGTGACTTGACGGGAACTAGAAGTCTCTACTAACAGAGTCCCATTGCGCAGTCGCTTCACAGATTTCAGTGTTCCTGCAATTCCCTCAAGACCCTTGTGGATGTAAAAGGGAGAAACCCTCTCAAAGCTACCCTCCTTCCGTTTAATAATCAAAAACACATTCTGATTATCAGCATGTGCTCTGTTACGACAGTCTGATAAATCTCGATCAACACCAGGCGCTGGAGGACTCGCAGCACGAAGTCGCTTCTTCGGTGGGGTGTGTTTTCCTACCAATGGCCCACCCAAGCCACTGGTAGGGGGAAATGTAGAGGTCGAAGGGTCCATTGCGGTCCCACGAGCAGCTAGGGAACTAAAGGTCCGCTCAGACAGAGCCCCGCGTGCCTGAGTAAGCCTTATACAACTGGGGTGCAACAGGTGCCCCAGAGGTTGCCCACTTGCGACTGTTCCACCCCAACAGCCATGCATCTCATAGGCGCGGAGCACACCGGAAGATTGAGGGGTTTTAATAGAGGTTGTCCTTCCTCGCAATCCAGGCGGTCAATCCAAGATTACCATTCCCCGCAGCACACAACATTCCACCGCCGAGCCATACGGTGGTCGCTGAAGCATGTCCGGGGGTTACGGTGACAGGAAACTGGCGGCGCTGACCAGTCCCCAGCTCATGACCCCGGGGTCGCCAAGCCCGTACTCAGCAAATGAACGCTGAGCCCCTGGGGGCTGATCGGCTGTTGAACCACCTCATTCTAATAGGCACTGCTCATTCATGGTTGCTGACATCTTTGGGCGTCTTTTAGTGACGTTTCCGATCAGTTAAAGGGACTGTGTCCGTGATAGAATATCCACAGTCAACGCCTATCTTCAGGAGTTCTGGGAACCGGGATGATACAAAACTTTTTTTGATGTGTGTATATTCTTCGTACTTTGTGATAATGTTTTCTCTTTTGCAATTTATATTCTTTTTACTTTGTGATAATGTTTTCTCTTCTGCATTGTATATTCCTTGTGCTTTGTGATAATGTTTTTTCAACTGCTATACGATCCTTGCAGCTAATAGTTTCCAGACGCCATATTTTTTTACAAAATATGACTGTATACATGTGATGTGTTGCGACAGTGAAAAGAACCTGTTACCACTGTAGGTACTCTGTTTTACTTATTTTATTTTTACCATTAGATATACTTTTAACTTTTTGTCAAAAGAAACCCAATACCATGCTCTGAAATAATCTTTTTCTTCTCCATTAGACGGAGCCACAAGTTCCTCCAAAACATCATAACACAACACACACTCAAATGTTACACTAACCACCTGATGATGGAGGTTTAAACCTTTGAAATGTATCGTGGAGACAAATAAACAGTGACTGGTAATAGTAAACTTGCTGCTTCATTTAATGTCAATAACAGTCACGGTAAAGCCTAACCTAGAATGTTCGCATTTAAAGTCTGTTGTTTCTCATCCGCTGGACATGACCAATACATCTCAATTGGTGACCAGCAACGGTGGCTCCTATTTTATACATCTTGGCCTTCTCGAGAACCATAGTGTCTGATACGGAGTCATTTCATTTTATGTTAATGATGTACCTAACCATAGGGCCGGGTAGAAAGAACAACTGCTCGATACGCAATCGGTTTTGTCGATAGCGTAAGATCTTTATTCAGGGAGTCCTTATATAGGAAACGTGCAAAAGCAACATGTGCGGCATGCAGTCTGTTCCTCACGTTCTTTTCCGATGAGCAATTAGTTGATAATATACTTCTTAGATAGAGGAAGTGCTCTATTTGTTCCAAAGGTGTGCTGGGAATAGAGATATTAAAATCCGGAAAGGACGTTCCAGGAGCTGACTCTGCTAAATCTCTGTTTTTTGTAAGAAGAAGTGCTCTATTTGTTCCAAAGGTGCGCTGGGAATAGAGATATTAAAATCCGGAAAGGACGTTCCAGGAGCTGGCTCTGCTAAATCTTTGTTTTTTGTATGCTGATGGTCAGGCTAAACCGTTTATATGTGGTACCGAAACAATTTACAGACAGTTGCGCCTCTGTGGGTGTGTGAGTTGGAGAAACATTGTCGTAAGCGTACAGCAGATGAGTTACTTAAGTGAGACTTGTGAACCTTTTAGAGTGCAGTCTGGACTGATTAAATAGCCCTGGGTCAGATCTGTATTTAAGTTCTTCTCCTACGTTGCTTACAGGCGATGTCTCGTAAAGCATAGCTCAGACATGTCATCATGGAAAGCTTGAGTCATTTGACTAAAGTGTTCAGGGCAGCCGAAACCTTTTAAGACCTTCCACAATGCTTCTCTAGCATTGTATCAAAGGCCTTGTCTATATCATAGAACACAAGTAGTAAAGGCTTACGTTATGCCCTGCACCTCTCCTGCAGCTGCCATATAAGTTGATCCTTTGGAGAAGCGAAATCCGTACTGAGATCAGGGAAGTAGTGTCTCAGAAAGAGTCTGGAGGTGATTCGACAAAATTAAGAAAATATTTTACAAGTCACGGAGGCCAAGGAAATGTCAGGGTAATTGTCACTTATGGTTCCGTCACCTATTTTAAAAATGGTGGCAACTGTGGTGTTTTTCACGTCAGCTGGTATCTTACGGGTTTCTCACATTAGAAGAAACAGGGAGAATAGTCTGTTTTTTAGAGGAAAGCCACCATTTTGAATGGTCTCCAAGGGATGCTGTCAGGTCTAGGTGTCTTTGTCGGTTTTATACTATCTCGAGCCTTGATGAGTTCATGAAATATCGGTGTGACTGCTATACAAGGTTGTACTGGATGTTGTGTGACATGCCCGAGAAAGTCGGCAGTAGCAGTAGAACTACGGTTTAAAAGTGAGTTGTAAAGCTCATTCCACCGGTTTAAGATGTCCTGTGATTGTCAGTGAGGATGGTCATGCTGTCGGCGGCTTTCAGGATTCCTGTTGAGGAACGAACAGGCCCTTATATTTTTTTATTCCAGCATAAAAACTTGGCCTTGACAGAGTTTGAAGTTTCTTGGCTTTTTGTTGTCACCAATGGTTCTTGATTGTTCTTATTTCACTTTGACGTTTCTGCTTGATCTCTTGAAACTGAGTTTTCCTTTCCAGGTCGGATGTATCTTGAGCAATATATAGGAATATATCCCGCTCTTCACTTATGATGCTCTTAATCAGTTCATTATTGTCATAAAATTAGTCATTTGTCTACTTCCCATCAAAACCTTGATTACCCCTGCAGCCTACTAGATGTTTTTTTTTTTAAAGTGGACCATAGCTGTTCAACATCTGTTGTGTTAACTGGGGTATTGCTAAGTCGTTCCAAAAGTGTGTTTTGCAAGGGAGAACGAACCGTTTCATTCTGGAGGACGTTGATACTGAATTTTTTCCTACAAGGATTTAAGAAGAAGGACCGTTGTTTACTATGGACAAGGATACTCAGATGGCTAACCAGCAGTTTATGATCGGTCCAGCAATCATCGATGTTTCAAGTGGTTTTTTGTGGTCGGGACGACTTTCTTATCGTGCTGGACAGCGCTGACATAGTCACTGAGATGCCAGTGTTTGGAGCGTGCATGAATCCATGTTGTCTTATAACGATTAGGTAAGCGGAAATACATGTTGATGATAGAAAACTCACGCTCACCTTAGAGACCTATAAGTAGCAGCCCATTTGCTGTACAGTTTCCGACACCTTGATTATCAATTCTTACCCCAAAAACGATTCCCTCTTCCCACTCTAGAACCGAAGTCGCCTAGTAACAAGAGTTTGTTTGCGGTTGGTATCTTGACGAGAAGATTGCTCAGCTGACGGGAGAATTGATTCTTTGTATCCTTCTCACCGCCTAATGTGGGAGCGTAGGCAGAGACGAGGGTGACAAAGCTATCTCCAGAAATAGGAATTCGAAGAGTCACAGCTATCATTGATACGAATAGCGGTTAATCGACGTTGTTTCACTAATTTTGTTTTTACTGCAAATCCCACACCACGGGTACGTGGTTCTCCTGCATCCTATTCTTTCCAAAATATGGTGTACCCTGAGCTAGCCTGACTAAGGTGTCCTTCGCCTGATAGTTTGATTTCATTTGAGGCAGCAACATCTATATCTAATCTAGCTAGCTCGTGGATGATAAGAGCTGTTCTTCTTTGTGGTTCAAAAATGGTTCAAATGGCTCTGAGCACTATAGGACTTAACTTCTACGGTCATCAGTCCACTAGAACTTAGAACTACTTAAGGGGCTTCGGAAACGCTCAAAATCATGAAAAGTTCAATTTTTACTTTTTTGCGTTTTCTGAATCTGCAGACTATTACCTTTTAACAGATATATAATTTATTCAATTCCGAAGACTACAACTATTTTTAATTTTTTTTTGAAATGTGTTCTACATGGGCGTGACCCACTGTGGCGCTGTTAAACTGCTGTCAAATGGTGTTATTATTAACGTCCGTGTTCATCAGGTACATTTTAGTGATGTGAGATAAAGTATGTGTTGTGGCCAACCTATTTTCAGAGACTTAGCAGCACCTGAACTGTTGAAAAAGTGTATTCACGGAAAAACTCAAAACCCCAATGAAAGTGTAAATAGTGTTATATGGTCGAGAATCCCCAAGACTGTATTTGTAGGAATAGAAACACTTCACTTCGATGTGTATGATGCTGTTGCGACTTTCAATGATGGCAACATTGTAAGGTGCAAGGTATTTAGAAACATGGGAATGAAGATAGGTTCTAACATGGTACGAGCGATGCTTGCTTTAGACAAGGAACGCCTTCGGGCTGCAGACAGGGCTGTAAAGAGTCTAGAAATATAAGCAAGAGTAAACAGGAGGAGGAACAAGAGGAAGCTGGAAGAGGAATTTGCAGAGGATGAAGATAATCCATCCTATGGACCTGGAATGCACTAAAATGTTAATCCAATCTTTGTCGCTCGATTCCCAAAACTTTTATTTTCTCATAATAATTACATGTTTTCTAAGGATCTTCCAAACATATTTGTTTCAAACTTTCAGTAAATGTTACACAGTACCTTCTGCATAATTTAACTCAGCCTTTTTCCAAAAAACTGTATATCTTTGAATATATAAATAAAAAATTGCAAAAAAATGTTGTGAACTTTCATTACAATTGAAAAAAAATCATCTTTAATAACTGAACTAAAATTTTGTAAAATCCCTGTGTTAAGTTGTAGCCCATATTCCAATAAATAATCTGTAAAAAGTTCAACTTCCTACCTCAAATACTTTGTGAGGAAAGATGTAATTTATAAGCGTTATTTTAACATTGCAAGTATAGGGCGTTCCGGAGCCCTTTAAACCTAACTAACATAAGGACATCACACACATCCATGCCCGAGGCAGGATTCAAACCTGCGACCGTAGCGGTCACTCGGTCCCAGACTGTAGCGCCTAGAACCGCACGGCCACCCCGGCCTGCTTCTTTCTGGTCTGTTACCATTTAAATCCAGAAGAGTCGTGACATTCCATGTTCCAGTAGTCACTATCATATTGTTCTTTCTTGGTTTTCGTCTGCAAATTAGGAGTAACGTTCTGGGTGCGGATTCCGAGCAAGGTGCAAGTGAAACTACTGTTTATTAATCTGCCTTTTCTATGGCCTTGCCCATTCATGGCGGGCAGCGGTTGTCCTAAATAGGCCTGTCCAGTCGCAGACGAATGACCAGATCCCTGAGTAGCCACATGAGTTCTCAGGAAGGCGACCATCACAGACCTGCCGCTAGTATGCAGGTCCAGACTAGTAGCTTTTAGCCTTATTCGAGGCTGCTACTACCGTCTTTATTCCATCGCCACTGGCCTTCAAGGAGGATGGGAGGAGAAACTGCCAGTCGCGTGTCTTTGTTTAAGGTAGATCTCAATTTACGAGGAAGTAACCAAATCACTATGATTCTGGAACAATTCATCGCGGCACGTGGGTGTGAGACATGTGATTTCAGACACCAGAACTGCAGCGAAGTGGCGCGAGCTCTAGGACAGTAGAGGAGCGCGTTTACAGCCAGTTCTTGTGGCATGACCTCTTCCGCCTACGCGACCGTTAGGAAACTCGGTTGTGAGATGTTCCATCCGTTTCGCTGTTGGGTCCTAGTATGTTAGGGAGAAGCACCTTGTAAAGGGATGCGAAAATGGATGGGGTGTTGTGGGACACACTTTGTCTGGTTCATCCGCTGAGACCTGTCCAGCTTGGGAGACCCGGCCAGTAGCTACGCTACCGCCAGCACAGCCCTCAGCTTGACATTAACACGCAAACCTCTCTGCCCACAAGGGCAGTGCTACGATAATGCGTTGTCCTCTGGAAAAGGAACGCGTATAGTGTTGATGACAATCCCGCATCTTATCCAAAATAAAAGTGGTTCACTACTTACTTCGTTACAGGTACGCGATAAACCGTAATTTTTCTCGACTTAGGACTTTCAGTGCTCCGGCAAACTCTTCACACAGTATCATATCTCCCATTTCATCTTCGTCTACGTCCTCTTCCATCTCCATAATAATGCCCTCAAGTACATCGCTCTTGTATAGACCCTCTACATATTCCTTCCACCTGTCTGCTTTTCCTTCTTTGCTTAGTATTGGTTTTCCGTCTGCGCTCTTGATATTCATACAAGTGGTTCTCTTTTCTCCAAAAGTCTCTTTAATTTTCCTGTAGGCAGTATCTATCTTACCCCTAGTGATATATGCCCCTACATCCTTACATTTATCCTCTAGCCATCCCAGCTTAAACATTTTGCATTTCCTCTCGATCTCATTTTTGAGACGTTTGTATTTCTTTTTGGCTGCTTCATTTTGTGCATTTTTATATTTTCTCCTTTAATCAATTAAATTTGATATCTCTTCTGTTACCCAAGGATTTCTAGTAGCTCTCGTCTTTTTACCTACTTAATCCTCGGCTGCTATTACTACTTCATCTCTTAAAGAAATCCATTCTTCTTCTACTGTATTTCTTTCCCCCATTCCTGTCAATTGTTCCCTTATGGTCTCCCTGAAACTCTGTACAACCACTGGTGTAGGCAGTTTATCCAGGTCCCATCTCCTTAAATTCCCACCTTTTTGCAGTATCTTCAGTTTTAATCTACAGTTCATAAACAATAGATGGTAGTCAGAGTCCACATCTGCCCCTGAAAATGTCTTACAATTTAAAACCTGGTTCCTAAATCTCTGTCTTACCATTATATAATCTGTCTGAAACCTTCCAGTGTCTCCAGGCCTCTTCCATGTATACAACCTTCCTTCACGATTCGTTAACGAAGTTTTAGCTATGATTAAGTTATGCTCTGTGCAAAATTCTACCAGGCGGCTTCCTCTTTCATTCCTTACCACCATTCCATATTCACCTACTATTTTTCCTTCTTCCTTTTCCTACTATCGAATTGCAGTCCCTCATGACTATTAGATTTTCGTCTCTCTTCACCACCAGAATAATTTCTTTTATCTCATCATACATTCTTCAGTCACTTCGTCATCTGCGGACCTAGTTGGCATATATACTTGTGCTACTATGGTAGGCGTGGGCTTCGTGTCTATCTTGGCTACAATAATGCGTTCACTATGCTGTTCGTAGCAGCTTACCCGCGCTCCTATTTTTAGTCATTATTAAAGCTACTCCTGCATTACCCCTACTTGATTTTGTATTTATAGCCCTGTACTCACCTGACCGGGAGTTTTGTTCCTCCTGCCACCTAACTTCACTAATTCCCACTATATCTAACTTAAATCTATCAATTTTTTAACTTACCTGCCCGATTAAGGGATCTGACATTCCACGCTCCGATTCACAGACCGCCAGTTCGGTTTCTCCTGACAACGACGTCCTCCTGAGTAGTCCCTGCCCGGAGGTCCGAATGGGGAAGTATTTTACCTCCGGAATATTTTACCCAAGAGGACGCCATCATCATTTAACCATGCAGTAAAGCTGCATGCCCACGGGAAAAATTACGGGTGCAGTTTCCCCTTGCTTTCAGCTGTTCGCATTACCAGTACAGCAATGCCGTTTTTGTTAATATTACAAGACCAGATCAGTCAACCAACCAGACTGTTGCCCCTGCAGCTACTGAAAAGGCTGTTGCACCTCTTCAGGAACCACAGGTTTGTCTGGCCTCTCAACAGATACCCCTCAGTTGTGGTTGCACCTACGGTACGGTTATCTGTATCTCTGAGGCACCCAAGTCCCCGCACCAACGGCAAGCTTCATGGTTCATGGAGGGAGGGGGAGATTAACCAGTAAGGAGCATAAATTTATAACGAATAATTCTCAGAACTGTGTCGTTGTCTTACAAATTGAACCACCGACTTCCAGAAAAAAGAAGCACATTGACAAAGGCTTCTATTTAACAACAAAATTTCAGAATGAATGCGATGCAGCTGAATTGTACTGAATCTTGAAACGATTTACCATTTATTATCTTTGAGAAGGCACAGGAGTATTTGCCTGTGTTATTACAATACAAATCACGCATTTCCCCTCGAGCGGCCTCATGTTTTCATAAGGAAGATAAGATTTAAATACGCGGGCTAAAGAAGATAGAAATCTGATAGAAGACGATGAAACACCAGCAGCTGTGAAAATGGTAGGTGCAGACACTCATCCACGGAGAGTTAAATTAACTGAAGATTGCAAAATTATATGTGAAAAGAATTTACTCACATGGACAGTGGAAGAAGAAGATAATGTCAGAGTTACAACAACAGAAACTTCATGTTAACTGAATTTTGGTCCGTTCTTGGTAGAACAACATTGTAATAAATGAATAGCACTAGATAGAAACTTCATATGCAATAGAGGCATAACTGTACATAGTTAAGCTACTTGAGCCAAAGACACGTATTTTGAGAGGATATATCGTGTGATCCAAAGCGGCAATGGACGCTTTCCATTCAGCTGCCACATCTCTGTTTCATAGAAACCACATTCTTTGAAAGTGAAACGTCCCCTTTGAGCAATTTATACAAGACTGTGCTTAACGTGACACACAATATTATTTAGCGCAACGCAATCTGACTTTCAAAAATCCCTACAAAAGAATGTCCCTGACTAACATTAACCTATACCTTTCACAAATCACTTACCTCACAAAAATCTTCGTTACTGGAACTACTGCAATACAGCGAGCGCCACTACTGCCAGCTAAATAAAGGATTCAATCTACTGAAGGCACTAACTACTGATAGGGATAGTTAGCAAATGAAAGATTTTAATAGAGAACAAACACTGTATTTACCTTAATATCATCATATATATATAGCAGTTCATGACAAATTACAAAACTCCGCCATCTCTCTCCCCACATCCACCACTGCTGGCGGCTCACCTCCAACTGCGCAACGCTACGCGCTGTTCACATCCAGCTGCCGCTGCCCAACACTACAATGGCAGACAACAATGCAAACTAGCCACAGACTGCTCACAGCACAACCAGTGATTTTCATATAGAGCGCTACGTAACGTTGCCTATAAGAAAACATAAACAGCCTACTTACATTAAAGTAAACATAAACAGCCTACTTACATAGTGCTATGTTAATGTGTTCTCTTATTTTTGCTCTTCAAATTGTGTTTTTCTGTGTTGTTGTGTGAAATACTGTGACAACAATGGCGTGTGAAAAACGTAACACTAGGCTCCAAAGTAAACTGAGAAATGACAGTGAAGACGAAAGTAGTGTGTTAGCGCCACCATGTAATGAATTAACTAATGTTCAACATAGTAATTTGGTAACTGTGCATAGGGAAATGGAGCGGGCGGCAAACAATGGCGTAGGCAGTGAAACAATTAGTGAACAGGGAAGCATTATCGATCGATCGCTCGGCAACAGCTCGCCTCAGGAATCCGAAATGATAGGACACAATTTTGCAAATACTGTAGATTCAGGTTTTGTGTCCTCAGCGTTTTCTCAAATAAGTCAAGATACATTTTCTGCTTGTCAAAATGTGAATGTTGCTGGTGCAAATGCACTGCCGAAAAGCGTAGAGGAACAGATTCCAGACGCTAATGCATTGTTATTACAATTAATGCAACAAATGGGACAAAATCTTCAAAAGTTAGACACAATGGAACAGAATCTTCTAAAGTTAGACACAATGGAACAAAATCAGAGACAAACACAGCAAAAGCTTCAAAAGTTAGACACAATGGAACAAAATCTTCAAAAGTTAGACACAATGGAACAAAATCTTCGGAAGTTAGACACCACACTTGAACAAACACGTGAAGATTTAACTAGTGAGTTACATAACATTGAATCGAAATGTCAAAAAGTCTGTAATGACGTAAAAATACAAATTTGTGAGCATTTTCAGCCTATTTTTTCGCGGCATGAAAATGCATTACAGAATCACGAAGCAGCCATAAAAGAACTGCAAACCATTGTTCATGAAAATCATGAGACCTTGTGGACTAAAATTGACTCAGTTGCATCTACCGATTCGGTTATACAACTTGCAAAAACTCAGGAAAACTTAAAGGACACAGTAGATTCGATTTCAACACAAATGGACACTCTGAAACTTGGTTCAGAAAAACACACTGAGGAAATGTGCTCACTATCGGAGAAAGTAGCTGAACTTTCGGATCAGGTCACTAACTTATCTACGAAGGTAGATGATGATCTGAATGACACAAGACCCGTAGCCTTCACTGACACAGAAGAGTATGAACAAATTAGAAAATTCAAACAAAATCAAAATCAAATCAACACACAGTACAAAAGAGAAATCTGGGAAGTACAAGATCAGTTGACGCAGGTAATACAAGAATTACATATTTCAGAGGACACTCGCGCTCCAGTATGGGAAGAGGGACATAGAAATACGGAACAACCACAAAATAATAACACAGGACACTTCGGAAATTATGAAAGAAATTGGCAAGGCGCATTGGATTTTGAGATGGAACCGCCGAAACGAAGTAACAATGAGCGATGTGCGACTCGCCGACACGATGATTTCGACTATAAGCTGTTCATTACTACACGTAAATTCAAAACATTTAAGAATTCAGGCAACGACATTCATCCACAAGCATGGCTTCATCAATTTTCTCATTGTTTTCCTCCCAACTGGTCATTGGAGCACAGGTTAGAATTTATGTGTGGCTACTTGGAGAATAAACCAGCTGTAAGAATGCGATCGGTCATTCACGATTGTCACAGTGAAGGAGAATTTTATCATGCCTTCCTCTCAGCATATTGGTCTCAAGCTACACAAGACCGAGTAAAACATAGCATCATAATGATGAAACATTTCGAACAATCTGAATTTTCCAGTCTTGTGAAATATTTTGAAGACATGTTGCACAAGAATCAGTACCAGTCAAACCCATACAGCCCCTCAGAACTCATCCGCATTTGCTTAATCAAACTGCCTGAACATTTACGACATATTATTTTAGCAGGACGTTGCAAAGACGACATTGAAGCTTTTCAGGGACTATTACAAGAACTGGAAATTGACACTGACAATCGCATAACGCGAAAACAGGAGCAAAACAATTACAGATCACATCGGTCACAATTCCGCGATGACAGAAATAATATACGACAAGGTTATTCTTTCAATGTAAATCGTGACCGAAGCAGACACCACCCGTATGACAACCGTTGGCACAGTAGTAATAATTACGGGGAAAGATCACCTCTCCACAGTAATGACTATCACAGAGACAATCAGAGAAACAGACAATATGGGAACCAAAATAATTATTATCAAGGGAGACAGAATAGCTTTAGAGGCAACGGTCCAGCGCACAGTTACGATTCAGTGGGAAATTCTCCACCACGTGACCGACAAGAAAGAAACTATCGAATCTACCAACATGACGACAGACGATATGACCGTAACGACAGACCTGAATTGCATCAGAGCTGGCGAGATTTAAACAGAGCAGAGCACTCTCGTCACAATGAATTTGTAGAAGTTAGGTCTCCAAATCCCAATAACGACATGCGCCAACAAAGAGACAATAGGCAATGACTCACTCCGCTGGCAGCCACAAAACGTACTTACGAAACTGACGACGCAGTTGCCGTAGCTATTAATTATGTAAAAATGGAAGACATTAGGGACATCTTACTCCAGGAACACGACGTAAAACTTAACAACATTGCATATCCTGTGATTCACATTACTGTAAATGACGTAAAATTTACGGCAGTACTTGACTCTGGCTGTCCCATTTCAGTAATTAGTGAAACAGCTTTTAGCAAGTGCAACAAATCGAACGATTGCCCCACACTTCCGTTACGTAAGATCAAATTACAAGGTGCAATCTTTGGAAAAAGTGTAGATGTACGCCAACAAACCAACTTAGAATTCTTTTGTCAAAGCCACAGCTTCTCTATGAACTTTCTTATTGTTCCATTATTGTCGACGGAAATTATACTGGGAGTAGACTTTTTGAATGAATACAAAGCAATCTTAAGCTTTCACGATGCTGAAATAAGTTTAGAGAAAGAAGGTAAGTCAATAGCTTTGAAATTTGAAGACTGGCTCTCAAACCATGATGAGGAAATTAATCGGCTTTACCTTCTGTTAGACAACAGTTCGGAATTTTCTACGGAACTAGACACTAACAATCACTCTGCAAGTACTGACAGGGATGACATCGATGGCATATTTGAAATTAATGAGTTAATTCAGAATAAAATTCAAACAATTGAGAATTGTAATGACACTGATAGGCAGGACCTTTTTGAGATTTTACAAGCACATTCCTCAGTTTTTATTCACAAAACAGGAACAATCAAAGGATTTCAATACCAATTTCGTGTTCGTGAGCATACTAAATTTTATGTTAGACCATACGTAATTCCGGCGCATTATAGGGACCGTGTTAGAACAGAAATACAATCTATGCTTAATGAGGGCATTATTGAGCCTGCAGTAAGCTCATACAACAACCCATTACATGTTGTTGAGAAGAAAAATGGATCGATCAGGCTTGTTTTAGATTCGAGACAAATCAATACTATCATCATTCCTGAAACAGATAGGCCGCAGACGATGGAAGAACTTCTTCAAAATTTTAATGGTGTAAAAGTGTTGTCTTCCATTGATCTCAGATCCAGCTTTTATCAGTTCGAACTTCATCCAGAATGTAGAAAATACACAGCTTTCCTTTGTTTCGGCGTTTGTTATCAGTTTCGGAAACTTCCTTTTGGTTTGAACATTTCTTCGGCAGCATTCATTCGTGGGTTAAATTCAATATTACCTGAGTTCTTAAAACGTCACATCACCTTATATGTGGACGATATTCTGATAGCAGAAGCTTCATGGGAACAACACAATCGCATCCTCAACAATTTGTTACGTATTTTTGCAGAATCTGGAATTACAGTTAACTTGGAAAAGTCTGAATTCGGTAGGTCAAAGGTGAGGTTTTTGGGACATATTATTTCTTCTGAAGGCATTCAGCCGGATCCTGAAAAGTTAGAAGCAATCAGAGCCATTCCAGTTCCATCGGAAAAAATACTATTTGGAACTGGGACGAACAAGCACAGTTGGAATTCAATTCTTTGAAAGAATCGGTACTTAACGCGCCAATACTAGCTCATCCAGATCTGTCACAAGATTTCTGCCTTAGCACGGATTCTTCCAAAGTCGGTCTTGGTGCCCATTTATTTCAAGAAGCCATAGAAGATGACATTACTGTTCAGAAAACCATTGCTTTTGCTAGCCGAGTGCTAACAGAATCTGAAAAAAATTATTCCGTTACTGAATTAGAAGCTTTAGCTATCGTTTGGGCATTTAACAAATTCCGTTTCTTTCTTTCTGGCAAAGGCCGGCCGCGGTGGTCTAGCGGTTCTGGCGCTGCAGTCCGGAACCGCGGGACTGCTACGGTCGCAGGTTCGAATCCTGCCTCGGGCATGGGTGTGTGTGATGTCCTTAGGTTAGTTAGGTTTAAGTAGTTTTAAGTTCTAGGGGACTTATGACCTAAGATGTTGAGTCCCATAGTGCTCAGAGCCATTTGAACCTTTCTGGCAAGCACGTAAAAGTATACAGTGATCATCGTGCATTACAATTTCTTATGTCTTCAAAATTAAATCATGATAGGTTAAAACGTTGGGCATTGTTTCTGCAAGAATTCCGCTTCACAATAGTCTACATTCCCGGCAAGGAGAACATTGTTGCGGACGCGCTGTCATGCGCACCGGCTGGGCTTGAGAAAAGTAACACAGAAGGTAACCTCGAGAAAAATTTCTGTATTCTTTACATTCAGAAAGTCGCCTTTGAAAACTTCATCACCACATCTTTAAAGGACATTGCTCATGAACAAGATAAAGATCCGATTTGGAAAGACATCAAAAGTAAATGGCATGAAAAGACACACACTCAGATTCGGCATTATTACCTGGTTAGAAACAACATACTCTTCAAACGCTGCACTGTTGATGACAAGCTATGGGTACTTTGCATTCCAGACGATTTTGTTAATAAGCTCATTTGGTACATTCATTTCAGCTACGCACATTTTGGCCCACGAAAATGTTATCATATTCTTCGAACGACTTGTTATTTTAACAATATGGAAAAGCGAATTCGAAGAGTCTTGTCTATTTGTAAACTTTGTCAAAAGGCGAAACCATCTACTATCTCACATCGTGCTCCGTTGTTTCCTATTATTCCTTCTAAATTAAAAGAATTTGCTGCTGTTGATCTCTTGGGACCCCTTGTCAGAACATCGAATGGATTTTCGTACGTTCTAGTCGCTGTCGAACTTACTTCAAAATTTGTTTCTTTCACTCCGTTACGTAAAGCCACTGGACGGTCTGTATCCAATGCCTTTGTTAATAATTTCTTACGTGAAGTTGGACACGTTAGTAAAATCATTTCAGATAACGGACCGCAATTCAGATCTGCTGTTTGGTCACGCAAGCTTCGGAATCATAAAATCAAACCTGTTTTTATTTCATTGTATTCACCACATTGTAACCCGTCTGAACGGATTATGAAAGAAATCAATAAGCTTTGCAGACTTTATTGTCACAGAAAGCATCAGCATTGGGACAGATATTTACACTTATTTCAAAATGTGCTGAATGAAATGCCTCATGATTCCACTGCTTTACCACCTACTCTTGTACTGAAGAATGTAGAACCTCCGAACAGAATCAGAGAGCTTGTACCTTTCCCGAATACACGTAAACTTCGACACAAAGACATAATTGATTTGGATCTTAAAAATATAAAATCTGCAGCAGACAAAAGGAGAAAACTACACGGTAAAGCAAATGCAAAGAAATTACGTATTGGTCAGAAAGTTCTGATTAAAGCTCATTCATTGTCACATAAGAAGAAACACTTGAGTCACAAATTCTTTCTAGTTTACAATGGACCTTACAGAATCCGACGTATACCACATGATAACTGCGTTGAAGTTGAAACTCTGCGTACTAGGAAGAGTAAAGGTTTACACCACATTTCACATGTAAAACCGTTTATTGAAAAATAATCTGCTTTTAAACTTTGTCTTTGCCTTAAAACGTTTCACTTCACATTACTAGTATGCTTTAGAAACTGTTACCATGCAACAATGTTTAAAGTTAAATATCCAGTCAAGAACCAAGAGAACTTATTCAAAAAGAAATTACAAATGCATTGTTATTGCGAACAGACGACACAGTGTTATTGTGTGTGTACATTCTTGCTTGTTAGTTGCACAATTACTTAACGACTATAAGGCTCACATACTTAGAACATATACTAGTACTGCTAATGAGATTCTAATGCAACATTTTGGTTTATTTGAAAATACATTTGGGATTTAAAGTACTTTCTGTGAGATTAAAGATGACTTAGTATTTGGTTTCTTTGACAGCTATACGGTTATATTACGACACTACTAATGTGTGACATAATTTACATTGTTGCTTTTGCGGTGTATCTGTTTTATATCTGCACAGTTTTTCTGAATTATTCTGGAATGTAAAACATGTTTTAGTAGTAACTTTTGTCATATAGCTACAATAAGACAGCCTTTTCCGTAGCACAACAATACGTTACAGCACAGTACTTTCTTTATCACGGCAATAAGCGTAATAACTAAGATATCTATACGCAAAGCATTTCACTTTTGTTTATCATAAGGTAAGTACATTGGCTTCTGCAGAACTTAGCTCTCGGAGGACGATAACTACGACACTTCGACAGAGATTATCTTACAACAAGACGCACAGTTTAGCGCTACAGGACACGTATTTGAGTGATTAATTTTGTACTTAAATCATTTATTTTTAAAGATATTTGAAGTACAATGATACAAAGGTTTTCCGTAATACATTTCATTCCATTGCTTTAATCTGTAACACCTGAGGGTATAATTACATTAATCGTCAGGGGGGTACACGCCTACTTTGTGTACCATGTGTTTGGCAAGCACAAGGAACCCTAGCTAATATGGTATTTGCTTATACAACTTTACACATTGGTACCATATTTCTCTAAAACATAAATTACACAGCTATCTGATCATTTAACTGAGAGATAAACATGTTTTTTACTACGTCAATGACACATGTTTACGTAATTACACCGTTGGGTAACTTCACACTTACGAAATTGTATTTTGTCTGTACTGTGTGAACTCTTCATATTTTTTCGGACCCATTGTGATACTATGAGAGCTTTGAATGATGTATTTGGTATGAGATCATCATTTTTAAAGTAAGTTTGAGGCAGATGACACTTTTGACATGAGCAGAGAATTTTTTTAGGTTTTGAAATAATTGGAGGAAGCTACGACGATTTTGAGATTTGACTGAGTTGTTATGACGTTATTTTTATGACGACGATGTGTATAATGCTGTTGCGGTATGTTTATGTCAATAAGATGATGCTACCATATATGAGGAATGTGATTACGTGATTATATGTATATGAATAATGAATAGAAGTTAGGGACTCTTGAATTGTGAAAAAGGATGTTGGAAACCAAGAATCGTACTTTAAGAGTTATGATATTTGTGTAAATGCGTGAATGTATCACAATGCCAACGAAAATTTTTTGGACACTGTTATATTTATAGGATTTTGTTTCTACAGATTTGTAACGCAAATTCTTTACCTGTGAAATATTTTTATATGAGACTGTCACTATAGCGGAAACAGGTGTCGTAAATATTTCGGTAAGAAAGCCAAGTGACCTTGACGTAATGCGTCTTGAGCGGCCAGCTGTGCCTCGCTGGAAAAAAGCCATTAGTGCCTCTCAGAGGCACAGGTAGAAAAAAAGAAAGGGGAGGCCATTGTCCTCGCTATTGACATTTTCTTGTTGAAAGCATACTGTGGAGCTCGTAATTTATGATATTTACTAAAATGCCTAATTAAATGATTAGAAACATTTTACATCTATTGTCTTTGTAGTTGAGAGATTGCTCATTTTGTTTAATATCTGGTTTCCAGCTGTCTTGCAGCATTGGTTTCACAAAATGAAATTAAATGCATTTGCTAATGTGAACAGTTTCTGTCAACAGATCTATTAAATAATTATTTTATGATCCACATTCTTCGAAAAACGAGCTCTTGGAATGGAAAGAACAATAAGAAGGGACTAGTAACAGTAACTGTATACATAATATTCTTTTCAAGTACATGGTAATATTTCTTTTTAAAATAAGTTGTTGTGGTGCACCACTTTAATTACATAGACATTAAGATGTGAATATACATTTCCCTTATCTGCATTGTTGTTTTTACTGTAATATTTTTTCTGCTTGAGCTATGTCATGTTTAGATATAAGTTGCTGCTGATGTTTGCCAGGCATAGTGTTACTGAATTTGACGTTGTATTACGCTGTTAAGCCAGTTTTACTACTAATTTATTTTTACTGTATGCTGCACATTGCCTTAGATTAGTTGTAATATTACAATTGCTTTGCTAATTTCTTAATGCTGCTTGCTTCGCAAATCTGCGTTTTTTTTTCATTGCTGTTTATATTAATTGTCTTATGTGATGCTGCATTGCCTCGTCCCTTAGTTTAGCATCTGAGCTCAGTAGATTTAAGTTAGCTTAAGAGGGAGTAGACTATATAAGAAACTAACTATGATGAATTGTACAAAATGCATTAAGAAGCGATAAGAAAATACTTTGGCCAAAAAAAGTAGTGCACAGTGGAGAAAAACTATTTTTGACACAGGATGTGAACAGAATACAGAAAGCAGGCTTAGATAGGACTTTTGGGAATAATGATGAACGAAGGGAGATCTCCATGCAAAATACTGCAGTAAAACAAACCCTGTCCTTTCCTTTTGTGTCATCCCTCTATATGTTTGTGTACCCTTGTGTATTTGTGTTTTTCCTGTCTTTATGTGTTTAGCTGATGAGAGCTATGTTGTAGACATTTTCTAATACTCTGTTATTTACTTTGTAAAGATGTTTAGACATTATTTATACTGTTTGGTTGCTCACATGTGAAGGTGATGTTTCAAACGTTCTTCTGATCTTTTATGTATTTACTTATGTCATAATTCCTATAACACTGATGTATATGTTTATTTCTGTTCTGTTGTAAAACCTGTACTACAAATGTTATCTGTATTGTTATGTTCTTTAATGATGTATTTTGTACCTTTGTAATTGTATTCTCATGTTATAATATTGTAATTACACCAGTTAATCAAATCAAGTAACTTGTAAGCATTCATTTCTCTGCGTACATTTCTGTTGGTCACAGTAATGCACAAAATGTGAGAAGTAGGGACTGTTAGTGTTTGCACGTGTGTTAATAATTCAGCAAGGGACTGGATAACAGCATTGCTGGTTCTAAGGACAATTCCAAAAACTTTATGAGTGCACAAGTGGTGGTTATGGACTTGCTATATTATCTGCAAGACTCTTCAATGGTGATTGTGCACCTGTACAGTCACAACAGATGGCTGCTGGCCATCTCTACAAGGACTACAGTGGGTCTGCATCTTTGATGGCCAACCAATACCATTATTTCTACAAGGACTGCAGTGGGTTTGCGCCTCTGGTGGCCCACCAATACCATATTCTCTACCAGGACTACAGTGGGTCTGCTCTGTGATGACCTACCTACCAATATTCTTCAGAACTTCGCATGACTCTGCTGTGGGTTTGCTCCATTGTGGCCCATTACCTGTCAGCATGTCAAGAGTCAGCACTGTCTTTCCGTTGGAAGGACACCACTACTTCTTCAAGACTGCATGGAAATCCACTACTTCTGTGTACATTCTCTTTTACTAATGAGACTTTGTGAAAAACAAAAACTATAATTACTATTATGATGAATGATCAGGACTATCTTTATGGACTGTGAGAAAATTTTAGCTTTTGACCAACATTGTATAAATAAGTGTGTGCATTTAATATCTTTGTTATTGTAATTATGAAAAATTTTTCAAATCATTATTGGCCACTGCCCAAAAATATTATGTAAAATTTTTTGTGCGGAGCATGGGGTCTGAGTAAGTAGGCTGTTTATGTTTTCTTTATGTAAGTAGGCTGTTTATGTTTTCTTACTGGCAACATTACGTAGCGCTCTGTATGAAAATCACTGGCTGTGCTATGTGCAGTCTGTGGCTAGTTTGCATTGTTGTCTGCCATTGTAGTGTTGGGCAGCGGCAGCTGGATGTGAACAGCGCGTAGCGTTGCGCAGTTAGAGGTGAGCCGCCAGCAGTGGTGGATGTGTGGAAGGAAATGGCGGAGTTTTGAAATTACATATATTATGACTTTTGATGATATTAAGGTAAATACATTGTTTGTTCTCTATTAAAATCTTTCATTTGCTAACTATCCCTATCAGTAGTTAGTGCCTTCCGTAGTTTGAATCTTTAATTTATCTGGCAGTAGTGGCGCTCGCTGTATTGCAGTAGTTCGAGTAAGGAAGATTTTTGGTGAGGTAAGTGATTTGTGAAACGTATAGGTTAATGTTAGTGAGGGCCATTATTTGAGGGATTTTTGAAAGTCAGATTGCGTTGCGCTAAAAATATTGTGTCAGTTTAAGCACAGTCGTGTATAAATTTTTCAAAGGGGACGTTTCAAAAGTAGTTGATAAAAACAAATACATATTAACAGAAAAAAGTTCTAACATTTTAATATTCAGTTTAATGATTAAAATGGTTTTAATGATGTTGCAAAGGTATATCTGTCTGCGAATAGAAATTGATATTACAGAGGTGACTGAAATCAGACGTGAGCATGGGCTTTCGGACGAGACAAAACCTTCAAAATGCTAACGCAGTCACTCATGTTATTGAATAATGGTGCAACCATGTCGACTATGGGAAATAGATATCAAATACTATGAGATTCCGCAGTAGATTGGAAGCCTGCAGCAAAACAAAATTAATAAAATGCGAGCATGAGGTACATTGAGTGGGAAAGAAAAAATGGTAGTATGACAGAGTCAGAAAAGAGGTTTTTCATTTAAGTCAATTTACTGTCGTAGAACATATTCCTGCTAACTGTGATAAATGGTATACGTAGATAACACGACGCACTTTTTTTCAGCAGTAGCAGCCGGAAGTACCAAATGACTGCTTAAGCATAATCTGCGACTCCAGCGAAAGAGTAGCCAATGAAAAGGAACATCAGCGAAAAGAGTAGCCAATGAAGAGGGAAACTTCAAGCTAAGAGATAACAATGTACCGGGTGATCAAAAAGTCAGTATAAATTTGGAAACTTAATAAACCACGGAATAATGTAGATAGAGAGGTAAAAAGTGACACACATGCTTGGAATAAGATGGGGTTTTATTAGAACCACCCCATAGATATTGCTAGACGCGTGAAAGATCTCTTGCGCGCGTCACTTGGTGATGTTTGTGATGTCCTTAGGCTAGTTAGGTTTAAAAAAAGTGGTTCAAATGGCTCTGAGCACTATGCGACTTAACTTCTGAGGTCATCAGTCGCCTAGAACTTAGAACTAATTAAACCTAACTAACCTAAGGACATCACACACATCCATGCCAGAGGCAGGATTCGAACCTGCGACCGTAGCGGTCACGCGGTTCCAGACTGAAGCGCCTTTAACCGCACGGCCACACCGGCCGGCAGTTAGGTTTAAGTAGTAGTTCTGAGTTCTAGGGGACTGATGACCTTAGAAGTTCAGTCCCACAGTTCTCAGAGCCATTTGAACCATTTGAACGTGGTGATGATCGTGTGCTCAGCCGCCACTTTCGTCATACTTGGCCTCCCAGGTCCCCAGACCTCAGTCCGTGCGATTATTGGCTTTAGGGTTACCTGAAGTCTCAAGTGTATCGTGATCGACCGACATCTCCAGGGATGCTGAAAGACAACATCCGACGCCAATGCCTCACCATACCATGCTTTACAGTGCTGTTCACAACATTATTCCTCGACTACAGCTGTTGTTGACGAATGATGGTGGACATATTGAGTATTTCCTGTAAAGAACGTCATCTTTGCTTTGTCTTACTTTTTTATGCTAATTATTGCTATTCTGATCAGATGAAGCGCCAACTGTCGGACATTTTTTGAACTTTTGTATATTTTTGGTTCTACTAAAACCCCATGTCATTCCAAGAATGTGTGTCAATTTGTACATCTCTATTTACATTATTCCGTGATTTATTCAGTTTTCAAATTTATACTGACTTTTTGATCACCTGGTACATGGCTCCATCTAGACAGATATCAAAGTGCACAGTATACCATACTTCCGAAAGGCTGCAAACAAGCAATAATGACACGAATTTCATTTACTGACGAAGTGAATAAAGAGATGACGATGTACACGCATTATTATTCAATTAATTTTTCGCTTGACTGACGGTGCAAAGCTTCTATCATCAAAAGATATGTAACTGATGATACTCTTCAGTGGAAAAAGAACTATAATTTCACTAACGAAAATCGGAATTAACCACAGAGCATCAAAGCGTTGAAGTAAACGATCGCAATATTTGTTTGCCAAGCTTAGAATACGACAGAAATGACATATGTTTTAGCAAAGCAAAATCATCTTGGATCCTACGCTTACCAACTTGAGTGATCATTTTAAACCATCGGGAGGTATTAAGATAGCATCTATAATTTTGAGAGGAGCTGCAAAACAATGGAAACGTATGAAGAAGATAGACAACTGAGAAGACGATGATAATTTTTTTACTTCTTGCAGCTTCTATTCATCTCGAAATTGATCAAAAATATTCGAAAACAACTTCTAATAATCTCAACGTTTCACAGGCCATACTAGAGCAAATTTATTTCTTGTTGCTGTTTCTCGTTACAGTTCCTACATGCTTCGCAAAACATCCGCGAATAACTTTTGCCAGAGTGCCTTCCGCACCGTAGCCGACTCGCTAGCGCCGGGTGAGGAGCCGCTGCACGTTTTGCTTGCCTGAGCTGAGGACTTAGAAGAAGAGATGACAGGCCGCGGCAAGGGAGGAAAGGGGCTCGGCAAGGGTGGCGCCAAGCGGCACCGCAAGGTGTTGCGCGACAACATCCAGGGCATCACGAAGCCCGCCATCCGCCGCCTGGCTCGCAGGGGCGGCGTGAAGCGCATCTCTGGTCTGATCTACGAGGAGACCCGCGGAGTGCTGAATGTGTTCCTGGAGAACGTGATCCGCGACGCGGTGACGTACACTGAGCACGCCAAGCGCAAGACTGTGACGGCCATGGACGTGGTGTACGCCCTGAAGAGGCAGGGGCGCACCCTGTACGGTTTCGGTGGTTAGGCGCGTCGCAGCAGCCGCAGCCGGTGTGGTGTGCTGTGCTGTGTTGGCCTTCCTGCGGCCGTGTTTGTGGGTGGGAGAGACGAAAAAATGATGGTGGACATATTGAGCATTTCCTGTATAGAACGTCATCTTTGCTTTGTCTTACTTTTTTATGCTAATTATTGCTATTCTGATCAGATGAAGCGCCAACTGTCGGACATTTTTTGAACTTTTGTATATTTTTGGTTCTACTAAAACCCCATGTCATTCCAAGAATGTGTGTCAATTTGTACCTCTCTATTTACATTATTCCGTGATTTATCCAGTTTTCAAATTTATACTGACTTTTTGATCACCTGGTACATGGCTTCCTCTAGACAGATATCAAAGTGCACAGTATACCATACTTCCGAAAGGCTGCAAACAAGCAATAATGACACGAATTTCATTTACTGACGAAGTGAAGAAAGAGATGACGATGTACACAGTTTGTTGTGAGCCGAGCCGAGCCGGCAAAGGGCGTTGCGTGCAGGGGAGCACGCAGCGCTGCTGGGCGGCGGGTCCGCGTGCCGATTGCCTGGCCTCTCTGTTTAGGCCTTCTTCTCGGTCTTCTTTGGCAGCAGGACGGCCTGGATGTTGGGCAGGACACCACCCTGTGCGATGGTGACGCCCGACAGGAGCTTGTTGAGCTCCTCGTCGTTGCGGATGGCAAGCTACAGGTGGCGCGGGGTGATGCGCGTCTTCTTGTTGTCGCGGGCCGCGTTTCCGGCCAGCTCGAGCACCTCGGCCGCGAGGTACTCCATGACGGCGGCGAGGTAGACGGGCGCCCCGGCGCCGACGCGCTCGGCGTAGTTTACCTTGCGCAGGAGGCGGTGGATTCTGCCGACCGGGAACTGGAGCCCAGCCCTGCTTGAGAGGGACTTTGACTTGCCCATGACTTTGCCTCCCTTTCCGCGTCCGGACATGGCGATGGGCTGGTGTAAACGAAACGAAACGAACGGTGCGAGCCGCAGCGAGTCGAGCAAAGACGACAGAGGGATAGAGGAACAATTAAAATTGCGCAAAAGAGGAAAGGCCTCTGGACCTGATGGAATACCAGTTCAATTTTACATAGAGTACGCGAATGAACTTGCCCCCCTTCTTGCAGCGGTGTACCGTAGGTCTCTAGAAGAGCGTAGCGTTCCAAAGGATTGGAAAAAGGCACAGGTCATCCCCGTTTTCAAGAAGGGACGTCGAACAGATGTGCAGAACTATAGACCTATATCTCTAACGTCGATCAGTTGTAGAATTTTGGAACACGTATTGTGTTCGAGTATAATGACTTTTCTGGAGACTAGAAATCTACTCTGTAGGAATCAGCATGGGTTTCGAAAAAGACGGTCATGTGAAACCCAGCTCGCGCTATTCGTCCATGAGACTCAGAGGGCCATAGACACGGGTTCCCAGGTAGATGCCGTGTTTCTTGACTTCCGCAAGGCGTTCGATACAGTTCCCCACAGTCGTTTAATAAACAAAGTAAGAGCATATGGACTATCAGACCAATTGTGTCATTGGATTGAGGAGTTCCTAGATAACAGGACGCAGCATGTCATTCTCAATGGAGAGAAGTCTTCCGAAGTAAGAGTGATTTCAGGTGTGCCGCAGGGGAGTGTCATAGGACCGTTGCTATTCACAATATACATAAATGACCTGGTGGATGATATCGGAAGTTCACTGAGGCTTTTTGCAGATGATGCTGTGGTGTATCGAGAGGTTGTAACAATGGAAAATTGTACTGAGATGCAGGAGGATCTGCAGCGAATTGACGCATGGTGCAGGGAATGGCAATTGAATCTCAATGTAGACAAGTGTAATGTGCTGCGAATACACAGGAAGATAGATCCTTTATCATTTAGCTACAAAATAGCAGGTCAGCAACTGGAAGCAGTTAATACCATAAATTATCTGGGAGTACGCATTAGGAGTGATTTAAAATGGAATGATCATATAATGTTGATCGTCGGTAAAGCAGATGCCAGACTGAGATTCATTGGAAGAATCCTAAGGAAATGCAATCCGAAAACAAAGGAAGTAGGTTACAGTACGCTTGTTCGCCCACTGCTTGAATACTGCTCAGCAGTGTGGGATCCGTACCAGATAGGGTTGATAGAAGATATAGAGAAGATCCAACGGAGAGCAGCGCCCTTCGTTACAGGATCATTTAGTAATCGCGAAAGCGTTACGGAGATGATAGATAAACTCCAGTGGAAGACTATGCAGGAGAGACGCTCAGTAGCTCGGTACGGGCTTTTGTCAAAGTTTCGAGAACATACCTTCACCGAAGAGTCAAGCAGTATATTGCTCCCTCCTACGTATATCTCGCGAAGAGACCATGAGGATAAAATCAGAGAGATTAGAGCCCACACAGAGGCATACCGACAATCCTTCTTTCCACGAACTATACGAGACTGGAATAGAAGGGAGAACCGATAGAGGTACTCAAGGTACCCTCCGCCACACACCGTCAGGTGGCTTGCGGAGTATGGATGTAGATGTAGATGTAGATGTATTTAAGAAATAAAGATTTCATCTATCTTCTCTATTTTGAGACCACAAAAATAGTGGAAGCGGGTCGTAGGCGGCCTCTAGCATGACTAAGGTCTTCAGAAACAAGTTCTAATACCGAAGGTACATCGTAATGCCATCAAGTGAAAAAGCTTCTTGCGATGTTGTTTCATCTTCTAGAAAGAAAAAAATGTTCGAGTTTCTTGCTATGATAGGTATACAATTTCTTAAGAAACAGTTGGTGATCAGTATCCCTCAACGTAAGAAGGAAGCAATGGGTTCGATACATGTAAGATATCGTATGCCACATTATCTGTAGTCTGTCAGCTAACCGAGGGAGCTGGTGCATCGATGAAGATACCTACCGGTGCGCTTATAAGCAGCTGATGGATGAACTACGCACCCACCAGAAGCGGTATGAAGGTTTGTTGCCCTTCTTGTTGTCCTGCCATTCCTCGCGTCGCAACGGCGCATCACTGGTGGAGTTGCTTCATGGACGGCGCCACCGCACCTTGCTCCAGTTGCTGCGCCCACCGCGGTGGCCGGTGCCTACTCCTCTCCCTCATGCTACGAATCACATTTTTGGTAGAGGGTCCAGGCAGATTGCAGCGACGGCACCTGAATCAAATTCGCACCTGTAAATTGCGGTATCCTGCTACTGACTCTTTGTTCACAGGTTCATTACCTGAGCGGGTGATGCAGCCTGTATCTTCTCTGGCTACCTGGGGTCCTGCGTCGCCAGCAACTGGCCATGAACCTATGGTCCTGGACCCTACAGCTCATCCGGCGTCTAGGGGACAGCAGACGTCCACAGGCGTTGGTCCTCTTCACTTCAAGGCCGGCCAGGGCGCCGACGCACCAATTCAAGACACCTTATCGGTTCGACCACCAGAACACCTCATACTATTGCTGGATGCAGAGAAGCACATTGCGTCTCGTTTCTCGGCTGGCGTTCCAGGACGGCGTCAAAGCGAATGCCGGGGCGCGGACAGGAGCTCGCCACCAGCACAGCTTCGGCTCCTGCCTCCTCGTTTCTTCCTGCATCCACGCCTCCCGCCCCGCTGTTGTTGCAGTTGTCGTCACTACACGACAATGGAGAGGATGTTAGAGGGGAGGAGTGTAGTGTCGCTGCTTATCGATACTGCCAGAGCTGGCGTCTCGATGAAAATTCCTTCAGGCACTGCGAGCGGCGCTTTAAATATTGTCACCAATACGATGACCTGACCAATGAAGAACATCCAGGCCGCCGACTAATGAACATTACCAGGACGATGTTACAAGCGGCGGCCAGCTTGGCATCAGTCATCTAGTTCGAGATTAGTTCCGTGTTACTAGACGGTGCCGAACATTAGATCGAGCTGTTGAATGCTAGCTCTACGGGCAAACATTCGGTGTACATAGACGCACGCATCACTTTGCTTCTCTCGACGCCTATTTTTCTTAGCGCTTTCTGGATATTTTTTATTGAACTTTTACCATTTGTGCTTCTCGATATATCTGCTTCATATCCGTGGATGCCATATGCTCTTATTTTACTTGTTTGTGCTGCCACATATTGATTTAACTTTAGCATTTTTTGCTTTGCCATGGCTACCGCAACGCCTCAAGCACCCAGCTAGCCTGTCTCGTAGTTAGCGGCGCCACAATTGCAAGCGCCTTTGGCACCAACGTTCGATCTAACACAGCTTCTTGAGATAGAGAGGCCACAAATGACGCAGCTTACTGAGCTTATGAAGGGCTTCATTCAGATGCAGCCGGCAGCCAATGAGAATCATCGTCAGGCGCCACCAATTACGGCAGCGCCACAGCTTCCACAGCCATCCTTAGTGCTTCCGTTTCGCCCATTTCAAGAGGATAAAGAGGAGTGTGTTGAGTAACTGGCCCAGTTTCAAGGTCATCTATCTGCACACCAATGTCAATTACCGTTAAACAGTCTCTTTTTTAACAACGGCTTTTGTGTCAGTTAATAGGATGTATTGCACATTGTTCCCCATTTCGGGGCCAGAACTTGTGATCTATGAAGAATTAATTCACGCTTGGAATAGATATTATGACAAGAAATTCCTTTTGGTGGCTGTCAGGTTTAAATATGTCAGACTAAAGAAGCAGCCAGGGTGGTGTGTGACAGATTTACAAGCGTTTACGTAAGATTAAATGTGGCTGTGGCAAGTATTATAGTGACCTCATGATACGTGGCGCTGTTACTCAGAACGTGGCTGATAATAGAAGAAGGAAACTTGCTGTCAAGAGTCCCTACTTTTCCTAGCCACGGCTGCCACAAACTGTTAACAGTATAGCAGTTCTTCAAAAGCCACTTGAGTAAAATATGTTTATTTATAGTGCGCTTGTGTCAACTAATCTTTAGCTAGCCTGTCCAGATTTCTACGGCAACATATCACTTTGGCCACCATCTTCACAAAATTTCTATTCTTTTGTCCAAAATCTGATCATTTTCAGTAACAATTCTTTTTTAAGGGTGGTTTTGACGAAAGAGATAAGACGCATGTTTTTATCAAGAGCCCGAATTGGAAACACAGAAAAATAACTTAAAACGCATCAAAAGATGATGTATTTCAATTCGATAAGTTATCTGTGCTGAACAGAAAAAAAATTTCTGCAGTATAGTCTCAAAATGTGCAAGTTATGTAAGCTGAATGTGATGTGGATCTCATGTTTCTAAAAGCGATGTATGGATCCTGACGGAAGTGTTTGATTTCATAAAAGTCATGTATTTTTATTGTATCACAACGAATGGCATAACAGACTGCTTCTTAATAACAACTGAAGAAACCCAGACTACTGAACAGGTAGAAGAATGAAAGTATGAAGAAAAGAAGTCGATAAGAAGAACATGGGAGACACAGCACGAAGTAATTAAGCTTTTCCATTCGTTTAGCTTACAAATATCAAAGAATACTTCCACAGGAATTTAATAATGCAACAGAAAGAGTTTTCTGAATAAATTCCAAATCGGAATACAAGAAAGTTTTGATTCATCGTAATATGCTGGATGGACTTTTTACCTGACCACCAAATCCCGAGAGACAGGGAAAGAAAGGATGAAATGTTTGTAAGAAATGCGTGTCACGTTACACTCTTCCGGCTGATCTGTGTGTGTTGGAAGTTCCCAAGGATTGTCTGTGATAATCTCAGCTGATCTACGTGTGTTGCAGAGTCCAAGAATACTATGTGAAAATATTTCAAGTGATAACATTCATTTACATTTATTAACAGGACTGCAATATTTTTAATAGTTTTAAATGCTCTAAAAAAGAAATATTAGTTCTCGGATAACAATGAAGACTGATAAAGAGTGCAGCAGACGAATCAGTGCGGATCTGCCGTCCTCTACTGTCTTAAATCTACGATAAAAATTTTTATGGATGTGCATTCATTGTCTTAACTGGAAAATAAAAGAGAACTATTCCCAGCAAATTAGAGCACTTAAAATTTAGTAGAAGATTACTTTCAAAAGAAAAAAAACCGGAAAACTGACTTTACTTTTTAAGAAGAAGAAGATCGCGCACCTGTCTTGCCTCTGCACATCCACCTCAGAGATACAGCACGGACGGTGCTGTACCATGATATAGTCGGCTGCTGCCAGCACGATGTGAGTGTCGAGTCTGCTGACTCTGACACTACTGCCGAGCTGCGATCAGCAAGCATGGCCCACCACAGGGCACTCAAAGAGCCTGTGGTCACCTAAATGTCGAGGCACCAGCAAAGAAGACAAAGCCGCCGACAAATCAATATGGGAAGACGACCAAGTCTTCCCTATCAAGGGCCGGCCGCGGTGGTCTAGCGGTTCTGGCGCTGCAGTCCGGAACCGCGGGACTGCTACGGTCGCAGGTTCGAATCCTGCCTCGGGCATGGGTGTGTGTGATGTCCTTAGGTTAGTTAGGTTTAAGTAGTTTAAGTTCTAGGGGACTTATGACCTAAGATGTTGAGTCCTATAATGCTCAGAGCCATTTGAACCATTTTTCCCTATCAAGGTGGAACCTTTCCCTCCGGTCGTGGACCCTAAACCACATTGCTTCAGCTGCCGGGGAGAGGGCCGAGTGGCAAAGTACCGAGATGCGTCAGAGGCTCAGGCGACCATGACAGCCCCGCCAGCAGGCGACACATGCAGGACGCGGGTGCTCGCTGTGCCATGCACAGTGTCGCCAACTATCGTCGCTGCCCGGCCATCTCTGGCGGCAGCCTAGCCGATGGCGAAATGCGGCCCCAGACTCAGCGCACGCAGATGCAGGAGAAGACGACGGCGCCAGTCGTCAGCAACCACTGCAACCCCCCCCCCCCTCCCTCCCTTTCCCCTGAGTGGCTGTGATATCCCACCAATTGTGAGGACGATCGGCCGCCAGTAGGGAGGCGGGAACAGCAGCCGCGATCTGGAAACACACAGCAGCAGCAGAAGACAGTCCACATGCTCGCCACAATGCGTTTTAACGTCTGAGGAACGACTACGGACATCCAACACGTCATGGTACAGAGAGGACTGCGTTCTCAGCCACACAGAAAGACTCCGTCCAGAGTTTTCTAGAGACTTTCTAGCAGGCAGAGGGGTACGTGCCCCTGCCACTGCCCCAACATAGTCGTAGGAGAAGGTAGCCGCCAGGCAGACATCCACCCCTCAGGCAATGCCCCAAGCCACTGGGACTGCCCCTGCCGAACAGTCTACAGTATTCAAACTATGAGATAAAATGGAAATGAGTGTATGATATCGTTGGCCGGGAGGCCACATTCAGGGAAATACGGCCACCAAGTGCAAGTCTTATTTCATTTGACACCACACTGGGCAACTGTCGCGCCAGTGATGAGGATGAAATGATGAGGACAACACAACACCAAGTCCACGAGCAGAGAAAATTTCCATTTCGGCCAGGAATCGAACTCGGACCCACTTACATGGGAGGCAGGAGAAGACGACGGCGGCAGCAGTCTGCAACCGCTGCCTGCCCTCCCTTCCCCTGAGGGGCTGGAATGTCCCACGAGTTGTGGGGAGGACCGGCCGCCAGTGGGAGGGCGGGAACTGCAGCCAGGCTCTGGAAATTCACAGCAGCTGCGGAAGACCGTACACATGCTCGCCACAATGCGCATTAACGTCTGAGGAACGGCTATGGCCATTGAAGCCATCATGGCACAGAGAGGACTGTGCTCTTAGCCACTCTGGCTAAACACAAGGACTGCATCCAGAGTTTGCTAGCGAATTTCGAGCATGCAGAAGGGTACGTGCCCCTGCCACTGCCCCAGCATAGTCGTAGGAGAAGGTAGCCGCCAGGCAGACATCCACTGCTCAGGCAATGCTCCAAGCTACTGGGACTGCCCCTGCCGAACAGTCAGCAGTATTCAAAGTATGAGATGAAATGGAAATGAGTGTGTGATATCGTTGGCCAGGAGGCCCCATTTAGGGAAATTGGGACACCAAGTGCAAGTCTTATTTCATTCGACACCACACTGGGCAACTGGCGCGTCGGTGATGAGGATGAAATGATGAGGACAACACAACACCCAGTCCACGAGCGGAGAAAATCTCCATTTCGGCCAGGAATCGAACACTGACCCACTTACATGGGAGGCAGGAGAAGACAACGACGCCAGCTGTCAGCAACCGCTGCCTGCCCCCCTTACCCCTGAGCGGCTGGAATGTCCCACCACTTGTGGGGAGGACCGGCCGCCAGTGGGAGGGCTGGAACAGCAGCCGGGATCTTTAAACACGCACAGCAGCAGCAGAAGACCCTGCTAAGCAGGCACACTATGAGATGAAGAACTAAATCGGCGGAAAGTGTTTATCAGAGACAAGGGTATCTTCAGGAGTGGCCTAGGGATTTGTGATAGGACTGCTGCTGTTCTCTATGTACATAAATGATTTGGCAGACATTGTGGGCAGCAGTCTTCGATTGTTTGCTGTAATGTACATTAAGGTTTCGAAGTTGAGTGACTGTAGGAAGATACAAGATGACTTAGAAAAAATTACTCGTTCCTGTGATGAATGGCAGCTAGCTCTAAATGTGGAAATATGTAAGTTAATGCAGATGAGTAGGAAGATGAAGCCTGTAATTTTCAGATACAGCATTAATATTGTCCCGCTTGACACAGTCAAGTTGTTTAAATATCTGGGCGTAATGCTGCAAAGCGATATGAAATGCAACGAGCATATGAGAACTGTTGTAGGAAAGGCGAACGGTCGACTTCAGTTTACTGGAAAAATTTTAGGAAGGTGTGGTTCACATGTAAAGGAGACCGCATATAGGACACTGGTGCCACCTGTTCCTGAGTACTACTCGAGTGCTTGGGATCCGTACCAGGTCGGATTGAAGGAAGACATCGAAACAATTCGGAGGCGGGTTGCTAGATTTGTTAGCGGTACGTTCGAACAACAAGTAAGTGTTAACCGGCATTTGAAGCTGAATGCCGAACGATCCTACTGCCCCAAAATACATTGCGCTTAACGACCACGAAGATAAGAGACGAGAAATTAGGTCTCCTACGGATTCATATAGACTGTCTTTTCCCCTCGCTGTCTTTGCGAGTGGAACGGGAAAGGAAATTACTAGTAATGGTGCACTGTATCCTCTACCGCAGTTGTGCCCCACAACAGCGTACTGTGCCTGCCGCACAGATTCGAACAGATCTCATTATGACGAGCAAATGGCTAAGACACAGTATCGGCTGCATGATACCCACTACTAACACAACCTACCTTTTCATGACACGTCGCAGACAGCAAGAAATCCGCTGGTGCTCTTACTAGTCATACATACTCTCGTGCATTCTTCTTTTTCTTGACGCTTGCCTTGGTACTTTTTTCCCTCCGCCCTTAAAACCACTCTTCTTTCAGACGAATTTCTACCACTTTCTATCACGCGATGGGCCCGTGTTGATGGATAATCTTACCTATATGGACGGACATCACAGACCCTGTTTCTGTGAACTCCTCGATGTAATTACTAACAAATGCAGAGGCGGCAGTAGATCTTTTGAGATGCTCATCATGCTAGAGCGGGCTTGGGGGGCCTCCACTCAGTGTTTCCCACTGTGTCCCTTGCGGCGTGGATGACATTCGTCCCGCTCTCCCTTTCCCACCAAAAACTACTTGTGTTGACAAAATTATACCAGTGAACTTCAAAAACTATGTTACACATTATTGTGACAGACCAAGTAACTTTTCTTGAATGCTGCACTACACTACATAATGACGTAGATACTGTCGTTCAACATAGTCACCAAGTCTCTGTAAATAAAGGGCAGGACGTTTTTCCAACTGTTTAGTTGGTCGACAATAGAAATCCACTCCTTGGTGATGAAACCATTCGAGAACTGCTGTCTGAACGTCTTTATCGTTGAAAATCTCTTTCCCCCTGATGTTCTACCTCGATACCTGGACATTGTCGTCTATGGTCGATGTCGATGGCTTCCTTCCCGACGAGAATAACCCACGTCAGAGGGACCTGGGTCACATTGTTGACACCATTTCTCATTTCGTCCAAATACCGCCATAATATCACAGTGAATCTGTGCAATTGAGACATTTTGCTCACAAGAATCGTACGGTCCAGGGCACTTCAACTTGGGAGTGTGTTTCCAGTTGCCGCACCATTACACTCCCCCCACCACCCATGTTATCCGTACTGCAGGAGGGCTCTGTGCACAGTTCTTTGATTTGCTCCCTTAATGCTTCAACCATGTGAGCCATTTGTTCTTCAAATAGTTCGACCTTAACTTCGTCTTTCTTTTCACCCTTCTGTGTCCCACTTGTGGTAAAGACGACGGACTTCTGTTCATGTGCCCATAAGAACAACTTTCTTTGGGGAAGAAATTTAAAATAAGAATGGCCACGAGACCAATGGAGAATTAATCCTGCCTTAGCAATCCAATCGGCTCCGAGGATATAATTGGCAGCTAAATATTCTATGGCCTTCATACCTATCTTCCAGACAAATTCCCAACACTGATTTTAATTTAACACCACCATTCACCCTTAAATTTGTTTTATTTGCCGTTCAGTACTCTTCTGTCTCTCGCCTTAACCTTCCCCATGTGCGTATATGTTTATATTTGACAAATCAGTCTTAATTACCATTAAATGACAATGCGTAAGTGCAACAGTCCACACATAGGTTCCCCATTCCGTTAAGGGCTGCACATAAACAGTAACCGCGAACCCGTCTTTTCGCGAATCGCACTCATAATCTTTCCCTGACTGTTAATTTTCATAATACTTGCATATCTGCGCACTCATTCTTTCTGTGTCCCTGCTTACCACAACCCCAGCAGACCCCATTACGCACTCCTTAACACAATTCTTGAGCGTGGTCAGCGATTCCGTGCGCTACCATAGCGCTTCGATTCACACGCCTGTTCTGATTCACACTCTTTGTTCCGTGTCTACCCTGTAAGCCTGTGCCTCCCTTCGGATGTCGAGAAATTCGATGGACTGCACTTGTTTTAACATCTCTTCTTATTAAGTCAACCTTTACGGAATTACACAAAATACAGCTCGTTGCATGGTTTCGGGGTTTAGTCCCCTTAACATCTGCGTTCCCATCTGCTCCTCCATATACTGGAGAGAAAAGGCTACCGCACTCTTTCTAACGCGTTCCACATGTTCTGCTAATGATTCACCAAGGTCTTGTTCACATTCGGCTGCGAGACATACCTTCTTGGGGTACGAAATCTTACATGCGGATGGTATATGGTATTTTGACGTAATGCTTCCATCAGTTCCCGAACAGTATCTTCCGCTTGAATATTCCTTATTTGCAACTCACAGATCAGCTCACCCCGCTGCAAACTAGTCCCGTCCCCGGACATACTGAAATCACAACGGTCGATCTTCTTTCTACAAGCAACAGTACGAGGAATAAATATATTACTGTAACTAAAATAGTTACACCTCAGTCAGTCAGCCACACTCTGCTACTAAAGTGTTTTGGAAGCATGGAGTTGTGGCTCTAAATAATTGCTAGTGGAGTCGACTAATTGAGTATACTATACAAGGCCAAATTTTTTCGTCAGATTACAGAATAGTGATCTCAAGTATAAATAGCATACTTAATACAACGTAAGGAATGCGAGCTAATAGAAGAACGACCAACAGGATGAAGCTACTAAAAATTAAATTGCTGCAGAAAAAACTTGTCAAACAACTGTTTCGAGCCTTTATCTTCCGTAATACATTGTATAGTTTCTGATAATCAAAGACAACAAGATGTTAAAATCAGAGTTTTTAAAAACAGCAAACACAAAATTCATAATTATTATTTTTATGAAACCACCGAACAACCATCTACATTTTTCCCTGAACAAATCATAATCATGGAATTCACGAGTTTTTCGATCCAGGTTAGAACCCAGTAGGTGAACACGCTTTTCAGAAGTACAGAAATCTATAGTGAATACAAACTGAGGCGTCCCTTCTGTTGCAGCACGCCAGTAGAGCTGCCACTATCCTGTCCAGTAATTCAGCAGCATAGGACGTGTATATAGCGTTTTTTCCTTTTACAGAAGCAACATCACATGGAGTTCATCGGCACAGACCGTGCCCTCATATACATAATACTTGAACACTGGTTTCATTAACCTTTATTCAAACATCAGCTTCGTACGTTCTTACATCAGCACAAAATTTCAGCTGTCACGTTTTCCGATCAAGCACTGATACTTCTGCAATAACACTGTCTGAGCATCGCTCCAGGTACACCACTGTCCCCGGTGAGTTCCCCCGAATTACCAGCCACGCTTCCGGCTTGCCCCACTCCAGATGACAACCACCTCTCTCTCTGCCGACCATTGTGCCAGAGAGCCTCCCACAGCCTCCCAGCCCGAAGATAAGTCATTGCTCTGTGATGCGACAATCGGTAAGTGCCGACATAGTACTGCGAAGAGAGAATTTAAAATAAGTTAAAGAGGTCATAAAGACCAAATGCCTTGTTAATAACTTCGTCGTTCCAAACGCTGTCGTTCCATTTTGCGTTTCACATCTCGATAGTGTCGCTTATTTGTGATTCATCGGCCTTAGAGAGACATTCCGACCTAGTACAAATACTGTATTGTAGATATCTCAATGCTTCACGGTTCTTTTATTATCAGACTGGGAGGCACAAAAGGTATTAAACACTTCTCTTTCATCAAGTTTCTGTTTGTAGATTCAGTCGTTTGATAGCCAGTAATTGCTGGTGTCCTCAACATGTATGTGCACACTTTAGTTAGACTTTGGCATTTGGTCGCCAGTAAACTGCGAACGGTCCCAAGAGCATATGTCACTACACATGCTTTGTGCATAAGGTATGGGCGTAGGCTCTTGGATTTTGGGCGGCTTACTGGTCCCCCCCTATGGACCCCAGACCTTGCCGAGGTGGGGGGGGCTTAACTGTTCCGTCCTCAAAAAACCTGACAGTCTCTTAAGGACTGTACATGCCTGGGGACGGACCAGGACCAACGAGGGGTTCATAGAAAATCTGTATAGGGAAAGTGTGGCCAGCTTTCGGCTGCTGCTGTTTTGGGACCATCGTGCTGCTGGTCACGCATTAACCACTACAGTATATTTAGAGGTTTCTATTGAAGAAGCATGCTCCACTAGCGCACATGTTGCTAAGGTAGAGCAACAGCTTCAAACTGAACGTTTTGAATCTTCAGCAATAGAAATGTGAGCAAATAGTTTCGAAAAGTAAACAGCAAGCACTATTTAGACAATTAGCGTTGTTACCGGTTTGGAACTGATGGGTTCATCTTCGCACGCCTCTTCACAATTATATTAAATTTAGTGTTGTTTGCACTAGTTTTTTTTCAACTGCTAATGTAAACATCAACAAATGCAATATAAAAGTGGGCAGCCGTCGGAAGGTGAACCTGTCGATTCGAAAACGATACGGCGCTATTTGCGTACTTAAACAGCATTATGGAAAGTGGATGGTTACTATTTTGTTCACTGTATGAATCAGCATGTATTCTGTTCAAAGCCACAGTCTCAATAATGTCATTTGTCGACAAAATAGGCGGAAGGAAGTATGTGTTCAGGTGCCGTTAATACTAAAGCACTACGCTACGTTTTATTTCTGATAATACAAATGCAGATACACAGCATTCAGTATTTTAACTGGTAGAACTGCAGTCAACAAAAACCACTTCTCATATCTTTTACATTTTTAAATTCCAGAGAGAAGGCCAGCTTGTCAGAAAGACCTTGCGCCATCTAAAAACGCATATTTGAAAAACTGTCCCCGTGGTTTGTCACCTGTATCAAGTCTAGAGGCACGCAGAGTACCGCGAACACAGTAGCACAGAGAAAGGGTTTTGTGACATAATGGCTCGTAGAATGTTGCCCATTTCCACTCCCCTTTTATTAACGTCGGCATGGGTTGATTTAACAGTTCTTGTTATGACAACTAGCTCAAATAATTACTGTTAAGTGAGTAGCTTGAAGCTGATCATCTCGAATCTTCATTAACAGCAGTAGGAAAAGGTAAGTAACGGCTATTACTTTCAGAATGTCGTTTCTACAAGGAAAAATCAAAGCTGCGGGACAAACTCCAAAGTTCTGAAACAATCTTCGTTAGATAAATTAAAATACCTAAAACTAACCATTTACTGCCCGCCAGACTAGCCGTTAGGTCTAACGTGCTGCTTCCCGAGCAGGAAGGCGTGCCGATCCCCGGCACGAATACGCACGGCATATTAATGTCGAGGTCTGGTGTGCCGTCCACCCTGAGCAAGGTTTTTAAGGCGGTTTTCCATCTACCTCGGCGAATGTGGGCTGGTTCCCCATATTCTGCCTCAGTTACACTGTGTAGGCGATTGCTGCGCAAACACCGTTTCCACGAACGCCTACGCCATGATTACTCTACCACGCAAACATTTGGGGTTACACTCGTCTGCTATGAGAGGTTCCAGTGGGGGGGGGGGGGGGAGGAGGAGTGTCCTTTGGAGGCCGAACCGCACAATGACCCTGGGTTCGGTGTGGGGCGGCGGTGGTGTGGCGGTGGGGTGGGTCGACTGTTATGGGGTTGTGAACCAATGAGGGCTACAGCGGGACGAAGCCTCTCCGTCATTTCTAGGTCATCGGTTTAATATAATACAACCATTTACTAGTAAAGAAACTATGCTTCCCGACGACTAGGTTTATTTAAGACATCAGATTAAAGGTTTTTCTTCTGCAAGGTTCTATATTACACTATTTTGGTAAGGTCTCATTAGCAACCAGACTGAATCAGAGTATATTACATACTGTGCATGTTGTAATATTATTGTCTCTCAGACGAGGAATTTTGAACCAAGGCATATCTCGACTACAATGCAACTTATACATGTCATGCACAGATAACTTTATTCTTTCAACTTACTGTAGAAATTAATGTAGCCTACACATTAAATACGAGGGTAGGATTTAAAGTAATGACAAAAGTGTACATATTGCTTACTAATACGGGATGACGTTACTGTTCCTTGCCCTGCGGCACAATACATAACTATGCTCTTCCACAGATACTGATAAATGAAGAATAGCATGAATTCAGTAATCACGCTTAAAAGGTCAACGTTATTTACCGGAAATGACCTTTACACTTTACGTTTTTTTAAACATATACTCTTCAGGACTGGTCCACTTATCCGAAAAGCATAATATTTAACGTTCGTTATCTTTCGTGGGTAACAATGAACATTGTTGGCACACACACACTGAGGAGCCAAATCGTGATAACCTCCACAGCGGGTTAGCCCACCTTTATAATGCAGTACATCAGCTTTTCTGCGTGTCGCGGCTTCTACAAGTCTTTGGTAGGTTTCCAGAAGTACGGTGGCACCAGATGTCTACCCCCGGGTCACGAAGTTCCCGTAAATTCTGACCCGGTGGTTTGTAGGCGTTGAGCTGGCACCCGATAGAGTCTCACATGTGTTTCATCTGGCTCATATCAGGCGAATTTGTGGCCAAGATATTGAAACGGCTTCACCATCCTACTCCTCTGCTGGAAGATGTCATAGTCGTGTGAGAAGACATGTAGCATTAAAGGATGCAGGTAGTCCACAGTAATTTTCACTTGTTCGACAATGTGCGCTGAATAGTGTGCTCCGAACCACTCGTAGCTGCACGAGCATTGTGCTCTGTCGTCAGATGTGCCACAGACCGCCGCCTATCCTGCGTTACTGAATGGACAAGCCCCCGATCTCCAAGTTCTGTGATGAGGTGCAGCGTCCTTGATCCATCTTCCATAGATATTCACGGCAGTAGCATGCAGAGATGCTATCGGCTTCGCCGATTCCGAGATGCTCAATCCCAGGTGCTGGAACGTAAAAAAAATTCTCTTTGTCAAAGTCGCTTGTGTGAGTGGATTTCCCCGTTTTCAGCCCTTATCACAGTACTACTGATCCCCGTTCATCTCTTCTTTAGTTCGAAATTGCTTAGTGTTACATAAAATATCTGTCCATAAATTGTCTCTCACAGAAAAAAGATAAACTGTGGAAAAAAAAGTATTTCAAAAATTAGTCTAATTAGTTTTTAATACTAAAAGATAATATAATCTTAGCAATATTTTCTCTGCTGTATCAGTGTTACAAACGTCTCTGTATTCCTACACCATCGCCTGTAGCAAATACTCTAAACTACACAAACTAAATTTTATCGACACACAAAAACAAACAGTTTTCTTCATGAAAATTTGTTGTTAACTAGTAAGACCTCCTTCTCACGTTCGAATAAAAACATTGACAACTACACACATAAAAAAAAGTTTTGCATCACCCCAGTTACCAGAATTGCTGAAGACAGACGTTGACTGTGGATATTGTATCACAGGCACAGTCCCTTTGACTGTTCAGACATGTCACTAAACCTCGCTTTGGCCGCCAAAGGGCTACTACTGCAGTGGATGACCGCTACCTACGGATCATGGCTGAGAGGAACCCCGACACCTATGCCAACATGTTGAATAATGCTGTCCGCCGCTCGTGGTCTCGCGGTAGCGTTCTCGCTTCCCGAGCACGGGGTCCCGGGTTCGATTCCCGGCGGGGTCAGAGATTTTCACCTGCCTCGAGATGACTGGGTGTTTGTGTTGTCCTCATCATTTCATCATCATCCTGGAAAGTGGCGAAATTGGACTGAGCAAAGGTTGGGAAATTGTACGGGCGCTGATAACCACGCAGTTGAGCGCCCCACAAACCAAACATCATCATCATCATCATCATGAATAATGCTTTTCGTGCAGCCACAGGAAGTCGTGCTACGTCTCAACCTGTGGGCGATAGGCTGCATGACGCGAAACTTCACTCTCGACGTCCATGGCGAGGTCAACCTTTACAACCACGACAGCATGGAGCGAGGTACAGATGGGTCCAACAACATGCCGAATGGACCGCTCCGGATTGCCATCACGTTCTCTTCACCGATGAGTGTCGCACATGCCTTCAACCAGACAATCGTCGGAGACGTGTTTGGAGGCCACCCGATCTGGCTGAACACACTAGACACACTGTGCAGCGAGTGTAGCAAGGTGGATGTTTCCTGCTCTTTTTGGGTGGGATTATATGGGGCCGACGTACGCCGCTGGTGGTCATGGAAGGCGCCGTAACGGCTGTACGATACTTGAAAGCCATCCTCCGACCGACAGTGCAACCATATCGCCAGCATATTTGCGAGGCATTCGCCTTGCACCCATGGTGCACGTCTTGTGAATGGCTTCCTTCAGGATAACGACATAGCTCGACTAGTGGCCAGCATGTTCTCCAGACGTGAACCCTATCGCATATGCCTGGGATAGATTAAAAAAAGGTGTTAATGGACGACGTGACCCACCAACCACTATCATGGATCTACGCCGAATCGCCAAGACGAATATAGGCATGCATCAATGCAACAGGACGTGCTGCTGGGTATTAGAGGTACCGGTCTGTACAGCAATCTGGACCACCACCTCTGAAGATCTCGCTGTATGGTGGTACAACATGCAATGTGTGGTTTCCATGAGTAATAAGAAGGGCGGAAATGATGTTTATGTTGATCACTATTCCAATTTTTTGTACAGGTTCCGGAATTCTCGGAACCGAGGAGATGCAAAACTTTCTTTGATGTATTTTTGTCCAATACAGAATACATAATGTTAATTTAAAAATAATTCACAAGTCTGTATTCCACGTTCAGTATGAACTACTAGTAAAGTACATGTGGTTGGTGAACTAAATTTTTTTCTTAATTAAAATATTTTTTCCTATTTTATGTGAATGAAGAATTGCTTATTTTAGGAAAATCGATGTTTCGTGCCCCTTCGTTTTGGTATTATTGTTGAGCCACATAACCGTTGTTGACTTACTGCAGAATGTAAGCAGTATTTGATTTTTGAAAAAGAATGCTCAGATTTTGCAACAGGCAAAGGTACTGTTAGGTACGTTAGGACTTCGGAGTATACGTCCTGGTAATTGAATATAAGTGAGCTAAGATTTACTAATGAGATCTTTGCTAACTAGTATAGTGTTCACATATTCGTGCTTTAAACTGACTTGTTATGAACATTAGCGGTGCTGAAAACAGAGGACAAACGCCATCAGCAAATGTCAGTATAAATTTAAACGCTTCATTTTAAGACCTTCGTCAGACATGGATATGAGCGAAGGTTGTAATCCTCTGTGACTTTGCCTTCGTGATTTATAATTATATCCTATTTTCATAGCAGTACACAGGAATGGTTAACGCTGGTCAAGGTCATTGTCCAATTGTCAGAACCGTGGATATACAGTGTGGTCAGAAACAGTCTGAAAAGCTTCTAACAGTGTTGCAGGATACGTTGTGCTGAGGAATAATTGTTAAACAAAGACTCGGTACTGTGCACCGTTTGCGAGTTAGTTAACATTAAAGTAAGCCAATCAGGTCGTAGTCCACGCAAATTCAAGCAGTCCGCCAGAGAGAGTGTCTCCGAACGTGTACTTCGTTGGGTTTCCTAAACCCGAACAAGACAGCGATATAAAAATTTGACTTGGGACGGTAGTAAGTAGAGAAAAAGACTGAACAGTCCAGTACTCTGTCATTTACGCTATGAGAAAAATTAGACTAATTCTCTCTAACAAACTGCTTTAATTTGCGTTCGCAGGGACCTGATTGGGTAGTTCAGTTCTAAATAACTCGGAAAAGGCACAATGTATCGAATTTTTTTGATATAATTATGTCTTAGGACAATCTCCCCACCAACACCCGTACAAGCTTATCAAACTGTTTGTGACCACCCTGTGTAGACCACCGTGTAACTGTGGATAGACATACATAGATTCTACGAAGAAAGTAGTGAAATCGAACAGAGGGGCATAAAATTAACGTTCAGTGGGATGAAATGGACACATTAGCTGCACTGTCACACGCTTTGCCAAGAGGAAGCCATAAGATTCTCTTTGATATAACCTTCGTTGTCCTGGCCACGAACGGATACTATCGCCGGCTGTGCACAGAACCGACAGTGGTTACAACACACGACAATAATTTTGACCATAAAGAGGAAAGATACTAATACTTCGTTATAGAGATGAAGTGTTTCAGTGATCAATCTTATAATGTTAGTTGGTATCGGCAGTGTTAACAACAACCAATAATGACGACATGACACTCTAAATTAAAATCAAGTGACGTCACGTCTCTGTGCCGAGATATGTAGCAGTCAGTATCGAGCCAAGTGAAACAGCCGAAAAGGAATTTTTCCCCTCTCCCGTAAGCAAAAAATTCCCAAACGTGGCATATTAACTTACAACAACAGAATATTTAAAAACGTGCACTTAAGATAGGATGCTGTGTAGACAACAAATACTGAAAAACTTTGAACTCATGACACAACCACCGAGAAATACGGAAAATCAGGCATCTACCAATGAACCTGCCACTCTTGCCATTCTATTTACACTTAGAAATCAGGCATAGGATAATCTCAGAGCGCTAACAACCAACAGCTCACATCCCACGTTTATTGTATGTGCAGTGTAATTTGGCACGGTTTGCTGGGGGCGATCGTAAGAGATTTTGCCAATGTTATCGCATACATCATCAGAGTGAGGTGGGAAGTCGCATTGCGCGTATATTATTGGCCACGAGGAGAAAAAAATCGCTTAACACTTCGAGGTTCTCAGTTTCATAAGTCTGAAACATCTTCCGGAACAATCGTGTTGTTGCAGGTAACATGATATCCAGCCTAAACGAATGAATGTGTTACAAATCGTAAGGTTCAAATGGTTCAAATGGTTCAAATGGCTCTGAGCAATACGGGACTTACCTTCTAAGGTCATCAGTCCCCTAGAACTTACATCTACTTAAACCTAACTAACCTAAGGACATCACACACATCCATGCCCGAGGCAGGATTCGAACCAGCGACCGTAGCGGTCGCGCGGTTCCAGACTGTAGCGCCTAGAACCGCTCGCCACCCCGGCCGGCCAAATCGTAAGGTAAAGCTGTCATTCAACCGAAGGTAATAATCTTGCACCATGATGATGTTGTCTTATTAGGTAACGAAACGTTGCCTTGTCTCCAGCTGGTGCATCTGAGGCTACGGAAAGAGACGCATTTCGTCGCTGTGTGGCTCTTCCTGGCATCTTGTTGGCTGGGGGAAAAGACGAGAAGCTTGCGTTCAGCTGAAGAAACACAAAAGATGAGATCATAATTTGCCATGGATGGGTGTGGACGCATTAGGAGCGGTCGCACATCTGCGAACAAGGCAGATAAATGTTTACTGTGTTTTATAGTACGGTACGAGTCCTTTGGTGGACCTGTCAAATTCGTGTGCAGTAAGTGAACATGGCATTGTGAATACTTTCGTTAATTATCAAGTCGAAGTCAGTACAAAATGTCTTGACATCCTAAATGATTAGTTGGATCATTGTCAGTTGTGATGTAGTACCCTTGTAACATTTAACTATTTTATAGTATTATTAGTACTGTGACAGGAAAAAGCCACGTGTAACATTAAAACGTCCTGTCACAGAGAGGCAAGTACAACACTATCCATGTGTAACATTCTATTCTAAATGTAGCCTCCTGTCGGTATCGTCGAATCAGCACCTACTCTAACAATTCCTAATAAAAGTTATCCTAAAAGCATATTCTAAATCACATTCCCTGAGTTAACGTTGCCCCTTTTACAGGTATTTTAGAAGTTTGTTTGACCATGTAGTGTATTCCTAATAGATGCAAGTGTCCGACTATTATTTCAAATATGAAGCAATTTCAGGCAATCAGAAATCGAACCAGTAATCTTTTTGTTCCAGGCCTTTTGTGTGGTCAAGACTATTTATGAACCGTCGCCAGTCTAAATAGGCACGAAATTCCCTTCATTGGAGTATTCTAAAGCGAAATTGTGATTTCCTGTTTTGTATGTATCTTACTGTGCTTAGAAAAGCAGAACCAGTTTCTCATGTACAGCAGCACAGCTAACTTTCATTCTTTCTTTGTCAATTCCAGAATAATTATACTCCAGCACCCAGATACATTGTGTAGACAATATTATTCAAGTGCAAACAAAGAAAAATCGGCCATGAGGGGTCTCTACAAATAAGATTTGATGAACCAGTTATTATTCTAAGTTAGTTAAGCAGAAGTGCTGCGTTATAATACTAACACAGTATTAAAACATACCTTGAATTTATCATTCTTTCATTTATGCATCATTTCAGCAGTTAACCAAATGGTGGCCCTTAAACTGTATTTGGTCTGAGAATGCTAAAAACTTTAAACTCTTATGAAATCCACACTGAACACTGTTCGAAAAATAAGACAGATCTGACTGATTAATTTCTATGTTAATTATAGCATTAGATTTCAGAAGTTTAATCTTTTATAAACGCTACAGTATATTTTATAACAACCATTTCAGTATACTACTTTACTTTTTATTATCAGAGTATGCTACTCTCGAAGTCATTTATCAAAATCACAAGATAATTTGTTTTTAAATAAACAATTTTGTTTCCTACTTTTGTTTTCATTATGGAGGTCTTTCATGTTACAACTAACTTTAGGTTAGAGTGTCTTAGGGAACCACAGAAAGGGCGTCCGTCTATAAGGGGGCAGGTAAAACACAGTCGGGTAGTTGTAGAAACGATCGATATTGTAGTCGTCAATTGTCGTAGCTGTTTTGTGAAAGAGCCAGAGCTCCAAGCCCTAATAGAAAGCATTGAAGCTCAAATAGTTATAGGTATAGAAAGCTCGCTAAATCCCAAAATAAGTTAAGCCGAAATTTTTTCAAACAATCTAACAGTGTTCAGAAAGGATAGATTAAATACAGTTGGTGGTGGAGCAGTTATTGATGTTGGAAGTAGTTTACTTTGTAGTGAAATTCGAGTAGATAATTCCTGCAAAATAGTGTGGGTAGAGGTTATACTTGACAATCGGACTAAACTATTAATTGGATCATTCTACCGACCACCCCACTCAGAAGGTACAGTTGCTGAACAGTTCAACGAAAAGTTGTGTCTGGTTTCAAGTAGGTACTCCATTCACACAATTATAGTCGGTGGTACCTTCAATCTACCCTCGATATACAGGAAAAATTATACGTTTAAAGCCGTCGGCAGGGCTAAAACGTCATCCGCAATTGTACTTAATGCTTACTCAGAAAATTATTTTTTACAACTATTTCATGAGCCTACTCGAAGCATAAATGGTTGCGAAAGCATACTTGACCTTTTAGGAACAAATAATCCTGGACAAATTGTGAGTATCTTGACGAATACAGGGATTAGCGACCACAAAGCAGTTGCTGCTAGACTGAATTTCGTATCACCAACAACCATCAAAAGGAGACGCAAAGTACATCTGTTTAAAAAAGCTGATAAAATTCTCTTAACGCCTTTTTAAGAGACAGTCTTCACTCCTTCCGATCTGTACATGTAGGCGTAGAAAAGATGTGGAATCATTTCAGACATAGTATCGTTGGCAATTGAGAGATATATACCACATAAATTAATTAGTGATGCTACTGATCCCCCATGGTACCCAAAACGGGTCAGATCACTGTTGCAGAAGCAACGGAAAAGGCATGCCAAATTTAAGAGAACGCAGAAGCCCCAAGATTGGCAAAGTTTTTCGGAAGTTCGAAATATAGCTCGTACTTCAATGCGAGATGCTTTTAATAACTTCCACAACGAAACTGTGTCTCGGAATCTGACAGTAAACCCAAAGAACTTCTGGTCATACATAAAGCCCAACAGTGGCAAGACGCAATCAATACCTTCACTGCGCGATAACAACAGTGAAGTCACGGTTTTCCGAAACTCCTTCACTAAAGAATATGAAGTAAATATTCCTGAATTCTAATCAAGAATAATATGAGAAACATAGAAGTAGAAATCCTCGGTCTAGCAAAGCAACTTAAATCACTTAATAAAGGCAAGACCTCTGGTCCAGATTGTACACAACTCAGGTTCCTTTCAGAGTATACTGATACAATAACTCCATATTTAGCAGTTATATGCAACCGCTCGCTCACAGAAAGACCTGTATCTGAAGACTGGAAAATTGCTCAAGTCACACCAATACCCAAAAAGGGAAGCAGAAGTAACCCGCTGAATTACAGGCGCATATCACTAACGTGATTTACAGTAGGTTTTTGGAAAATATTCTGTGTTCGAACATTGTGAAGTACCTGGAAGAAGCCCGTCCGGTTAGCCGTGCGGTCTAAAGCACTGCTTTCCGGGCGGGAAGCCGTGCCGTTCCCCGGCACGAATCTTCCCGGCGGATTAGTGTCGAGGTCCGTTGAGCCGGTCATTCTGTGGATGGTTTCTAAGCCGCCTTTCCATCTACCTTGGCGAATGCAGGCTCGTTCCCCTTATGCCGCCTCGGTTACACTATGTCGGCGATTGCTGCATAAACACTATCTCCATGTACGCGTACGTCGCAATTACTCTACCACCCAAACATTTGGGGTTACACTCGTCTGGTGTGAGACGTTCCCGGGGGGTTTCACTGGGGCCAAACCGAACAATAACCCTGGGTTCGATTTGTGGCGGCTGTGGGATGAGTGGACTGCTGTAGCCTGTTGAGGGTTTGTGAACCACTGAGGGCTACGGTGGGGACGCAGCCTCTCCGTTGTTTCTAGGTCCCCAGTTCAACACAGTACATACAATACCTGGAAGAAAACGATTTATTGACACATAGCACGGATTCAGAAAATATCGTCCTTCTGAAACACAACTACATAGATCTTTACACTCATGAAGTAATGAGTGATATCGACAGGGGATGTCAAATAGATTTCATATTTTTATATTTCCAGAAGGCTTTCCACACCGTTCCCCACAAGTGTCTTCTAAACAAACTTTGTGCCTATGGAATATCGCCTCAGCTGTGTGATTGGATTCGCCATTTCCTGTCAGAAAGGTCACAGCTCGTAGAAACGAAAGGAAAGTCATCGAGTAAAACAGAAGTAATATTCGGAGTTCCCCAAATGAAGTATTATAAGCCCTCTATTGTTCCTGATCTATATTAACGACATAGGAGACAATCTGAGTAGCCGTCGTACATTGTTTGCAGATGATGCTGTCATTTACGATCTTGTAGAGTTATCAGATGAACAAAATGAATTGCAAAATGATTTAGGTAACATATCTGTATGGTGCGAAAAGTGGCAATTGACCGTGAATAATGAAGAGTATGAAGTTATTTACATGAGTACTAAATGAAATCCACTAAATTTTGATTATGCGATAAGTCACACAAATCCGAAGGCTGTAAATTCAAGTAAATACTTAGGGATTACAATTACAAATAACCTAAATTGGAATGTACACGTAGATAATGTTGTGGGTAGAGCAAACCAAGACTAGGATTTATTGGCAGAACACTTAGAAGATGCAACAGGTCTACTAAAGAGCCTGTTTACACCACGCATATCCACCCTATTCTGGAGTATTGGTGTGCGGTGTTGGATCTGCATCAGAACTGACGGATGTCATCGAAAAAGTTCAAAGAAGCGCAGCTCGCTTTGTATTATGGTGAAATAGGGGAGATAATGCCACAGACATTATACGGGACTTGGAGTGGCAATCATTAAAGGAAAGGCGTTTTTCGTTACGACCATGACATTTCAGTCACCACTTTTCTCCTCCAATTACGAAAACATTCTGTTGGCACCCACCTACATGGGGAGAAATGATCATCACGGTAAAATACATGCAATCAGGGGTTCGCACAGAAAAATTAAAGTGCTAGTTTTTCCCGCGCGCCTCTTGAGAGTGGAACGGTTGAGAGATAGCTTGAATGTGTTTCATTGAACCCTCTGTCAGGCACTTTATTGTGAATAGCAGAGTAACAACGTAGATGTAGATGTAGAAGTACAGCAAAACTGTAATTTCCAGAAAACTATAAATTTATTTCTCCACAAATAACATTTACAGGTTATGCAAAAGCATGTTCAATGTATTTTACTAGATTAAGTTTACAAAATTATAATTATTTATAAGTTTAGGATACTGAGATTCATTTTCACTGGGAGAGGACCGTGTCTAGGAATACGTCTTCCGAAAATGAACTTCCTTGAACCAGTGTTTAGTAGGAACAAATTATTATTTCTAAATGCACAGGCAAAAATTTACAGGTTCAACCTACTACTACAGTTCGAAATGAACTTGTTAACCATTTATTGTAGGTGATGTGTGTGGTGATGGAAGTGGTGACTACACAACCTATGCACTAGCAGTCACAGGTCTTTGAGTTTTGGGGCTTAATAAGTTCCTCTTGGCGTCGGTTTATGTATATAATGTAGCCCAATTGTAAATGCAGTGCTAATGTAAAACAGCAGTCTCCATCTGTGGCTATTTGGGCACTCTTCTTCGTTCCACTTAACTACAATGCGCACAGTCCTTTCACTTTTTCGCCTTCCTGCCTTTCTGTTCCTTTTGAGATGGGAATTACTACCCCTTTTACTTTTCACTTTTGTAAATTTAATGCCCTCAGCATGAACCTGTTTTCATGATGACAATATTTCTTTTAAAACATATATCTTATTCAGCAATAAATTGTTTTCAAACATCGTTATACAAAAATCCTTTACAAATTCATCTTTTTACTCTATGGACGTAAATGGTCTTACAGTACCTTTGTTTAAAGCTGTTGACTTAAACAGATAAGACATAAAACTTACAATCAAGTCTTATAAGCTGGTTGTAAAGGAATGTTTTTTATTTAGAAAGTTACATATGCATCAGGGCAGTTGTGTTATGTATGCCCCCGTTTCCATGATGATTCTCAGTAGGTAATCATCATTAAAACACTAACAGGAAACTACAGCTCTATTATCATTAACTACAAATCTCTTTCAAAATAACATTTTTATGCATCACGCACAGCATTTATCAACATAGTTTGAAAAACACTTGAAATTTACTCAGAAAATTCATCAAATCTTTTCATTCCTTTTTATACTAGAATCATTATATTTACTTATGTTTTTATAATTTTCATTTTAAATGAATCAAAAATGTAAGTTTAATAAGTAAGTTTATTTACATACAGCACACATGTTTTACGTAAGATCAGAAATTTATGTTCCTCTGCATACATATATGATGACAGTCAGTTTTCTATTATTTGATATAAAAACCAATATTTTCGTTGCATGACACTTGTCTGCCTCTTTATAAGAGTTTGGCAGTCCATTTGTCACATATCTTCCTTATCACAATTCACAGAATACCTGCTGCCCCTTTTATATACAAATTAGGCAGTTAAATCTTTGCTATGTCATTTCATCTTCCATTTCATACAACTCTGGCTGCAAAAAACATTGCTTTGCTGTCCACTATATGACACTTTGGGCTTATTTGTACATATGTACATATGTACATATGTATTTTGGAATCTGAAACTTTTGTAAATGTTGGAATTTTGCTTTGTAACATAAGACAATAATTATTTATTTATCATCATCATCAAGTAACACTCACTTCCTTTCAGTTCTAGTTCCATACGTTTTTCAGGTCAACTATATTTCTGACCACAATGGATTTTTGGATCTAGAGTATACCAGAAAATATGCGTTTGGGGGCAGAACCCATGTATTTCAAAAGGTCTGTAATAAACATATTTACATTTTGCAATGTCGTGATTTGCTTCACAGGATTTCTTGTGTGTCTTAATGAGAACTAATTCGCGTATAGTGAATTTTACTGGTTTTCATTTTTCATTATTTCTTTTAGCTCCTAATTCTGCTTTCATTTTTATCAGTTCCTTTACCATTGCCTTTTTTCTGTCCAGACTTATTACTTTGCTAGCTGGAAATTCAAGTATTTCTTCGACTGAGCTTTTACTTTTGGAGCCTAACATTATTTCTTCAGTTGTGAAACCAGTGGATTCCTGTTGCAGTGTATTCATGACTACTTCAAAATATGAGATAAATTACCTCCAAGTTCTATGACTTACGTAATAGTAAGTTCTACATAATTTTGCCAATTCTCTCAAATACCGTCCTATAGGATTGCTGGAGAAGTGGTATACCAGTGCGTATGTTACTTGTACTCCCATTTTCTCCATGCCCTCTAACCATATTTTAACAATAAACTGACGTCCATTGTCCGACAGTACTGTTTTTGGTATTATTATTTCGTTAAAGTATCCTAACATTTTACTAAACACTAATAAAAGTCTAATAAAATCCATATAATCCGAGGAAAGCTTTCAATTGTGTCCATCTTTCGGGGGACGACATTTTTCAATGGCTTTGAGTTTCCCAGGGTCCTTTTCTATTCCAGAAGTCATAATGACATGGCCTAAGAATTTTCTTTCCTCACTAATTAACACTTTTTAAATTTCAGTCATAACGCCTTTTTTTTAGAGCAATGAATACTTGTTCTAATAATACACAATGTTCTTTCCATTGCTGCGTAGCTATTAATGGATCTTCTACGTAAATTGTGAGTTTTTTACTTAAGGTTCTTCCTAGTACCCAATCTAATGCATGTATAAACACAGAAACCTACGTGCTTAAGCTGAGAGGTACCAATTTGTAATGACAACACGTGCCAGCAAAGCGGTACATTTTCTAGATTCAGCATCAAGGGTGATTTGGCAGCACCCTGACGTCAGATTCAGACTGGTTGAATCTCTAACATTATACAATCTTCGCAACGTTTCGTCCAACGATTCTGGCCGATCTGTTTCTCTTTTCACAATTTTGTTCACTGTCCTGGTGTCAATGATTATTCTCACTCCTCTATCCTTTTTGCTTATAATAATCAGTGGATTATTGTCTTCAGTGTTACTACATTCTATGATTCCCCATTCGATCACTTTGTCAATTTCTTCTTGAACACCTAGTTTTTTCGCTAACGGTTTCTTCATCATGTGACTTCTTTCTTCTTTCGATTGCGAATTCCTTCAAGATAGCCATTCGTTGCTGATTACTGAAATTTTTGTCCAGTGGTTTTTTTTTCCTTTGCATCCATAATATCTTCTGGATCATGCATAAAAATAACGTCTACTTTACTTCTTTCATAATCTGGTAATGTTACATTTCCTTCATAAATTTACTCTTCTTGTTCCATGTTTTGATTTGGCAGATTTTCATACAGAGTAAGCGCTTCCTTTTGAACTAACATTTCTGTAGAACTGAGGTTTTCATAAATTTCTTTTTCTCCTATTTTGGAATCACGTATCTCGTCGCTCTCTATACCTTCATCTGAGTCATAATCTTCAATGTCGATTTCTGGTTTCAACATAAAAATTGTTTCTAATGTTGTCGTAAACTCCGTAACTCATGCAGTGCTCCATGCATTGTAATTAGATCTTTCTTTCCTTCTGGAGCAGTAACATATTTTCCTTTATCAACAGTTTTTCAACCGAACATACTGCTTCTGATTGATTGTAATCCTCGCGGATTTCTATACCTTGCATATATTCATTCTTAACAACTTCTTCAGCATCTTATCTTCTTCGTTATTACGGAATGATTATTCTGCATAATTCATCATTTCACCTTCTGCTCTACGTTTGTCCACGACTTTGTTATTTTCGCTAACCATTGCAGTTCACGATCTTTGCACGGCGTGATTAAATTGAGACTAAACCTTTTCTTTTTGTCGGTAGCACACGAGCTCTGAGCAGCCCATTTTAATAATCTCTCTGTTTCCATTTCACCTCTCGTTTCCCCAAAATTTTCGGTCGTTTCAACGCCACATTTTTCGCCATTACGTTGCCTTAACCTGTTATAGAGATAATCCATCTCTAAACGCAGTTCATTAATTCCGAATAACTCTTCCTTTCATTCCTTTAATTATTGTTTAGTGTCATTACTGTCGTTATCCTTAAATTCCTTTCCTACTTTCCCCACTCGCCCCTGTGACATCACACACAATCTGCACAGCTACTGACAGTGGGGGTTTCCGCTTCTGCTGGCCACTGGCGGTCTTCACTCGCTAGAGAGGCGCTCTTGTTCTTAGCCGACCATGAATCATGCTTCTGACAATCTGTTGCGGCAGTCGCATTGTCTCGTACGTTATTAGCACAGTACTGGTGTCCTTTAAAATTTCTGTCTATTCCCAACAGTATTCCTTCTTCCGTCAGGCCCCTTACATTTGTGGATCTTAGTTTTCTGCTTCACATTTACAGAATCATTACGCCATACATTTCCCTTAGTGCATTTATTTGACCTAAGCCTGTCTCTGTCTCTTCCCTTTCGAACCATGTATACTCTGTATCTGTTATCATGTTTGTAATTGTTGTGTCCATGGTTCCTAAGCCGCCTTGAGTGGCTGCGCAGTTAGAGGCGCCATTTCACGAATCTGGTGGCCACTCCCGCCAGAGGTTCGAGTCCTCCCTTGGGCGTGTGTGTGTGTGTGTGTGTGTGTGTGTGTGTGTGTGTGTGTGTGTTGTGATCCTTAGTGTAAGTTATTTTAAATTAGTTTATGTAGTGTGTAAGTCTAGGGACCGATGACATCATCAGTTTGGTCCCATACAAATTCTCACATATTTGAACATTTATGGTTCCCATTATATTCGTTGTGCTGGAAATTATTATTTTCACGCCAATTGTCTTCGTCGATCATATTTTCTAAGAGTGATGAAAAGGATTTGTGGTTGTTACTCAAATAATTTTTTTAAGTCTTCTGGTAATTTTTTCCAAACTTCTCAGATTATATCGGAACACGACCTTCGATTCCAAAATAAGTCAATTTCCTATACTGTGACTCACAGAATTGTTTCCTTGTCATTTAACCTTTTCCTTCCAACATCTTCACGATAGTAAATTCTCTCCAATGACAGTTCCGTATTTGTTCGGACCAATATTCATCCAAAAACTTGTGTCTAAACTCACTGAATGTTGTTTCTTCAGCACTTCGTTTGATCCCCCTCCGTTTAGCACCGCTGTTAACAGTATCTACTTTTTCCTGATCTGTGAGATTATCTTTATTGTAGGCAATCCTGTCTACCACGTATGTAGTTGCAGTGTTGATTTTCCCTTTGAAAGTAATGGAATTTTCTGTAAATACCCAAATTTTTGCTATTACACTTCTTTGTGTATTCTTTCATTTAATAATTTCTCAGATTCGTGAGCAATAGTTCTCGTTTGCCTCTGGCAGTTGCCATTCTTACACACGAAATTTTGTCCTGAAATTTAGTTTCTACAGTAGGATGACATTTTCTTGAACTTTCTCTATTTCAGTATCAAATCTTTCCTTAATATCATTGATTTCTCCTCCATGCTATTAAGATTTTGATTTAGGTAGTCAGTCTCTATTCTCATGTTTTTCATTTCATTAGTAATGATACCTGATTTGTTGTCAACATTTTCGAGGTTCTGGTTAACTTTATCTCCTTGTTCTTTCATATGTTTATGATGTGCTTTAAGTTGGTCATTTATATTACCAGTTTGTTTTTTAAACTGTTCATTTTTATTACTTGCATATGCTCGATGTTGGCTATTCATATCACTAGTTTGTGCTACTAAACTTTGCATTACTTTATACATGTCTATGTGTGCCTGTATGTTTTGTTCTGGACTGTTTTCCTCAATTGATTCTGATTCCTCCTAATTTGAGGTTTCTTTCTTGGTCTGTGACAGGTTTAATATATCAAAATATTGACTACGATATTCAGTATGTCCTCCATAAGCTTGCTTCTGTAAAATAGATTGCTCTGTCTACCAATTAACATACCAACTTTCTGATGATGTTTCTGCCCTCCTATCTTGTTCTTATAACTCCCTGTCTTGTTCTGAATGTCTTTCCTGCCTTTCCTTTTCCATTTTTAAATATTGTTTGAACCACATGTACTAATTTAATTTCCTGTTCTATTTCCCTCCTAATTACCGTAGTGGGTTAATGTCACTAGACACTTTCTATCTCTATTGAGTTTGTACTGCAGTCAGTATCTTTTTATTAAAATGTGCCATGTAATGATAGTTATCATTGATGAATGCTTTGAATAAATATATAGACAATGCCCACTAAAAGCCCCTGTCAAGGGACAAATATAGCATTTAACTCTGTTAGAGTTTTAGAGTATTCTTAGAACCATCACAGAAAGAACTCATGTGTAACATTAAATCGTCCTGTCAAAGAGAGATAAGTATAACACTACTTAACTGTAAACTTCTCGTCTAAATGTGGGCTCCTGTTGGAGTATTTGGATCAGTATCTTCTATAAGGATTCCTATAAAGCTTATTACCAAAGTAAATTGTAGATCTTAGACTTCCTAAATTAATGTTGCTCATAATGGATACAAGTATTAGACTTCTACTTCCTGTCCTGAAGGGATTCCAGTATAGAGCAATACCAGGGATTGAACCAGTAACCTTTTGGTTCCAAGCCTTTTATGTGGTTAGGACTATATGTGAACGGTCATTAGCCTAATTAGACACCAAGTTATCTTCATTTGGTTATTTTAAAGTGTAATTGTGAATTGCTATTTTGCACATACTGTACCTCAATGTACTTAGGAAAGTAGAATCAGTTTCTCATGCACAGCACAACTACTAACCTTTACTATTACTATACCAGATCCAGAGAAATTACAGTACAGCACCCAGGTACATTAACTCTTTCTCTGTTCTTTGTGTAGATAATATTATTCAGGTGCAGGCAAAAATATCGACCTTGATGTGTCTCTACAATTGAAATTTTATGAACAAGTTATTATAATAAGTTAGTTAACGCAAATTTACATTATGATACTAACACAATATTAACACATACTTAGAATTTATCATTCTCAGTAATTAACCTAATGGTGGTCCTTAAACAGTAGTTCGTCTGATAATGGTACAAACTTTCAGCTCTTATGACATCTTCACTAAAGACTATTCCAAAAGGAAGACAAATCTAACTGATTAATTTCTATTTTGATTATAGCACTGGATTTCAGCAGTTTAATCTTCTATACAACAGTATAGCATATTTTACTGTAACTATTTCAGTATACTAATGGCCTTTATATTATCATATATTATTTATCAAAATAACAATATCATTTACTCATAAGTAAATAATTTTCTTTGCTATTTTTGTTTCACTAAGCAGTCTTTCCTTTCATTTTAGAAATAACGTGTAGAGTTCAGCAACAGTGTAACATCCAAAAAACTAACAATTTAATTCAACACAAATAACATTTATTAATTATACCAAAGAATTTCAAGATATTTTACTAGATAAAGTTTGCAGAATTATAGTTCTTTGTCATTTTAGAATATTCAGTACCATTTTTACTAGGACAGCCGTGTGTGGTAGTCATTCAGTCTAAGGCTCCTTGTAATGGTTTGCACAGCTCTCCCCTGTCGGAGGTTCGAGTCCTCCCTCGGTCATGGGTGTGTGTTTGACCGAGCAAGGTGTCACAGTGGTTAGCAAACTAGCCCACTGGATTCGCATTCGTGAGAACGACGGTTCAATCCCGCTTCCAGCCATCCTGATTTAAGTTTACCGTGATTTCCGTAAATCGTTTCAGGCAAATGCCATGATGGTTCCTTTGAAAGGGCATGGCTGACTTCCTTCCTGATCCTTTCCAAATCCAATGAGACTGATGACCTCTCAGTTGTGTATCTTCTACATAAACAACCCAACCCTCACTAGTATAAGACTCTGACTAGGTCTATGTCATAGGAAAATAATCCAAGATGCTACTCCATGCGGGTATAAAATTAAAGCATGCAATGGAAAATACTAAATGTGAAAATAAAGATTTAGCTCTGTCTGACCACCCCTTGCAGGAGATCTTAGGATCTCTTAATGGTAATATTAATTCCTCTTTGTTACTCTTTAACATATAAATTACAACATGACACATAAATGAATGGTTAGGGGATCTGGTAATTAAAAATGATAAATGTTGTTTAGCTTATGCATTCACTGTAGATTAAAAAGTCGTTTATATAACACAAATGTTTATATACCATTGTCCAATGGACATATTACCAATCAATTGCCCAAATATGATCTTTTTTGGGTATGTGATCTGGTATAAATAACGAGAGATGACTGAAATCATTTAGGTACCAAATACTAGAAGACACTACCTTCAAAGATGATTTACAGTGGTGCACAACCTCAGTGAAATTAAAGGTACGTGACCACAGCTATTTAGCTTTATAGCCCTAATAAGCTGAAGCGATCAGCAATATCACTGTTTGTACCGTGTCCAGTATGTCGGAGTGATGATTCTCATACACGTCTGCAACGATGGAAGAACTCCAGCCACAAAATAAATATATAGAATAAAACTCATTCAGACACTAGGATGGCAGAAAGCAGTCCTCTGACTAGTAGAATCTAATACTGTCTTCTCCTCTCTGTGCCCTACAGACAAGAAACTCAAACACCCAGCTACAAGGACGGAATTCAGATAATGTCTCAATGTGAGTATAGACAGAAGAAGTGCTCTCAATCACTGAATGCTGCATACTTAATGACGACTCCCTACCTGGAGCCAAAATCCATAATCGTATAAGTTCACAGCAGTACAATGCCTAACCATTCACTAACTATAAAAACTCCTGAGAGCAAAGACAGCAAGTCCATCTGTACCAACAAAAGCTGATACTGAGCGACCATCAAACATGGGCACTCAAAACGGCAGAAGTCGATACATTTTGCCAGTTTTGGCTCGCTAATGCAATTTAAAGTAAATTCTGTATTTTATAAGTAAAACAACTGATTTTTAAAAATTCAGTATAATTAATTAAGTAAACCGATTTTATGACATTAACTAAACACCTATTTTTTACAATAACACAACTAAATACAATAAACAACTGATTTCTAACTTTATTATTTCATGTGCAACGTGACTGGGACACAATAATTTGTATTAGTTAAGAAAAGTGAGGTATTTTTAAAAATTTTACATTGCGGACATAAGTAAATTAATTAAAATGTATTAGTTAACAAAGTACATTGTAATAAATAATAACATTGTGAATGTAAGTAAAGAAATATAAACATATTAATTAACAAATATTAAAAATTTTACATTGTGAACATAAGAAAAATTATTAAAATGCATCAGTTAACAATGTATATCATTTTAAAATTTTTATTTTTAATTTTCTATCTTTCTTAAAATGTTTCAGAAATGTAGTTATCACTTTTATAAATTTTTTAAGTTTTTCATTTATTTATGTATAAGCAAATATTAATAATTTAAAATTTTCAGTAAGTAATCTATGTTGTGCATCATAAGTAAAGTTCTTTTTACCTTACATAATTATATAAGCAAGTGTATAACTTGTATTTTGTGTAGTTGTGACATTCTTTCTACATGTCGTATTGATTACATAAATTAGATAATTAGTTATAAGCCTAAATGGATTAAAATCTAGAAATACATCATATGCTTTTAGAAAATTATTTGGTGGATTAATATTCCATATTTCTTATGGAAAAAAGTCATTTTTACTACTTTCTAAATATATATTCTGTAGTTTAACATGATGAATCAACTATTAGATTGTTTTTACGATTTTTCTGAAATACAACAAAAACAAAACAAGGCTTATCAAATTCTGTGGAATTATGGTAAGTTTTTATATCTAGATCAAAATTGTTTTTACCAGATAATCCAGCAACTTCTTCTATTTGTAGTTCATAAAAAGAAATAAGTATTTTAAGATTTTTTAAAGTATTTCCAAATTGTTCAAGTTCATAATTTTGTTCATATTAACAACACGTACACGAATTTCCGCAGATTCTATAACTATTTTACCTTCTTTAGGAAGTGTATCTTTTATTTCAACACCAGCATCAGTATTATCAAACCAGCATAGAACTGCATCTCCAGAATATGAACTATGTGTAAAAATTACAGTTAAATTTCCTTCAAATATAATTTCCTTATAACGTTTAAAAACACACCAAGCATTGACCTGGTTAAATTACTTCATTTTTTACTATTTATTTCTCCTGTATTAAGAATATGTCCTTCCAAACTTATTTTTTTTGTAACAGATGAGGTTAGATGTATGATACTGTTGATGAAATTAAACGATGTTCGATTCTAGAGAAATTATTATTTCCTTTTTTATTTTTATAAAGCCAAACAAATTTCTTTACATAATTATCAATTAATTTTTTGTGTGATTTTCCATCATAAGTTGGATAATCTGTACCATCATTCGAATAATACTAAAATTCCAGTATAAAGCCAACCATCACCAATATTTGTTTATATTTCTGTATTTTTGTTAGGAACAATTAAATAATTTTTTTAATTTTTCATTAACAGGAAATGAACAAAACTGATAACATTCAATTTTATTCATGATTGTGTTAGCAATTACTTATTTACAAAAGAAAAAATTTATTAAGAAATATCTGAAGTAACTGTTACAGTAGCATCATTAAAATCAGTTAAATTATCATTTTTATCAGTTATATTAACCTTTAAATCTTGAACTCTATTAAAAACAGGAACATTTATATGGTAATTAGGTTCATAAATTATTGGTCCACCAAATTCTGCCTCATGTGTAAATGCAGCAATAATTTCACTTTCTTTATTAAAGTATTCCTAGTGTTTCACATACATTCCAGTAGCAATATAAAAATTTGTATTGATTAATTCAAAAGGATACAATTTTTCATTGGCTTGAACAACTTGATTATTAAAACCAAGTAGACTACCAGTACTAACTGCTGTATCCATGTACTATTTTACATCACTGTCATTAACAGTTCTCTTTAAAATTTCATCTGCTTTAATGTTATAATATATTTTTTCAAATTAATAATTTTTTAAAAAATTTCAAACTTTTTTGACCTACAGAAATTTCTATTCTTCCTCCAACATAATAAAGTTTATTATTCTTTGTTGTAATGGAACATTAGTAAAACTATCAAGTATTGGAACAGTTAATCCTCTTCCAAGTATAGATGGCTCATCATTAACTTGAAAAAGGTGGCTCATTTACTACTGAAAAAATTATTAAGAAGTGAAAAAATATTAATAAATGAAAAACAATTAATAAATGATAAATTATTAATAAATGAAAAAATATTATAAATAAATGAAACAATTGTTAATAAATGAACAAAACAGATTGGGAACCGAAAGTAAGAATTCCAGAGAAAAGTTAAAAAACAAACATAGTAAACTTCTACCAAGTTACATTCTGTAAGATGTGCAATAATTGGACCAGGTGGTTACGGTAAAACAACATTAATGATTGATAATTATATTATAGGTAAAGGATGGTTGAATTGGAATAAATATAAACATTTGTATGTGTATTCAAAAAGATTAGAAATACCAGAAAGTGATGAATTTATAAAACAATGTAAAAGAATTGAAGATAAAATAAATAAGCAAATTGTTAGTTTTATTAAAAATAATGCAGGAATTATTCCATTACATGAATGTAAGGATAACTCAGTTGTTGATTTGATGACTTTATTCTAGAGAATCAAGATATTGTCAGAAATTATTTCACTCGAGGTAGACACATAGGTAGAGATTGCTATTATTGAGCTCTAACGTATTCAATAATGCCAAAATTACCAGCAAGAGAAAATTCAAATTTTTGAATATTTTTAGACAAGATACTACAAAATTAAATCATATTTACCATGAGTTTTTTGGCGGAGATTTACAGTTAAATAATTTAAAATAAATGTGTAGTAATTGTTGGAATCATGAACTTGGTTTTTTAACAATAGGAATGTCGAGAAAACCAAATGAAGGTGAGTTTAAAATAAAATACTACTTAAACTTAACTAATATCATTAAACAAAAAACATTAAACATTAAGCTTTAAAGATTTTCTTTAACATTAACATCAACTTTAACTTTAACATTAGGTTTAAATTCATCTTCAAGTTTAACATTAAGTTTAACTTTAACATAAACATAAATGTAATTATAAACAAAACATAAACACGGACATTAAAAGTTAAACATAATATGAGAAATATACAAAGGAACATGATCCTGTTGTTGATGATATTGAAAAAGTAAAGCAATGGAAGAAAATGAGGAAGATGAAAAACAAATAATTCCATATAGCCATCATATAGAAAATTTTGGAGATTAATCGCCAATAAAAACCATTAGAAGATTAGTTTGATGATATTCCTGGAAAATATGATTATACATTAAGTGAAACAGAAATTAAATATGTCCTGAATAAATATGGAGAAGGAAATAAAAGTTGAAATTTAATGAAAGTAAAAAGGCAAATGTTAGTGAAAGAATGTTAAAGGATATTCATCACAGTGAAGATAAAATATTTCGTTTAAAACCTGTTGGTATGTTGAAATATGTTGGTAATTTTCCTCTAGAATTTAATGGTGATCAACTAACGATTGTTAAAAAAAACATAGGAAGGTACAGATGGATTAATCAGACTTTAACTGAAAAAGAATTATAAAAGAAGATTTAAATAAAACGTTTAGTGGTGAAGATTCATCTAAATATACAGATATTTTATTAAATTCAGGAGCATTACATTCTGATAATAATCCAAATAATCCAATAATGCTTGGATGATTGATGTTAGTAAATTAATTGAAAGATTAGCAGTAATTCATTGTGAAACACTAGCAGGATGTAAAAACTAACGTTATGAAACGTTACTATTGCACAAATGTTAACAAATAACTTTAGTGATTTTATAATTGATAAGCCAAAAAGAATTTAATATTTAATTCGATTTTTGAATAATCTTCCACATACATTTTGGGGAAGTGAAAAATATGGAAAACGATTAGTAAACACTTTAATTAATTTAAGAAAATATGCAAATGATGGTTCATTTGGTAAAAAACTGCTGCAACAGCTGTTAGAGGAATAATATGTGGTAAAAGAAAATTATGTATAGGAATTAATGTTGATGAATATGGTTGGGGTTTATAAATTTTTAAACTATATATAAAATATGTAATCATTTTAAAACTATATAAAAATCTTTATAAATTTTTAGTATATCAATAGTGTTTATAACTTTTTGATCTATATCAATTTTTAATCTACATAAATTTTTAATCTATATAAAAAATCTTTATACATTATGAACTATGAAAATTTTTAACGATATGAAAAAATCTTTATTAAATTTTTACCTATATAAATGAATAACTTTACAACTGATTATACTTTCCAATCTAGTGGTAAAACTAAACCAAAGACTATTAAATTAAAATTAAATAATGAACAATTAAAGTCAATTAAACCATTATTAACAGATGTTCAAAAAGAAAAAAAAGGAGAAGAAAGTTGGTGGAAATTTACTTGTCACATTAGATATTAATGTTGTAAAAGTATTATTAAATATTTAAAGAAAAGGGAGATGGTATGGATTAACACATCGTGACGGTGAATTTCCTCCACTGTTATTAGCTGCATTACCTTATTTAGCAACAGTTGGTTAACTAGCTGGTGGATGTGCTGCAATTGCAAACAAATATTAAAATGATAAAGAATTATAAGAGCAAACTATACACAACTTTGAAATGGATAAAAATGGTGGTAATGTCATAAAGAAAAGAAAAAATCAAGGAGTAATTGGAAAATATCCTAATGCAATAAGTAATTTTGATATAGAAGAAGTTACCAAACAATTAAAAACTATCACTTTCATGGTGTATAGATCATTAATGAATTAGTAAAGAAACGATTAAAAATTGAATGTGACATAGTAAATTTATATACATCTGATAATTCTGGTACTCTTTGGATTGCATATTATAAAAACAGGATGAAAAATTTGTTTTTGATTCATGTGGTGGTAATATACCAAACCAATTAGTGAAGTATTTAGGAAAAAATGAACTATACTGCAATTCAGAAAGAATACAAAATTTTGATGTAGTAATATGTGGTTATTTATGGTTGTTTGTTTTGCTTCATGAAAATTATAATTTTAATGTTACTTTTTTGTGATTAGACACAATAAACCTATATACAATTTCGAAAATATTGAAAAAATGAAAAACCTGAAAATATTATTAAACAACGACAATTTACAATAGATCCAAAGAAAACTAATTCAATTACACAATTTCAAAAAGAATTTAATGCTATTTTTCAAATAACTATTGGCAATATTGGTTTTAAAAATAGAAGACTTGGTAATGTAAATGATCAAGTTGATGCCAAAGATGTAGTTAACTCACAGTACTTACAAAAATAATATGTTAGAAACCCACAACACACAAGCATTTTCACACAGTTCAAAAAGTATTTTACCAAAAAAGAAGTAGAAGTAGTTTTTCAGATTATTTCTCAAAAACAGATTGAGCTCCATAGTGAGAACAGTTAAGTAATCTTAAAGAAAAGATATATGATAAACAAATAATTCAATTTACTTTTATAACATGTGGTGAACAAACTTATGAACGATACTGAATATAATTTCATACTTAAAACGATTATTGGAAAAATTATAAATAGAGATTTAAATTTGGATGATTTTGATATAACAGTATGTGTAGCAGATAAGCTATTTCAAATAAATAATAGTAATCAATCAATATTGGTACACATATAAAATTTCATAACTGCAACACTTAAAGATTCTGTAAAAAGTGTTCATGTAGATGTAAATACAATTGTATTTGGTGAAGTAATTTTAGCTATATATATATATATATATATATATATATATATATATATATATATATATATATGTGTGTGTGTGTGTATGTATATATGTATATATGTATATGGAAAATCATAATTAAAATTTAGTTCTTAATGATGGTTGTTGTTTGAAATGTAAAAAATTTACAGAAACACATAATCCACATAGAATAAAACTAAAATGGAAGACATAGAATTGAAGCTATTTTTACAACCTGTAAATCCAAGAACAGAAATTCATTAAAAAGCTTTTGTAAATGGTGAAGGTTTATATAATATTCATGAAACTATAATGAACGAATTACATAAAGCAATTAGAAAGAAGTTTAATCATAGAAATGTTGTTTCTTTTGGTATAGATGATTTATGGTAAGCTGATCTAATTGAGATAGATTCAGGTAATATCAAAAATAAATAGAGAGTATAAATATTTATTATCAATAATTGATGTTTTTCCAAATTATGCATTTGTTTTTCCTATTAAACATGAAAAATCTAAAAATATAGTCGACATTACAACAGATAATTGTAAAGAATTCTAAAACAAAGAATTTAAAGAACTAATGAAGAAATATAACATTAGCCACTATTCAACTTTTTCAGAATTAAAAAGATCTGTTGTCGAAATTTTTAATAGAACACTTAAAGAAAAAATGTTTAAGAAATCTGCCTAACAAGGAAATTACAAATGGTCTAATTTAGTTAAAAATTTATTGATGAATACAATAATACAAAACATTCAATAATACAAATGACACCAATAGAAGTTACTGAAAAAATTTAAAATTAAGTAACATTGTATTTACTGAAATTGCTAAATAGACAAAAGGTGATAAAATTAGAATTAGTTCACTAAAAGGTCTTAGTGAAAAAGGTTATTCAGCTAATTGTTCAACAGATATATTTGAAATGGAAAATGTTTTTCTTTCTAATCCAATTACATATAAATAAAAATTTATAAAAGGTAATTTGAACTACAGAAACAAAATATCCAGATCTACACTTAGTTGAAATTTTTTTTATAAAGAATGGTAATCAAGTCTATGTTAAAAGGTTAGGTTGGATATATAAAGATAGAGTATTTTAAAAAAGAATTAGTTAACTATTTACTTTAACAATTATTTAGTATTTAAACAATTAATTTTTTAAAGAATTAGTTTATCACTTAGTCTAACAATCAATAGGTTTTAACAAACAATATCTATTAAACCAATTATTTCTACCATCCATTACTTTAATAATCAATTACATTTTACACTGTTAGTTTAACAAGCAATTTTTAAACTATTAGTTTTTAAAAGAATTTGCTTACTATTTAGTTTGCTATTTAGTTTAAATTTAATTAGTTTTTTAACAACTACATTTTAGAAGAATTAGTTTTCTTTTTATTTTACTATCTAGTTTAACAATCAATTAGTTGTTTCAAGGAAATTTTGTACTATTTAGTTTAACAAGTAATAAGTTTACTATAAAGTATAACAATCAATTAGTATACAATATAGTTTAACAATCCAATAGTTACGCTATCACCCATTATATTAAAAAAATTATTTAGCTATGTAGTTTATCAATCAATTATTTTTTATTGATTGTATTTAGAAATTTATTTTATTAATTTTATCTATATAAAAATGTTATATTTCATGTATACAAAATGTTATTTTAATAACTTATAATGACCATATGGTAATGTATCTATTTTAGGTCCCTGTACATACTTAGCTACAAGTTCAACCCACACTATACTATTTGAATCTAATTTTGTATCTTGTGTTTCTTATATTTTCCATTGTTTTACTAAATACAGAATTATTCATTATTTTATATAAATGCTTTTCAAAATCATTTGTAGCTTTAGTTCTTAACTGTGAGTTAAAATCTACAAAAATTTTAACCAATTAATTTGTTTAATTTTTTGAAGTTTATGTTTTTTTAAGTTCTATTCCAAGAAATAAGTATTGTTTAAGATTTCTGTAATGTACTACATAATTATGCTTTTATCTGAATTGTTATTAATTTACTTTTCTTTGTTCCTGGAATTATTTTTGCTTCAGGATCTAATAGAAAATCTTTATGTAAATACTGTATTTTTTTTATATTTTTGATCTACTTCAAATATATTACCATTTTCACAATAGTTTGATATTTCGTTTATTTTTGTACCATGAAAATTATTTGATTCATCTCATTGAAATCCCTGACATGGTAAATATTGGTTCATAGTATAACCATCTAAGTTATTTGCCTCTAGATAAGTCATATGCATTGATATTTCTTTATTTTTTTAAATCTTTTAAAATTTTATTATTTGGTTTTACATATCTTTTACAACATTGTGATACCTGCTTTTATTCCTTATTCAACCATTAGAAACATACCATTAAGATAAAATAGTTCAATTTTTTGTTTAGTTATTTTTAACAATGCCTCCCAAGATAAACCTGGTACAGTAAAATACCAAGAAGGATCTAGATTACATTCATTTATAAATGATTTACTAAAATTTTCAAAAATATAACCTAAGAATAGTACATCAGTTTTAAGATAAAACTGTGATATTCACCATGATTCTTTTACTGAATTTTTCCCAAACTAATTTTATATGTTTATAATTTTCATCAGTTATATGAGAATCATTCTTTTTAATTGTAAAATTTATGGTTGGTTGGTAGTTTGTTTCTTCAAATATATTCCAAGAATTCACAAAATCATATGGCTAAACACCTTTTATAATTACACAATTAAATAATTCTGGAGGAATATACTTTTTAATACTTTTTAATTATATTTCTTTAACTTTGTTGAAAGTTTATCAAGTGAAGAAGCCATAAATCGAAATGTATCAACAAATCTGAATTTCTAAGCTCATGTAAGTATACCAAAAGTAATGTATTTATTTTATTGTTTAGTATTATATTTATTTTATTGTCATAATCAAGTTCTTTTTGAAAAAGATGTGAATCATAACCATATAAGTTATGTACATAAATGGGTACAAAATCAATTAGTTGTAGGTTTAAATTATTATTATTCCATAATGGAACAATATGTTTTCCAGTTTGATGATCATGATGACTAACCTTTTTATTATTTTTTGTTTAATAATATGTACACAATGTACTAACTTCAGAATTGTTGTGCAATTTGTTTTCTTCAGATGTAAGTGGTTTCATTTCTTCAATTTCAGAATAATTTTTCTAATTTCTTCAATCTTTTGTTTCAAACATTCAATAAATTTTTTATTTCAGTTTGGTCCTCTATAAACAGGATTTTTAAAATTTCCATATATGTATTTTGTATAGTAACAAAATCCACTTATTTATGATTTTGATATTTCATTGTACATGATTTTCTGGATTTGGTTCACAATTGTCCATTTTCAAAAGTAAACTTTCAAAATCAGCATTAATAACAAATGGAACATTTTGTGTGTTCTGATATTTTTTGAAATATCTTTTTGAAACACTTTGTATTTCAACTTTCAATGGTCTTCTAGTTAAACAATTTGGTGTATGAATAATTAATTTTTCTTTAGTACGGAAATGTAGTAAACATATATCACAAATTAATTTTACTTTTTCATGTATATTGATTTGACTTGGTACATGTCTAGATAAATTTTTTAAATTACAATAATGAGAATTATTAGCTTTCGTGAAATAAAGTGGATTCGCATTTTTTTCCATTTTAGATTTCGTAGTTTTTAATGGCTACACTCGATGTTTTTCATCTTCAAATGAATAAACACAAATAGATACATTAATTATATATTCTATTTTTCAAATATGATCAACTAATAAAGGAAACTCAATATTTTCAATTTTTTATCAAGATCAAGAGCAACATTTTTATTTTCATTATTCCTTTAGCATCTTTATGTACAGGATACAAAGCTGCTTTTACAGACCATAAAAATCATTTTTCATCATTCCTTTTTACTTTAATACAAGTTTTTTGTTTTTTATTATTTTTGTTAAAGATTTGTAAGACGATCCTTTCAGTGGAATATATTTATTAATTGCTAGTTGCAAACAAATAATTCTATTTAATGTCCATCCTGATCCTTGTGCTTAAACGTTAGATATTTTTTCTAAATTTCTCTTTTACCTTTTAAATATTTTATTACAGTCATTTTCTTGGTTCGTGTTTGTTTTCCAAATGCTTCAACTTTTTCATTTAAGTCATTTGTGTGTAGTTTTTATTTACAACATAAATTAAAATTTATCCTTAAATCATAATGTACTTTCAAACAGTCTTTAACAATTTAAAAAATTATTGTTTTTACTGTAGCTAAGAAATGATTAGGATCAATTGTATGTATGCTATTCTCAAAATGTATAATTTGTAATCGGTTTTCAAATGCTTTTTTAACAAAGTAATCTTTAATTGTATTTCAATATTATAATGTGGTAACATTTCCAAAAATTGAGACTTAATTCAGGTTTATAATTTCTAACAATATTTGTATGATTTCCAATTATTTCCGGTTTATAATTTCTGACAATATTTGTATAGTTTTCATGTACTTCAGGTGTATAATTTCTATCAACATTTGTATGATTTTCACTTACTTCTGGCATATAATGTTTAACAATATTTGTATGATTTTCACTTACTTAAGGTGTATTATTTCTAACAATAATGGAACTGTTTCTAAAACTAAATCTTATTAAATCAGCTTTACGTAAATTTGAATATCCTCATAAATTATTTACTTTTCAAAATTCACAAAGACTTCAACTTTAAATTGTTGTAGTTCATAATCATTTAATATTTCCATTTTGCACTTTTGTTTATTACTTAAAAAATTCTTTAGATTTGTAAAAAATATTTTTAACCAAATGATAATTATTTAATAGAGGGACATGGATTATTACTTAACACATAATTAATGAAAAAGAGAATTAGTACATTATTTTGTTTAACAATCCATCTGTTTTGAAACAAATAGTTTTTAAAAGAATTAGTTTCCTATTTAGTTTAACAATTAGTTTACTTTAAAGTATAACAATCCATTAGTTTTAATTATTTATTTAATTAATAATAAAGGAATATTGTTTAATAAATTATAAATAATGAAGTTAAAGCTTTCTTATTCTTAATATATTCTAAAGTACACTTCTTACATTTAATATTATGTGTACCTTTAAGTGCAGGATTTATATCCCCCAATACTGCAGAAAGTGAATCATATTCTCGAAATTATGGAATATTCTCCCTCCCTACCGATTCTTCTGAACGCCAGCCAACCATATTGTAGTGTTTTGTCGTCCAGCAAGGAGAGTTTGCGAGGAAATACCTATTACTGTTAATTTTCGCTACACTACTTGCCTGCCGCTGCTCTATTGCGCTTCAGTGCTCAGGTGTCCACACCGTCCAACTTCGGGTACTTCCTGTGTTACGCAGCCAGGATGTCGCACTAGCCATTTTCTGACACTCAACCTGTGTTAAGCTGGACCAACACACCTGTGTAAGGCTTTGCACCCAGGGTCTTAATTACACCTTCCGTTTCGTTCCTACTGGCGTTCCAACCTTATCTAGCATAAGCAATCATTCATTACACCATTTCGATAATAAAGACAATTCAACACCTTTCATGCAATAAGTGTTAACAACTATTTAAAAGGTGTATGTGACAATGTCAGTCTTCCTTAAAATGTTCATATATACGATGTGCAACCAGTCAAATAGTACCTAATTCCGATTGTAAATCACGCAATGTAAGTAGATGAGTCCTTGTAAGTTTCGAAATTATAGCCACCTTACATTGAACTTCTTTGAACCAGTGTATGTTAGCAACAAATTATTATTTCTAAAAACACACAAAAAATTACTATGCACTTATATGGATATGTCCAAAAGAACAGACACCATATCCACGTAAGTGTATAGTTCTGGTAATACTGGCCATGACCTTCTACTTCTGTGCTGATGTACACATATTACCAGAACTCTTACTGGACTTGGTAATGGCGCCTTGCTAGGTCGTAGCAAATGACGTAGCTGAAGGCTATGCTAACTATCGTCTCGGCAAATGAGAGCGTATTTTGTCAGTGAAACATCGCTAGCAAAGTCGGTTGTACAACTGGGGCGAGTGCTAGGAAGTCTCTTTAGACCTGCCATGTGGCGGCGCTCGGTCTGTAATCACTGCTAGTGGCGACACGCGGGTCCGACGTATACTAACGGACCGCGGCCTATTTAAAGGCTGTCACCTAGCAAGTCTGGTGTCTGGCGGTGACACCACAGTAACAGCATCTCTCAGTAGCAGGCTATCATTCAGTTACTTGAAAAGTGTTAATTACCAAAAGGATAGTAAACAATTGCTAAATGAAAAGACAGACGAAGCACTTTGGAGGCTTTCGGATCGCGCTTAACTTGAATGGTGGGCGAAGTGGTTTGGCAGTCTCGGAGGACAGACATGTTGTCTGCTGCAGTCGGTATCGATTGAGAACTTAAGTAGAAATCTCAGGTTATTTGGATACGTAATTGAGAAAAATTTTGCCGGCTGGTGTGGCCGAGCGGTTCTAGGCGCTACAGTCTGGAACTGCGCGACTGCTGCGATCGCAGGTTCGAATCCTGCCTCGGGCATGGATGTGTGTGATGTCCTTAGGTTAGTTAGGTTTAAGTAGTTCTAAGTTCTAGGGGACTGATGACCTCAGCAGCTAAGTCCCATAGTGCTCAGCGCCATTTTTTGAGAAAAATTTCACAGTAATTACGCTAATTCGCAGTTCCTTGTTTTGTTCTTATTAAAGTGTGAAGATTAGAAATTATTTGTGATTCATAAAGTGGAATAATTGTGAAGTTTCTCGTATTCTGCTAATAAAAAGTGAATGATATCCCGTATACACAAACTAACTGAAAAAAAAATTTTATTCACCCAATATCAGTTCCTCGCTAAGACCTCACGTGTTCTGCCATCTTAGTACAGGTGTGATAAATGGTACGTCATCTGTGGCAACACAGAGGAGGTATGACGGACAGAAGTTTTCGAGAAAAGGGTTTATCATACACACGTATATAACTCTCTCTCTCTCCATCTCTTTTCTCAACTCGCCGTATTTTACAGTGGTATCCGAACCGCTAATATGTGTGTTCAATCGAATATTCGTTCACACCTGTATCTTTCTGGATACCGGATTCATGTTACGTACGCAGGGAAGTAGGAACCTCCTTCCTTTGCAATGAAGCAACCATCTCAGATCCAACTGCCCACGTCGTGTTAGGGTTTTAAAGTCGTCTTATGGAAAACGTCGTCCGTTGACATTAGCTGAATTAGTGTCTCCGCAATCTGCTGTCAATAGTTCTCAGCACGACATTTCCCGTCACCGGTGCGTTGAGATGCGGCCCCTGCTGTCGTTAAGGCGACGCCACCGGTAGCACAGTTTAAAATCCAGCGGAATTAGGGTGGTGAAAGTCTTGAAGTTAACCTCCCTAATCTCGCCTCTCCGAGAACGTGATGGTGGAGGGTGTTTCTTCCGGTGGTGATGCTTTGAATACTGACGTTAATTGCGGTTTTTGTATCGGCAGGATGATATGGCTGGTTCTCCTGATGTTGAAATGAATCAGGGACGAGATACTGGCAGAAGTAAAGCTGTGACTACCGGGCGTGAGTCGTGCTTCAGTAGCTCTGATGGTAGAGCACTTGCCCGCGAAAGGTAAAGGTCCCGAGTTCGAGTCTCGGTCGGGCACACAGTTTTAATCTGCCAGGAAGTTTCGTTGAAATAAATGTTACATCTGCGTGCTCTTCTCTATCTGTAAAAACAGCTGCTCCTGTGGGTTCCGGTCATTTAACGCAGACATCGTCTGCTGCTCTGCCTCTACAAAATGGCTCTGAGCACTATGGGACTTAACATCTGAGGTCATCAGTCCTCTAGAACTTAGACCTACGTAAACCTAACTAACCTAAGGACATCACACACATCCATGCCCGAGGCAGGATTCGAACCTGCGACCGTAGCGGTCGCGCGGCTCCAGACTGTAGCGCCTAGAACCGCTCGGCCACTCCGGCCGGCTCTGTCTTTACAGTGTTCTAATGCAATACTGTCCTTTCCTTATTCTGATACGATGGAGAAACAGGCTACTTCGGATTCTCTCATGGTTAGTCAGATGATGCAGACAGCTTCAGGTGATGCATTGACTGTCTCTCCATTATCTGATTCTGATGATGATGTTCATAGCTCCCGTTTGTTCCTCGCATTCCGCTGAGTGGAAAAGGGATGGTTCCCCCCCCCCTAACCCCTCCCCAACAGCAGTCCTTGATGGGCCCCCTATCCTTCCGCGTTAAGAAGTTACGTTGTCACGGAGTGGTGTGAAACAACGATCTTAACCTGCAAAATGTTATGCTAAGAGCCCCCACGCAAACTGCCTATCATGCAATAGATTTCGAGCCTGGAGCACAGAATATGTCGAAGCGTTAAGAGTTACAGTTGTAACTCTAAAGGGATTACATTCATATCCAAGACGAAAAAACAACAATTTCGACCGTAAGAAACGGGTGCTGCTAGTGTAGTTGCTCTTCTAAACAGCATCTCATACAAGAACATCAGTTGCGTCTTTACGTGCCGTTACTTGTACTTTAGGTACTTGGGCTACGCGTAGCTCTGTTTAAAAGGGATAGCTCTGTTTAGATATAGGGGTGAGCTGCAGACGTCTGTTTTCATACCACACAGCTAATTCGCTGCAAACAATAACCTGTAGCTATGATCCTGCAGTTGAGTAGTCTTTGCATTGCCGAGAACTGCGAGTTAATAAAATACATAGAAATATAAGCTAAAAGTTAAATGAACAATTTAATAACAAGAGTTCTATTCTAAACTCTCTAGCTGATGTAGGTGACAGAGGACCATGATGAATATTTATTCAAGAAATGTCATCTCAAATAAAGGGGAAGTGGTCCTATGATATTCAGTTAAAATACAGGCCGAAAACACCCTTATCAAATGCAGTAAATTTACGTTTACATATTAACACACAAAAGATGACGAGTAGTGTCCATCGTTATTGACGTATTTTCTGAAAACTACATCTTGTAACTTGATGTTGTGATGTGATGTGGTATAAAATCACGCTATGGTGATGTGAATACGCTTGAAGAAGCGCCTGTAAGCCCCTAACCAGATGTCTGGAGGGTGGATCCTCTATCTCCTCCTCGTGATTGAAAGCAAACGATTTAACGGCACACAACTCGTCATGCAGATACAAAAGCAGCAGCCCCAGAGCTGGAGCAGTGATAAAATACAGAAAGAACGTTCGAGAGGCCACGTCCTAAAATCCTTTTCTATCTGGTTTGATAAAAAATTTCCTCATTAAACCTAAATTCTGAACAGATATAAATTCTCTACAGAGCCTGTGTTGTTCATCAACAGATTTTGGAATAATTAAGTGATGATCCCAGCTGTTAATGACCACAGTTTCGTCCAGTATTACAAGTAAATTTGTAAAATGTTGTGTACCTGCGAAGTGTGTGTGTGATAGATCCATTGATCGTGACTGGGCCAATATATCTCATGAAATAAGCGCCAAACGAAAAAACTTCAAAGAATGAAACTTGTCTAGCTTGAAGGGAGAAACCAGACGGGGCTATGGTTGGTCCTCTAGATGGTGCTGCCATTGGTCAAACGGATATCAGCTGCGTTTTTTTAAAAATAGGAACCCCCATTTTTCATCACATATTCGTGCAGTACGTAAATAAATATGAATGTTTTAGTTGGACCACTTTTTTCGCGTTGTAATAGATGATGCTGTAATAGTCACAAACATATGGCTGACAATTTTAGACGAACAGTTGGTAACAGGTAGGTTTTTAAATTAAAACACAGATCGTAGGTACGTTTGAACATTTCATTTCGGTTGTTCCAATGTGATACGTGTATCTTTGTGAACTTATCATTTCTGAGAACGCATGCTGTTACAGCGTGATTAGCTGTAAATACCACATTAATGCAATAAATGCTCAAAATGATATCCGTCAACCTCAATGCATTTGGCAATACGTGTAACGACATTCCTCTCAACAGCAAGTAGTTCGCCTTCCGTCATGTCCGCACATGCATTGACACACGAGCTATGTGCCGGATATCCATCATGTTGGAAGTACATCGCCATTCTGTCATGCAGTGAAACATCTTGTAATAACATCAGTAGAACATTACGTAGGAAATCAGCATGCATTGCACCATTTAGATTGCCGTTGATAAAATGGGGGCCAATTATCCTTCCTTCCATAATGCCGAACCATACATTAACCCGCCAAGTCCGCTGATTTCCAGCTGTCGCAGCCATCGTGGATTTTCCGTTGCCCAATAGTGCATATTATGCCAGTTTGCGTTACCGCTGCTGCTGAATAACGCTTCGTCGTTAAACAGAACGCGCGCAAAAAATCTGTCATCGTCCCGTAATTTCTCTTCTGCCCAGACGTTCAAAGACGTCGCCATGCAATTCCTGGTGCATAGAAATATGGTACGGGTGCTACTGATGTTGATGTAGCATTCTCAACATCGACGTTTTTGAGATTCACTTTTCTCGTGAAACTTCCCCTTTGAACAAATTATACTCTACTGTGCTTAACCTGACACACAATGTTTTTAGCGCAACGCAATCTGACTATCAAAGATCCCTGCAAAAGAATGGCCCTGACTAACTTTAACCTATACCTTTCACAAATCACTTACCTCACAAAAATCTTCGTTACTGGAACTTCTGCAATACAGCGAGCGCCACTACTGCCAGCTAAATAAAAGATTCAAACTACTGAAGGCACTAACTACTGATAGGGATAGTTAGCAAATGAAGGATTTTAATAGAGAACAAACACTGTATTTACCTTAATATTCATAATTAACATCCAGTATCACAAATCATCAAAACTCCGCCATCTCTCTCCCCACATCCACCACTGCTGGCGGCTCACCTCCAACTGCACAGCGCTACGCGCTGTTCGCATCCAGCTATAGCAGTTCATGACAACAATGGCAGACAACAATTCAAACTAGCCACATACTGCACACAGCACAGCCAGTGATTTTCATATAGAGAGTGCTACGTAACGTTGCCAATAAAAAACATAAACAGCAAACTTACATAAAGAAAACATAAACAGCCTACTTACATTACGCGCTGTTCGCATCCAGCTATAGCAGTTCATGACAACAATGGCAGACAACAATTCAAACTAGCCACATACTGCACACAGCACAGCCAGTGATTTTCATATAGAGAGTGCTACGTAACGTTGCCAATAAAAAACATAAACAGCAAACTTACATAAAGAAAACATAAACAGCCTACTTACATAGCCCCCATGCTCCCCACAAAAAATTTTACAAAATGTTTTTGGCCAGTGGCCAATACAGATTTGAAAAATTTTTTCATAATTACAATAACAAAGATATCAAATGCACACACTTATTGATACAATGTTGGTCAACAGCTAAAATTTTTTTCACAGTCAATAAAGACAGTCCAGATTGTTCATCATAATAGTAATTACAGTTTTTGTTTTTCACAAAGTCTCATTAGTAAAAGAAATTGCACATAGAAGTAGTGGATTTCCATGCAGTCTTGAAGAAGTAGTGTTGTCCTTCCAACGGAAAGACAGTGCTGACTCTTGACATGCTGACATGTAATGGGCCACAATGGAGCAAACCCACAGCAGAGTCATTCGAAGTTCTAACGAATATTGGTAGGTAGGTCATCACTGAGCAGACCCACTGCAGTCCTGGTAGAGAGTATGGTATTGATGGGCCACCAGAGATGCAGACCCACAGTAGTCCTTGTAGGGATAATTGTATTGGTGGGCCATCAAAGATGCAGACCCACTGTAGTCCTTGTAGAGATGGCCAGCAGCCATCTGTTGTGACTGTGCAGGTGCACAATCACCATTGAAGAGTCTTGCGGATAATGGAGCAAGTCCATAACTACCACTTGTGCATTCACAAAGTTTTTGGGAATTGTCCTTAGAACCAGCAATGCTGTTATCCAGTCCCTTGCTGAATTATTAACACATGTGCAGACACTAACAGTCCCTACTTCTCACATATTGTCCATATACTATGACCAACAGAAAAGTGTGCAGTGAAATGTAACTTACAAGTTACTTAATTAGATGAACTGGTGTCAATTACAATTTTATAACATAAAAATACAATAACAAAGGTACAAAATACATCATTAAAAACATAACAATACAGATAACATTTGTAGTACAGGCTTTACAACAGAATAGAAATAAACATATACATGAGTGTTACAGGAATTATGACATAAGTAAATACATAAAAGATCAGAATAACTTTTGAAACATCAACTTTACATGTGAGCAACCAAACAGTATAAATAATGTCGAAACATCTTTACAAATTAAATAACAGAATATTAGAAAATGTCTACAACATAGCTCTCATCAGCTAAACACATAAAGACAGGAAAAACACAAATACACAAGGGTACACAAACATATAGAGGAATAATAGAAGGAAAGGACAGGGTTTGTTTTACTGCAGTATTTTGCAAACAAAACTTTCTTTACTTCTCGGAGATCTCCCTTCATTCATCATTATTCCCAAAAAGTCCTATCTAAGCCTGCCCTCTGTATTCTGTTCACATCCTCTGTCAAAAATAGTTTTTCTCCACTGTACAGTATCCTTCTTTTTCGCCCAAACCATTTTCATATAGCTTCTCAATACATTTCTTTACCTATTCTCCATAGTCAGTTTCTTATATAGTCTACCCCCTCTTAAGCTAAATTAAATCTACTGAGCTCAGATGCTAAACTAAGGGACGAGGCAATGCAGCATCACATAACACATTAACACAAACAGCAATGCAAAAAAATGGAAAATCGCAAAGCAAGCTACAGTAAATCTAAATTACCAAGCAATGCAACATTACAACTAATATGAGCCAATGTGCAGGAACAATAAATATTATTCAGTAGTAAAACTAGCTCAACAGAGTAATACAAAGTGAAATTTAGTAGCACTATGCCTGGCAAACAGAGGCAGCAACTTATATCTATACATGACATAGCTCAAGCAGAAAAAATATTACAGGAAAAACAACAATGCAGACAAGGGAAATGTCTATTCACATCTTAATGTCTATGTAATTAAAGTGGTGCACCATAACAACTTATTGTAAAAAAAATATTACCATGTACTTGAAAAGAAAATTTTGTTTTACTGTTGCTAGTTCCTTCTTATTGTTCTTTCCTTTCCAAGTGCTCCTTTTTTAAAGAATGTGGATCATAAAATAATTATTTAATAGATCTGTTGACAGAAAGTGTTCACATTAGCAAATGCATTTTATTTTATAAAAGCAATGCTGCAACACAGCTGGAAACCAGACATCAAATGAAATAAGCAACTACGAAAAGCAAAGCATAAAAATATCATTCAGTAGTCATGTGACATTTCATTTCATAAGTTAATTGCTCTCAACTCTCGTACAAAGACTCTTGTCATAATCAGGTGTGCAGATGTAAAAATATTTCTTGTCATTTTGTTAGGCATTTCAGTAAATATCATAAATTTTTAAGTAACGAGGGTGTCGCATTAGCGATGAAAGGCACATCCTAATGGCTTATTCTCCAGGTGTTTGACACAGCTGTGTGCCCACAACGCATTACAAAAATCATATGTTTTCAAGTAACGAGCGTGTCGCATTAGCGATGCCCTCTACAAAGGAATGTCATTAACAGTGGTATAGGCCTCTCTTTGTCCTTCTCTTCCACCTGTGCCTCTGGCACACCCTAATGGCTTTCTTTTCTACCTGAGCGTCTGAAAAGGCTTGTTCTCCAGGTGTCTGACATACCTGGGTGCCCACGTCCCATTATGTGCAGGTGGTCACTTAACTTTCTTACGGAAATATTTACGACAGCAGTTTCCGCTACAGTGACAGTCTCATATACAAAATTTCACAGGTCAAGAATTTGCGTTGCAAATGTGTAGAAACAAAATGCTATGAATATAACATTCTCCAAAAAATTTTCGACGCCATTGTGATACATTCACGCATTTACACGCACATTTCATAAATCTTAAAGTACGATTCTCGGTTTCCAACATCCTTTTTCACAAGTCAAGAGTCCTTAACTTCTTTCATTATTCATATACATACAAACACGTAATCACATTCCTCATATATGGTAGCATCATCTTATTGACATAAACATACCTCAACAGCATAATACACATCGTCGTCGTAAAAATAACATCATAACACCTCAGTCAAATCTCAAAAAAGTCGTAGCTTTCTGCAATAATTTCAAACCATAAAAAATATTCTCTGCTCATTTCAATAGTGTCATCTGCCTCAAACGTACTTTAAAAATCATGATCTCATACCAAATACATCATTCAAAGCTCTCATAGTATCACAATGGGTCCGAAAAAATATGAAGAGTTCACACAGTACAGACAAAATACAATTTCGTAAGTGTGAAGTTACCCAACGGTGTAATTACGTAAACATGTGTCATTGACGTAGTAAAAAACATGTTTATCTCTCAGTTAAATGATCAGATAGCTGTGTAATTTATGTTTTAGAGAAATATGGTACCAATGTGTAAAGTTGTATAAGCAAATACCATATTAGCTAGGGTTCCTTGTGCTTGCCAAACACATGGTACACAAAGTAGGCGTGTACCCCCCTGACGATTAATGTAATTATACCCTCAGGTGTTACAGATTAAAGCAATGGAATGAAATGTATTGCGAAAGACTTTCTTTGTAATTCAAAAATCTTTAAAAATAAATGTTTTAAGTACAAAATTAATCACTTAAATACGTGTCCTGTAGTGCTAAATGTGCGTCTTGCTGTAAGATAATCTCTGGGAAGTGTCGTAGTCATTGTCCTCCGAAAGCTAAGTTCTGCAGAAGTCAATGTACTTACCTCATGATAAACAAAGTGAAATGCTTTGCGTATAGATAACTTAGTTATTACGCTTATTGCCGTGATGAGGAAAGTACTGTGCTGTAACGTATTGTTGTCCTACGGAAAAGGCTGTCTCCTTGTAGCAATAGCACAGGGGGGTACACGCCTACTTTGTGTACCATGTGTTTGGCAAGCACAAGGAGCCCTAGCTAATATGGTATTTGCTTATACAATTTAACACATCGGTACCATATTTCTCTAACACATAAATTACACAGCTATCTGATCATTTAACAGAGAAACAAACATCTTTTTACTACGTCAGTGACACATGTTTACGCAGTTACAGAGTTGGATTACTTCACACTTAAGAAATTGTACTTTGTACTTTGTGAACTGTTCATATTTTTTCGAAACCATTGTGATACTATGAGAGCTTTGAATGATGTATTTGGTATGAGATCATGATTTTTAAAGTACGTTTGAGGTAGATGACACTACTGAAATGAGCAGAGAATTTTCTTTAGGTTTTGAAACAATTGCAGAAAGCTACGACGTTTTTGAGATTTGACTGAGGTGTTATGATGTTATTATTACGACGACGATGTGTATTATGCTGTTGAGGTATGTTTATGTCAATAAGATGATGCTACCATATATGAGGAAGGTGATTACCTGTTTATATGTATATGAATAATGAATAGAAGATAGGGACTCTTGACTTGTGAAAAAGGTTGTTGGAAACCAAGAATCGTACTTTAAGAGTTATGAAATGTGTGTAAATGCGTGAATGTATCACAATGCCGGCGAAAATTTTTTTGGACAATGTTGTATTCATAGGATTTTGTTTCTACACATTTGCAACGCAAATTCTCGACCCGTGAAATTTTGTATATGAGACTGTCTCTGTAGCGGAAAAATGTCGTAAATATTTCTATAAGAAAGTTAAGTGACCACCTGCACGTGCGTCGTCGGCACACAGCTGTGTCAGACACCTGGAGAACAAGCCATTAGGGTGTGCCCTTCATCGCTAATGCGACACGCTCGTTACTTGAAAACATATGATTACTCGCACTTTGTGCTAATTACTGAAATGCTTATGAATTGATGGGAAATATTCGTACATCTGCACACCTGATTATGACAAGTGTCTTTCTCCGAGAGTTGAGTGCTACTGACTTACGAAATGCCACATGACTATTGAATGATATTTTTATGCTTTGCTTTTCTTAGTTGCTTATTTCATTTAATATCTGGTTTCCAGCTGTGTTGCAGCATTAGTTTTATAAAATAAACTTAGATGCATTTGCTAATGTGAACTCTTTCTGTCAACAGATCTATTAAATAATAATTTTGTAATCCACATTCTTTAAAAAAGGAGCTCTTGGAAAGGAAAGAACAATAAGAAGGAACTAGTAACAGTCACTGGACACATAGTTTTCTTTTCAAGTACATGGTAATATTTTTTTACAATAAGTTGTTATGGTGCACCACTTTAATTACATAGACATTAAGATGTGAATATGCATTTCCCTTATCTGCATTGTTGTTTTTAGTGTAATATTTTTTCTGCTTGAGCTTTGTCATGTTTAGATATAAGTTGCTGCTGCTGTTTGTCAGGCTTAGTGTTACTGAATTGGACTTTGTGTTACTCTTCTAAGCTAGTTTTTCTTGTTTCCTGCACAGTGCCTTATATTAGTTGTAATATTGCACTTGCTTTGCTAATTTATGCTGCTAGCCTTGCCAATTTGCATTTTTTGTCATTTCTGTTTGTGTTGATTTGTTGTGATGCTGCATTGCCTCGTCCCTTGGTATATATATCTGAGGTCAGTAGATTTAAGTTAGCTTAAGAGGGGGTAGACTATATAAGAAACTGACCATGGAGAATAGGTAAAGAATGCATTGCGAAGAAAGATTTGGGCCCAATGAGTATTGTACAATCAGAAATAATTATTTTGAAAGAAATATGAATAGAATACAGGAACGAGGTATAGGTAGGATTTTCTTGGAAATAAATGATGAGGTAAGCAATGTGTGAACATATAAATACAGAAAGCATGCTTAGATAGAATTTTTTGGTGGAAACAAAGGATGAAATACGAGGAAAGATATAGGGAATGAATTTGGGGTGGACTGCAGTACCAAATGTTACACTGAACACAAACCCTGTCCTTTCCTTTTGTGTTATTCCGCTATATGTTTGTGTGCCCTTGTGTATTTGTGTTTTTCCTGTCTTTATGTGTTTAGCTGATGAGAGCTATGTTGTAGACTTTTTCTAATAATATGTTATTTACCTTGTAAAGATGTTTCGACATTATTTATTCTGTGTTGTTTTCATGCTCATGTGTGAAGTTGACGTTTCAAAAGTGATTCTGATCTTTTAATTTTGTACTCATGTCATCATTCCTGTAACACTGATGTATATGTTTATTTCTATTCTTTTGTAAAGCCCATATTACTACAAATATTATCTGTATTGTTATGTTTTTAATGATGTATCTTATACCTTTCACAAATCACTTACCTCACAAAAATCTTCGTTACTGGAACTTCTGCAATACAGCGAGCGCCACTACTGCCAGCTAAATAAAAGATTCAAACTACTGAAGGCACTAACTACTGATAGGGATAGTTAGCAAATGAAGGATTTTAATAGAGAACAAACACTGTAATTACCTTAATATTCATAATTAACATCCAGTATCACAAATCATCAAAACTCCGCCATCTCTCTCCCCACATCCACCACTGCTGGCGGCTCACCTCCAACTGCCCAGCGCTACGCGCTGTTCGCATCCAGCTATAGCAGTTCATGACAACAATGGCAGACAACAATTCAAACTAGCCACATACTGCACACAGCACAGCCAGTGATTTTCATATAGAGAGTGCTACGTAACGTTGCCAATAAAAAACATAAACAGCAAACTTACATAAAGAAAACATAAACAGCCTACTTACACTCGCGTAATTTGTTTGTTACTGATGTGCGGATTAGCCGCGACAGCAGCTAAAACACCTACTTGGGCATCATCATTTGTTGCAGGTCGTGGTTGACGTTTCACATGTGGCTTGAACACTTCCTGTTTCCTTAAATAACGTAACTATCCGGCGAACGGTCCGGACACTTGGATGATGTCGTCCAGCATACCAAGCATTATACATAGCACACACCCGTTGGGCATTTTGATCATAATAGCCATGCATCAACACGATATCAACCTTTTCCGCAATTGGTAAACGGTCCATTTTAACCCGGGTTATGCATCACGAAGCAAATACCGTCCGTACTGGCGGAATGAGTACACGAATATGTAATAAAAAATGGGGGTTCCTATAAAGAAACGCAGTTGATATCCGTTTGACCTATGGCAGCGCCATCTAGCGGGCCAACCATAGCGCCTTCTGGTTTCCCCTCTTCAATTTAGACGAGTTTCGTTCTTTGTAGTTTTTTCGTTTGATGCTTATTTCGTGAGATATTTGGCCCAGTTACTATCAATGGACCACCCTGTATAAAACATATATGATCAAGACATGTAACACATGTTATTTGTTCTTAAGTGTGGCAAACTGCAACGCCATGCCTCTCCACACTATATTCACAATATTCTGCTATCGCACGTCACTGTATATCGCTTTGCGGAATTCAAACACTGGGTGTTACAAAAAGGTACGGCCAAACATTCAGGAAACATTCCTCACACAGAAAGAAATAAAATATGTTATGTGGGTAAGTGCCCGGAAACGCTTACTTTCCATGTTAGAGCCCATTTTATTACTTCTCTTCTAATCACATTAAGCAACAGAACGTACCAGCGTGACTTCCAACACTTTTTTTACAGGAAATGTGCAAAAATGTCCTCCGTTAGCGAGGATACATGCATCCACCCTCTGTCGCATGGAATCCCTGATTCGCTGATGCAGCCCTGGAGAATGGCGTATTGTATCATAACCGTCTACAATACGAACACGAAGAGTCTCTACCTTTGGTACCGTAGTTGCGTAGACAAGAGCTTTCAAATGCCCACATAAATGAAAGTCAAGAGGGTTGAGGTCGGGAGAGCGTGGAGGCCATGGAATTGGTCTGCCTCTACCAATCCATCGGTCACCGAATCTGTTGTTGAGAAGCGTACGAACACTTCGACTGAAATGTGCGAGAGCTCCATCGTGCATGAACCACATGTTGTGTCGTACTTGTAAAGGCACATATTCTAGAAGCACAGGTAGAGTATCGTGTATGAAATTATGATAACGTGCTCCATTGAGCGTAGGTGGAAGAACATGGGGCCCAATCAAGACATCACCAACAATGCCTGCCCAAACGTTCACAGAAAATCTGTGTTGATGACGTGATTGCACAATTGCGTGCGGATTCTCGGCAGCCCACACATGTTCATTGTGAAAATTTACAATTTGATCACGTTGGAATGAAGCCTCATCCGTAAAGAGAACATTTGCACTGAAATGTGGATTGACACATTGTTGGATGAACTATTCGCAGAAGTGTACCCGTGGAGGCAAATCAGCTGCTGATAGTGCCTGACTGCACACGCTGTACATGGTACGGAAACAACTGGTTCTCCCGTAGCACTCTCCATACAGAGACGTGGTCAACGTTACCTTGTACAGCAGCAACTTCTCTGACGCCGACATTAGGGTTATCGTCAACTGCACGAAGAATTGCCTCGTCCATTGCAGGTGTCCTCGTCGTTCTAGGTCTTCCCCAATAGCGAGTCATAGGCTGGAATGTTACGTGCTCCCTAAGACGCCTATCAATTGCTTCGAACGTCTTCCTGTCGGGACAGCTTCGTTCTGGAAATCTGTCTCGATACAAACGTACCGCGCAACGGTTATTGCCCCGTGCTAATCCATACACCAAAAGGGCATCTGCCAACTCCGCATTTGTAAACATTGCACTGACTGCAAAACCATGTTCGTGATGAACACTAATCTGTTGATGCTACGTACCGATGTGCTTGATGCTAGTACTGTAGAGAAATGAGTCGCATGTCAACAAAAGCACCGAAGTCAGCATTACCTTCCTTCAATTGGGCCAACTGGAGGTGAATCGAAGAAGTACAGTACATACTGACGAAACTAAAATGAGCTCTAACATGGAAATTAAGCATTTCCGGACACATGTCCACAGAACATCTTTTCTTTATTTGTGTGTGAGGAATGTTTCCTGAAAGTTTGGCCGTACCTTTTTGTAACACCATATATATATATATATATATATATATATATATATATATATATATATATATATAGACACACACACACACAGAGAGAGAGAGAGAGGGAGGGAGAGAGAGAGAGAGAGAGAGGGAGAGGGAGAGAGAGAGAGAGAGAGAGACTATCCACAATTCCAACTCCCGTACTTTCTATCCTCTGCCAGTGTGCCCCAAGGCTCTTTCCTTTCCCCTCTCCTCTATCTCCTGTTCACTGCTGATATGCCCAACTCTCCCCCACCTGTTCATCTTCTCCAGTTTGCTGATGACACCGCTTTCCTAGCCCTTTATCCTACCCTTCAACGGTCTCAACGTACCCTCCAAACCTATCTTCACCAATTCAACGCTTGGTGCAACCAGTGATTCCTCCATATCAACCCCTCCAAGACCCATGCGATCATCATAGGCCGCACCACCCGCTCCTGCCGCTCCATGATTTCTACCTCACCATTTATGGCCGTTCTATCCACCTTACTCCTACCCTCAAATACCTTGGCCTCACCCTCGACCGCCACCTCACCTCGACTCCCCATTTCCTTAGCATCCAAAACAAAGCTCACAACCGACTCCGCCTCCTGAAACTCCTGTCTGGCCAGATTTGGGATAAAAATGGCTCTGAGCACTATGGGACTAAACATCTGTGGACATGAGTCCCCTAGAACTTAGAACTACTTAAAACTAACTAACCTAAGGACATCACACACATCCATGCCCGAGGCAGGATTCGAACCTGCGACCGTAGCAGTCCCGCGGTTCCGGACTGAGCGCCTAGAACTGCTAGACCACCGCGGCCGGCCCAGATTTGGGGGTCTGCATCTTTCCACTATCCTTCACACCTACAAATCCTTGATCTGCCCTGTCTTCTGTTTTGCCAGCGTAGCTTGGATTTCCACCCCTCCCCAGTTCTATAAAGCCCTCCAAAACCTCGAACGCCATGTGCTCCAGCTCCCCTTCGCATCTGCCTTCCGTCCCCCATGCACATCCTTTATGACCTCATCCCCTTCGCCCACCTCCTTTTTCCTTGAACACATCTGCATACTATGTATGGTCCACCGCATTGATCCCCCTCAGCCCCTGGTGTCTCCCTTCCTCTCCACCCGCAACCCATTGCCACACGTTTACCGTTGTGTCCCATCCTCTCTCCTTCTCGACACCCTTTGCCTCCTTTCCCTATGCAGCTTCCACCATCCACCCCTCCCAGATGATGAGCTTCACCCTGACATCTACCCTTCCTACCAACTCTAACCTCATCTTCCTGCCTCCTCCTCAGGGCTCCCTCTCCTCCCCCTCCCTACCCCTGAGCGGCTTCCCCCTCCTAGTCACCCTCCCTCTCTTATGCTCCCTTTCAGTGTCTCCACAATACCTCTTGCCTTGTCTTCACTCTTAATCTCCTGCCCCACGTGTTTCCTGCCTCTTCGTGTACCTTCTTTCATCTCTACTCTCTTCATCCCACCACCTCCCCTGCTGCTCCTTGCTCTTCCCTTCTTTTCCATCCTCTCTGACCTTCCCTCGGCAGGTCCCACCTGAAAGTTTTATTCTTCATCGTGTATGCTCCAAGTGGGTTTTAACGCCGCTTTCACACTATACGGTTTTGACCGTACGGCAAAAAGCCGTACGAGTTTTAGCCGTGCCTGTGTTGCTTTCACATTACACGGCTTTTTGACGTGACCAGTTGTTGGTGTCTATTCAGTTTGCTTAATGTGTGTATCAAGATGAACCGTAAACGAGTTGTTGCTTTGTGGTTGCTTCATCGTCGCCGCAAAAGAAAAGGTCGTCTTTTGTGGGTACACCCCATTAACCAGAGAAGAGACGAAGTGGGTTTATTTTATACACTCTTTGAAGATTTGAGGAACGACGGAAATAAATTCTTTAACTATTTCCGAATGTCTATTACCTCGTTTGACGAATTACATAGAAAACTAAAGGATGTGTTACAACGACAAAACACACAATTCCGCAATTGCATCCAACCTGTTCAAATGCTGGCTATCACGTTAAGGTAATTTAATACATAAAAACTAGTTCTGTTTATTTACTTATTTATTTGTGTTTTACATTTTTATTACGCTCAGATTATGAAGTAGAAAAGTCAATATCAATATCAGCAGTTGAAACCAAAGAGTTTGTAGCAGGACTGACTGTACTGTCACTTTGTGGCGACAGGCTCTCTGCAAAAACGTTGTAGAACTGCGTTGTTGATGGTGGGCCTTCATGGCTACTTGTGGAAGGCGAAGGGTATGGTGGTGGCACTTTATTAATTCGTTGATAAGAACTGCGACCTTGAGAAGTCTGTAATGGTTGTTCGAGAAAAGTAGTTGGGTTTGGTGCAGCTGGAGGAGGACGAATCTGATGCGTATGGTAAGAGGATATTGGAGCAGCATTTTCCATAGGTGAATAAGAATAAGCTTGAAATCTATTATTATAGGGCATGGGAGGTGTGTAATGGGTAAATGGAGGAGGTTGAGCTGTCAATATATTTCTCCTTTCATATATATTTTCTATAACTTTGAGGACTCCCATCTGAAACTGAAGATAATCCTGTTCATCAAATTTTTCCAGATGAGGCTTCAGACTAAGTAAAAATGACATTTTGCTGCAAGGTTTGTCTTCTTCCAGAGCTCGTAATATTTTCATTTCGATTGCATCAGGTTTTCTATGTTTTCTGTTTGTATGGCACTCGCTTTTGGATGTTTGTTGTGTGGGTGCTGTATCAAATGGCCCAGAAACATTCTCAGTATTTTCGACGGAGCCCTGCGTTTCTATATCTTCTTCCAGTCTGGCGGTGCGTTCCGATTGAAAACTGTCCTCCGTCTCTCGAGCATCATACAGCTTTTTTAGAAACTGCAGCTGATCAGAATATACATACTTTTTCTTTTTCTTTGCTGCTGAGCCACTTTTTTTCGCAGCTTGAATTTTTATGTTTGACTTCACAAAGGAGTCTCGTAGATTGGTCCACCTCCGTATTACTTCTATACCTACATCAAAAGGAAACAAAACTGTATGAAAACATTTTAATTTTGTATAGAAAAAAGCAAAACTGTAACAAAAAATGTCCACTGCAAACTAAATGTCACTGATTTTTTTTCGTTTTGTTCAGGTATCTGGCAAGCGGTTGTTCCTTCACTGACTTACATTTCCAGTACAGAATTGGGATTTCTACAGCAAGTAAAGTGGTTAATGATGTATGCACAGCAATTTGGTCATCACTGCGGGAAGAATGTATACAAAGACCGACCAAAGAGGTATGGGAATCAATAGCGGCTGGATTTGAACGTACTGCTAATTTCCCCCACTGCTTAGGAGCGGTGGATGGAAAACATATCCGTCTTACTGCCCCATTTAATAGCGGATCAATGTACTTCAATTACAAAGAATACTTTTCTGTGGTTCTGATGGCTGTAGCGGATTCCAACTACAGGTTCATTTATGTCGACGTAGGAAGTTATGGCAAAGACTGTGACTCTTCAGTGTTCAGACGGTCCAGTTTATGGAAGTCAATAGAAAGTAATTCCCTGGAATTTCCAGACGTCCAATGTCTGCCTGGTACGGAAGGTCCAAAAGTACCCTACTTCTTCGTGGGAGACGCAGCATTTGGCCTACACACGCATTTGCTCCGGCCTTTTGGGGGAACAAACTTGACAGTTGAGAAACGTGTATTTAATTACCGTTTGTGCAGAGCAAGGAGGTATGTGGAATGTGCTTTTGGCATCCTCACCAATAAGTGGCGGTTGTTTCACCGACCTTTAAATGTTCATCCAGATTTTGCAGTAAAAATGGTTAAAGCTTGCATTGTTTTACACAATTTTGTACGTCAGAGAGATGGATTTATAATTGAAGACACCACATCCTTCACTGGTTTGGAAGACTTAGCCCAAGATGCCAACATAAGAGGAGGACTGACAGCCAACGCCATAAGGAACACTCTTTGTAAATATTTTATGACAAATGCTGGAAGCGTGTCATGGCAGATGTCAAAGATATAAATTAACAAGCCTTTTCCTTTTTGTAGATTGTTTGTGAAAGCCTGCGACTGTATAGTAAATAGTTTTCTTTATAAATAAATTACTGCTACCACTCACGTTTTTAATCGTTTTGTTTATATTTTGTACGACGCGTTTCGGGAAATAATTCCGATCTTCAAGTGCGTTTTTTTCTCTAAGTTTTCATTATGTGTAGTGTTTTTTTATTTGTGAGGTCTTGTGCGTGTTTCTCTTATAAATTACAGTAAAGAAAACAGAATGCAAGACCTGACACATAAAAAGACACCACACATGATGAAAACTTAGAGAAAAACGCACTTAAGGATGGGAATTATTTCCCGAAACGCGTCGTGCAAAATATAAACAAAACAAAAAAAACGTGACTGGTAGCAGTAATTTACTTATAAACAAACGATTTACTTTTAGAATAAAATTTATAACGTTAAATAAAAACTGTTTAAAACGTATTAAATGTAATATTAATATATTAAATAAATACTTACCAAACGCATTTTTATCTTTGTCTTCCATCTCATCAAAATCTTGCTTCAGTGCTACGCAAACTTCCCGCCAAGCATTCTTTGTAGCAATACGATCTCTATACGCATCTAGAGTTTTGTCCCACAGAACAGGTCTTACTTCCACCAAGGTTATCAAAAGTTCAGTATCAATTTCATCCATTCTTCTACACTTTTCAGTAAACAAGAATAAACACAAATGAATAAAACGACACTACAACGAACTAGTCGACGCCGTACGGCTCAAAACCGTCCAGTGTGAAAGCATGCACTTAGTCACGTAGGCCACTGTTGTCGAACTTGCCGTACGGCGACCGTCTGTTGTAGTGGCAAGACACGGCTGCAGCACGGCACGGCAGCGGCATTTTGCCGTCGCCGTATAATGTGAAAGGCGCCATACATTTCTTCACACCTACAGCCGTACGGCTTTTTGCCGTACGGTCAAAACCGTATAGTGTGAAAGCGGCGTAAGTGTGTTGTTCTGGAGTGTTTTTAATACTGTGGCTGACTTTCAACCTGTGCATGTGCATTCAGTGTCTTCATTGTGTTTTAAGGATCACCAACTGTTTTTTTAACTTTCTGGTGACTTTTTTAATTGTCCCCCATGAACGTCTCCATGTCAGTGTATTTTTACCTCCATTTTCTCCCCTTACTCTGTTTTATGTTCCCCTTTTTATCGCCTTATATATGTAACATTTTATTCTTGTTTTAGTTGTCATGTCACTCGGCTGAAGAGCGGCGGATTGTGCCACAGATAGCCCTCCCCTGCCCATATGGGGCAGGGGAATGATATCACAATAAAGAAAAAGAGAGAGAGACAGAAACATATAGACAGAGAGAGACAGGGAGAGAGAGAGAGAGAGAGAGAGAGAGAGTGAGAGAGAGAGAGAGTGGGAGAGAGAGAGACTAAACTTTAAATAATATGTAAATTCCGAAGAAAACGCAAAAAAAAAAGAAAAAGAAACATGTTACCCTCTGCACCTTCGTACCTGACCAGCTTTCTTCAATATGATCTTTCGAGTACTTATGCATAACATACATCTAAATATTGCCTTCAGCTTGGAGCAGTACGACTTTTATGTAATATATCTTCTTCATTCTTTATTATTTAAAAAAATGTAATACTCCAAATGCGAAGAGATGCAGATTAATTCTTTATTTGTTATTGGATTCAATTTTCAGATTACGTTTGGGTATTATAAAGTTATTTACAACAATGTACATGAATACATTATTACTGCTGGAGTTAAATAAAACAAAAGCGAATATGTAAAACTTTCCACACTGGTACCTTCCATCAATAGTAAAATACATTATACAGTCGGCAGATAAACGTACTAACACAGTTAAGCACACCTCGTATGTTAATGTTATTACGGTACACCTCTCCTGTAGAGGCACACAACAGCACACAGAGAGATTGCAAGGCACTCTCACTTCTGATTCGGTGTCATGCTGCTTAATGTTCTTAGGGGAGATAATCTTGATTACGATCTGACTTCATGCATCATGGTCAAATGGTGGGCAGTAGTTAACGCTCTTGCTTGTGTGATCTAGTGAAGGAATAGCGGTAAGTTGTAGCTGCGTTTAAAGGAATAGGGTGCCGATTTAAACGACTGCAGTAAAAGCATACAGCGACTATGGGCCAAGGGGAGCGCATTTTTTTTCTTCAGACCCTGGGTGAAAACATTTCTGGACTGCCGAGTTCCGAGGTCTCATTGTACAGACATGTTTGGATGGCGACGGTTGGTCGCCGGTCGCGTCCAGGTAGGCTGAGTAGCGCCAAGGAGACGCCGCTGCAATGGCCAAAGCATTGAACATCGGCAGTAAAGCAGAGGATGGGCCCTTGTTAGGCAGGAAATCGATGAGACGACTGTAAGCGTTCTGCGAATTTCCGTGGGAGGTCACTGGCGCCCAGATGTCCAGGATCTGTCACAAAAACATATTTGTAAAAGCACAAGGCTTTTAGCGAGTTTATGGCAGTTCTTTGGAAACTTCTAAATGGACGCAAAAGGGAAGATAACAATCTTTTTATGGAGGGCTGTGGTTCCATCCTGGTCATATTGTTAGCAAAAGGCATAGCGTAAATGCATGAGAAAGAGGCTGCAAAGCTGAATTTTTTTTCTTTTCTCCTAGTTAACTTCAAAGCCTCTGACTGGTCAAATTGGTGTACGAAGAACAAGGAGCAGTCCCCATCTTCGAAGGTGGCACTCCAGTTCGTGATTGGCTTGTGCTAAAGTGGGAGTAGTCTAAGATGTAAATGTGCATTGCTACCGAGCTGGGGAGGAAATCAAAGAGAAGGAGAAGAAGTTACTCTTGTACTGGCGTTTCGGTAGTAAAGAACGGCCGGTCTCTACTTAAACGGTGAGACTTGTGTCCTTTGCTATTGTGCCACCTAGAGCCTGTGGCAGTCACCTTCTGAACCATCAGAAGTACTGCTACTAGCATCACGCACACAACAAGTGATGCGTGGGTGTACTTATTTGCCTTGAGTCGGCCGTCTAAGCATTTGACATATTACGTCACGCATAGCCGTGGGACGGAGTCAAATTGGTTTGGCAGACCAGCAAACGGGCTCACCTGCACACTGTAATCCACCGGGGCTTCAGAGGCTCATAGGGAAGTATCTGCATTCTGAAGTAGCCGAACACAAGAACGCGTACTTGCATTTTTCGGGCGCGCGCCGTTAATATCAGATTGCTGCCGTCCATGACTTCAGTCGCCGAACGCATCATGGTGTGCCGCCCTGACCAGTATAAGGGTAAGGTATTCACTGCTACGGCGTAGGGCTTCAATATATGTTTCTCAGGACCCTGTTCTTTCAAACCACTTTCCTTTTTTTGGAATAGTAGACTGTAGATGCTTGATTGTGGGGTAGTTTTTGTGCCATACCCCGAATTCAAGTGTATGAAGTCAGATAGAGCGATTAGCGTTCTGGTTAGTGTCGTGTGTCGATCCCCAGATGATCACTTTGTCCACCATAGACACCAAATTAGTGTAACCGTTTGTCAAATGAAAATGTCTGTGTGACGTTTCTATAGACTTTTTTTTTGTCTTGTGATGTTAAGAATGAGTGAATCTTTTGTCATTTATGTCTCAATTTCTCCCTGTGTTCTGATTGACACTACCTTTTCCATTTTTATTAATGTTCTGATTATAAAAGAAAGTAGCAAGATTGCAGCCCGAAGCGCACTTAATTGTGTTAGTACGAGGGCGTGCTGGAAAGAAGGGCCACCGAATTTTTATGGAAAGGTTTTTAAATAAAACTAACGTTTTTAAAATTCTATATCTTTATTCTTCAAGTCTACAGCTTTCTGCCGCTAGAGGGCTCGGAACTGTGACATGTAATATGGCGGTGTGTAACGTAACTATTGAGGTTTGTGCAGTAATTTAATTTCGAACTCGAAGAGTTAGTTCACACATGGAGCACCCTCTGCTTCAACATAAAAATTCCAGTCCACACACAAATGCTGCGATATTTGCAACAATCCTATGCCTTGGGCTCACTGTCTCAACTTGGCCCATCCGATTTTCATCGGATTAAAAAACTTATAGAGAACCTTCGACGACGTCATTTTGACAGTGCCAAAGCGGTGCAAGCAAAGGTGAAGTCGTGGCCCAGCAACAAAGTCAAACATTCGATAGTGACATAATCAACAAACTGGTCTCTCAGGGGGCGAAATGTGTTCGTTGCCTGGGTGATTATGCTGAGAAATAAATACAGAGACATGAGGAGTAAAGGTGTAGGATGTTAATAAAGTTTGTTTTGTTTGAAAAGCCTTATTAGTTATCATGGAGGAATTACTTTTCAGCCCAGTTTTTATAGATGCATTTACAACTGAAACTAAAATAGTTATGTTATTAGTTTCAGTATATAATAATTACCTTCTTGCGCAAATGTGAAACAGGAAAAGCTTGTACACTTATTTCTGTAGCACAGGTTTATAAATAACATACGATAAAATAATCTCCACTACATTATATTCGTATTCTAAGTTAGTCAGACTAATTATATCATGTGCCTAGTAGATGGGGCACTAGAAGCTATATAGATTCTTCAAGTAGATATAAACCAGGCCCGGTATTCATGCTTGAAACGGACCACGAGGTTACAGGTCTTGTATCCAGCCCTCGCGCAACGAAATCAGACGTACTAGCACACATGAAATTACATGGGCTATTAAGCCTCTGGCCCAGATGCCTTTTAGAACCGTGTCCTCCAGGAATTCACGAGCAAAGCGATAGAAAACCTAACACGCATTACGAAAGGAAATGACTGGTAGTGGTACAGGGTACCCTTCGTTGTGCACCGTGCGGTTGCTTGCGGAGTATCTATGTGGATGTGGACGTCGAGTACCATGCTGAGAGTATAATCCCGAACGGGAAAGCGTGTCGGTCCCCGGCACGAATCCGCCCAGTGGATTAGTGTCGAGTTCCGATGTGCTGGCCAGTCTGTGGATGGTTTTTAAGGCGATTTTCCATGTACCTCGGCGAATGCAGGCTGGGTCCCCTTATTCCAGAAATGTTCAAATCTGTTTAAATTCCTAAGGGACCATATTGCTTAGGTCATCAGTCCCTAGACTTACACACTACGTAAACTCACTTATTCTAAGAACAACACACAAACCCATGCCCGAGGGAGAACTAGAACCTCCGGCGGGAGGTGCCGTCTTGTTTCACCTCAGTTACACTACGTGGGCGATTGCTGCGCAAACACTGCCTCCACGTACGCGTACACCATCATTACTCTACCACGCAAATACTTTAAATACCTAGGGGTTACACTCGACTGGTATGAGACGTTCCCGGGGGAGGGGGGGGGGTGTCCGTTGGGAGCCGAACCGCACAATAACCCTGGGTTCGGTGTAGGGGCGGCGGTGGGGTGGGTGGATTGCTGTGGCCTGTTGTGGGGTTGTGAACCACCGAGGGCTACGGCGGGACGAAGTCTTTCCGTCGTTTCTAGGTCCCTCGTTCAATACACACACACACACACACACACACACACACACACACACACACACACACACACACCATCCTAAGACATCAACACTTCCTTGCGTCTAGGAAGGCGACCAAAGTAACGAATAAAGGAGGCCAGAGAAAGACCACTCCCACCCACAAAATTACCGACTCAACAGCTTTCTGTGCTCGCCGAGGGAGATTGTCGAGAAGGGAGTCCTAAAACGACTCACTAGGCACTGCATGAACAACAACACCCTGAGACCGGAGCAATTCGGCTTCGGGAATTACCACTCCACAACAGAACAACGCCTTCGCGTCGTTGAAAATGTAACAGACGGCTACAGTTCCAACAAAACAACAAGGGCTGTGTTCCTAGACATCGAAAAGGCTTTCGGTCGTGTATGGCACGACGCAGTCCCCCTGCAAACTGGGGCAAAAACTTGATAGTGCCCCCCCCCCCCCCGATAATCCCACCCGAGCGTTTCAGATAGAACGTCAAAAATTGAAAAAAAACGATTTTTCGAAAATATGTTGATTTTATTGCTCACGTCTTTGTGGAGGGTTCGATATATAAAACATATATGTTCACAAAATGTAACATATGTTATTTCGTCAAACTGCAGTGCCATGCCTCTTCACACAGCATTCTGTTATCGCACGTCACTGCATATCGCTCTGTGGAATACAAACGTGTATATTTTGTAATGGAAGGCATCACATCTACATTCATGGCAGTGGAAATTAAAATGTCCTATGATGCCTCTCCTATTCGCAGTCGACTGATTTGATAACCTACCCCCTTTATAAAAACTCACAATTAAATAAGGGTGGTATTATTTGTGACCGGGAGAACAAGAACTCTTCCGAAAATTTGCACTCTTTATTGCCTATTAACTAATAACTTTCTCTTTTGTGTGACATAAAATTAAATATAGGAAACAAAACCAGTAAAGACGAGAGACAAGCAAGATAGTACACATTTTTTCACTCCTTAGGTCCCAGCATTTTTTCCTCTCTAATCATGCGACAGCTTTACACGGCGTGCATTCATTTCTGCTAAAGAATCTATTGCGTCATCGAAGTGCGTCAAACGTTTTGCTACATGAAAAATCGAATTGTCATTGTCTAATACTGAAAACGCTGTTACTACAAATAGTACCCAAGAGTGGTGTGATTTATCTATTTGATCACGTATATTTTGTCCCTGTCTGCTAGACTAAGCGAGACTGCTCTGACACAAATGGTTTTTTTTATGTACCTCATTTACATAAACAACACGACAGAATATAATTCACGAAGTACCAGTCTCAAATGCCTATAAGACCTATTACAAGCAAAAAGTTTCATGTTAAGAAATAGTTTCACATTTCATACATATGCTTCAGTTTCTCAAGCATCAGATCTAAAAGTATTAATAGTACGAAATTTCTATAGAAATTTGAAATCATCATTTTCTTTCATATAATTTGTGTGATGTCTCCGTTTCTTCTCCTTCCTCGTTCTAACAATCAATCTTGTCATCACTAATTCAGTAAGTATTCCTGCCACTGTCAAAATTTTGTGTCTGGTTAACTTGATTAACCGTGTCAGACTCAGCGGTTTAGTTTCCCCGAATTTATTCTCTAGTTAGCTGTTATTGCGTGTTCGTACAACGCGTTTTCCGCGCTATTCCGATAATTGAACTTACGCGTCTGTTAACTGGGAACTGTACAACTGGCCCTTAGCAGTGTAGCGACCTGACCAAACGTCTTGTGTCAAAATTTCATTTTCTTGGATACACCCAGAAGCTACTGTTAGTCGTTTATTTCTACTCTGATTGTCTGAATCTATGGATATCGCTAATAGTTATAACAACACTTATGAGCCGCACACCCAATCAACTACATAAACAAACAGCGATTAGTATTCACCCTTTCAGGTTTGTTCGGCTCAGCTCGTACAGCCTCGTCCCTTTTGCGTGCGGAAATGTCTTGTTTATTTCTAGATGCAACGGAGATTCCCTTGGCAGAGGCATCACGTACACTATGAAACGCCCCCTTAGAACAATTTATACATATGAAACGTCCCCTTAGAACAATTTATACAAGACTGTGCTTAACCTGACACACAATATTATTTTAGCGCAACGCAATCTGACTATCAAAAATCCCCGCAAAAGAATGGCCATGAGTAACATTAAACTATACCTTTCAGAAATCACTTACCTCACAAAAATCTTCGTTGCTCGAACTACTGCAATACAGCGAGCGCCACTACTGCCAGCTAAATAAAAGATTCAAACTACTGAAAGCACTAACTACTGATAGGGATGGTTAGCAAATGAAAGATATTAATAGAGAACAAACAATGTATTTACCTTAATATTCATAATTGACATCCAGTATTACAAATTATCAAAACTCCGCCATCTCTCTGCCCACATCCACCACTGCTGGCGGCTCACCTCCAACTGCCCAACGCTACGCGCTGTTCACATCCAGCTGTAGCAGTTCATGACAACAATGGCAGACAACAATGCAAACTAGCCACATACTGCACACAGCACAGCCAGTGATTTTCATATAGAGCGCTACGTGGCATTACCCATATAAAAATCTAAACAGCCTACTTACATAGCCCCCATGCTCCCCACAAAAAATTTTACAAAATATTTTTGGGCAGTGGCCAATAAAGATTTGATAAAATTTTTCATAATTACACTAACAAAGATATCAAATGCACACACTTATTGATACAATGTTGGTCAACAGCTAAAATTTTTTTCACAGTCAATAAAGACAGTCCTGATCATTCATCATAAGAGTAAACCTGCAGTTTGTTTGCTCAAAGTCTGAGCAGTAAAATACAATGCACACGGAAGTAGTGGATTTCCATGCAGTCTTGAAGAAGTAGTATTGTCCTTCCAACGGAAAGACAGTGCTGACTCTTGACATGCTGACAGGTAATGGTCCACAACAGAGCAAACCCACAGCAGAGTCAGTCGACGTTTCGAAGAATATTGGTAGGTAGGTCATCACAGAGTAGACCCACTGTAGTCCTGGTAGAGATTGTGGTATTGGTGGGCCACCAGAGGTGCAGACCCACTGTAGTCCTTGTAGAGATGGCCAGCAGCCATCTGTTGCGACTGTGCAGGTGCACAATCACCATTGAAGAGTCTTGCGGATAATAGAGCAAGTCCATAACCACCACTTGTGCACTCACAAAGTTTTTGGAATTGTCCTTAGAACCAGCAATGCTGTTATCCAGTCCCTTGCTGAATTAGTAACACACGTGCAAACACTAACAGTCCCAACTTCTCACATAGTGTCCATATAGTATGACCAACAGAAAAGTGTGCAGTGAAATGAATGCTTACAATTTAATAATATGATGAACTGGTGTCAATTACAATTTTATGACGTAAGAATACAATTACAAAGGTACAAAATACATCATTAAAACATAACAATACAGATAACATTTGTAGTAATAGGGGCTTTACAAAAGAATAGAAATAAACATATACATCAGTGTTACAGGAATGATGACATGAGTACAAAAATAAAAGATCAGAATCACTTTCGAAACATCAATTTCACACATGAGCATTAAAACAAAACAGAATAAATAATGTCTAAGCATCATTACAAAGAAAATAACAGAGTATTAGAAAAATTCTACAACATAGCTCTCATCAGCTAAACACATAAAGACAGGAAAAACACAAATACACAAGGGTACACAAACATATAGCGGAATAATAGAAGGAAAGGACAGGGTTTGTTTTACTGCAGTATTTTCAAAACTTTCTTTACTTCTCGGAGATCTCCCTTCATTCATCATTATTCCCAAAAAGTCCTATCTATACCTCCTTCCTGTATTCTATTCATATTATTTCTGATTGTACAATACTCATTTGGGCCCAATCTTTTTCATATCACTTCGCATTGCATTCTTTACCTATTCTCCATAGTCAGTTTCTTATATAGTCTACCCCCTCTTAAGCTAACTTAAATCTACTGAGCTCAGATATATATACCAAGGGACGAGGCAATGCAGCATCACATAACACAGTTAATATAAACAGCAATGAAAAAAAACGCAGATTTGCGAAGCAAGCAGCATTAAGAAATTAGCAAAAGTCAAATTCAATAACACTATACCTGGCAAACAGTAGCAACTTATACCTAGACATGACATAGCTCAAGCAGAAAAAATATTACAGTAAAAACAACAGTGCAGACAAGGGAAATGTCTATTCACATCTTAATGTCTATGTAATTAAAGTGGTCATCTTAATGTCTATGTAATTAAAGTGGTGCACCATAACAACTTATTGTAAAAAAAATATTACCATGTACTTGAAAAGAAAATTTTGTTTTACTGTTGCTAGTTCCTTCTTATTGTTCTTTCCTTTCCAAGTGCTCCTTTTTAAAGAATGTGGATCATAAAGTAATTAATTAATAAATCTGTTGACAGAAAGAGTTCACATTAGCAAATGCATTTCATTTTATAAGAGCAATGCTGTAACACAGCTGGAAACCAGACATCAAATGAAATAAGCAACTACGAAAAGCAAAGCATAAAAATATCATTCAATAGTCATGTGACATTTCATAAGTCAGTAGCTCTCAACTCTCGTACAAAGACACTTGTCATAATCAGGTGTGCAGATGTAAAAATATTTCTTGTCAATTCATAAGCATTTCAGTAATTAGCACAAAGTGCGAGTAATCATATGTTTTTAAGTAACGAGGGTGTCGCATTAGCGGTGAAAGGCACACCTTAATGGCTTGTTCTCCAGGTGTTTGACACAGCTGTGTGCCCACAACGCATTAAAAAAATCATATGTTTTCAAGTAACGAGCGTGTCGCATTAGCGATGCCCTCTACAAAGGAATGTCATTAGCATGGTTAACCCCTTTTTTGTTTTTCTACCTGTGCTTCCGGAAAGGCCCTCACTCTAATGGCTTGTTCTCCAGGTGTCTGACACAGCTGTGTGCCGACGACGCACGTGCAGGTGGTCACTTTCTTACGGAAATATTTACGACAGCAGTTTCCGCTGCAGTGACAGTCTCATTCACGCATTTACACACACATTTCATAACTCTTAAAGTACGATTCTTGGTTTCCAACAACCTTTTTCACAAGTCAAGAGTCCCTATCTTCTATTCATTATTCATATACATATAAACAGGTAATCACCTTCCTCATATATGGTAGCATCATCTTATTGACATAAACATACCTCAACAGCATAATACACATCGTCGTCGTAATAATAACATCATAACACCTCAGTCAAATCTCAAAAACGTCGTAGCTTTCTGCAATTGTTTCAAAACCTAAAGAAAATTCTCTGCTCATTTCAGTAGTGTCATCTACCTCAAACGTACTTTAAAAATCATGATCTCATACCAAATACATCATTCAAAGCTCTCATAATATCACAATGGTTCCGAAAAAATATGAACAGTTCACAAAGTACAGACAAAGTACAATTTCTTAAGTGTGAAGTAATCCAACTCTGTAATTGCGTAAACATGTGTCACTGACGTAGTAAAAAGATGTTTGTTTCTCTGTTAAATGATCAGATAGCTGTGTAATTTATGTGTTAGAGAAATATGGTACCGATGTGTTAAATTGTATAAGCAAATACCATATTAGCTAGGGCTCCTTGTGCTTGCCAAACACATGGTACACAAAGTAGGCGTGTACCCCCCTGAGGTTTATTGTAATTACACCCTCAGGTGTTACAGATTACAGCTATGGAATGAAATGTATCACGAAAAACCTTCTTTGTAATTCAAAAATCTTTAAAAATAAATGTTTTAAGTACAAAATTAATCACTCAAATACGTGTCCTTTAGCGCTAAATATGCGTCTTGCTGTAAGATAATCTCTGGGAAGTGTCGTAGTTATTGTCCTCCGAAAGCTAAGTTCTGCAGAAGTCAATGTACTTACCTCATGATACACAAAAGTGAAATGCTTTGCGTATAGATAACTTAGTTATTACGCTTATTGCCGTGATGAAGAAAGTACTGTGCTGTAACGTATTGTTGTGCTACAGAAAAGGCTGTTTCCTTGTACCTATACCACAAAAGTCACCACTAAAACATGTCTCACTTTATAGAAGAATTCAGAAAAAACTGTGCAGATATAAAACAGATACACCGCAAAAGCAACATTGTAAATTGTCACGCATTAGCAGCGTCGTGATAAAATCGTGTAGCTGTCACATAAACTAACCACTGTGTCATCTGGCATTTCACAGAAAGCACCTCAAATCCTGAATCCACTCTCAAGCAAACCAAAATGTTGCATGAAAATTTCATTAGCAGTGCTGGTATATGTTCTAAGTATGTAAGCCGTATATTCGTTACGTAATCGTGCAACTAACAAGGAGGAATGTATAAATAACAACACTGTGTCGTCTGTTCGCAATAACAATGCATTCGTAATTTCTGTTTAAATAAGTTCTCTTGGTTCTCGACTGGATATTTAACTTCAAACATTGTTGCATGGTAACAGTTTCTCAGTGGGACAAATTGTACAAGTAGCGTGAAGTGAAAATTGCAAAGACTAAGTTAAAAAGCAGATTATCTGTCAATAAATGGTTTTACATGAGAAATGTGGTGTAAACCTTTACTCTTCCTAGTACGCAGAGTTTCAACTTCAACGCAATTATCATGTGGTATACGTCGGATTCTGTAAGGTCCATTGTAAACTAGAAAGAATTTGTGACTCAAGTGTTTCTTCTTATGTGACAATGAATGAGCTTTAATGAGAACTTTCTGACCAATATATAATTTCTTTGCATTTGCTTTACCGTGTAGTTTTCTCCTTTTGTCTGCTGCAGATTTTATATTTTTTAGAGCCAAATCAATTATGTCTTTGTGTCGAAGTTTACGTGTATTCGGGAAAGGTACAAGCTCTCTGATTCTGTTCGGAGGTTCTACATTCTTCAGTACAAGAGTAGGTGGTAAAGCAGTGGAATCATGAGGCATTTCATTCAGCACATTTTGAAATAAGTGTAAATATCTGTCCCAATGCTGGTGCTTTCTGTGACAATAAAGTCTGCAAAGCTTATTGATTTCTTTCATAATCCGTTCAGACGGGTTACAGTGTGGTGAATACAATGAAATAAAAACAGGTTTGATTTTATGATTCCGAAGCATGCGTGACCAAACAGCAGATCTGAATTGCGGTCCGTTATCTGAAATGACTTTACTAACGTGTCCCACTTCACGTAAGAAATTTTTAACAAAGGCGTTGGATACAGACCGTCCAGTGGCTTTACGTAACGGAGTGAAAGAAACAAATTTTGAAGTAAGTTCAACAGCGACTAGAACGTACGAAAATCCATTCGATGTTCTGACAAGGGGTCCCAAGAGATCAACAGCAGCAAATTCTTTTAATTTAGAAGGAATGATAGGAAACAGCGGAGCACGATGGGAGACAGTAGATGGTTTCGCCTTTTGACAAAGTTTACAAATAGACAAGACTCTTCGAATTCTCTTTTCCATATTGTTAAAATAACAAGTCGTTCGAAGAATATGATAACATTTTCGTGGGCCAAAATGTGCGTAGCTGAAATGAATGTACCAAATGAGCTTATTAACAAAATCGTCTGGAATGCAAAGTACCCATAGCTTGTCATCAACAGTGCAGCGTTTGAACAGTATGTTGTTTCTAACCAGGTAATAATGCCGAATCTGAGTGTGTGTCTTTTCATGCCATTTACTTTTGATGTCTTTCCAAATCGGATCTTTATCTTGTTCATGAGCAATGTCCTTTAAAGATGTGGTGATGAAGTTTTCAAAGGCGACTTTCTGAATGTAAAGAATACTGAAATTTTTCTCGAGGTTGCCTTCTGTGTTACTTTTCTCAAGCCCAGCCGGTGCGCGTGACAGCGCGTCCGCAACAATGTTCTCCTTGCCGGGAATGTAGACTATTGTGAAGCGGAATTCTTGCAGAAACAATGCCCAACGTTTTAACCTATCATGATTTAATTTTGAAGACATAAGAAATTGTAATGCACGATGATCACTGTATACTTTTACGTGCTTACCAGAAAGAAAGAAACGGAATTTGTTAAATGCCCAAACGATAGCTAAAGCTTCTAATTCAGTAACGGAATAATTTTTTTCAGATTTTGTTAGCACTCAGCTAGCAAAAGCAATGGTTTTCTGAACAGTAATGTCATCTTCTATGGCTTCTTGAAATAAATGGGCACCAAGACCAACTTTGGAAGAATCAGTGCTAAGGCAGAAATCTTGTGACAGATCTGGATGAGCTAGTATTGGCGCGTGAAGTAACGCTTCTTTCAAAGAATTGAATTCCAACTGTGCTTGTTCGTCCCAGTTCCAAATAGTATTTTTTCCAGTGAGAGAACAAAGTTTTGGTGTAACTAGAATTTGCATATTCAGAAAACGACGGTAAAAATTTACGAGACCTAGAAAACTGCGGACTTGTTTTTTTGTGGATGGAACTGGAATGGCTCTAATTGCTTCTAACTTTTCAGGATCCGGCTGAATGCCTTCAGAAGAAATAATATGTCCCAAAAACTTCACCTTTGACCTACCGAATTCAGACTTTTCCAAGTTAACTGTAATTCCAGATTCTGCAAAAATACGTAACAAACTGTTGAGGATGCGGTTATGTTGTTCCCATGAAGCTTCTGCTATTAGAATATCGTCCACATATAAGGTGATGTGACGTTTTAAGAACTCAGGTAATATGGAATTTAACCCGCGAATGAATGCTGCCGAAGAAATGTTCAAACCAAAAGGAAGTTTCCGAAACTGATAACAAACGCCGAAACAAAGGAAAGCTGTGTATTTTCTACATTCTGGATGAAGTTCGATCTGATAAAAGCTGGATCTGAGATCAATGGAAGATAACACTTTTACACCATTAAAATTTTGAAGAAGTTCTTCCATCATCTGCGGCCTGTCTGTTTCAGGAATGATGATAGTATTGATTTGTCTCGAATCTAAAACAAGCCTGATCGATCCATTCTTCTTCTCAACAACATGTAATGGGTTGTTGTATGAGCTTACTGCAGGCTCAATAATGCCCTCGACAAGCATAGATTGTATTTCTGATCTAACACGGTCCCTATAATGCGCCGGAATTACGTATGGTCTAACACAAAATTTAGTATGCTCACGAACACGAAATTGGTATTGAAATCCCTTGATTGTTCCTGTTTTGTGAGTAAAAACTGTGGAATGTGCTTGTAAAATCTCAAAAAGGTCCTGCCTATCAGTGTCATTACAATTCTCAATTATTTGAATTTTATTCTGAATTAACTCATTAATTTCAAATATGCCGTCAATATCATCCCTTTCAGTACTTGCAGAGTGATTGTTGGTGTCTAGTTCCGTAGAAAATTCCGAACTGTTGTCTAACAGAACGTAAAGCCGATTAATGTCCTCATCATGGTTTGAGAGCCAGTCTTCAAATTTCAAAGCTATTGACTTACCTTCTTTCTCTAAACTTATTTCAGCATCGTGAAAGCTTAAGATTGCTTTATATTCATTCAAAAAGTCTACTCCCAGTATAATTTCCGTCGACAATAACGGAACAATAAGGAAGTTCATAGAGAAGCTGTGGCTTTGACAAAAGAATTCTAAATTGGTTTGTTGGCGTACATCTACACTTTTTCCAAAGATTGCACCTTGTAATTTAATCTTACGTAACGGAAGTGTGGGGCAATCGTTCGCTTTGTTGCATTTGCTAAAAGCTGTTTCGCTAATTACTGAAATGGGACTGCCAGAGTCAAGTACTGCCGTAAATTTTACGTCATTTACAGTAATATGAATCACAGGATATGCAATGTTGTTATGTTTTACGTCGTGTTCCTGGAGTAAGATGTCCCTAATGTCTTCCATTTTTACGTAATTGCTAGCTACGGCAGCTGCGTCGTCAGTTTCATAAGTACGTCTTGTGGCTGCCAGTGGTGTGAGTCATCGCCTATTATCTCTTTGTTGGCACGCGTCATTATTGGGATTTGGAGACCTAACTTCAACAAATTCATCGTGACGAGAGTGCTCTGCTCTATTTAAATCTCGCCAGTTCTGATGCAATTCAGGTCTGTCGTTACGATCATATCGTCTGTCGTCATGTCGGTAGGTTCGATAGTTTCTTTCTTGTCGGTCATGTGGTGGAGAATTTCTCCCAGAATCGTAACTACGCACTGGACCGTTGCGTCTAAAGTTATTCTGTCTCCCTTGATAATAGTTATTTTGGTTCCCATATTGTCTGTTTCTCTGATTGTTTCTGTGATAGTCATTACTGCGGAGAGGTGATCTTTCCCTGTAATTATTACTACTCTGCCAACGGTTGTCATACGGGTGGTGTCTGTTTTGGTCACGATTTGCGTTGTAAGAATAGACTTGTCGTGTCCAGTTATTATTTCTGTCGTCACGGAATTGTGACGGATGTGACCTGTAGTGATTGTTTTCCTGTTTTCGCATCCCGCGACTGTCTGTGTCAATTTCTAATTCTTGTAACAGTCCCTGAAAAGCTTCAATGTCGTCTTTGCAACGTCCTGCTAAAATAATATGTCGTAAATTTTCAGGCAGTTTGATTAAGCAAATGCGGATGAGTTCTGAGGGGCTGTATGGGTTTGACAGGTATTGATTCTTGTGCAACATGTCTTCAAAATATTTCACAAGACTGGAAAATTCAGATTGTTCAAAGTGTTTCATCATCATGATGCTATGTTTTACGCGGTCTTGTGTAGCTTGAGACCAATACGCTGAGAGGAAGGCGTGGTAAAATTCTCCTTCACTGTGACAATCGTGAATGACCGATCGCATTCTTACAGCTGGTTCATTCTCCAAGTAGCCACACATAAATTCTAACCTGTGCTCCAATGACCAGTTGGGAGGAAAACAATGAGAGAATTGATGGAGCCACGCTTGTGGATGAATGTCGTTGGCAGAATTCTTAAATGTTTTGAATTTACGTGTAGTAATGAACAGCTTATAATCAAAATCATCGTGTCGGCGAGTAGCATATCGGTCATTGTTACGTCGTGTCGGCGATTCCATCTCAAAATTCGGTGTACCTTGCCAATTTCTTTCATAATTACCGAAATGCCCTGTGTTATTATTTTGTGGCTGTTCCGTATTTCTATGTCCCTCTTCCCTTACTGGGGCGCGAGTGTCCTCTGAAATACGTAATTCTTGTATTACCTGTGTCAGCTGATCTTGTACTTCCCGCATTTCTCTTTTGTATTGCGTATTAATTTGATTCTGATTTTGTTTGAATTTTCTTATTTGTTCATACTCTTCTGTGTCAGTGAAGGCTATGGGTCTTGTGTCATTCAGATCATCATCTACCTTTGTAGATAAGTTAGTGACCTGATCCGAAAGTTCAGCTACTTTCTCCGATAGTGAACACATTTCCTCAGTGTGTTTTTCTGAACCAAGTTTCAGAGTGTCCAATTGTGTTGAAATCGAATCTACTGTGTTCTTTAAGTTTTCCTGAGTTTTTGCCAGTTGCGTAACCGAATCGGTAGATGCAACTGAGTCAATTTTAGCCCACAAGGTCTCATGATTTTCATGAACAATGGTATGCAGCGCTTTTATGGCTGCTTCGTGATTCTGTAATGCATTTTCATGCCGCGAAAAAATAGGTTGGAAATGCTCACAAATTTGTGTTTTTACGTCATTACAGACTTTTTGACATTTCGATTCGATGTTATGTAACTCAGTAGTTAAATCTTCACGTGTTTGTTCAAGTGTGGTGTCTAACTTCCGAAGATTTTGTTCCATTGTGTCTAACTTTTGCTGTGTTTGTCTCTGGTGTTGTTCCACTGTGTCTAACTTTTGAAGCTTTTGCTGTGTTTGTCTCTGATTTTGTTCCATTTGTTGCATTAGTTGTAATAACAATGCATTAGTGTCTGGAATCTGTTCCTCTACTCTTTTCGGCAGTGCATTTGCACCGGCAACATTCACATTTTGACAAGCTGAAAATGTGTCTTGACTTATTTGAGAAAACGGTGAGGACGCAAAACCTGAATCTACAGTATTTGCAAAATTGTGTCCTATCATTTCGGATTCCTGAGGCGAGCTGTTGCCGACCGATCGATCGACAATGCTTCCCTGTTCACTACCTGTTTCACTGCCTACGCCATTGTCTGACGCCCGCTCCATTTCCCTATGCACAGTTACCAAATTACTACTTTGAATATTAGTTAACTCATTACATGGTGGGGCCAACACACTGCTTTCGTCTTCACTGTCATTTCTTAGTTTACTTTGGAGCCGAGTGTTACGTTTTTCACACGCCATTATTGTCACAATATTTCACACGATGACACAGAAAAGCACAATTTGAATAGCAAAAATAAGAGAACACATTAACATAGCACTGAAAATAATATCTAGTTAATTGCAGCAGCGAAATACTTGGCGCAAAGCTACATGCATGCCACAACTGTTTTACTGTACAACAATGAAAGACTGCAACTACCAAGGAGATTCTCTCTACAATTACGCGCTAAAGCTACACTAAATACACAAACTACAAGAAAAAATCAGAAGATTCCAGTGAGGTATCCTGGCAGGGTAGCCATATGAAACGCCCCCTTAGAACAATTTATACATATGAAACGTCCCCTTAGAACAATTTATACAAGACTGTGCTTAACCTGACACACAATATTATTTTAGCGCAACGCAATCTGACTATCAAAAATCCCTGCAAAAGAATGGCCATGAGTAACATTAAACTATACCTTTCAGAAATCACTTACCTCACAAAAATCTTCGTTGCTCGAACTACTGCAATACAGCGAGCGCCACTACTGCCAGCTAAATAAAAGATTCAAACTACTGAAAGCACTAACTACTGATAGGGATGGTTAGCAAATGAAAGATATTAATAGAGAACAAACAATGTATTTACCTTAATATTCATAATTGACATCCAGTATTACAAATTATCAAAACTCCGCCATCTCTCTGCCCACATCCACCACTGCTGGCGGCTCACCTCCAACTGCCCAACGCTACGCGCTGTTCACATCCAGCTGTAGCAGTTCATGACAACAATGGCAGACAACAATGCAAACTAGCCACATACTGCACACAGCACAGCCAGTGATTTTCATATAGAGCGCTACGTGGCATTACCCATATAAAAATCTAAACAGCCTACTTACAACTATGCCTGCATTCAAAATTCAAGTTATTGAGAATGCGTTAAAAAATGTTCAAAAACCAAAAGGGATGCGTTTTAAAATCACATGAATAAGCAATAGACCAACGCGCGCCGAAAGCTAGAAGCTTTATGAAACAAGATTTTTTTCTTCAAGAATATGAATTTGGCGCCTCCTGAAACTGACGCCCGGGGCAGATACCTCGGTTTCCTCCGCAGTCCTTAGATCCGCGCCTGGCAAAAGGACCTCATTCACAGGCCCAGCGACTCTTGTTTGCCTGTCGGACTCTTACTTTTCAGACGCTTGTACCTCACCAACAGAAGCATCAACACCAATATTTAGGGCAAACAATCAACAAGGCCCGGTATACAAGGTGGAGTACCTTCAGGGCAGCATCGTGGCGCGCCTCTTGTTTAACCTCTACATTAATGATATCTCAACTATACAAAACGCGGATGAAACCGTAATCCTAGCGCAAAACTGGAGGCCATCGAACATCAACTCACGACTACAAAAATGGCTCTGAGCACTATGGGACGCAACATCTTAGGTCATAAGTCCCCTAGAACTTAGAACTACTTAAAACTAACTAACCTAAGGACATCACACACACCCATGCCCGAGGCAGGATTCGAACCTGCGACCGTAGCAGTCCCGCGGTTCCGGACTGCAGCGCCAGAACCGCTAGACCACCGCGGCCGGCAACTCACGACTACAGGCAGCACAAAACTGTAATGCCGAGCCTTGGTTGGAACTGTTGTGTAATAAGGTAAACGTGGACAAATGCGAAGCAGTTCTGCTTACCAGTAGACCGAAGCAACTACGCAAACACCAACACTAGAGACAAGTAACACTACTGTCGCGCACAGTACGTTTCCGAAAATTAACCTGGGGGGACCACAACCAATGCTTTGCCAGCCGAGCACACCCGAGGCTGAAACAACTTTATCCAGCGCTGAAAAGACAAATGACACTGAACAGGCGGGTGTAGATATTCAAGCACATGACAGTGATCAGACTTCTTATGACGTACACAGCCCCAGTCTGGGGTTAGCAGCTCCAACAAGCCTACGACGCCTACAGGTTGTATAGAACAAGGCATTACGAATCATAAGCAGTGCTGCACGATACACACGCACAGCGGAGCTCGACAATAAATACCGCCTCGAGACACTATCAGAGTCAGAAAACTCTCCACACGTCTACACAGGAACTCAAGAAACGCGTACAATCCCTTCATCCTACTTCTGAGGATCTACGATGACAGCTACGCGGGATTAGCCGAGGGGTCTTAGGCGCTGCAGTCCTGGACTGTGTGGCTGGTCCCGGCGGAGGTTCGAGTCCTCCCTCGGGCATGGGTGTGTGTGTGTTTGTCCTTAGGATAATTTAGTTTAAGTAGTGTGTAAGCTTAGGGACTGATGACCTTAGCATTTAAGTCCCATGAGATTTTATACACATTTGATTTTTTTGAACCATAGCAACAACAAGGTAAGAAAAATACAAGCAGAAAATGAAGCTGAATCCAGCACAAAATTCTGTGTAATAACGATTAGATTCGAACTTATAGGGAATATCGTAAATGTTTTCGGAATGTAAAAGCACTCAAGGAGCTCCGATGTATACACAGAAAATCAGTTACTTTAAAACACTGCAGCGTTTGTTCAGCAATGATATTGGGATAAACCGTACAAACGTTTGGTATCAACAAGAAACAACCTCCAGGTGTCTGTAGAAGGAAAACTCAACTGATACCCACAGAAAATCTGTGAAACACAGACACACGTCAACAAGGAATAAAGACACTTGCGGTTCTAGGCGCTACAGTCTCGAGCCGAGCGACCGCTACGGTCGCAGGTTCGAATCCTGCCTCGGGCATGGATGTGTGAGATGTCCTTAGGTTAGTTAGGTTTAATTAGTTCTAAGTTCTAGCCGACTGATGACCTCAGAAGTTAAGTCGCATAATGCTCAGAGCCATTTGAACCAATAAAGACACGAAAGTACAATAGAGAAGCATCTACAAACCTTAAATTAAAATCCAGAATATTAAAGTGAAACCAAAAGAAATTATAAGTTAGCTTAGCGTTTGAAACAATGTACGTAAAGATACAGCTACTAAAGAGTGCGGACCACAGCTCGTGGTCGTGCTTTAGCGTTCTCGCTTCCCACGCCCGGGTTCCCGGGTTCGATTCCCGGCGGGGTCAGGGATTTTCTCTGACTCGTGATGACTGTGTGTTGTGTGATGTCCTTAGTTAGGTTTAAGTAGTTCTAAGTTCTAGGGGACTGATGACCATAGATATTAAGTCGCACAGTGCTCAGAGCCATTTTTGAAAGAGTGCGATGAAAATAACTGACTCCTTCGTTTCACGCAATCCTAATCGCTTTCCATCCATTCATTACAAACTAAAAGCCAATCATCAGTGAATTCAGAATTATGTACTCTAAAAGACACACACGATATGAAACAACAGAAACGGTAGACACACAAACGTACACTATGTCATCAAAAGTATACGGACGCCCACAAAAACATACGTTTTTCATATTAGGTCCATTGTGCTGCCACCTACTGCCAGGTACTCCATATCAGCGACCTCAGTAGTCATTAGACATCGTGAGAGAGTAGAATGGGGCCCTCCGCGGAACTCACGGTCTTCGAACATGGTCAGTTGATTCGTGTCACTTGTGCCATACGTCTACACGCGAGATTAACACACTCCTAAACATCTCTAGGTCCACTGTTTCCAATGTGATAGTGAAATGGAAACGCGAAGGGAAACGTACAGCACAAAAGCGTACAGGCCGACATCGTCTGTTGACTGACAGAGACCGTCGACAGTTGAAGAGGGTCGTAATGTGTATTAGGCACACATCTATCCAGATCATCAGACAGGAATTCCCAACTGCATCAGGATCCACTGCAAGTATTCTGACAGTTAGGCGGGGGGTGACAAAACTTTGATTTCTTGGTCGAGCGGCTGCTCATATGCCACACATCACGCTGATAAATTCCAAACGACGCCTCGCTTGGTGTAAGGAGCGCAAATGTTGGACGATTGAAAGGCGGAAAAACGTTGTGAGGAGTGACGAATCATGGTGCACAATGTGGCGATCCGATTGCAGGGTGTAGGTATGGCGAATGCCAGGTGAACGTCATCTGCCAGCGTGTGTAGTGCCAACAGTAAAATTCGGAGGCGATGGTATTGCAGTGTGGTCGTGTTTTTCATGGAGTGGGCTTGCACCCCTTGTTGTTTTCCGTGGAACTATCACAGCACCTTGCTTCCCACTGCTGAAGAACAATTCGGGATGGTGTTTGCATTTTTCAACACGATCGAGCACCTGTTCGTAATGCACGACCTGTGGAGTTGTGGTTACACGACATAAACATCCCTGTAATGGACAGGCCTGCTCAGAGTCCTGATCTAAATCCTTTAGATTACCTTTCGGATGTTTTGGAACGCCGACTTCATGCCAGGCCTCACCGACCAACATCGATAATGCCTGTGAGAATGGAAGCTGTCATCAGGGCTAAGGTTGGGCCAACACCATATTGAATTCCAACATTACCGACTAAGGGCGCCACGAACTTGTAAGTCATTTTCAGCAAGGTGTTCGGATACTTTTAATCGCATAGTGTAGTAGCAACTCTCTGACTATTTCTTCAAAATCATTTGGCATGGTTCTTAAACTGTGAAATGGTAAAATTCTGAGGCGGTGGTGTTATGGAGTGGTCGTATTTTTCATGAAGGGGGCTTGCACCCCTTGTTGTTTTGCGTGGCACTATCATAGCACGAGCGTACATTAATGTTTTAAGCATCTTCTTGCTTCCCACTGTTGAAGAACCATTCAGGGATGGCGATTGCATCTTCCAAAAGGATCAGGCACCTGTTCATAATGCACGGCCTGTCGTGGAGTGGTTCCACGACATAAACATCCCTGTAATGGACAGGCCTGCTCAGAGTCCTGATATAAATCCTTTAGATTACCTTTCGGATGTTTTGGAACGCCGACTTCATGCCAGGCCTCACCGACCAACATCGATAACTCTCCTCAGTGCAGCACTCCGTGAAGAATGGGCTGCCATTCCCCAAGAAACCTTTCAGCATCTAATCGAACGTATGCCTGCGACAGTGGAAGCTGTCATTAACACTAAGGTTGGGCCAACCCCATGCTGAACTCCAGCATTACTGATGGAGGGAGCCACGAAATTGTAAGTCTTTTCCGCCAGGTGTTCGGATACTTTTGATCACATAGTGGATCTTGAAACTCAAGCAATTTCAGACATAAGAGAACGGCGGCTTAGCGAGTGAGAAAAAAAGAACAGCACCAAACGTAGAACGTCATTTGACGCAACATCACTTTTACATTAAAAATTGGTACATAATGTGTACCTAGGAATCATTCTTTGCTGTCACGTGGATTCGATAATGTATGCTTTGAATAATTATTCATGTACCAAAGAACATGGAGCGATCCGAACAAATACGCCGTTTCATTCTATTACAAAAATTGTGTTTCTTATTCTCATTCTAGACATAACGAGGGAAACGGAGTGTGCTGCCTAAATTTTAAAATATTCTCAGCCATTTGACTACAAACTACGTAATAGATAACTGCACTTATATCGTGAGAAACTCGAGTAACGTTTGAACTACATAGTGTCGCAGCTACAAGTTCTCAAAATAAAAACCTGGTTGGAAATTTAACGGCTGTATCGAGATTTCTATACGAAATCAGATGTATAGCCAGATATAAAAAAAGCATTAATTGAAATATCCGGAACTTTTAGGCCAAATAGTTTATTTTCTAGTAAATACTGCGTCTTAATTGACTAATGCTGTAATTAATTAAACGTAAAGTAAAGATCGATCAATATATTTAGATTAACGATGTATCCTGTCTCTTTTAAACTGCACTAAGACTCAGTCGGCGGTAACGCAAACTATACCCAGATGTGGCAGAGTGCGTAGAATTAATAACGAAAGTACGTATAACACCGTCTCCTTTGTAGAAAACTAAAGTGTTCGGACAACGTATATCAAAATGGTGGACAAGTGATTTTAGCTACACGAGGAAAAACAAAAGCTTGTATTTTATTGTAACTCAGTAGCTTCCTCACCTTCAACCTTCAGAGCTGTTGTTGAGATCAACTGTATAACATTAGAGTATTTACATTAAGTATTGCTCTCGGTAGCAAATGTAGTGATTCAAATGGCCGTATGTGGATGAAGTAAGAATCTCGCAGTGAACGTGGGAACAGTGACACAATAATACCTCTATTTGGCATTGATTTATGCCTGATAATGGATACAGAGCAAAAAACAGTAAAAAATTAATCAGAACGAAACTAAACTCCCCCCGAACAGGCCATGAAGGCCAAACCGTAGGGAGCGGATGCCGGGTCATCCTCAGCCGATAGTCGCCACTGGATGAGGATAAGGAGGGGCATGTGGTCAGCACACCGCTCTCCCGGTCGTATGTCTGTTTCCGAGAGCGGGGCCGCTACTTCTCAATCAAGTAGCTCCTCAGTTTGCCTCACAAGGGCTGAGTGCACCCCGCTTGCCAACAGCGCTCGGCAGACCGGATGGTCACCCATCCAAATGCTAGCCATGCTCGACAGCGCTTAACTTCGGTGAACTGACGGGAACCGGTGTTACCACTGCGCAAGGCCGTTAGCAAAAAATTAACTGATAAGTTGAATGTTGCAATAAGTTCCTGTATAAACAGTGACAACTCCAACAGTAAATAACACCTCATAGCAGCTAACAGAAAAATATGTGTGCATACAACATTCAGAAAAAGTTTTATATAAATTATCAAACCTGTCACGTGGAAGGAATATCTTAGAGTTAACTTTTACACTAATAACGAAATAAAGAAGAAAATCATCCACAGTATTCAAAACAAGAGCAAGCCTTACATTAGATTAGAGATATTTAGACTGAACTGCAGTTCACGACCAAAGATATACACTGATTAGCCAAAACATTATGAGAACTGCCCACTGTGAGGTTGGATGCCGCCTGGTGGCGTTGTGGGCACGTGACGCGTTAACAAAGGTTTGTAGACGGAGCAGACACGGACGGGGGATCACCCTAGCGAAGATACGGGCTGACAATGGGAAAATCCGTTGAGATAGTCGACTTTCACAAACGTCAGATTATTATTAAATAGAACCTGTGAACGAGTATCTCGAAAATGGCGAATTTGGTCGAATGAGATCGTGCTACTGTAGTTAGTACGAGGGATGGAACTTTAATAGTGGCAACTATTTATTTACAGCTTGTACAAAATAGATACGTGTTTCAAAGTCTTACTAACCTTCAAAGTAGTCACCAGCATTGTGTATAACCTGTTGCCAGTTATGTGGAAGTCGTAGGATACTCTTAGCAGTGCCAATTGTGTTGACAGTTCGAGCGGCCCGGTCTATTGCCCGACAAATTTGTAGCAGTTCTGAAGCGAATATCGCGAAGTGTTTCCTTCAGGTCCTGCAGAAAGTGTCCTCACTTCTGTCTCTATGCTGTTCATATTTACAACACAACCTACGACCAGCTTAGAGACAGAAGTGATGACACTTTCCGCAGGACCTGACCATCATTTTTCAGGACAATCCTCAAGCACGTACAGTGCAAGCTGTTACTGATTTGTTTGACTGATGGGGCTGCTAAGTACTATATCACCTACTGCACTCCGCTGACCTAATCCATCGTGAGTTCAACTCGATTTCTAAACTGAAGGAAACACTTCACGGTATTCGCTCCAGAACTGCTACAAATTCGTCGGGCAGTAGACCGCGCCGCTCAAACTGTCAACACAACTGGCACTGCTAAGAGTATCCTACGACTTCCACATCGCTGGCAACGGGTTATATACAATGCTGGTGACTACTTTGAAAGTCAGTAGAACTTCGAAACACGTATCTATTTTGTACGAGCTGTAAATAAATAGTTGCCACTATTACAGTTCCAACCCTCGTACCTACTACAGTGAAACTACCACTACAAGCTAAGTGGTTGGACATTAACGGCTATTCACGAAACGCGGGGTCGGAGGCTCGTCTGCTCTGTAAAGCAGGGTAGATGGCGATCTGATCCGTGGCATCTCCGCCGAAAGAGCACAATGCTGGTGCACACTTAAGTGCTTCGGAGCACACCGTTCATCGTACATTGTAGAACGTGGAGCTCCGCAGCAGGTTATCTCCACGTGTTCACATATTGAACCAACGACATCTGCAACTACGGATGCAGTGGGCACGGGACAATCGGTATTCGACTATCGATCGACAGAGACGTGTTGGCTGTTCAGGTGAATCATGTTTTTGCTACACTATGTCGATGGTCGTCTCCACAAACGCCGCCATAGAGGTGAACGGTGACTCGAAACGTGCAGAGCGCCACGGACGCTGGCTGGTGGGAGCAGTATTATGCTATGGGAGACATTCTCCTGTGCTTCCGTGGGACCCGGTATTAATCGAAGACACGCTGACAGCTGCGAACCTCCTCAATTCCGTCATGCTTGATGTCTTCCTCGACGAAGATGTCATCTTTCAGCAATACAATTGTCAGTGTGTAAGTAGGCTGTTTATGTTTTCTTATTGGCAACGTTACGTAGCGCTCTATATGAAAATCACTGGTTGTGCTGTGTGCAGTCTGTGGCTAGTTTGCATTGTTGTCTGCCATTGTAGTGTTGGGCAGCTGGATGTTAACAGCGCATAGCGTTGCGCAGTTGGAGATGAGCCGCCAGCAGTGGTGGATGTGGGGAGAGAAATGGCGGAGTTTTGAAATTTCTAAGACTGGACGTCATGAACTGCTATGTATATTATGATTTTTCAACACTATTAAGGTAAATACATTGTTTGTTCTCTATCAAAATCTTTCATTTGCTAACTATTCCTATCAGTAGTTAGTGCCTTCAGTAGTTTGAATCTTTTATTTAGCTGGCAGTAATGGCGCTCGCTGTATTGCAGTAGTTCGAGGAACGAAGATTTTTGGTGAGCTAAGTGATTTGTGAAAGGTATAGGTTAATGTTAGTCAGAGCCATTCTCTTGTATTGAAAGTCAGATTGCGTTGCGCTAAAAATATTGTGTGTCAGTTTAACCTCAGTCCTATACAATTTTTCAAAGGGGACGTTTCAAGTGTCTCGGAGAAAAAACAGTTCCACTGTGCTTTGAGAACCATTACAGTGAGCTCACGTTCATGTCTCGGAAACAAAATTCACTTGATGTAAATCCAATGGAATCTGTGTGGGTCGCTATTACTCACTATTACTGCGTACACAAATCAACGGCTCGTATTTCCGCTATTTACATGACCTGTGCGCAGACATCTAATGCCGTATATTTCCACAAACCTACCCACAAACCGTAGGATTCCTGATACGCAGAACCAACGATGTATTTTGTTCTAAAGACGGACGAACAAGCTGTTAAGAAGGAGGTAATAATGTCTTGGCTCGTCACTGCACATAGCCCAAAAAGGAAAATATTTTAGTATACGATTTCTCGAACATGTGGATACTCTTCACTTAAAATGTCTAAACGAACCGATTTTTGCCTTTCACGTTGCTGTAGACGGACATCAAACGTCAGAAATGCTGCACCTGGTCAACAAAGGCAAGAGAATGAATCTGCTTCGAAGACAGAAATTAGTTCCCACAAGTGCACATCTCAAATGGCATCCTAATGGCTCAAACTCAGAAATCCATAAATCACTCGTAAAATCTACTCATCAAATACAGTCCTTGCAAAAATTTAATAATAATAGATAGCAAAAAAGACATAATTTTCTGTTCTTCTCCCTAAAGTGACTGCTTAGTTGTTGTTGTAGTCACGATTCCGAAGACTGCTTTGAAACTACTCTCCTCGCTACGCTGTACAAGCATCTTCATCTCCTAATAACTACTACAACCTACACAAAGTTCCCTTCGCCACAGTTCTACTCAGTACCACCTCAATGGTCACATGATTAACCCATCTTGTATTCTTCATTCTGAAATTTTTTCCAGTATGTCAGTCCATTAACTGCACGTAGAGTATATGATATTATTTGTTGTGTGTGAAATTTCCGTTTCACTTTCGAAACATTCAGTCAGATTTATTTGTCATTCTGTTAATGACAGCCATTCTATGCTAAACTAGTTAGATCAGAATTCACGTAAAATGCTAGTGTAGTCGTTGTGCATCGTTAATGTGAAAAATTAAAAACTAACTGTAAATAGCGTAGCACTACTCAGTACAGTATATAAATTATATGTTAAGCAAGTAATATGACACGATGTCGTTTTTTAGTCATTCAGAGGCATGCATGAAGTTTTCAGGTCGACAGTATTAATTCGATAATCACAATTGCCTTATAAATAATTCCAGAATGTATAAGAAAGTTGTAACTTGATTTTAGGTGCAATTTGCGATATAAACAAATCCATAAATCATCCACATGGGGAAAGCAGCACACCATCAGTGAATCTAAAAGTGTGTGTTATATAAGGAAATGAGGAAATAACTCCTACTTAATGAATAAAATTAAGGGCATCAAATTATTAATTAAGCATAATTATGCAACTCAATACCTAGGAATTACAGTTACGAACAACTTAAATTTCAACATATCAATTACGTCATGAAATGCGTTTTGGTTGAACTAACTGAATATGAAAAGTGTCTGATTGCTGAATTCCTAGAAGTAACGCAGTTTGGATTGCTGAAAGAGTGAAATACTTTTCTTAAAAAGATTCTACTCCCTTAACGAAATTGCAGACTCATCACATGAGTGTAGTTTTTACAATTAACCCTATTTTTATTGAGATTTTTAGTTTCTCTCTTAGAAAATGCGTGGTCCTCCCAAAGAACTATCAGAACTGTTATATGTAAAGTGTCAGCTGAGTGTTAGTGGTCCACGAAAGGCTGTCATCCTAGATGCGGACGCTATTAGTGTAAAAAATGGGCCGCCGCATAAGGCGATCAGCCTTTGCTGGCCACACTACGACCGCTACAGAAACTGAAACAAACATTATTCGCAGAGTAACAATTGCGAAGGGTGCCACTCGAGAAAACCTTCTTCCACACACTTTGACCTGGAAGTTTATTACTGTCATGACGACACTGCGCTCTTGTTCTGAAAGAAAGCGTTTGAAGCCGTTTTCCGGTCCTTTTTGATTTATATTTTCTCCCACCGTATTTAGAGCAGATTCCATCATACGGTTCCTTTCCCAACGTTTGGTGAGCTTAGCTACTTCTTAAAGCATGAGAGCTTTATTGTACAGAAATTAGATTCACGTTTTTGCCCTCCTCGATACTTTGACTTTTCTGTGGTTATCATGAAACCTAATTTCGATGCGACTAAATGCAATTACTTCCCACATATTTCTCCAGTTCAGCACATAAGCTGAAGCGCCAAAGGAACTGGTATAGGCATGCGTATTCAAATACAGACATTTGTAAACAGGCAGAATACAGCGCTGCGGTCGGCAACGCCTATATAAGACAAAATGTGTCTGGTGCAGTTGTTAGTTCGTTTACTGCTGCTACAATGGCAGGTTATCAAGATTTCAATGAGTTTGAAAGTGGTGTTATAGTCTGCGCACGAGCGACGGGCCACATCAACTCCGAGGTAGCGATAAAGTGGGGATTTTCGCGTACAACCATTTCACGAGTGTTCCGTGAATATCAGGAATCCGGTAAAACTTCAAATCTCCGACATCTCCGCGGCCGGAAAAAGATCCTGCAAGAACGTGACCAACGACGACTGAAGAGAATCGTTCGTGACAAAAGGGCAACCCTTCCGAAAATTGCTGCAGACTTCAATGATAGGCCATCAACAAGTGTCAGCGTGCGAACCATTCAATGAAACATCATCGATATGGGCTTTCGGGGGCCCAAGGTCCACTCGTGTACCCTTGACTGCATAACACAAAGCTTTACGCCTCGCCTGGGCCGGTCAACACCGACATTGGGCTGTTGATGTTTGGAAACATGTTACCTGGTCGACCAGTCTTGTTTCAAATTGTATCGAGTGGATGGACGTGTACAGGTATGGCGAGAACCTCATGAATCCATGGACCCCGCATGTCAGCAGGGGACTGTACAAGTTGGTGGAGGCTCTGTAATGGTGTGGAGCGTGTGCAGTTGGAGTGACATGGGACCCCTGATACGTCTACATACGACTCTGACAGGTGACACGTGCGTAAGTATCCTGTCTGATCACCTGCATCCAGTCATGTACACTCTTTGACATAAAACTCGACCGGCGGCTGGCCGCTTCAGAGGCGAAGTCCGCGCCGATCGCGACATGGGACAAATAAACTGGCCAACTCGCTAATTCTCTAAGTTCGGTTATCTGCACAGTCTGGCAACACTGTAGACTGCGGCACTTCCTGGAGGAAAACTTGTCCCATGATAGAAAAACCCTAGGCTGATTACGCCTGTGGTCTAGCGGTAGCGTGCGTTGTTTCTGTTCATAATGTCAGTGGATCGAGAGCAGCTGGCATAAAATTTTTTTATAGCCTCTTCTGTCTGAATGCTGGAGACGTGAATGTAATGGTTGGCAGATTCAATCTATTTCTCTTTCTGACACACCGATATCAAAATTTTATCCAGTAACGATTTTGCGGCAGATTTCCTGCAGACTGTCCTCCTCTGGACGCCGTATGCGGCAAAGCTCCGGGATCCACTGGCTGGCTACCGGCAGCGGCCGTGGCGACAGCAGCGGCGCTGCACTCCCCCGTTCTTTATCGACAAACGCCTGCTACCGCTCATCGCTTTTGATGATTTAAAACGCTTTATTATTAAATGTTGCTCCACAGAAAATTTCTACAATTTCCATTCGTGCCCTAAAGCAACGGAGACAGACGCCCAGATTAGTAGGCGGGTATTATATTACATTAATCGGCAAGAGCTGAGTATGGCCCGAAATTAATTCGATAGACTGGGACGAAATTAAACCACCTCGCTACACTCGATGAATTTATAAATGCTTCATACCTCGTTTCTTTTCCTTTCAAACTCAATTATTTGTGCAACTTTTGGTCAATGTTCGGATGTTTTCGTCAAGCCAGAGTGAGCGTCTGTGGTGTAAAGTGTATTACTGTTCTTGTTTCATTCCTTATGGTAAGTCTATGCGATAAACTGTGTGAATACCTTGCAATGCATGCTCTGTAGCAGTGCAGGAAAACTGCACATTTGGAGTTCCATGTATGGGTTCATGAAGTATTTAATGTTGATCGGAAGTGATAGTTAAGGTCATCAGATTTAAACCAGAAAAATTGGTCGGTTTGGAAGTTTCAGAGAACGGAAAGGAATTGTTAACGCCGGTGTTAGAAAACGTCTACAGTTAAATGCTATTGCAAAAATTTAGAAGAAGGGAACTATATTAATCAACATGAGCACTTCATAAACAACCTCTTGACATGTTAGACCTATATGACGAACAAAGCTCAAATTTATATCGTTGACATTCGGTTTGAATCTTTTCAGGACCTATTTTACAGTGAAGCACCTTGGCATTTGCAAAGCAGACATCCATGATATTAACTTAATTTACTAAGTTGAAATTCGGACGAAGATTGATGTTTAAAGGCATTCTTCAGATTTCGTATAAGGAATTTTTACTAGCAGTTTGCAACTCCATTAATTAAAATGGAAAATAAAAGGTTGTAGTCAGCGGCTTCCACCGAGATTGGAACTGCTATGTCATACAGTACGAGCACCGCAACGCACAAGGGAACCTCTTTTTTTCTTTTACTTTTTTTGACGATTACCCCTTTTTTCTCTCTTATTTTAAAGCCCCTTAGGAAAATGGCACTAAAAAAAGAAACTAACTGCAACCGCCACTTTTCATCCTACAACAAAAAAAAAAACATCTGATCCACTTCAGGCATTAGCTCCTGACTAAATCTACCCCAGAGAGCTGCCTATATACCAGGGGAAATTTGGGAATTCAGGGTTAGGGCTAGCCTTACAAACAAAACAAAATCTTCCTTTTTCTGAATTTTATTTTTATTTTCATTTTTTTTTGTTTATTTGTGTTGTGTAACTGATCAGACGCCTTCTGCGCCCCGCTGGTAATATGTTGAGTCACGTCTTCTCGAAATTGAAGTGTTCCGTTCAATAGTTCAGAAATGTTCATTGGTTCCAACAGGAAACCTTCTTCACTCTTGGCTTAACACATTCCAGCTGCGAGGCGGGTCGTGGAAAGCACTCCCAAGGAAGTTCGAGAAAAATTGTCTGTATTTTGGGTGACGGACAACGACATAATGACGGTCGTTGAGGTATGTCCAAAAATCGAGTACAGAGTCTACAGTTTGTCCAAATAGGTAGTGAATGGCATGTCCGCGAATCCTGTTCACAGCATTGGTCTTTGTCCGAGGAAACTAGTCACGTCCCGGAACTAATAATGAAAGGGGAGTATTCCGATTCAGAATGTCCCGCGTTAGAAAAGCCACAATACGACGAATAACCTCTGAGCTAACGACACACTGGCGACAACAGACGGACTATAGCCACTGCGATTTTGCCTGAGCCTCAAAACGCAACCTTAAAACACACAAACAGGTGTTACTTATGTGAAGAACGCCGTTCTTGGAGTCCAGAAATTAAATATACTTTCTCAGTGTCTCATCTTACAGTGGATTATATCGTACGAGTCTTCGATGTGGAAAACGAATGTCAAGTGAATTTAGCGAGGTAATGCCGGCCTACACCCGGAAGTAAATGCACTCTCACAGTGTTGACAAATACTTGCTACGACGCTGCCATTTCTCGGCTCTCTTACGAGGCAGCTCTTCAGCGAAATGTTTGCCGTGATTCTCCGATACGGTTCTTCAGAGTGGAGACGCGCGCGCACATTTGTTTTTTATGCGGCGTTCTCCCCTGATGGTTTCTGACGTCGCCTTGTGGGCTATGTATACATCTGAGACATTCAATTATCATTAATCCAGAATGATACCAGTATCAGCTTCCGGCGTGGAAGAAGGCTGTTGACGCCGACATTATATCATTTCAACGTATGGAAAGCAAAACGGGTCATTCAATGTTTCTCATTCAACATAAAGCATGTGAGATAATTTTCCGTAACGTTCATTATCATCTAAAAATACAAACGAAGTAAAATTACATCGGAGGCTTATTCGAAATGAATATAATGTAAGATACCAAACGCTTTGCACCTCGATGTCGAATATGTCCACGTGCAATCTTTTGCAGCATACACATAGAATATCATGATTACCACGAGAATGAGGAAATATGTTGGTAAGGATGGAAGCAAGAAGAGACGCAGTCAACAAATATTCCGTTCTTCATGGCATTCATTTCATTTGAGACGTAAGAAGAGGTAAAGCGGGATATTACTTTCGTTAACACGAAAGATATGCCGCACATATTGATAACGAGGAAGTCTGCGTCTTCATACGTTTCCTCCTTGAAATATGTATGCTCTATTATATACTAAGTAGCCTGATCATTGTTTCAGTAATGTTACCCTCTTGTTTGACCCCGTAACGATGAACAGATTCCAAATGCATGGCCCTGCATGAAAGTAGTAGCTGTTCGAACCCTTCCTGGGTTGTTTTTTGTGTTTTATTGCTTGGAATTCTTGAAGCAGACCACTGTGCCTTCCCTCCTCGTGGGTTAGGTCTCAAAACTAAACCGCTTTTTATCCAATGGCATAATTTATTCAGACAGCATCAGCACAAGACTATCAAACAAAGTCTTCCATTTACAGTTGCAACACTCTAACCAGCACTGACCGAAGTGTAATCCACGGTCATCGTCAGAAATTAACAGCTGTGTGCTACTGTGGCAAAGTCCGTACTACACTTCGGTTTCGCAGCACCATTTTATCTGTTAACACTGTGTAGTTGCAGAGTTGTGCCAGCATGTCTGTCCTCACACTGTCGACTTTATGTATCTCACTTCTCCTGTAGCGTTGATCACGAGGAGCCGAAGTAAATGAGTGTATTCTGCATGACGTAACATTCAGTATTCCCTTCTTTCATAGCCACTCTTCATGTGCACCGATACTAAATAGGGATGTGAAAACTCTTGAAAGTGAGAGAATGACAACAATAATCGTAACAAGAACAAGCAAATTATGAATGATGTTTATTCCAACGCAGAGCGAGAATGGCTTTAAATATAAAAATCTATATCTATATCCATATCTATTGATCTTTGAGTTGGCACAATGCAAATATATTCTTAGCATTTAGTTACTGAATTTAGTTCTGGATGTTTGCAGAGAAAAGGAAAAGTCGGTACTCCTCGCTGGTGTAATATAATGTGAACCAGCAACTACCCTTTCCTTAGAACACGACTCAAGCAGGTCCCCAAGTAGGTACCAAAGCACTGCTGCATTCTGTTCCCTGACATTGCTCTGATGACGGTTAATGCAGATAGTTCCGATTATGAAATACAAAACGTATTGCAGGTTAGTTCCTAGGATAGTAACATTAAATTTGCGTTGTAGACGGCACATGAACGTGACGACTATCCATATTACTCATCAATATAGAAAGACAATGTTATGGGAATTTAGCAGGATTACTCAACATGAATTCTGAAATTGGGTGACTGACCGCACAGGTGCTAAACGTCGTCAAGAGTATACGATGTCCTAATCGCATTAGGAATATGAAGATCGTCTTCGACAGCTCGCAACTTTCACATTGCTTTCTCCACCCTACTCCAGATAGCCCTCGGTGGAGTTGCACTACGTTGCCAATGTAATGGAAGGCCTTCAATCCGACAACAGATCACATATTGAAAAATACAAGCGAATTCTCTTGCAGCGTAAGCTTATTGTAACTAATCTAAAAATTATTGGAGAGGAACATTGTCCTATTAAAAAAAAGTAAAATGTTACGCACTATTGACGTCAAACGGACATTATCTATGTCCTGTCTTGTGTCCTATGCATCTATTATATCAAGTGTACTATCAAAATGATTATATATAATGGATGATAATGTAATGCATTGATACCAGATGGTGGGTTCACAACAGTATTGATGCGAAAATAAAACAGAAGTTCGCAAAAGTGCAGTTGTGCATTTTCGTACGTTTTCACCTCGAGTTGTACAGTCGTGCTCAAAAGTATCCGAACGACCTGAATTGCATTTCGCCTGATTCACATGCAAACGGCATAACGCAGCTGTCTAGCAGGTCCTCTAATCGCTCCTTGGCCGGCCGGAGTGGCCGTGCGGTTCTAGGCGCTACAGTCTGGAGCCGAGCGACCGCTACGGTCGCAGGTTCGAATCCTGCCTCGGGCATGGATGTGTGTGATGTCCTAAGGTTAGTTAGGTTTAATTAGTTCTAAGTTCTAGGCGACTGATGACCTCAGAAGTTAAGTCGCATAGTGCTCAGAGCCATTCTAATCGCTCCTTGGTACAGTCGTTTGACTGGTTCCAACAAGTCACCACTAGAAAACACTGCTTTGTATCGCAATAACTCAAGATGTAAAGTAATACCATGATACTAAAAATATCAGGGAACACCTTATCACGGATAAGACTGTCCTTAAGGCTTGTAAGCTCACATTTATTACAATAAATGACATACCTGAAATGTTACCACTCTCATTATTACGTCAGATTGGTAATGCACGTAGTAAGTTCGTCGTATTCATGATTTCCTCTTCAAGGTAACATACCGTACTTATTATTTAACACAAAATGACTTTAAAAATTTAAGTTATTCACGAGCAGCTAGTTGAGAATATGTATGAACTTCAAATGACACGACGAACCGTCTTGTTCCGTATATTTATTCTAACCCAGCTCATGCAGACTAAGCAAAGATTTCGTGACTGACGGAAACTAACAGTCATTCCTGATTAGGCATACAGAGAGTGATATACCTCTATTTTAGACAGTATCAGTTAGAAAATATCAACTTTAATTTGCATAACGCAAACATTTTTAACAGACGCGAATTCCTACCCAGCATCTATTGCCCCCGTTAACGAACTACGAGAGATGTTAAATATTGCTTCTTCACAAGTAACTTACTTGAAATGCCGTGATTTAAAGCTTTGTGTTGGACACGGATTCGAACCCAGAACCTAATCGGATTGCTATCGAAGCACAGTCAAATGTGACATATCGGATTTTCGTGGCAGTAGCTAGATGTTTTAACTGAAATGACGAGACGAAACATTAATTTTTTCCTTCCCAGGCACCAACCCGGCACCTATCGCTGTTATATTCTAGAGAAAACGAACGTTAAATATGGGTTTGTTGCACCAGCAGTGACATGTGAGCATGTTTGAACTAGAAATAATACGACGAAGAGTTCAGCGCTCACTGGGAATAGAGCCCCACACATATCGTTGTTGACTACTCACAAAGAGACGCCAGCTACCGAATTTTTCTCCACCAGCTGCTCAGAATAACATCTTGAACTTACAGTCAATTCGCAAATAGTTCTGTGTCTCACTGGGAGTTAAAAACATCAGATATCGTTAGTGTTGACAACGAATGAAGATACATTAAAAATCAAAATAATTATCCACCAGCGGATAGGTGTTCTCATGCTAGAGCTTGATAATACATAATTAAATCTTTAGTGCCGGGCCAGGATTCGATCCCATTGTGGAGATGTTGAGGAATCTGCAGTTTTGAACAAACAACAAATTGTAGCCGAGCTGTATTGTCACGAAGGGATCACATTCCGCGTTAACGGCGGTCTGAGTTGCATTCCCAGTTCAGAACCAATTTTATTGACATACAGAAGCTCAGATAAAAGATGGGATAAGTGTCCTGTGACCATGCATAGCGTTTGTTTCGTCACTTGAAATAAATAACTAGTATAAGAAAGGTTACTGGTGATAGAGTTTCTACCTGTCGCCACTCCAGACTTTATTGTGGTTCAACCTACCGCCTACTTGGTAGAGAACGAATATCATCTTTAATGTGAATTTTCAGACCACACTGCCATTATATCTTCTTCACTTGGTGTAGCCTGGAGAGAATGGAATCTGTCTCTCCCTATCTAAAATCATTGACAGAAGTGGGAATCGAACCCAAACCATAGGTATAACAACCTACCATCCGTCCGACAGACCACGAAATCCTCTTCTCTGCGACTCCTTTTTCTATCATAACGCCGTTGCGCCACACTGGATGAGAATTTTGGCACACAGGCTCCCAGTAGCAATTTGCAGCTTGTTCAGTAAATTCATTTACTTGGTTGACCGAATCACCATGAACTAGCTGTCTCGGCTACCCAGTGCATACATTCGACTCTATTTTGTAATTACCGAAATAAAATCACGTAACTGCCACCTACACAGAACTGCCAACAGTGTAGGATGCAGAAGTTTAAATAGGAAGTGTTCCTTTCCACTTGAGCTATTCTATTGCGCTATCTGTTTGTAGAAAACGTCGTTCAGTCCAATAGAAAAGCTGTAACTGTTTGTCTCTCAGAAGTCAAGCCCTGGCCATATGCATAATCTCACAGTGCTGTGGAATCCAAAAGTTCTGGAGGAATAGTTGCCGAGCTCTGGAGCTGTTGTAGCTACGTGTCAGCTAGTAGCGTAGATAAGATGTCGCCAGTTCGAATACATTCAGTGCTACATTTTTTAAAACGCAATTCTGCTGTTTGCTGAAGTTATCAATCTAATGGAACTTTGAACATAATTCCCTTGACTTCTCAACCCAAAGTAGTCGCATGTGGAAAAAGGGCTAACTACTGTGACATTTTGTTCTATTCAGGTTTAATGGACAGCAGGCAGCAGATGCATCTCGAAGATGTGTAGGGAGAGCGCATCGTGCCATAATATGTCAGAAAAGTATTTTCTACATTAGCTGTCGAGTGGTAGTGAGATTTTATTCTTCTTCAAACTTCGTTAGACAGCTTTAACTGTATTATAAGAAACGAAATAAAACTAACCACGATAACGTTACGACGAAAGTCTGTTTTAATGAAACCGAGTATCTGTACACAAGCGTGCCTCTATCGACACGAATTATTAAAATACTACTCACTTAGATTTTGCTTGGGTCTGTGATTAATTGCTGTGTCATACTCAAGAGGTATGCAAATGTGGCATTTCATAAATATAGTTACGTATTCCTAGAAACCCAAAATTCGTTTGTCAGCAGCGGAAAGAGCCTGTTGTGCAGCATTGTAAGTTTTTCAACATGGCACTATGAGCCGAAAGTATTTTCTTGCCATTTCCTTATTGATGTTTGATCCGCCTGCTTGTAGCTCCTTCACAGAAGGGATAAAAACGTTGCAATCAGTGAGACTGAAACTGAAAACTATAATACAAGCTTTTTCACAGGTCATCACATTACCACAGAGCTGGAGAAGAGGTATGGGTCTGAGCTTCCTCTTACGAGGGCAATACAGCCTAGAACTCGTAAACCGCTATTTAAAGGTCGAGATTAGTTGCGATTTCCACCTCCAACGACTTTCCTGGGCTGAAAACCGTAAATTTACAATCTGTTGTTACACTTCAAGCGATAATAACTCAGATTGTTCAATGGAAATGACAGGTAAAATCAAGTGAACTTTGAGGCTTAATTCCGTGCACACCAGGAAGTAACTCGTCGATGACAGAGTTGCCAAACATACGTTGCCTTGTTGCCAAATCTCAGTTACAGTGCCGGCCGAAGTGGCCGTGCGGCTAAAGGCGCTGCAGTCTGGAACCGCAAGACCGCTACGGTCGCAGGTTCGAATCCTGCCTCGAGCATGGATGTTTGTGATGTCCTTAGGTTAGTTAGGTTTACTTAGTTCTAAGTTCTAGGGGACTAATGACCTCAACAGTTGAGTCCCATAGTGCTCAGAACCATTTGAACCATTTGAACCATCAGTTACAGTACCAGCAGGAAGAAGACGAACCAATGTGATCCTACAGCGGGCTGGGAAGTGACCACAGCTGGTGTCTCCAAGTCGCGGCTGCTACGGCCTGGAACACGTAATGCGTCTGATTCGCATTTCTATAACTAGGTTTAGGGACTGGAGCGTAGTTACTAATAATACTCAGAACTGACTGCAAACTAAGCATCATAAATCAGTAACTCTCATTGTTGTTTTTATATATCTTTCGTAAGTGTACTCAAAACTGAGAAACTCATTCACAGGCGTTTTCGTGCCTCGCCGATAGTCGAGCACAACAAACAAATAAAAAAAAAAGAATGTGTATGTGTGTGTGTGTGTGTGTGTGTGTGTGTGTGAGAGAGAGAGAGAGAGAGAGAGAGAGAGAAAAGAATGAGAGAGTGTGTAAAAAATTGTTGTAAAGAAATTGAATCACGGTATTTAAAGAAATCTTTCATTAAAATGGCACATTCCACATCATTATGAAATGTCGTATTCATGATGTATGGAATAAGAATTAATCTAATGTAATCTAATCCAATCTAATCACATCATATTGATGACTAGCCATGAAGAGTTATGAATTACCGAAATTTTTGCCAATACCAGCAACCAAATCTAAACTTGAAAATAAAAAACGACAATTTTTGTAATAAACCGTGACTCCTATCAAGACTCTTTCGTCCCTGTTATCTAACCATGGAAGATGTGTGATATACCTCCGTTCTGAAGTAACAAAGTGTGCATGCATTTAAGGATGAAGTGCATGATGTGAATTTCTGTGACGGAGATACGAACCCAACACGTAATCGGTTTGTTAACTAAGAAAAAACAAATGTTACGTATCGGATTTTCTTACTAGCCGCTAGGTGTCTGAATCTAAAAGAAGGATACCAACTTTTGTGCCTAAGCGCCAATCGTACTGCACACCTACCGTGCATCCACGAATATAGGTTAAGTATCAGTTGCTTACTCACGAACAGTAAGATGTGTGCGTGTTTGACCAGAAATAATGACACCTGTTGCGATTGTTGGCAACACATGAACATACATTAGAAATGCGCGTTAATTTTCACTAGCAAGTGGGTGTGCACTTGATAGAGAGTGAAATGATATTATGAATATTTTTGTACTGGATCAGGGTTGAGACCCACATACTTACCTTTGGAGGAGACCTAGAGAAGATTGCAGTCTTGGGAAAAGGAACGAAATGATTGAACTATACTGTTCCGAGAGATTCAGATTCTCGAAAGAGGAGATACGAATTCGAATCACAGTATAGCACCAAATTTTTGAACGTCTCTAGTTTAATCAAATACAAGTAAAATAAGAGCCCTGTCCCTTTAAATGGCTATCGGTTCATCAAATAAAATAAAATTTTCTAATGTAAGTAAGCTTACTGGCGACTGTATTTCTGTTCACCATGACTTCCGCTATGTCATTTCCCAACGTAAACCGGCTCTGCCCAGTTGGTAATGAAGGAACGTGACGTTTAATGCGGATTCTGAATTATAACGTCTTTCTCTTGAGGTTACCAGAGGTAAAATAAAACTGTTTGTGCCTCTTAAAAGTAAATGCCTGAACCCACGCATTGCACCTGTGATAGTTCGTTCCACCAGACCATTGTGGCCACATTTCACAGCCCCAGGAGTGTGCTGTAACGGATGATGTGCTTAGCTTACAAAATTATTCATGGTGGAAAAAATGCCAGTCTATTAAATGGTCAAGTAGAAGCAAGCTTCTGACGCAGAGATTATGCTACTCTCATGTCAGCAGGATGTAAAGACTCTTCTAGGCATCGTAGGCTGGATGTGAAGCCATTTTGATTTTTCACAAATTCAGCAATTTTCTTAGTTCGAGAAAATCCACTGTGAAGTTGAAGTTGCCGGATAATTCGATTATTACCGTTATTATTACTACCATTTTATTCATACCGCTAATGGAACTCTACCGTAGTCTTGAGGTAAAACGCGAGACCAGCTAATATGACGTCTGGCGACCGAAAGCACATATCGTCAAAATTTTATCCCCCCTTTCCTCTCGGTGCTGAAGGTATGAGTGTAATTCAAGCGAATCTACAATACCATATTAGCTGGTCTCGCGTTTTACCTCAAGACTACGGTCGTAGTCAAGAGTGATGTACTAGGACTGGAGTCATGGCTTCCTCTGGGAAGTGCCGCAGTCTACATGTTGCCAGATCGAGCATATTGCCAGACATAGAATTCTGAGAGGGGAAATACGGAAGTGTCCGATCCCACCCGTCTGCTTTGACCCATGACGTCACAAATATGGGGGAAACAAAAACAAACACACACACTTTCCACAAGAAGCCTAATGACATTAACGGGACAAGCGCGGGAAATGGGGTGTTTTGGGTGGGGGGCAAACTAAATATAAAGAAATTTAGACGCCTTGCGTAGCTACAACGTGTAAATGAAGGCAGCCATGCATGAATACCCACCCACCTCCCCAGGGGTCGTAACCCCTGCAACCCATTGAAGATAAAGATGCTTCAGTAGCTGATTAGTGTTTTTTGTCTTTAAAAAAAATATCTCACGGGATAGAACGAACAGATCAGAAAGATAAATGTAATAAACTAAAACAGAAATTGGAGGAAACAGATAATTAAAATAATTAATAAGTGTTTTTAAATTTAAAAAAAAATCTCACGAGATAGAACGAACAGATCAGAAAAGTAAATAAAATAAGATAAAACAGAACTGGAGACAGCCACACTCAAACCAAACTCCGCGCTGTCATGACGTCACACACGACAACACCCTTACGTCACGGGTCAAAGCCGACGCGTGGGATCGGACGCTTCTGTCGACCCCTGAGAGGAGCACGACTGTATTGTCCACCTTACGTGAACGACTCGGCGGTCAATTTTTTGGTCTAAGACTGTATATACAACACGTATTGCACGCTGAAGACCCAGAGGAATTAAAAAAAACAAAAGTAGTTTATGAGAGCAACGTTAACCACAGCGTTCGAAGTATTCATAGTATTGTATACGTGTGGGTAAACGCCTTCCAATGACCACTCAAGGAAGACAAGGATACACAGTCTAGCTCAAAATTATAAAAACGCTTCAGTTTGTGGATGAACTCAGACTTAGGTTGATAATAATTCTGAATATTTAGCAGCACTGTACCCATTGGTGTTAAACTCGTTTTCAACCAATGATTCCCACAGCTACAGGAACACTACTTGTGATACCTCTTAGACAAAATACTTAAACAGTGTTATCAGACGCAAAGATCAACCTGACACAAACTGTGGGAAGTTTGTTTTACAACCTTCGTACCTGGATAATGAGCTTTTTCCTATTTGAGATATCTGTGAACGTTGCTGCTTAAGACGATTTAAGCTTAAACTAAATTCCCTCAGCTTTGACAATGTTTAAAGAAATCATCTTATCGGCACTAAATCGTGGTTTCTGAATTGTTTACCGTCCGTACTCTACCGTATTTCGCCGGTTGGAAGGCGAAAGCTTACTGACAAATTTCACACAGGAATTACTGTTACGTTGTACTTATGGAGCCAAATGAGTCAATTGCGTATTTTCCGGTGAGAAAGAGCACTGCCAAACAGTCTTCGCTACATAAGGTTATTTAAACTGGTGTCACTCTGAGCTAGAATTTATGGTCAGCGACTAAGTGTAAGGTCAACGTTTCGGATGCGAGTTTTGCGACTGTGAAATACTTTTATAAATTATAGAAGCGAATATTAAATTTGCACTAATATTGCGAAACTTTTGTACTTGGACAGCTTAGAATGAAAATACTTCTGTTTATTGCAAAGGGAAACAATAGATTTTCTAAAACACTGTCTGTCATACACTACTTGAAACAGGTCATGTCGACCAAATCATGTGGAAGAACTAACAGCAACGTATATCGGAAGGCAGTAAGATCTCTTGCCTTTTGGTTAGTCAGTACTCGATAGCCATTTCTAGGCGAAAGTAAATGAAGAAAGGCAGTGCGTTTTTGTTACCAAGTAACGTCTTCGTCAATTACTTTAGTTTTAATGTAATCTACGAGTAATTGCTGGTGTTTGATATTAACATGAAAAGGATTCCGTAGACAGGGAAAGAACCTGTTCTTGGGAAAATACTTCTATAGTGACCAAAAGGCACTAAATGATGTTCAAGCACTTGTGTTACAGCAGCAGTATGAATAAAATGATATTAATAATAACAGTAATAATCGAATTATCCGGCAACTTCACACTTCGCAGTGGATTTTCTCGAACTAAGAAATTTGCTGAATTTGTGAAAAATCAAAATGGCTTCACATCCAGCCTATGATGCCTAGAAGAGTCTTTACATCCTGCTGACATGAGAATAGCATAATCTCTGCGTCAGAAGCTTGCTTCTACTTGACCATTTAATAGACTCGCATTTTTTCCACCGTGACTAATTTTGTAAGCTAAGCACATCATCCGTTACAGCACACTCCTGGGGCTGGGTAATGTGGCCACAATGGTCTGGTGGAACGAGCTATCACAGGTGCAATGTGTGGGTTCAGGCATTTACCTTTAAGAGGCACAAACAGATTTATTTTACCTCTGGTAACCTCAAGAGAAAGACGTTATAATCCAGAATCCGCATTAAACATCACGTTCCTTCATTACCAACTGGGCAGAGCCGGTTTACGTTGGGAAATGACACAGCGGAAGTCATGGTAAAAAGAAATACAGTCGCTAGTAAGCTTACTTACATTAGAAAATTTTATTTTATTTGATGAACCGATAGCCATTTAAAGGGACAGGGCTCTTATTTTACTTGTACTTGATTGAACTAGAGACGTTTAAAAATTTGGTGCTGGACTGTGATTCGAATTCGTATCTCCTCTTTCGAGGATCTGAATCTCTCGGAACAGTACAGTTCAGTCATTTCGTTCCTTTTCCCAAGACTGCAATCTTCTCTAGGTCTCCTCCAAAGGTAAGTATGTGGGTCTGAAACCTGATCCAGTACAAAAATATTCATAATTTCATTTCTAGCTTTATCAAGTGCACACCCACCTGCTAGTGAAAATTAACGCGCAATTTCAATGTCTGTTCATGTGTTGCCAACAATCGCAACAGGTGTCGTTATTTCTGGTCAAACACGCACACATCTTACTGTTCATGAGTAAGCAACTGATACTTAAGCTATATTCGTGGATGCACGGTAGGCGTGCAGTTCGATTGTCGCTTAGGCACAAAAGTTTGTATCCTTATTTTAGATTCAGACACCTAGCGGCTCGTAAGAAAAACCGATACGTAACATTTGATTTTTCTTAGTTAACAATCGGATTACGTGTTGGGTTCGTATCTCCGTCACAGAACTTCACATCATGCACTTCATCTTTAAATGCATGCACACTTTGTTACTTCAGAATGGAGGTATATCAGACATCATTCGTGGTTAGATAACAGGGATGAAAGGGTCTTGATAGGAGTCACGGTTTATTACAAAAATTGTCGTCTTTTATTTTCAAGTTTAGATTTGGTTACTGGTATTGGCAAAACTTTCGGTAATTCATGACTCTTCATGGCTAATCATCAATATGATGTGATTAGATTAGATTACATTACATTAGATGACCTCTTGTTCCATAGATCATGAATACGACATTTCGTAATGATGTGGAACGTGTCATTTTAATGAAAGATTTCTTTAAATACCATGATTCAATTTCATTACAACACTTTTTTACACTCTCTCTCATTGCTTTTTATTTCTCTCTCTCTCTCTCTCTCTCTCTCTCTCTCTCTCTCTCTCTCTCACACACACACACACACACACACACACACACACATTCTTTTTTATTTTTATTTGTGTGTTGTGCTCGACTATCGGCGAGGCACGAAAACGCCTGTGAATGACTTTCTCAGTTTGAGTGCACTTACGAAAGAAATATAAAAACAACAATGAGAGTTACTGATTTATGATGCTTAGTTTGCAGTCAGTTCTGAGTATTATTAGTAACTACGCTCCAGTCCCTAAACCTAGTTACAGAAAGCGAAGCAGCCGGATTACGTATTCCAGGCCGTAGCAGCCGCGACTTGGAGACACCAGCTATGGTCACTTCCCAGACCGCTGTAGGATCACATCGGTTCGTCTTCTTCCTGCTGGTACTGTAACTGAGATATGGCAACAAGGCAACGTATGTTTGGCAACTCTGTGATCGACGAGTTACTTCCTGGTGTGCACGGAATTAAGCCTCAAAGTTCACTTGATTTTACCAGTCATTTCCATTGAATAATCTGAGTTATTATAGCTTGAAGGGTAACAAAAGATTGAAAATTTACGGTTTTCAGCCCAGGAAAGTCGTTGCATGTGGAAATCGCAACTAATCTCGACCTTTAAATAGCGGTTTACGTGTTCTAGTTACTATTGCCGTCGTAATAGGAAGCTGAGACCCATACCTCCTCGCCAGCTCTGTGGTAACGTGCTGACCTGTGAAACAGCGTCTATTATGGTTCGCAGTTCTAGTCTCACTGACTGAACGTTTTTATCCCTTCAGTGAAAGAGCTACAAGCAGTCAGATCAAACATCAATAAGGAAATCGCAAGAAAATGCTTTCAGCTCATAGTGCAATGTTGAAAAACTTCCAATGCTGCACAACAGATAACGCCTCTTTCCGCTGCTGACAAGCGAATTTTGGGTTTCTAGGAATACGTAACTATATTTATGAAATGCCACATTTGCATACCTCTTGAGTATGACACAGCATACCAATTAAACACAGACCCAATCAAAATCTAAGTGAGTAGTATTTTACTAATTCGTGTCGATAGAGGCATGCTTGTGTACAGATACTTTCGTCGTAAGGTTATCATGGTTAGTTTTATTTCATTTCTTATAATACAGTGCACAATTTTCGTAAGGTTTCCTTTAGTGTTGTTAAAACAATAGTAAACATGAGAGAGAAATTAATCATCAACGATATATGCGAATTCTCTGATGTTACCTATGACAGTCTGACAATGCACATGCAGTTTATTGATTACATGCATGTAGAAAATTTGTTCTGAGTTAAAGCTGTCAATCAAAGTTTGAAGAAGAATAAAATATCACTACCACACGACGGCTAATGTAGAAAATACTTTTCTGACATATTATGGCACGATGCGCTCTCCCTGCACATCTTCGAGATGCATCTGCTGCCTGCTGTCTATTAAACCTGAATAGAACAAAATGTCGCAGTAGTTAGTCCTTTTTCCACATGCGACTACTTTGGGTTGAGAAGTCAAGGGAATTATGTTCGAAGTTCCATTAGATTGATAACTTCAGCAGAGAGCAGAATTGCGTTTTAAAAAATGTAGCACTGAATGTATTCGAACTCGCGACATCTTATCTATGCTACAAGCTGACACGTAGCTACAACAGCTCCAGAGCTCGGCAACTATTCCTCCAGAACTTTTGGATTCCACAGCACTGTGAGATTATGCATATGGCCAGGTCTTGACTTCTGAGAGACAAACAGTTACAGCTTTTCTTTTGGACTGAACGACGTTTTCTAGTAACAGATAGTGCAATAGAATAGCTCAAATGGAAAGGAACACTTCCTATTTAAACTTCTGCATCCTACAATGTTGGCAGTTGTGTGTAGGTGGCAGTTACGTGATTTTATTTCGGTGATTACAAAATAGTCGAATGTATGCACTGGGTAGCCGAGGCAGCTAGTTCATGGTGATTCGGTCAACCAAGTAAATGAATTTACTGAACATGCTGCAAATTACTACAGGGAGCCTGTGTGTCAGAATTCTCATCCAGTGTGGCGCAACTGCGTTACGATAGAAAAATGACTCGCAGAACAGAGGTTTTCGTGGTCTGTTGGACGGATGATAGGTTGTTATACCTATGGTCTGGGTTCGATTCCCACTTCTGTCAATGATTTTAGATAGGGAGAGACAGATTCCATTCTCTCCTGGCTACACCAAGTGAAGGAGATATAATGGCTGCGTGGTCTGAAAATTCACATTAAAGATGATATTCCTTCTTTACCAAGTAGACGGTAGGTTGAACCACAATAAAGTCTGGAGTGGTGACATGTAGAAACTCTATCACCAGTAACCTTTCTTATACTAGTTATTTCAAGTGACGACACAAACGCTATGTATGGTCACAGGACACTTATTCCATCTTTTATTTGAGCTTCTGTATGTCGATAAAATTGGTTCTGAACTGGGAATGCAACTCAGACCGCCCTTAACGCGGAATGTGATCCCTTCGTGGCAATACAGCTCGGCTACAATTTGTTGTTTGTTCAAAACTGCAGATTCCTCAACACCTTCACATATTATGCGTGAATGGGATCGAATCCTGGCCCGGCACTAAAGATTTAATTATGTATTATCAAGCTCTAGCATGAGAACACCTATCTGCTGGTGGATAATAATTTTGATTTTTAATGTACGAGTATTTTCATTCGCTGTCAACACTAACGATATCCGACGTTTTTAACTCCCAGTGAGACACAGAACTATTTGCGAGATGACTGTAAGTTGAAGATGCTATTCTGAGCAGCTGGTGGAGATAAATTCGGTAGCTGACGTCTCTTTGTGTGTAGTCAACAACGATATGTGTGGGGCTCTATTCCCAGTGAGCGCTGAACTCTTCGTCATATTATTTCAGTTCAAACATGCTCACATGTCACTGCTGGTGCAACAAACCCATATTTAACGTTAGTTTTCTCTAGAATATAACAGCGATAGGTGCCGGGTTGGAGTCCTGGGAAGGAAAAAATTAATGTTTCGTCTCGTCATTTCAGTTAAAACATCTAGTTACTGCCGCGAAATTCCGATATGTCACATTTGACTGTGCTTCGATAGCAATCCGATTAGGTTCCGGGTTCGAATCCGTGTCCAACACACAGCTTTACCTCATGGCATTTCAAGTAATTTACTTGTGAAGAAGCAATATTTAACATCTCTCGTAGTTCGTTAACGGGGACAATAGATGCTGGGTAGGAATTCGCGTCTGTTAAAAATGTTTGCGTTATGCAATTTAAAGTTGATATTTGCTAACTGATACTGTCTAAAATCTAGGTATATCACTCTCTGTATGCCTAATCAGGAATGACTGTTAGTTTCCGTCAGTCACGAAATCTTTGCTTAGTCTGCATGAGCTGGGTTTCAATCCATATGCAGAACAAGACGGTTCGTTGTGTCATTTAAGGTTCATACATATTCTCAACTAGCTGCTCGTGAATAACTTAAATTTTTAATGTCATTTTGTGTTAAATAGTTCAAATGGTTCAAATGGCTCTGAACACTATGGGACTTAACTTCTAAGGTCATCAGTCCCCTAGAACTTAGAACTACGTAAACCTAACTAACCTAAGGACATCACACACATCCATGCCCGAGGCAGGATTCGAACCTGCGACCGTAGCGGTCACGCGGTTCCAGACTGAACCGCCTAGAACCGCACGGCCACATCGGCCGGCCCCCACCATCTGGTATCAATGCATTACCTTATAATCCATTATATATAATCATTTTCATAGTACACTTGATATTATAGATGAGTAGGACACAAGACAGGACATAGATAATGTCCGTTTGACGTCCACAGTGAGTAACATTTTACTTTTTTTGAATAGGACAATGTTCCTCTCCAATAATTTTTAGATTAGTTACAATAAGCTTACGCTGCAAGAGAATTCACTTGTATTTTTCAATATGTGGTCTGTTGTCGGTTTGAAGGCCTTCCATAACATCGGCAACGTAGTGCAACTCCACCGAGAGCTGTCTGGAGTAGGGTGGAGATAGCAATGTGAAAGTTGCGAGCTGTCGAAGACGATCTTCATATTCCTAATGTGATTAGGACATCGTATACTCTTGACGACGTTTAGCACCTGTGCGGTCAGCCACCCAATTTCAGAATTCATGTTGAGTAGTCCTGCTAAATTCCCATAATATTGTCTTTTTATATTGATGAGTAATATGGATAGTCGTCACGTTCATGTGCCGTCTACAACGCAAATTTAATGTTACTATCCTAGGAACTAACCTGCAATACGTTTTGTATTTCATAATCGGAACTATCTGCATTAACCGTCATCAGAGCAATGTCAGGGAACAGAATGCAGCAGTGCCTACTTGAGGACCTGCTTGAGTCATGTTCTAAGGAAAGGGTAGTTGCTGGTTCACATTATATTACACTAGCGAGAAGTACCGACTTTTCCTTTTCTCTGCAAACATCCAGAACTAAATTCAGTAACTAAATGCTAAGAATATATTTGCATTGTGCCAACTCGAAGATCAATAGATATGGATATAGATATAGATTTTTATATTTAAAGCCATTCTCGTTCTGCGTTGGAATAAACATCATTCATTATTTGCTTGTTCTTGTTACGATTGTTATTGTCATTCTCTCACTCGCAAGAATCTTATGCTGATGCTGTATGAATAAATTATGCCATTGGATACAAAGCGGTTTAGTTTTGAGACCTAACCCACTAGGGGGGAAGGCACAGTGGTCTGCTTCAGGAATTCCAAGCAATAAAACACAAAAAAAAAACCAGGAAGGGTTCGAACAGCTACTTTCACGCAGAGACATGCATTTGGAATCTGTTCATCGTTACGGGGTCAAACAAGAGGGTAACATTACTGAAACAATGATCGGGCTACTTAGTATATAATAGAGCATACAGATTTCAAGGAGGAAACGTATGAAGACGCAGACTTCCTCGTTATCAATATGTGCGGCATATCTTTCGTGTTAACGAATGTAAATTCCCGCTTTACCTCTTCTTACGTGTCAAATGAAATGAATGCCATGAGGAATAGAATATTTGTTGACTGCGTCTCTTCTTGCTTCCATCCTTACCAACATATCTCTTCATTCTCGTGGTAATCATGACATTCTATGTGCATGCTGCAAACGATTGCAAGTGGACAAATTCGACATCGAGGTGCAAAGCGTTTGGTATCTTACATTATATTCAATTCGAATCAGCTTCCGGTGTATTTTTACTTCGTTTGTATTTTTAGATGATTATGAACGTTACGGCAATTTATCTCACTTGCTTTATGTTGAATGAGAAACATTGAATGATCCGTTTTGCTTTCCCTTCGTTGAAATGATATAATGTCGGCGTCAACAGCCTTCTTCCACGCCGGAAGCTGAAACTTGTATCATTCTGGATTAATGATAATTGAATGTCTCATATGTATACATAGCCCACAAGGCGACGTCAGAAACCGTCAGGGGAGAACGCCGCATAAAAACCAAACGTGCGCGCGCGTCTCCACTCTGAAGAACCGTATCGGAGAATCACGGCAAGCATTTCGCTGAAGAGCTGCCTCGTCAGAGAGCCGAGAAATGGCAGCGTCGTAGCAAGTATTTGTCAACACTCTGATAGTGCATTTACTTCCGGGTGTAGGTCGGCGTTACCTCGCTAAATTCACTTGACATTCGTTTTCCACATCGAAGACTCCTACGATATAATCCACTGCAAGATGACACAATCAGAAAGTATATTTAATTTCTGGACTCCAAGAACGGCGTTCTTCACATAAGTAACACCTGTTTGTGTGTGCATTCGGGAGGACGACGGTGCAATCCCGCGCCCGGCCATCCTGATTTAGGTTTTCAATGATTTCCCTAAATCGCTTCAGGCAAATGCCGGGATGGTTCCTTAGGAAGGGCACGGCCGATTTCCTTCCCCATCCTTCCCTAATCCGACATTGTGCTCCGTCTCTAATGACATCGTTGTCGACGGGACGTTAAAACAGTAATCTCCACCTCCTCTGTTTGTGTGTTTAAGGTTGCGTTTTGAGGCTCAGTCAACATCGCAGTGACTATAGTCCGCCTCTGGCCGCCAGTGTGTCGTTAGCTCAGAGGTTCCCTTGTGCGTTGCAGTGCTTGTACTATAAGTTCGAATCACGGTAGAAGCCGCTGACTACAACCTTTTATTTTCCATTTTAATTAATGGAGTTGCAAACTGCTAGTAAAAATTCCTTATACGAAATCTGAAGAATGCCTTTAAACATCAATCTTCGTCCGAATTTCGACTTAGTAAATTAAGTTAATATCATGGATGTCTGCTTTGCAAATGCCAAGGTGCTTCACTGTAAAATAGGTCCTGAAAAGATTCAAACCGAATGTCAACGATATAAATTTGAGCTTTGTTCGTCATATAGGTCTAACATGTCGGAAGGTTGTTTATGAAGTGCACATGTTCATTAATATAGTTCCCTTCTTCTAAATTTTTGCAATAGCATTTAACTGTAGACGTTTTCCAACACCGGCGTTAGCAATTCCTTTCCGTTCTCTGAAACCTTCAAAACGACCAACTTTTCTGGTTTAAATCTGATGACCTTAACTATCACTTCCGATCAACAATAAATACTTCATGAACCCATACATGGACCTCCAAATGTACAGTGTGCCTGCACTGCTACAGAGCATGCATTGCAAGGTATTCACACAGTTTATCGCATAGACTTACCATAAGGAATGAAACAAGAACTGTAATACACTTTACACCACAGACGCTCACTCTGGCTTGACGAAAACATCCAAACATTGACCAAAAGTTGCACAAATAATTAAGTTTGAAAGTAAAAGAAACGAGGTATGAAGCATTTATAAATTCATCGAATGTAGTGAGGTGGTTTAATTTCGTCCCAGTCTATAAAATTAATTTCGGGCCATACTCAGCTCTTGCCGATTATCCGCCTATTAATCAGGGCGTCTGTCTCCGTTACTTTTGAGCGTGAATGGAAATTGTAGAATTTTTCTGTGGAGCAACATTTAATAATAAAGCGTTTTAAATCATCAAAAGCGATGAGCGGTAGCAGGCGCTTTCGATAAAGAACGGGGGAGTGCAGCGCCGCTGCTGTCGCCACGGCCGCTGCCAGTAGCCAGCAAATGGATCCCGGAGCTTTGCCGCATACGGCGTCCAGAGGAGGACAGTCTGCAGGAAATCTGCCGCAAAATCGTTACTAGATAAAATTTTGATATCTGTGTGTCAGAAAGCGAAATAGATTGAATCTGCGCTACCATTACATTCACGTCTTCAGCATTCAGACAGAAGAGGCAATAAAAATATTTTATGGCAGCTGCTCCCGATCCACTGACATTATGAACAGAAACAACGCACGCTACCGCTTTTTTTTTTTTTTTGTCGCGGCATGCTACCAGTGTTTTTTTTTCTCCTTTTTTTTTCTTTTTTCTTTTTTTTTTTTTTGTAAGAATCCCGTCCTACCCTATGTTACCAATTAAAGAAAGGAAAACTCAGGTCTGGATAAAGGAAAAGATGGGATTTTGTGAGACGCCGCCTCGAAGTAGCACTACCCGTGCGGGCGAGGACATAGCAGACGGCTATCTTTTTTTTTTATTTTTTATTTTATTTTTTTTATATATAGACGCTACCCCTTTTTTTATTTATGCAGGTATTTAATTTTAATTTTTTTTTATTTTAATTTAAAAAAAATTTTTTTTTATTTTTTTTGTAACAGTAAGGAACTGAAAACTAGTAAGTGCACTCGTTGGGCCGAGTTGGGGACGCACATAACTAAAACCATGCTAATAGTTGTAGAAAAAGGCATAAAGAAAGAGAGCAAAGTGCGGGGCGAAGGAAACCATGAAACAAAACTGAAGGGTGGAATCCTTACCACCATTAACCAGTGCTACATCTTGCACTGGATGGAAAAACAAAAACTGCGAATACCTTTTCGCACTGGGGACAAAAAGAGGAAATGGGGCAAATACTGCTACAGAGTGTGAGGGTTCACAACGAACCTCTCCATCTGCTGTATCATCCAGGTATGACTTCTCGTAATGATGAAAGTAGATCCCACGTTGTACCGTGTAGTGTTCTATCATCGTCTTGTAATCTTAACTTCTCTTACCCGTGATGTCCCACCTACGTGGAGGGTCGTGGAACGCAATCCACAAAAAATTGGAAAAATATTGTCGATACTTTGGGTTACGGAGGATCTTGCAATGTCGTTCCTGCAAATAGTTCCAAAAGTCTAAAGTGCCCTTAGTGCCATCTTGAAACAAATAATGCACTGCATGTCCACGAAGCCACGTCATAGCATTAGTTTTAGTGCGTGGGTAATACATCTCATCCGGGAATAGGATAGTCTTGGGGTCGATATGATTCGGCGTTACCCGAAGGAAGTATGCTGACATTTGCCTCACTAAGTGCCACACTGCCGTAGACTCGCCACAGCTAAGACGGTGTTCATCGTTGTCTTGAACGCCGCAGCTCGTGCACGTGGGTGAGTCGACCATGTGGATCGCATGTAGCCTTGATTTGGTCACCTGCTTACCGTTGACAGTGATATACCACATCGCCGTGACGTCAGTGTCCAGTGTTACGTGGTGAATTGTCCTCCACACTACTCGCCAGTTGACGTTCGGGTGCTTCCTCTCCACGACGTTATCGGGTCGTCCACGTTGCAGGACCCTATAAACCACCTTTGCCGTCGCCAGGTGAGTCGCTGGTAAGGCAAGCCGAACGTAACTGAGTTCGAGGTAAAAGACACCGATGTAGAAGAGCGAGGAGGGGACGTGGTGTATCGGCACAGGCGGCAACAGGGAGGGCGGTGCTAGTTCTTCTATTAACAGACTGGTCAAACTGTCCGGACGGCGGTGCCATAGTTTGACTAATGTGCTCACAAATAGGGCGACCGCTCTGTCATGAACGTGATAAAGGCCAAGCCCTCCCCGATCCGGGGGAAGGGTGAGAGTCTCATATTTGATCTTGAAAAGCATTCCTGAACTCACGAAGGACCCAAAAGCCGCAAGTATACGGCGAGCTAACATCACCGGTATAGGTAATATCTGGGCGATGTGCGGAATGCGTGACGCTAAATGTGTGTTAACATACTGGGTCCTTTGGACGATGTCCAGGGCTCGTAGGCGGTTGTTGGCAATTCCAGTCCGAACATTTCGTAAAAGCCGTCGATAGTTGTGAGCAGCGGTCCGTCGTATATCGTCTGTAAAATCAATGCCGAGACATTTCAAACTATCTCTGAGCTGGAAAGGGGTGACACTGTTCTCAGACAATCCGGCCCCGATGTTCATCGCCACCGATTTTGCGACGTTGATACGACTACCAGTGGCCATGCCATATTTCTCTATCCAATTCAGTGCGCTAGCGGTGTCATCACCGTTGCGGATGACAATCACCAGGTCGTCAGCGTACGCTTTACATCGGAAAGTGTGGCCTCGTAACGTCATACCCGTTAGTCGTTGGCGCAGGCCGCAGAGGAGAGGTTCCATGGCCACAGCGTAAAGTAAAGTGGACAGAGGGCAGCCTTGGCGTATCGATCGAGAAATGGTGAGGGGCTGCGAAGGTCGGCCGTTGACGATCACCTTGGATGTCGCGCCACGGAGTAGTCGCATGACGACAGTGACGAATGGCTGTGGGTACCGCATATGTTGGAGGACCGCTTCCAAATAGTCGTGGTCCACTCGGTCGAAAGCTTGACTAAAATCGATTGCCGCCAGTGCACCCTTCAGACGACATGCCCTCGCCAGTGAGATCAAGTCACGATATTCACTGAGTGCTGTTTGAATATTATTGTCGCCTCCTAATGACGTTTGATCGGGTGAGATAACATTTCGTAAGGTCTGGCGTATCCGCGCCGCCAACAGTCGAGAAAAGATCTTAAAGTCGCAGTTCAATAGCGTCAACGGGCGGTAGTCCTGCAGACGTGAGCCACCGGACGGTTTGTGAATAGGAATTATCATCCCTTCCACAAGGGCCGCAGGGAGCGGCACGTCCGGGGATAGTAGTTCGCGACAGATGTCCGTCCATCGGGAGGCTAATAAATATTGAAAAGTCCGGTAAAATTCCAAGGGGAGGCCATCAGGACCCGGTGACTTGTTGACAGCTCCTTTTCTAATGGCGTCGATCACTTCGTCTTCTGTAATTTCGTCCATCAAGGCCTCTTCCATTACCGGGGTGACGGTGCCGTAAATCGTCTGAGAGACGTGCTCCAGTGCTGTCAGATCAGGGGTCTGAGCGGAATAGAGTTGGGAATAATGATTGTAGAACGCTGTGTTTATGTCTTGTTGCGTGGTGAGGCGACGACCGTCCTCCGTGTCGATGAAGCGTATCAGCGCTCGTTGGCGTCGTTTACGTTCACGAAGGACGTGGAACATTGACGGGCGTTCGCTCGGTATCCGATCCTGCGTCCTCGAGCGGATGACTACACCCTCTAGGTGGCGTCGCATATGAGCGAGGATCTGAGCCTTAGCACGGTGGACCGCCATTTGTCGTTCCGGAGACGGCGCCATAGCATCGCAGTCCCGCAGGACCCGGAAGTAAAAGTCGAGTGTATGTCTTCGCCAAGTAGCGTGGTCGCGACCGTAGGTTATCAACGTTCGCCTCAGTGCCGGTTTGGCGCAGTCCAACCACCAGCGGATCGTTGTGGGATATGCACGGAGGCGATTTTCACACGAATGCCACGTATCCTCAACGGCTTGGCGGCAATCCGGGTACGACAGGTGAGCGATGTTTAATTTCCACGGGCTGCGGCTTCTCCACACTTGTTGCCGCCGCAGGGTGACTGCACAAATGTAAGCTGTGTGGTCCGAGAATGCTGCAGGCCACAGTTCCGCATCCTGTGTTCCAGCGGCGAGAGAGCGTGAGACATAAATCCGATCGATACGACTGGAAGAGTGACTCGTGAAGTGCGTGAATCCCGGTCGATGGCCGTGAAGATGTTCCCAAGTGTCCACCATCTGCAGGTCTCGAATTAGCGTCTCGAGTTCCGGGCACGGATTATGTCGTGGGAGTTGGTCTCTGGGCGCCAGTACGCAATTGTAGTCACCTCCAAACACCAGATGGTCGTGGCGGCCTTGGAAGAGCGGGGCGACGTCTTCCGCAAAGAATCGTGAACGTTCGCGACGTTTGTCCGTCCCGGAAGGTGCGTAGATGTTGATAAGGCGGACACCCAGTACTGTGAGTGCCATTCCTCTTGCCCCAGGCAGAAACAGGATATCGTCCGCCACTATCCCTTCCCGAAGAAGTACAGCGACACCGCTGCCTGTTGGGGAAGCTGGAGAGACGCAAGCATCGTAACCGTACATGCCTGGGAAGTCGTCGACGTACACTTCCTGGAGAAGGGCTATGTCGATGGAAGCAGAGTTCAACATATCCTGAAGCAAGGATAACTTAGCGCGCGTCCGTATAGTGTTGATGTTTATAGTTGCAACGCGATAAGTTTGAGGTCTATCCATAGCATCCGTGTTGGCCATCAATACCCTTGTAAGGCTGTCTCGTCACTGTAACTGATGGCGGGAAAGGATCAACATTGGTGGGGTAAAGTTCCCCCCGTGTCGTCCGACACGATGGGCAAGGAGTGTTCCTCACAGTCGTCCGCCCAGTCGCCATGAAATACCATCGGCTGTTGGTGGCTGTTAGTGGCTGCTGCGGCACTCGGCGCTGAATCCATCGGCTCTGCTGGCTGGGAATCGGCAGCGGCTGTCTGCTTGTGATCCTGTTGTTCTGTGGGGTCGGAGGGGCTGGAGCCATCACCACGGCGATCTATTGAGTTTGATGTTACAGCGGCCTCTGTACCGTCGGTACCGTCGTCGGAATTTCCACAGTCCATGTCAGACGATCGCTGCAAACAATCGTCCGATGGAGCACGCCGCCGTCTCTTGTGTTTTCGCGGGGAACGCTGTTTACGGACGTGTGTTTCAGTATCTGAATGTGGGTGATTTTCTTCAGCTGCTCCGGTGTCTGGAAGAAAAGCCGCTGTCGGCACAACCCGTGGGTCAACGTCCATCCTAGCATCCACGCCTTCTTGCAAGGTCGGTCGGTGATTATCTTCAGGTGGGGGCGCCGTTGTAGAGGCCGGATCCTGTACTGCAGAAGCCATCATGGTCTCGCTATCGGGGGCGGCTATCGGTCTAACGTGGGCAGCATCAGAAAGGGTTGCTGCCCGTGTAACTTCTGCGTAATTGAGAGGAAGTGTCGTCACCGTAGAAGGAGTCATAGATTCACCTGTCGGGAGTTGAGTAAGCCGTCGTCGGAGACAATCCGACCGGACGTGCCCTTCTTGGCCACAACCAGAGCAAGTGCGTGGCTGACCGTCATACATAATGATAGCCCTACATCCGCCGATGACAAGATATGACGGAACATGTTTGGTCAGTTCAATTTTTATCTGTCGCACCCCGTTAAGTACGGGGTACGTTGTAAAGGTGGTCCATTTTTCGGCCATATGGCTGATCACTCTGCCGTAGGGCTGGAAAGCCGCGGTGACTACGTCCGGTGGTACTTCGAAAGGGAGTTCGAAGACGCGTATCGTACGGAGGCCAAGCCCCGCGTGATCGATAGAGACCGCTCCAATATGGCCATCAGAATGTTTGAATTTAAGATCGTTCGCATGTGCGCGCACGATTCTGTTGCACACCTCGTCACTTATTAGCTTGACGTAGACAACACTGCTCGTGATAGAGAGATGGATACCAATGATGTCTCGCGGTTCAATTTTAACGTCGTCACGTAGAAAACGTTCCACTTCAAAAGCTCGCGGTCGTGCATGATCGGGTTGAAAACTGATCTTGATGGTGGTTTGTCTGTATGAATGTGCCATGTTGCGTCGGTAGTGATGGACTCTAAACTAGCGACAACGCAGTAGTAAACAACGACGGGCACTCGCGACCGCGTGGACGGGACGTAAACAAGACGTCCTCGCCGCAGCGCTGCGGAAAGCAGACTGACGCTAGACCACAGGCGTAATCAGCCTAGAGTCTCTCTATCTTGGGACAAGTTTTCCTCCAGGAAGTGCCGCAGTCTACAGTGTTGCCAGATTGTGCAGATAACCGGACTTAGAGAATTAGGGAGTTGGCCAGTTTTTTTTTTTCCATGTCGCGATCGGCGCGGACTTAGCCTCTGAAGCGGCCGGCCGCCGGTCGAGTTTTATGTCAAAGAGTGTACATTGTGCATTCCCACTGACTTGGGCAATTCCAGCAGGACAATGCGATACCCCACACGCCCAGAATTTCTTCAGAGTGCCTCCAGGATCACATGCCTGAGTTCAAATACTTCCACTGGCCACCAAATTCCCCAGACATGAACATAATTGAGCGTAAATGGGATGCCTTGCAACTTGCTGTTCAGAAGAGATCTCCACCCCCTCATACTCTTACTGATTTATGAACAGCTCTGTAGGATTCATGGTGTCAGTTCCCTCCAGCACTACTTCGGACATTAGTCGAGGCCATGCCACGTCGTTTTGCGGCACTTCTGCGTGCCCGCGAGTGACCGTACACGATATTAGGCCGGTGTACCAGTTTCTTTGCTCTTGAGTGTATAATATCCCTAATAACACCGCTGACAACGAGACGCTAAGTACTAGCATTTCCTCCTTTGGCCTCTCGTCCTCTCTGAAAGCTCGTCACGATTTACTGTGTAGTCTGGAAGAAGTGCTTTATAGGGCAGATGAGACCTTGTACAGGGCAGGATGATAAAGCATCTAAGATTAATATGCAAAGTGATGGATCTGCTATAGTAATGTAAAAGTAAGAATAACTGACAAGCAAGTGATGCTGGCAGAATGTTGCCGAAACGCTCCGTGGTAACAGATTTTACAAAAAGTGACTGAAGTGGCAAGAATTATTCCATAAATTAGAACATATTTGTCGTGCCGAGCAACAGGTGTGCCAATCAGAAGGCGTGACATACGTCGGATGCTGATCGTCTATCAATAGAAGGATAACCACCTATCGAACATGCATCTGCTCGGTTCATTCGACTCTCTAATTTTCTTCCTCATCTTAAACGCAACAGACACTATTACGGTGTCTGCTCAGACATATACACTAAGAAACTTAAGATGAGCTGATTGCTAGATTTTAACTGTTGATTCAACAAAAAATCATAGAACCATTCCCTTCGCTGAACTATACCATCAATATACTGGGGGTTAGCGTCCCATTAGGCCGTCTGTGTACGTGATGTCTTGCATCACTTGAAAGCAGGCAGCATCGCCACTTGCTGGACCACACTACCTGCCTCCAGTTGTCTATTGCCCAGTTTCTACACTACTGGCCATTAAAATTGCTACACCAACAAGAAATGCAGATGATAAACGGGTATTCATTGGACAAATATATTATACTAGAATTGTCATTTTCACGCAATTTGGGTGCATAGATCGTGAGAAATCAGTATCCAGAACAACCACCTCTGGCCGTAATAACGGCCTTGATACGCCTGGGCATTGAGTCAAACAGAGCTTGGATGGCGTGTTCAGGTACAGCTGCCCATGCAGCTTCAACACGATACCACAGTTCATCAAGAATAGTGACTGGCGTATTGTGACGAGCCAGTTGCTCGGTCACCATTGACCAGACGTTTTCAATTGGTGGGAGATCTGGAGAATGAGCTGGCCAGGGCAGCAGTCGAACATGTTCTGTATCCAGAAAGTACCGTACAGGACCTGCAACATGCGGTCGTGCATTATCCTGCTGAAATGTAGGGTTTCGCAGGGATCGAATGAAGGGTAGAGCCACGGGTCGGAACATATCTGAATTGTAACGCCCACTGCTCAGAGTGCCGTCAGTGCGAACAAAAGGTGACCGAGACGTGTAACTAATGGCACCCCATACCATCACGCCGGGTGATACCCAGTAGTGGCGATGACGAATACACGCTTCCAATGTGCTTTCACCGCGATGTCGCCAAACACCGATGAGATCATCATGATGGTGTAAACAGAACTTGTATTCATCCGAAAAATGACGTTTTGCCATTCGTGCACCCAGATTCGTCGTTGAGTACACCATCGCAGGCTGTCCTGTCTGTGATGCAGCGTCAAGGGTAACCGCAGCCATGGTCTCCGAGCTGATAGTCCATGCTGTTGCAAACGTCGTCGAACTGTTCGTGCAGATGGTTGTCTTGCAAACATCCCCATCTGTTGACTCAGGGATCGAGATGTGGCTGCACGATCCTCTACAGCCATGCGTATAAAATGCCTGTCATCTCGACTGATAGTGATACGAGGCGTTCCTTATTCCCTCCTGAACCCACGGATTCCATATTCTGCTAATGGTCATTGGATCTCGACCAACGCGAGCAGCAATGTCGTGATACGATAAACCGCAATCGCGATAGGCTAAAATCCGACCTTAATCAAAGTCGGAAACGTATTTCTCCTCCTTACACGAGGCATCACAACAAAGTTGCACCAGGCAACGCCGGTCAACTGCTGTTTGTGTATGAGAAATCTGTTGGAACCTTTCCTCATGTTAGCACGTTGTAGGTGCCGCCACCGGCGCCAACCTTGTGTGAATGCCCTGAAAAGCTAATCATTTGCATATCACAGCAGCCTCTTCCTGTCGGCTAAATTTCGCGTCTGTAGCACATCATATTTGTGGTGTGGCAATTTTAATGGCCAGTAGTGTATTTTGCTTGGTGCTTTGAAGACGTGGAGCTTTCAAATGGTTCAAATGGCTCTGAGGACTATGGGACTTAACATCTGAGGTCATCAGTCCCCTAGAACTTAGAACTACTTAAACCTAACTAACCTAAGGACATCACACACATCCATGCCCGAGGCAGGATTCGAACCTGCGACCATAGCGGTCGCGCGGCTCCAGACTGTAGCGCCTAGAACCGCTCGGCCACTCCGGTCGGCCGTGGAGATTTATTAGGCTCTGTGAGCAATGACCTTATGTGAGGTACCCGCCTCCTATTACCTGTAGTTCCCTTTGGTTGCGACTGGTATAGCGGTCCCAGCAGACCAGTTGGTCTATCTCTGTTGATAAACCAGCAAACCAGGTAACTTCTATCGCGGTGTGACCATGAACACGTTCAATAACGATAGTTCCATTCTTTGATTCTATGACGTCTCAACGTCAACTATACCACAACACTGATTCGCTGCAATCAACTGACACATTCACACGACGTCATTGTCCCCCTGGTAGCTGAGTGGTCAGCGCGATAGATAGTCATACCTAACGGCCCAGGTTCGATACCCGGCTGGGTCGGAGATTTTCTCCGCTCAGGGTCTGGGTGTTGTGTTGTCCTTACATTTACACAGTTTTTTATTTGCGCAGTTCTATTTTAGGACTTTTCCAACAGACTCATTATGACCTACACTCCTGGAAATTGAAATAAGAACACCGTGAATTCGTTGTCCCAGGAAGGGGAAACTTTATTGACACATTCCTGGGGTCAGATACATCACATGATCACACTGACAGAACCACAGGCACATAGACACAGGCAACAGAGCATGCACAATGTCGGCACTAGTACAGTGTATATCCACCTTTCGCAGCAATGCAGGCTGCTATTCTCCCATGGAGACGATCGTAGAGATGCTGGATGTAGTCCTGTGGAACGGCTTGCCATGCCATTTCCACCTGGCGCCTCAGTTGGACCAGCGTTCGTGCTGGACGTGCAGACCGCGTGAGACGACGCTTCATCCAGTCCCAAACATGCTCAATGGGGGACAGATCCGGAGATCTTGCTGGCCAGGGTAGTTGACTTACACCTTCTAGAGCACGTTGGGAGGCACGGGATACATGCGGACGTGCATTGTCCTGTTGGAACAGCAAGTTCCCTTGCCGGTCTAGGAATGGTAGAACGATGGGTTCGATGACGGTTTGGATGTACCGTGCACTATTCAGTGTCCCCTCGACGATCACCAGTGGTGTACGGCCAGTGTAGGAGATCGCTCCCCACCCCATGATGCCGGGTGTTGGCCCTGTGTGCCTCGGTCGTATGCAGTCCTGATTGTGGCGCTCACCTGCACGGCGCCAAACACGCATACGACCATCATTGGCACCAAGGCAGAAGCGACTCTCATCGCTGAAGACGACACGTCTCCATTCGTCCCTCCATTCACGCCTGTCGCGACACCACTGGAGGCGGGCTGCACGATGTAGGGGCGTGAGCGGAAGACGGCCTAACGGTGTGCGGGACCGTAGCCCAGCTTCATGGAGACGGTTGCGAATGGTCCTCGCCGATACCCCAGGAGCAACAGTGTCCCTAATTTGTGGGAAGTGGCGGTGCGGTCCCCTACGGCACTGCGTAGGATCCTACGGTCTTGGCGTGCATCCGTGCGTCGCTGCGGTCCGGTCCCAGGTCGACGGGCACGTGCACCTTCCGCCGACCACTGGCGACAACATCGATGTACTGTGGAGACCTCACGCCCCACGTGTTGAGCAATTCGGCGGTACGTCCACCCGGCCTCCCGCATGCCCACTATACGCCCTCGCTCAAAGTCCGTCAACTGCACATACGGTTCACGTCCACGCTGTCGCGGCATGCTACCAGTGTAAAAGACTGCGATGGAGCTCCGTATGCCACGGCAAACTGGCTGACACTGACGGCGGCGGTGCACAAATGCTGCGCAGCTAGCGCCATTCGACGGCCAACACCGCGGTTCCTGATGTGTCCGCTGTGCCGTGCGTGTGATCATTGTTTGTACAGCCCTCTCGCAGTGTCCGGAGCAAGTATGGTGGGTCTGACACACCGGTGTCAATGTGTTCTTTTTTCCATTTCCAGGAGTGTATTAAATTCAGCGGTTTTTCGAGTGATGGTATTGATCGTCTTTGCTTTCCTGGCAAATTATATCACTTCCAAGATTTTGGAAAGATTGTCCTATATATAGCACCTTTTGACCTGAGAAGACTGAAACCCACATCAAACACGTAGATTCAGTGGTTCAATGTCAAGAAGTTAGTTCTGTTATGCTCAGCAATATGGTCCACCCCCGTAGCGTAAAGCTGGAAGAGACGGCTAGCAAATACATGATTCTGTATTTATCTGAGGCGAACGTATTTAACGAAAACATTTGTAAGAGATTCTGGTCTTACAAATTATGTTGTCTGAATAACGGGAAAGCAAATATAGTACATCAGAAACTATTAGAACAAAACCGGCAAGTCGAGCAAAAGCACATGAGTTGAATGCAGCTTCCTTAACGCAACGTCGCATATGAATTAATGCGGAAGGCCCTGTTCTGCTATCAAATCCAAAATATGTTTGTACAAACGATTACTATGTAACTAACTCGTTTGCCATTATTAATACTAATGTTACCATAGTTATCACTGTTTTCTACGTTAGCAGCCAGAAAGAAGAAAAGAAGATTCGAGTTTGACAATGTACGGATGACAACGCAATTACGGCCGGAAAGAAGCTCGAATTGGTCAATCGTACGGGAGGAAATCAATCGTGGCCTTTCTACAGAAATCATTCACGTATCTGCCTTAATCTGTTTAGGTAAAACCTAAATCTAAAGCTAGATCAAAACCCTTGTCTTCCCGAATGTGTGTCCGGTGACTTAAACACGGCCCCAGGTCTCTCGGTCTAGCGCATAGAACTTATTTCCTTGATGTTACGGGAATTGCAGGTGTGGTTAAAATTGGGAAAAGACCGCCCTTAAGAAAATGCACTTGAATGGGTCCTTACAGCTGAATGCTGATCCATGTGCAAAAATGGAATCTTACGCTTATACAAATTATTCTTCCCATGTACACTATCTAATAAAAAATACACGAACATTAATATGGGGTGCGTCTACCCTTCGACTTTATGACGGCTTCAAGTGTTGGGGACACTTTCAACGAGGTGACAGAATGTCTTTGGAGGGACTACAGACCATTGTTTTGTGCAATACGTCAGTCTATTAACTACGTGCAAAGTATGTGATATTACTTGTTGTGTGCACAATTCCCATGTTACTTTCGAAACATTCAATCCAATTTATTTGTCATTTTGTTAATGACTACAACGCTAGTTAGGTAAGGCGCTGCAGTCATGGACTGTGCGGCTGACCCCGGCAGAGGTTCGAATCCTCCCTCGGATATTGGTGTGTGTGTTTGTCCTTAGGATAATTTAGGTTAAGTAGTGTGTAGGCTTAGGGACTGATGACCTTAGCAGGTAAGTCCCATAAGAATTCACACACACTTGAACATTTGAACAGTTAGGTAACCGTTCGTGTCAAATGCTAGTATTGTCTTTGCACATAATTAATGTGAAAAAATTAAAAACTAACTGTAAATACACAGCAATACCCCATTCAGTATATACATTATATATTAAACAATAATATGACACAACGTCGTATTTAGTCATTCAGGGGCATGTATGAAGCTTTAAGGTCGGCAGTATTAAGTCGATTAGCACACCTGAATTCACAAGTAATTCCGGAATGTATACAAAGTTGTAACCTGAGTTTACGTGTGTTTTCCAATATAGACAAACCCATAAGTAGAGCACATGGTAAAGACTGCACACTATTACTGAATATAACCCTTTTATATACAAACTGGAAAAAATGACTCATTATTTTAAACATAGCTGCACAACAGCAACGGTTCCACGTAATAAAATTACACTCCTGGAAATGGAAAAAAGAACACATTGACACCGGTGTGTCAGACCCACCATACTTGCTCCGGACACTGCGAGAGGGCTGTACAAGCAATGATCACACGCACGGCACAGCGGACACACCAGGAACCGCGGTGTTGGCCGTCGAATGGCGCTAGCTGCGCAGCATTTGTGCACCGCCGCCGTCAGTGTCAGCCAGTTTGCCGTGGCATACGGAGCTCCATCGCAGTCTTTAACACTGGTAGCATGCCGCGACAGCGTGGACGTGAACCGTATGTGCAGTTGACGGAATTTGAGCGAGGGCGTATAGTGGGCATGCGGGAGGCCGGGTGGATGTACCGCCGAATTGCTCAACACGTGGGGCGTGAGGTCTCCACAGTACATCGATGTTGTCGCCAGTGGTCGGCGGAAGGTGCACGTGCCCGTCGACCTGGGACCGGACCGCAGCGACGCACGCATGCACGCCAAGACCGTAGGATCCTACGCAGTGCCGTAGAGGACCGCACCGCCACTTCCCAGCAGATTAGGGACACTGTTGCTCCTGGGGTATCGGCGAGGACCATTCGCAACCGTCTCCATGAAGCTGGGCTACGGTCCCGCACACCGTTAGGCCGTCTTCCGCTCACGCCCCAACATCGTGCAGCCCGCCTCCAGTGGTGTCGCGACAGGCGTGAATGGAGGGACGAATGGAGACGTGTCGTCTTCAGCGATGAGAGTCGCTTCTGCCTTGGTGCCAATGATGGTCGTATGCGTGTTTGGCGCCGTGCAGGTGAGCGCCACAATCAGGACTGCATACGGCCGAGGCACACAGGGCCAACACCCGGCATCATGGTGTGGGGAGCGATCTCCTACACTGGCCGTACACCACTGGTGATCGTCGAGGGGACACTGAATAGTGCACGGTACATCCAAACCGTCATCGAACCCATCGTTCTACCATTCCTAGACCGGCAAGGGAACTTGCTGTTCCAACAGGACAATGCACGTCCGCATGTATCCCGTGCCACCCAACGTGCTCTAGAAGGTGTAAGTCAACTACCCTGGCCAGCAAGATCTCCGGATCTGTCCCCCATTGAGCATGTTTGGGACTGGATGAAGCGTCGTCTCACGCGGTCTGCACGTCCAGCACGAACGCTGGTCCAACTGAGGCGCCAGGTGGAAATGGCATGGCAAGCCGTTCCACAGGTCTACATCCAGCATCTCTACGATCGTCTCCATGGGAGAATAGCAGCCTGCATTGCTGCGAAAGGTGGATATACACTGTACTAGTGCCGACATTGTGCATGCTCTGTTGCCTGTGTCTATGTGCCTGTGGTTCTGTCAGTGTGATCATGTGATGTATCTGACCCCAGTAATGTGTCAATAAAGTTTCCCCTTCCTGAGGCAATGAATTCACGGTGTTCTTATTTCAATTTCGAGGAGTGGATAAACAGCCGACCAGTTGCAAAGGATAAAGAAATCTTTACCTAGGTTTCAACAACTTTAAATTTGTGTTCTTCAGAAGGTGGCCTAAGGACAATGAACATCATAGCTTACATTAAAAGGTATGAAACTTAAGTCAAGAATATTTTTTTTCTTTATTGTAATTTTTATCACCTTACACAAGGCGGGCTGTCAGCAGCAGAGTACGTCGCTCTTCAGCCTTGAGATTTACAATAAGTAATAAATAGAGGGGACACAGAGAATACAATCAAAAATGGTGGGCAAAACAATGTAGACGCCAAAAAACAAAAAAACACGGAGCCATTCACGCCTGACGAGAAAACATCACTGACACTAGTGGACACGGCGCACAAAACAGGGATGATGGCGATGGTACACGTGAACAGTGGCGGCGTTTCGGCGAACAAACACTAAACACAAACGGAGGCACACACACGAGACACTAATGGCGATGACCTCCGGCGCACGAATGTTCACTGAGCGTGTGCGAGTCCGGGGACCTGCCAAGAGAGGAGGAGGAGGAAGGGGAGTGGGAGAGGGAGAGGGGAGAGCAGAGATGCCATGGGCAGGGGAGAGTGGGGGAGGGAAGAAGGGGGAGGGGAAGCCCGGGGGAAGAGGGGTGGAGGACGGGGGATGGGGGAAAAGGGAAAGAGAAGGGAGGGAGGGAGGGAGGGTGCCTAAAGGAAAGGAAACAGGGAGTGGGTGGGAGGATCAAAGTTGATAGGAGGGGTAAATGGAAGGGAGGAGGACATCATCAGGGAGGGGGGGCTGGCGGAAGCCACCTCGGGAGAGGGTAAGGAGGGTGGAGAGATGGAGACCGGTTGGGACGTGGGAATACAGGAGGGGGATGGGAGAGGATCGGGGAGACGAGCGGTTGAGGAGGATCGAGTTTACGGGAGGTGTACAGGATCCGTATCCTTTCAAGGAAAAGGAGAAGGTGGGGGAAGGGGATGAGATCGTAGAGGATCCACGTGGGGGAGGGGAGACGGATGCGATAGGCGAGGCGGAGAGCATGGCGTTCAAGGATTTGGAGGGATTTGTAAAAGGTAGGGGGGGGGGGCAGAGATCCAAGACGGATGGGCATAACAAAGGGTAGGGCGGATGAGTGATTTATAGGTGCGGAGGATGGTGGAGGGGTCCAGACCCCACGTGCGGCCGGAAAGGAGCTTGAGGAGATGGAGTTGGGAACATGCCTTCGCTTGGATTGTCTGGAGATGGGGAGTCCAGGAGAGGCGACGGTCGAGGGTGACGCCAAGGTACTTAAGGGTGGGAGTGAGGGCGATAGGACGGCCATAGACGGTGAGATAGAAATCAAGGAGGCGGAAGGGAGGGGTGGTTTTGCCTACAATGATCGCCTGGGTTATGGAGGGATTGACCTTAAGCAACCACTGGTTGCACCAAGCAGTGTACCGGTCAAGATGGGATTGGAGAAGGTATTGGAAGCGCTGCAGGGTGGGGGCAAGGGCAAGGAAGGCGGTGTCATCGGCAAACTGGAGAAGGTGGACGGGGGGTGACGGCTGCGGCATGTCCGCCGTGTACAAAAGGTACAGAAGGGGGGGAGAAGACGGAGCCTTGGGGCACACCGGCAGGGGGGAAAAGGGTGTAGGAATCTGTGTTATGGATGGTGACATAGGAAGGACGGCGAGAGAGAAAGGAGCCGATGAGACGGACGTAATTGATGGGAAGGGCGAAGGTTTGGAGCTTGAAGAGGGGACCGGTATGCCATACGCGGTCATAAGCGCGTTCGAGGTCAAGGGAGAGGAAGATTGCGGAGCGACGGGAATTGAGCTGTTCGGAAAGGAGATGAGTGAGGTGAAGGAGAAGATCGTCGGAAGAGAAGGACGGCCGAAAGCCACACTGGGTAACGGGAAGGAGGCGGTGCTGGCGGAGATGCTGGTGGATGCAACGGGTGAGGATGGATTCCAGGACCTTGCTGAAGACTGAGGTACGGCTGATGGGACGGTAGGAGGAGACGGCGGACGGCGGTTTGCCAGGTTTAAGGAACATGAGGACACGGGAGGTTTTCCACAGGTCGTCGAGAATAGAGTTTAACACATACTAGAGAGCTCTTGTATAACAAAAATATATGAGAAGGACGCCTGGTACTTACATTTTTACATTAGTATGGACTGATGCATCATCGTCGTTTTTACAAATATCTGCATAGATCCATTTGTCCAAATTAAAATATAGCCCTGAAAATAGGGTTTGTCATGTAAATGTAAATTAGTACATGTATGTTGCAGAGCTCACAAGCGACTGAGTGTAATCGGCCAGCGTAGTTACACTGCGGCCAGGGCAGGTGGCACTCATGTCGCTAACCTTGTGCCGATTGGCGTACAAAAGCAACGTGTAAATTATCAGTATTAATAGCGTCCTTAGATAAAGTAACAATAAAAAGAAGGAAAGCGTTTAACACTCCCGTTATAACAGTATGGGAACCTTGGTATCATTAACGTAGTTATACATCAAAAAGGCAGGTGGCGCTTACGCCGAGAGTTACGTACAGTGGCATATACAGCCAGAATATAAAAATTACATTACAATATTAGTGAAGCACATACAGCGTATATATGTCAGAAATTTAAAATTAACAATAATGGCTCTTAAGACAAAATTACGAACCCTGGTCCACAATCCAGTTAATACACATTCTCAGGAGGCCGACGTTTTAGAGCCAGACGAAATCACAAAAGGGCCGACGTATTGGCAGCCATACCTCGTGAGAAAACCACATTACATATAGGGTAGTGAGCTTAAAGATTTGAAAGTGCATCATAGCTTCCTGAGAAAATAGACCACTGAGGTTACCAGCATTAATGTTATACCATAAACAGTACAGGTTTAAAGCCTGCGAAAAATTGTCTGCAAGCAAGGTTCAACGGGTCGTTCAGTATATTACCGTCTTTGAGCTCTAGTTGTTTAAAAATTTGTAGCTCTTCCCACAGATCTAGTCTACGCCCTTTGACTTGTCTGTGTAGGATAACCGTGTCTTCTAACTGTTTAGGCGTGTGGCCGCCAATCAAGAGGTGTTCAGCAGAAGTTGAGTTGTGTATATTCGCTCCTTTTTTACCTAATAGATGCTCTTTATATCGTGTTTTCACAGTTCTGCCTGTTTGACCAATATAATATGAGTGGCAGTTATTACAGGTTACTGGCAATCTCTACTGAATGTACAAGATTTCTTTTTAAACTGTTATCTGTAGAGAAGGAGACGTTACAGTTAAATTTTTTCTTTAGAAGACGTTTAATCCTATACGATATATTACCCAAGAACGGAAAGGAAATAAATTTTTTAGCTTCTTTGCTATCAGTGGGGAGGTTGTTGCTCAAAGTCGAACAATTTTGGGAAATTTTCTTATTGAGCAAGTAATCGATCATATTCTGATTGTACCCATTATTAGCAGCAATCGCTTTGATTACATTCAATTCCTTTTGTTGATCCGCAGGTGATAAAGGAGTAGTTACCATTCGGTGAATGGCAGAATGAAAAAACGTCCAGTTTATGAGCTTTTGGATGAGTTGAGACAGCAGGGATGACATTATCTGAATACGTTTCCTTGCGGAAGATATTGAAATTGAAGGAACTATCCTGTATAGAAATTGTTAAATCGAGGAAGTTAAGTTCACGTTTTTCATTCTGAAGTTCTTTTGTGAAGGAAATTTTTTCATGTAAACCATTGAAAGTATTGAAGAGAAGCTCTAACTCATGATCAGTGCCATCAAAAGCAATGATAATGTCGTCAACATAACGTGCATAATAGCGGATTTTGTGGCGTAATTCTGAACTTGAACTGAAGAACGTTATTTCCAGGGCGTTGATGAAAACGTCTGCTAAAATACCGGCGTGGGGGCTACCCATTGCTAGACCATCTGGCTGCACATACATTTCCCATTAAACGTGAAATAATTGTATTTTAAAACGACCTTAAGCAAACCAATCAGTTCCGTAATCTGAATTTCACTTAGATTTTTATGCTTGAGAAGATTCTTTTTTACAAGGTCTATGGTTTCATCAACCGGGACATTTGTATAAAGACTGACGATGTCAAAGGACACCAGTCTAGTGTCAGGTGTACATCTTACAGTTTGAATATTGTTAATTAATTCCTTACTATTTTTTACAGAAAAATTATTTTCAAATGTGAAAGCATCTTTAATTTTAAAATGGAGGCGCCTAGCAAGTGTGTGATGTGGACTACCTATACCATTCACTACAGGGCGAATCGGGTGATTTTGTTTGTGCAGTTTAAACTGACTTCTGAGCACGGGTGGTTTCGGGTTCATATTTGTAAGCCCTTTCTTTTGGAAGTTATTAAACAGACTGACGGAACTAGCTAAAGTACGCCGGATTTCATTTCGCAATTCCGCGGTTGGATCTACGGTAACCTCTGTGAAGTCATTTTCCTCAAAAAACTTTACAGTCTTTTCTATATATTCATTTTTATAAGCCACGACAGCGGTGTTCCCTTTGTCACTCTTAGTGACTAAGGCGTCGTGTTCTCCGAGCTTACGATTAATGCTTTTTACTATACTATATTCGCCCGACTGCCCACTAGGAAATAATTTAATTTCTTTTTCTATTATGTTATTACATTCATAGGCACATTTGACTTGCTCGGTTTTCTCTAATTTCAGGGATTCTAAACCGATTTTAAGATCTACAATGAGATTACAGATAACTGGATATTTATCGAGTTGAGCAGGCAAATTATATTTAAGGCCTTTACATAACAAGTCATTCTCAGTCTGCGTAAAAGTAATATTGGTTTTATTTAGTACTCTTTCGTAAAATTGGTGTTTGACACAATTATCTGCTGTATTAACATTTTTACTTGTGGTCCTATTACTAAACTTCAACATCTTTCTTTCATGTCTAGCCTTGATTTCTTCTTTACGATTAAAGAGCCATTCATTAATACTATTCCACAGGTGGTCAATTTGGAAATTACAAACGTCTTTAAACAGTAGGCTTCACTATTAAGAACATATTTTTTCTTGTACAAATTCACTGTGCTATCCGAAATGACTAAACGCACTAATTTCTTTTTAACAGAAGGCACTTTGTTACACTGTTTAAAGTTTACGTACGCCTTCACATAATCAGGGGTAATGTCTTCATCTAGGCACTGTTGATTAAAGTCAATAGCCATACCTGCTTTCACAATTTTTAATTTGATGTCCATGTACCTGGTTGCAGCTTTTGATACCTCGGCGGGCAGGAATTTCAGTATTTTAAACATAGCTGCACAACACCAACGGTTCCACGTAATAAAATTATAAACAGCCGACCAGTTGCAATGGATAAAGAAATCTTTACCTAGGTTTCAACAAATTTAAATTTGTCTTCTTCAGAAGGTGGCCTAAGGACAATGAACATCATAGCTTACATTAAAAGGTATGAAACTTAAGACAAGAATATTTTTTTTGTTTTTACTTTATTGTTATTTGAATACCTGTACAAATCACGTAGGCTGTCAGCAGCACACTACGCCGCTCTTCAGCCATAGTGTTTACAATAGTATAAGAACGGAGAATGATAATGAACATAGTGACCGGCAAAAGAGAGAGGTCACAGAGACACAAAAAACACGGAGTCGTTCACACGTGACGATAACAACACTGAAAACACGGTGACACGGCGCACAGAACACTGATGAATCCGACGCCACAAGTGAACGTAGTAGTGGGACAGCGGACACCAAAAACACTAAACGACGTCACACACACGAGACACAAAAGGCGATGATCTCCGGCGCGCGAATGTTCACTATGCGTGTGCAAGTCCGGGGACCTGCCAAGAGAGGAGGAGGAGGAAGGGGAGTGGGAGAGCGAGAGGGGAGAGCAGAGATGCCACAGGCAGGGGAGATAGGAGGGAGGGAGGAAGGGGGAGGGGAAGCCCCGGGGAAGAGGGGTGGAGGGAGGGGATGGGGGAAAAGGAAAGAGAAGGGAAGAGAAGAGAAGGGAGGGAGGGTGCCGAAAGGAAAGGACACCGGAAGTGAGGGGTGGGGCAGGATCAAAGTTCATAGGAGGGGTAGATGGGGGGACAAGGACATCATCAGGGAGAGGGAGCTGGCGGAAGCCACCTTGGGAGAGGGTAAGGAGGGTGGAGAGATGGAGAGCGGGTGGGACGTGGGAATACAGGAGCGGCAGCGGGCGGGGATGGGAGAGGATCGGGGTTACGAGCGGGTGAGGAGGATCAAGTTTACGGAAGGTGTACAGGATCCGTATCCTTTCAAGGAAAAGGAGGAGGTGGGAGAAGGGGATGAGATCATACAGGATCCACGTGGGGGAGGGGAGACGGATGCGATAGGCGAGGCGGAGAGCATGGCGTTCAAAGATTTGGAGGGATTTATAAAAGGGATGGGGGACGGAGATCCAGGCTGGATGGGCGTAACAAAGGATAGGGCGGATGAGGGATTTATAGCTGTGGAGAATTGTGGAGGGGTCCAGACCCCACGTGCGGCCGGAAAGGAGCTTGAGGAGACGGAGTCGGGAACATGCCTTCGCTTGGATTGTCTGGAGATGGGGAGTCCAGGAGAGGCGACGGTCGAGGGTGACGCCAAGGTACTTAAGGGTGGGAGTGAGGGCGATAGGACGGCCATAGACGGTGAGATAGAAATCAAGGAGGCGGAAGGGAGGGGTGGTTTTGCCTACAATGATCGCCTGGGTTTTGGAGGGATTGACCTTAAGCAACCACTGGATGCACCAAGCGGTGAACCGGTCAAGATGGGATTGGAGAAGGTGTTGGGAGCGTTGCAGAGGCAAGGGCAAGGAAGGCGGGGTCATCGGCAAACTGGAGAAGGTGGATGGGGGTGACGGCAGCGGCATGTCCGCTGTGTACAAAAGGTACAGAAGGGGGGAGAGGACGGAGCCTTGGGGCACACCGGCGGAGGGGAAAAAGGTGTAGGAGTCTGTGTTATGGATGGTGACATAGGAAGGACGGCGGGAGAGAAAGGAACCGATCAGACGGACGTAGTTAATGGGAAGGGCGAAGGTTTGGAGCTTGAAGAGGAGACCGGAATGCCATACGCAGTCATAAGCGCGTTCGAGGTCAAGGGAGAGGAAAATTGCGGAGCGACGGGAATTAAGCTGGTCGGAAAGGAGATGAGTGAGGTGAAGGAGAAGATCGTCGGAGGAGAAGGACAGCTGAATGCCACACTAGGGTTACGGGAAGGAGGCGGTGCTGGCGGAGATGCTGGTGGATGCGGCGGGTGAGGATAGATTCCAGGACCTTGCTGAACGCCGAGGTAAGGCTGATGGGACGATAGGAGGAGACGGCGGACAGCGGTTTGCCTGGTTTAAGGAACATGAGGATACGGGAGGATTCCCACAGGTCGGGGTAGTAACCGGTGGACAGGACCACATTGTAGAGCCTGGCCAGGGTGGAGAGGAAAGAGACAGGAGCTTCACGAAGGTGACGGTAGGTGATACGATCGTGACCAGGAGCGGTGTTGCGTTTTGTGCGGAGTGTAGCAATGAGGTCCTGTGTAGAGATATGGACATTGAGTTCCGTGGGTGCAATGTTGTCCAAGTACTGGAAACCAGGAGGGAGGGGAGGGACAGAGGTGTCAGTTCGATCGCGGATATCCGGGAAGAGGGAGTAATCGAACTGGGGATCATCAGGGATGGAAAAGACATCAGAGAGGTAGGAGGCAAAGTGATTGGCCTTACTAAGAGTGTCAGGGAAGGGGTGATCATCATGGAGAAGAGGATAGTAGGGGGAGGGTTTAGTTCCGGTAAGGTGATGGAAGGCTGACCAAAACTTGGACGAGTTGTTAGGTAGGGTAGTATTTAAATGGGTGCATGTCTGTCGCCAGTCCCGGCATTTCTTAGCCGCGAGCAAATTACGAATGTGTCGCTGGAGTTGCCGGTGGCGTCGTAGTGTGTCCGGGTCATGTGTGCAGAGCAAGGTACAGTAGAGACGGCGGGATTCACGGAGGAGGAGGACGGCCTGTGGGGGTAAGGTAGGACGGTGGGGGTGGATGGCGACAGTAGGGACGTGGGCCTCCACGGCCTCAGACAAGGTCTGCAGGAGAAAGGAGGCGGCATGGGTGACATCATCGGGATGGTGGTAGTTGAAAGGGTGGCTATCGACCTGGGTGGAGAGGGTATCCCGGTAGGCATTCCAGTTGGCACGGGAATAGTCATGGACATATTTAGGGGGAGGGTCATTACCAGAGTCGGGGCGGGGGCGACGACCGTCTGAAATGCTGAGGAGGACAGGGAGATGGTCGCTACCAATAGGCTCCAGGACATCCACCGTAATACGACCAAGGAGGTTGGGGGAGGAGAGAATAACATCGGGAGTGGAGTTGGATTTGGGACGGGTGTGCTGGGGGATGGGGAGGAGGTCGCCTTGAAGGGAGGAGAGGAACTGATGCCACCGCCGTAACTGGGCAGCGGAACGATTATGGATGTTGAGGTCGGCGGCGATCACGTAGGAGGAGAAGGTACGGTCGATGTGGGAGAGGAAGTCGAAAGGAATAGGGGCGTTGGGGCGGACATAGGTGGTGGCGCAGGTAATGGTAAGGCCAGGGAAGAAGAGACTAAGAATCAGGTGCTCAGTGGGGTCGGGAAGGAGAGGTTGGAGCCGAACGGGGATCTGGCGGTGGTGACCAATGGCAACTCCGCCACGCGCAACTAGGAGGGGATTATCGGAGCGGTGGAGGAGATAACGGGAGGTGTGGATGGAGTGGTGGGGTGGGAGGAAGGTTTCATTGAGGAGGAAGGCATCCACACGGTGGGTAGCAAAGGTGTGCTGGAAGAGGTTCTTGTTGGCGGGAAGGGAGCGGATATTGTTGAAAAAGATACGGTGCTGTCGCGCCATGACAGGGATTTAGACGAGGGTGTCAAGACGGGAGAAGGTGAAATGGGCCTGGTTGTTGGAATAGGTGGCGTACATTTTAAGGTGGAAAATGGAATGGGCGGCGAGGGAGATCTGTTGGAGGGTGTGGGGGCGCTGAAAGGGATGAACATTCTGGAGGACGATGGTGAGGAACCTGATGATGTCGTCAGCGGTGGGGGGGGGGGGAACGGAGGGAATTGCCAGGAGGGGTGGGGGCGTCCAGAGGACGGACAGGTACGGTGAGTTCAGGAGTGGTTGGAGGGGGTCAGGCTTTACACTTTTGGGAGTAGGTGGGATGGGGGAGATTGCAGGTATTACAGGAGGGAGGGGATTGAAGGTTAGGGCACTGCCGGAGGAAGTGCGCTTGCCGACAATGCGGGCAGGTGGGGGCCTCGCGGCACTCAGCTGTTGGGTGTGCATTATAGTGCAGACACCTATGGCAGCGCAGGGATTGAGGAAGGGAACGGGAGGGGTCGACCTTGTACCGCTGGTTGAAGAGGAGGGCACCCTCCTTCAGGAGACGGTCAATGGAGGGGGCATCCTCAGAGAAAACCCGCTTAAGGCGGGTGGGGTCAGCCGAGTTGAAAATGCGGCGGACCGCCCGCACCTCCAGCGTGGGATGGGCCTTGAGCTCCGCCAACACCTCCTCCTCCGTGATCGACGGACTGAGCTGAGTGATCACGGCGGTGAGGGTCGGCGGGCGATGCGGGGGTTGGGGTTGGTGGGTAGGAGATGGAGAAGGAGTAGGGGTGAGGGAGGCGTTGGGGCCAAAACGGGTGATGGGGAGGCGGGAGAGGATGTCAGTATGGAAGGTTGGGCTGGGGGAGGAGATGAGAACAGAATCCCGTCTGGGAGTAAGGAGAGAGATGGGGGCACCAGGGAAGTGTTGGCGGAGGATAAGGGAGAGATTCCGGGCCTCGAGAAAGGAAGGATCGGGATGGGACAGGAGGTATTTGTATAAACAGGGGGGGAGGAGGAGGAGTAGGAGGAGGGAGCAGGGCCAGGTGGGGAGACATCCATGGCACCCTGGGGGGGGGGATGGAGGTCGGGGCGGGACCTTTTTGGGAGCAGAGGAGGTGGGGGTGCCACTAGGGCGTTTAACGGCGGCAGAAGGGCGGGTGGTGATGTGAGGAACGGGAGCTATAGGGAGGTGGTGGGAAGGGACAGGTCCTGGCGTGGACGCAGCAGTCGGCGCCGGAGATAGTGATGGTGACGGTGAAGGCGAAGGCGACGGCGACGATGACGACGGTGGCGGCGGTGATGGCGAAGGCGATGGGGAGAACTGGGCGTGGACAGTGGCCCGACGGGCCACCACCCTAGCCGGAGCTGCAGTGACAGGCTGGGGGAGTGGGGGGAAAGGATCAGAACGAGAGGAGCGAGAGGAAGAAGCGGGAGAGGGGGCGACAAAGAGCGAGGGCGAGGGGAGAGTGAGGAGAGGTGGGATGGAAGGAGGGGGGTTTGACTGGGCACACCATGTTATAGTGGTGGAGGCGGCGGAAGGGGAAGTATAGACGATGGCGGTGGTGGTAGTGGTGGCGGTGGTGGTGGGGGCGGACATGACGACAGGGAGAAAAAACGCACAGGACGAAAAGGATAGGACACAAACTGGGGACAGACGAAGACAAAGACGGAGGAAGACGCAGACGGACGAAGACCAGGGTCGGACGACGACGGCGACGGCGACGGCGGGTGGCAGCAACGCCGCAGCTGCTGCTGCTGCTGCTGCTGCTGCCGCGGACGGGGCTGGGGCTGCTGCTGCTGCTGGCTGGACTGCTGCTGCTGGCTGGACCGCTGCTGCTGCTGCTGCTGCTGCCACAGGAGGAGGACTGGCTGGCTGGCTGGCTGGCTGGCTGGCTGACTGCTGCCGGTGGGACCGCTGCTGCAGGCCGGGATCAGGACCGGGACCGGGACCGCTGCTGCTGCTGCTGCTGCTGCTGCTTTCTGCTGCTGGACCGCTGCGGCTCTGCTGGGCTGGCTGGCTGACACCTGTTACACCTAGCACTTCGATTAGCGCTGGAATGGCACTATCGAAGGGCGGCAACCTTGCGGTGTACCGCCGGAGATGTTAAGTCAAGAATAGAGTTTAACATATATTAGAGAGCTCTTGTATAATAAAAATATATGAGAAGGACGCCTGGTACTTACAATTTTACATTAGTATGGACTGATGTATCATCGTCGTTTTTACAAATATCTGCATAGATCCACTACATCGGCCCTTATGTGATTTTCTCTGGCTCTAAAACGTCGGCTCCCTGAGAATGTGTATTAACTGGATTGTGGACCAGGGTTCGTAATTTTGTCTTAAGAGCCATGATCGTTAATTTTAAATTTCTGACATATATACGCTGTATGTGCTTCACTAATATTGTAATGTAATTTTTATATTCTGGCTGTATATGCCACTGTACGTAACTCTCGGCGTAAGCGCCACCTGCCTTTTTGATGTATAACTACGTTAATGATACCAAGGCTCCCATACTGTTATAACGGGAGTGTTAAATGCTTTCCTTCTTTTTATTGTTACTTTATCTAAGGACGCTATTAATACTGATAATTTACATGTTGCTTTTGTACGCCAATCGGCACATGGTTCGCGACATGAGCGCCACCTGCCCTGGCCGCAGTGTAACTACGCTGGCCGTTTACACTCAGTCGCTTGTGAGCTCTGCAACATCCATGTACTAATTTACATTTACATGACAAACCCTATTTTCAGGGCTATATTTTAATTTGGTCAAATGGAACTATGCAGATATTTGTAAAAACGACGATGACACATCAGTCCATACTAATGTAAAAATGTAAGTACCAGGCGTCCTTCTCATATATTTTTGTTATACAAGAGCTCTCTAATACGTGTTAAACTCTATTCTTGACTTGGAATCCATCCTTTCCCGGCGCATCCATCTCCACCTCCACCAAAACCACCTCCTCCCCAACACCCAATGTGGCTTTCGACCTTCCTTCTCTGCTGATGACCAACTCCTCCGCCTCACTCATCTCCTCTCCCTCCAGCTTAACTCCCGTCGCTCCGCCATATTTGTCTCACTTGACTTCGAAAAGGCCTACGACCGTGTCTGGCATCCCGGTCTCCTGTTTAAACTCCAAACATACGCCCTTCCTATCAACTACGTCCGTCTGGTGGCCTCCTTCATCTCCCACCGCCCCTCCTATGTCACCATCCATCATGCCAATTAACACACCTTCTACCCCTCTGCAGGTGTGCTCCAGGGCTCTGTCCTCTCCCCTCTCCTCTACCTCCTGTACACGGCAGATATGCCCCAACCCCCCCCCCTCCAGTACACCTCTTGCAATATGCTGATGACACCGCATTCCTCGCCCTCGCTCCTACCCTCCAACGGTCCCAACGCCTTCTCCATAATCATCTTGACCTTTTTGTTGCATGGTGTAACCAATGGCTCCTGAAACTCAATCCTTCCAAGACCCAGGCAATCATCGTAGGTCGTACCACTCGCTCCTTCCGGCTCCTGGATTTCTCCCTTACTGTCTGCGCACGTCCTGTCCATCTCACCCCCACCCTCACCTACCTTGGCCTCATCATTGACCGTCACCTCACCTGGATACCTCATCTCCGATCCATCCAATCCAAAGCCCACAACCGCCTCCGACTCCTCAAACTCCTCTCTGGCCGGACATGGGGGTTGCACCCCTCTACCATCCTCCACACCTACAAATCCTTAATCCGTCCCATCCTCTGTTATGCCAGTCCTGCCTGGATATCTGCCCCCCCCCCAAATTCTATCAGTCCCTCCAGATCCTTGAGGGTCATGCACTCCGCCTCGGCTTCCGTATCCGCCTCCCGTCCCCCATGCGGATCCTCTATGATCTCATTCCTTTCCCCCATCTGCTCCTATTCCTCGAACATATCCGCATCCTCTACACCTCCCGCCGTCTTGAACCCCCTCACCCCCTGATTGCTCCTCTCCTCTCCCATCCCCGCCCCCTGCCACGTCTTCACCGTCGTGTCCCCCCTACCCTCCATCTCTACACCCTCCATCTCCTTTCCCAAGGTGGCTTCCGTCAACTCCCCCTCCCGGATGATGCCCTCTCTCCCTCCATTTATCCTTCCTATCAACTCTGATCCTCCCTCCCCCTCCTTTGCTCTGTCCTTTCCCTGGGCTCCCTCTTCCCCCCCCCCCCTTCCGTCCTGTTTCCTCCCCACTAAACCTCTCCCTACCTCCCTTCTCCCCCCCAGTCCTTTTGTATTCCCCTCCTCTGCCTCCCCCCTCCCTGTCGCGTCTGCCCCCCACCCCTCTTATGGGTCCTCCTCCTCCATCAGCTCCTTTCCCGGTTCCCCCCCTCGCTTTTACTCTCCTTTCCCCCCTTTTTTTGTTTTCCCATCTTCTGTCCCGTTTCCCCCCACCTACTCTCGACTGTGGTGTCACATTTGCCAACTTTTTAGTGCAGTGTTCCAGTGACTATTCAGTGTTGTTTGTCTTTGTCGTGCTGCGAACAGAAACCATGCTGTCGCTAGGTGTGAATTTTATGTCTTTTGCGAACAGAATCCAGACTGTCGCCGTGTTTTTTAATTGTCTATTGCTTTCCCAGTCTGCTCCGTATGTATTTTTATTAGCATCATCATCCCTCTGTTGTTCGTTTTAAGTTCCACGATTTCTTTTCGCCTTGTTACTCTCTAAGTCCCCGATTTTATCGCCTGTTTTTTATTATTATTTGTTCTCCTGATCTTTGTCACAAAATCTGTAGGCTGAAGAGCGGCATACTAAGCTGCTGCCAGCCCGCCCCCTTCGGGGGGAATTGAAACTCAATAAAGAAAAAAAATAACAAAAAAAAATTCTTGACTTAAGTTTCATACCTTTTAATGTAAGCTATGATGTTCATTGTCGTTAGGCCACCTTCTGAAGAAGATAAATTTAAATTTGTTGAAACCTAGGTAAAGATTTCTTTTTCCATTGCAACTGGTCAGCTGTTTATAATTTTGTGACTCCTTATTACAGAAAAATTTAAGTGCATCTGCAGGCCAGAGTGGCCGAGCGTTTCTAGGCGCTTCAGTCTGGAACCGCGCAACCGCTACGGTCGCAGGTTCGAATCCTGCCTCGGGCATGGATGTGTGTGATGTCGTTAGGTTAGTTAGGTTTAAGTAGTTCTAAGTTCTAGGGGACTGATGACCACAGAAGTTAAGTCCCATAGTGCTCAGAGCCATTTGAACCATTTTGCATCAGGTGATCAGCCTTTTACTGGCCACACTACTACCACTACATAAACAGAGCGACAGTTGAGAAGCGTGCCGCCACAAGCAAAAGCTTTCTCTCACATCCCTTGACCAGAGAGATTTTCGCTGTTGTGACGACTCTGGGCTCTTGCTCTGAAAGAAAGTATTTGAGCCGTTTTCCGGACATTATAATTTCCATTTCCCTGAAGCATTTAGGGCAAATTCCATCATTCGTTTTACAGATACAGGACCAATCCCATTCCGAACGCTTAGTGGACTAAGCTGACTTGTATGTATGTATTTGTGTGTGTGTGTGTGTGTGTGTGTGTGTGTGTGTGTGTGTGTGTGGACGAGACGTGAAACTCCAACTACTTCCGAGCGTCACAGAGGGAGGTGCCTCACTGATTAAAACACTGGACCCTAATTGTGGAGAAACTGCAGTCACTTCCCTCCCTTCTCGTCGCTTTAATTTTCTGTGGTTAACATAAAACTTTACTTTGGTGGGACTGAATGCAATTAATTCCCACATACTTCTTTAACTGAGTACATGCAATTGCTACAATGACCTTGCTTGCTTCCGAAGAGACACTAAACACCAGCATTCCCTCCTTTTACCCCTCGTCCTCTCTGAATCCTCAGAATGTGTTACTAATTTGTCCGCTAGTAATACTTTATAGCTCACATTAGCCCTCGAATGGAGCAACATTATAAAGCATCTAAGTTTAGTATAGCAAGTGAGGAAAGATTCTACTATACCGTCACAAACATATGTAACTGTAATGCACCTGACGATAGCAGCATGCTGCTCAAATGTGTTGTACTAAGAGATTTTAGTAAAAGGTGACAAAAGTTATAAAAACAATTTTGTAAGTTTATAAATCATGTTCCGTGCCAAGAGGTAGGTGTGCGAGTCATAAACCGCGGTAGACATGGCATGCCGCGCGGACGATCAATACAAAGGCAATCCGCCTGCCGAGACTGCGTCTGCGCGTCTCTCGACTTTCACTTCCTCTTCTGAAACGCTATACGATTCATCTCTGGTGTCCGTTCAAAGATCGAAACTAAGAAGGTAAATATATTAATGTTGAGGCCAAGGAAGGTAGCAACACACCGGACAAATGTCACCTCGATAGCCATCCCGCTAATGCGAGGGTCGTTCAAAAAGTCATTCAAGGAATTTTCTTTCTCGGATAGTTTAGGTTGAAAGAATGCGGAATTTTCTATGGGATATCGTGGAATATTCTCGCTTTAGCCCATATAGTTTCACGAAGTTCCGATACATGGCGGCGCTATACGATGTTTGTAACGGAGGTGCGTTCCAAGCAGAGAGCTGCCGTTGAGTTAGTTTTGGCGGAAAACCAGTGCATCGCACTTGCAGATGCCTACGGAGAGCTCGCAGTGAACAAAAGCACGGTGAGTCGTTGAGCGAGGCATCATTCATGATTGCAAATCTTCCTCATCCACCCTACAGCCCGGATCTCGCCCCCTCGGACTTCCATCTGTCTGGCCCAATGAAGGATGTACTCTGTGGAAAGCATTACGTGGACGATGGGGAGTTTATTGATTCAGAAAGACGTTGGCTTCGACGTCGAGCAGTAGAGTGGCACCATGCTGGCATACAGGCCCTCTCAGTAAGACGGCATAAAGCCGTGACATTGGATGGAGATTGTATTGGAAGTGGGGTTTTGTAGCCAGAAGAGTGGGGAATCATATGGTATACTGCAATCGTAAATACAACGAACCTGCTTTCAGAAAAAAAAAATGTGTAGCATTACTTATGAACACCCCTCGTTGCATGTAACACCATCTAGCACTGATAATGTATTCGATTCAGCGAATAAGAGAATCCTCAAATTTCTTCACGTATACCATATCCAGCTGAACCGTTCGTTGATGGTTAGATTCCGCTTAGCTACCAGATTGAAGGGACGCTGATTAATTCATTTCACCAGCTGTTCCAAATGGTTCAAATTGCTCTGAGCACTATAGGACTTAACGTCTGTGGCCATGAGTCCCCTAGAACTTAGCACTACTTAAACCTAACTAACCTAAGGACATCACGCACATCCATGCCCGAGGCAGGATTCAAACCTGCGACCGTAGCAGTCGCCCGGTTCCGGACTGAAGCGCCTAGAACCGCTTGGCCACTGCGGCCGACCCCAGCTGTTCCAATTTGTATGATTTCAGACCAGGTGACTGAGCGGACGCGTCAGATACAACGATACAGGACTAGGGCAAATATGGCAGAACTAAAGAATAGAAAACTCTAAGTCATGTCTGTGGTACGAATGGGACAGTTACGGAGGCACTGAAGGGATGAGACTTTAGGTGCGGTGGGAAAACCAGAAGTCACTTCTGTTTGTGTAATACAAGTCCATCCGGAGCCTAACACTAAGTGAAGATAACAATTCAGAAGGGCAACGTGAGATCCCGTAAGAGAAAGGAACTAAAACAAAGTAGGTAATGTCTCTCATCATTCTAGCGGTTTTTTGTGGCCGGGAAGATATTGTGTACTGTAGGAATGTGACACGGGCCATTTCAGGTGTATGTTCACCGTGTATGAACGTGGGAATAAGTGCGAGTGATCACTTGCAGTATGAAAACGATATTTTCCATTCCTTCCTTAACACTGGACTGAAGTCTTCAAGACCACCTAGCAGCTCACAGAACTGAACTTTCGTATTTCATTCATTATTTTTTTTAATAAATTAATTATCATAGTAAAAGCTACAGCTTCTTTTGTTAATTTTTTTATGTTCCTGAAAGATTTATTGCAAAATATTACAGCCGTTCCCTAATACGATCAATTAGCAATCTTAATACGTTACCCTTATGTGTGTATGGGGTTATCCATTAACTTACCTTTGCTACTCAACACACATGAAATTAAGAAAATATCAAACTTACAATATACAAGGAATCATCTGTTACTGTTTCTCCCTATGTCGTGAATCAAGTTTCTATTACGTTCTTGGCAGACCTATTTTGCTATATAAGAAGCTGATTTTCGTGTGTTGTAGTATGCGTTGTGGGAGACAATAGCTAGTTGTTTTAATGTGTGTGGATTTCTAAGGGACCAAACTGCTGAGGTCATCGGTCCCTAGACTTACACACTACTTAAACTAACTTATGCTAAGGACAACACACACACCCATGCCGGAAGGAGGATTCGAGCCTCCGGCGAGACGGACAATAGCTAGTTAAAATAATTAATACGTTATAAGGTTCGTAGTCATAAACGATAACGAAATTAGAATCTCCGATACTCTTAAAGTTTAGGAACAAGTTTTTACTTTTCTTTTTAATTGTTTATTTACTTATTGCAAAACTAGACCCCACGCTGGTTAACTTGTCCATTTCTCACTGCTTGTGTGGCTAAGGAAGTTCCAAGAAATATATTGTATAATTTTTACCCGTATCACTAATTACGTTTTTATTAGATACCCTGATTACCTTAAAAATTAAATCTCTCATTGAAAAACTACACCTCACCCCATTTTTCCATTTCCTTCTGGGGTGATATTGAGACTAGACCCTATTGGCATTGGTTGATTAGGGGAAAAGGACAGACACACAAGCAAGGTACCCAAAATTTATTTTTAAATGACAACAAAAAATTTTATTCTTCCTTTGGAATTAAACTACGATTGCTGAATTTTCCATATTCCTTTTACTATATTACAATAACAATACATTTTATTATCAGAAATTCGTCAGCATTAAATTATAAAAACACAAGGAACTCTGCTGAGATTTAACCAGGGAGATCTTTACAATCAACAGTTGAGATTTTTGTAATGAAAAACAAGGTAAGTCAACCACGTAAATTTATAATCAAGATAATTAAGCTGACCAAGGCCTTCTAAATTAAAGCCGTGTGAAAAGACGTATATACACTCCTGGAAATTGAAATAAGAACACCGTGAATTCGTTGTCCCAGGAAGGGGAAACTTTATTGACACATTCCTGGGGTCAGATACATCACATGATCACACTGACAGAACCACAGGCACATAGACACAGGCAACAGAGCGTGCACAACGTCGGCACTAGTACAGTGTATATCCACCTTTCGCAGCAATGCAGGCTGCTATTCTCCCATGGAGACGATCGTAGAGATGCTGGATGTAGTCCTGTGGAACGGCTTGCCATGCCATTTCCACCTGGCGCCTCAGTTGGACCAGCGTTCGTGCTGGACGTGCAGACCGCGTGAGACGACGCTTCATCCAGTCCCAAACATGCTCAATGGGGGACAGATCCGGAGATCTTGCTGGCCAGGGTAGTTGACTTACACCTTCTAGAGCACGTTGGGTGGCACGGGATACATGCGGACATGCATTATCCTGTTGGAACAGCAAGTTCCCTTGCCGGTCTAGGAATGGTAGAACGATGGGTTCGATGACGGTTTGGATGTACCGTGCACTATTCAGTGTCCCCTCGACGATCACCAGTGGTGTACGGCCAGTGTAGGAGATCGCTCCCCACACCATGATGCCGGGTGTTGGCCCTGTGTGCCTCGGTCGTATGCAGTCCTGATTGTGGCGCTCACCTGCACGGCGCCAAACACGCATACGACCATCATTGGCACCAAGGCAGAAGCGACTCTCATCGCTGAAGACGACACGTCTCCATTCGTCCCTCCATTCACGCCTGTCGCGACACCACTGGAGGCGGGCTGCACGATGTTGGGGCGTGAGCGGAAGACGGCCTAACGATGTGCGGGACCGTAGCCCAGAATCATGGAGACGGTTGCGAATGGTCCTCGCCGATACCCCAGGAGCAACGGTGTCCCTAATTTGCTGGGAAGTGGCGGTGCGGTTCCCTACGGCACTGCGTAGGGTCCTACGGTCTTGGCGTGCATCCTTGCGTCGCTGCGGTCCGGTCCCAGGTCGACGGGCACGTGCACCTTCCGCCGACCACTGGCGACAACATCGATGTACTGTGGAGACCTCACGCCCCACGTGTTGAGCAATTCGGCGGTACGTCCACCCGGCCTCCCGCATGCCCACTATACGCCCTCGCTCAAAGTCCGTCAACTGCACATACGGTTCACGTCCACGCTGTCGCGGCATGCTACCAGTGTTAAAGACTGCGATGGAGCTCCGTATGCCACGGCAAACTGGCTGACACTGACGGCGGCGGTGCACAAATGCTGCGCAGCTAGCGCCATTCGACGGCCAACACCGCGGTTCCTGGTGTGTCCGCTGTGCCGTGCGTGTGATCATTGCTTGTACAGCCCTCTCGCAGTGTCCGGAGCAAGTATGGTGGGTCTGACACACCGGTGTCAATGTGTTCTTTTTTCCATTTCCAGGAGTGTACATGCAGTATTTTAAATTCCTTCACATTTCCCAGCCATTTACAATTTTTCATACTTTCTTTCTTTCTGTCGGGTGCCAAAGGGCTCTTTATCGCTGTGGATATTGGGATGTTGCTCCGGTCGCCCCAGTTTAGTTCAGTAGGTGGCACTACTACTTTCATCGCGGGCAGTGGTTTACATAGGTGCTTCTCGTCTAGTTTAACGGATACTGCGTTCACTTACGAATCTTGGATCAAACGCAACGGAGAAACGACCATTGGTCTGGTGTGCAGAAAGCCAATGTTGTTTTTTAGTAGTTCGCGAAGATGAATGGGGCAAATGCCTCTCGGCTTTCGCCCTATAAAACAATGTACACAAACAGTTAAATTCGACAAAGCACACAACAGAGTTCAGACGACTCACAATTGACTTTCCGCCTTTGCGAAGTTTTTTTTCATTTTTTAATAGGTCTCATCCGTTAGGTTAACTGTGGCAGTAGGAAGAGCATTCTGCTGCAAAATTGTAAATACTAATAACTAAACATGTGAAAGCAGGCAACGATAGCCAGAACAAATGGCTGATATAGCACAAGGGAATTTTCAGGAATAATAAGGAATAAAATTAAATAACCTTCCACAATTCCTGAATCTTAATATTGATGTTGATAACCCCTCTACAATATTAGGACACGGCATGTTGTCTTAAAGTAGCAGTAATTTTCCTGCAAAATGTAGTTTTCGTAAATAAAGACAGACCATCTTCAGTTCCACATTTTAAGCAATCCAAAAGCTCTGAAGAGTCAAAGAAACTGGTACACCTGCCTAATATCGTGTATGGCCTCCGAGAGCTTGTTTAAACTAGGAAGAGTGTTCCAGGAGGCACCCGGTAGCAATTCTGGACGTGTGGGGTGTCGCATTGTCCTGTTGGAATTGCCCAAGTCCGTCGGAATGCACAATGGACACGAATGGATGCAGGTGATCGGACAGGATACTACACGTACGTGTCACTTGTCAGAGTCGTATCTAGACGTATCAGGGGTCCCATATCATTCCTACTGCATACACGCCACACCGTTACAGAGCCTTCACCAGCTTGAACACTCCTTTGCTGATATTCTGGTTCCATGGATTCCTGAGGTTCTCTCCATACCCGTATACGTCCATCTGCTCGGTAGAATCTTAGTCTAGACTCATCCGACCAGGCAACATGTTTCCAAGTTATCAACAGTCCAAAGCTTTGTGTCACGCAGTCATGAAGGGTACACGAGTGGGCCTTCGGCTCCGAAAGCCCGTATCGATATGTTTCGTTGAATGGTTCTCCCGCTAACACTTGTTGGTGGCCCATCATTGTAATCAGCAGCAATTTGCGGAAGGGCTGCACTTTGTCACGTTGAACAATTCTCTTCAGTCGTCGTTCGTCCTGTTCTTGCAGGATCTTTTTCCGGCAGCAGCGATGTCAGAGATTCGATGTTTTACCGGATTCCTGATATTCACGGTACACTCGTGAAATGGTCGTACGTGAAAATCCTCACTTCATTGCTACCTTGGACATGCTATCTCCCACCGCTCGTGCGGCAACTACAATACCACGTTCAAACTAACTTACCTCTTGATAAAGGGCCATTGTAGGAGCAGTAACCGGTCTAATAGCGTCAGACACTTGCCTTATATGGACGGTGCCGACTGCAGCGCCGTATTCTGCCTGTTTACATTTCGCTGTATTTGAATACGCAGTCTATACCAGTTTCTTTGGCGCTTCAGTGTAATTAACTTAGGACAGTAGTTTGAAATTACTTTAATTCGTCTGATTTATCTTTATCGGTGTCTGCAGACGGAACTAATGTCGGGAGCTTTTAAGGTAGGGCAGGACAATTCAAGTACTAAGAGCAATAAGTAAAGACAGTCCAGTCAGTATGACACACCACAGCTACTATATGTTACACAGTCATATAAGGTGAAAGGAACGCAAGGGTTTAATGTCCTATCGACGAGGAGGTTAAGTTTTTGAACACTTGCTCATATTGGACAAATATGTTAAAAGAGATCGGTCGTGTCATTTTCGAAGGAATTATACAGGCATTTCCCTTAAATAATTAAGGAAAATTGAGATCAACCTAAATCCGGATAGCTGAAAGCGGATACATTCTCCTTTTTCGGCGGGATGCGGTTCCTATGTCTCAACCACAGTGCCACCTCACTTGCTAGATTATAAAATTTAGTGTATTCAGTTAGAAGAATTGTTTGTAAATCACACGTTCCCGACAGCGACAGGAGAAAATTAAATTTTCGCTAATACTCAGTAAGTCCAAACAATGTTAGAAATTGTAGACTCAGCCTCGACTCACTGCACAGTCGCATAGTTTCTATGTCGACAAACACAAGTGCGTTCTCTCTCCCTGGTCAGGCTTCTTTCCATAGTGCTAGATTAAGACAGCGCAATGCTTAAGACACTGGACTCGTATTCTGGATTAGTGGGGATAGAATCCCTGTGCAGTCATCCTGCATTATAGTTTACTTGGTTCTCCCGCGTCACTTAACGTGGATGTTGAAATGAGTCCTTGAACAATGCTACGCCAGATTTCCTTCCCCATTCTTGTTCATACCCGCGTATGCTTCATCGCTAATGATAACGCTATCAGAAAAGAGAAATTTTTGTTTATATTGGTTTTGCAAAAATGGTTCAAATGGCTCTGAGCACTATGGGACTTAACATCTGAGGTCATCAGTCCCCTAGAACTTAGAACTATTTAAACCTAACTAACCTAAGGACATCACACACACCCATACCCGAGGTAGGATTAGAACCTGCGACCGTAGCGGTCGCGCGGTTCCAAACTGAAGCGCCTAGAACCGCTCGGCCACATTGGTTTTGCAATAAGTTGCAAGAGAGACTCCGAAAGAAGGAGTGAGTGACAAATTGTTTTCACTCTCGTTTCTTTCTATTGGCTAAGAGTGCAAGAATAGAGTGACACAACTCTCGATGAATAAACAAAACTGAAGTCTGAATTGTGTCCACTGATAATGGACGTAACTTTGGTGAATTAGATATCGCGTAAACATGATGTTCTGATGTGATGTGATATGACGTGATGTATTGTGATGCCAAACTTACTGACCGCGCTAATGAACTTGAAGAGCAGCTTGTGAGCCCATAACAAGCCGGCCGGCTGGTCGATACTCCTTCTCCTCCATGCGATGTAATCCAAACGATTTATGGGCACACAAGGACACACAATCCCGCCGTCCTGCTATAAAGGTGCTAGTTCCACAGCTGGTGCAGTGGCGTCTACAAATATTATTCTGGCTTGTGTGATTTAGAATTTCCTAAGTAAACCTTACTTCTGAACAGAAATAAATTCTCTACGCAGTCTTTGTTGCGTCACCAAGAGGTGTTGGAATAATAAAACAAACTAATCGTCTCAGCTCATAATGATCTCAGTTTTGTCCGATATTACACGTAAACATGTAAAATGGTCTGTGGGTGTACGTGCGACAGAGAGAGAGAGACAGACAGAGAGGAAGAGGGAGAGAGGGATTTCGTACTTGCCGAGCCGAGCTTTCTTCTGTATGAACTTTGACGGATCTCTGCATAACATACATGTAATGCAATCTGTCCGACATCTCGATATTGCCTTCGGCGTGGAGCACTACTACATACATTCAATACTGGCTCGGTACCCGACGTTCCCCGGGTATGTAGTTATTCTTCTAGTCATCTATTAAACCATCTCCCCTATCCCCATCTCTCTGTCCACCTCCACCCCTTTCCCTGTACACCACTGTGCCCACCTCCTCCTTACTCGCTCTCTGTCCCTTCCTCTCCCTACCTCTGTCCATCTGCTCGTTTTCCCTCTGTCTATCTCGTCCTCCCTCTCCAGTTCCATCTACTCCTGCCCTTCTCTCTGTCAAATCAGAGAGATTAGAGCCCACACAGAGGCATACCGACAATCTTTGTTTCCACGAACAATACGTGACTGGAATAGGAGGGATAACCGATAGAGGTACTCAAGGTACCCTCCGCCACACACCGTCAGGTGGCTTGCAGAGTATGGATGTAGATGTAGATGTCCTCGTCCCCCTCTCTCTGTTCATCTGCCCCTCACTACTTTCTCTTTCCATCTCTTATTCTCCCCCCTCTCCATGTGTATCACCTCCCCTTCCCTTTCTGTGACAATCTCCTCCTCTTCCCTCTCCCCGTACATGTCATCCTCTTGACTACCTCTGGCGACTTCCTCTTCCCTCTGCCTGTTCATCTCCTCTTCTCCTATCTCTCTGCCTGTCTCTTCCTCCTCATGTCTCTGTCCATTTGCTGTTCTTTCCTCTCTATGTCCATCTACTCCGCTCGCCTCTCTGTCCATTTCCTCCGCCCCTATCTCTGCCCATCTCCTCTTCCTCTTCTATGTACCTATCTCTTGCTTCCATCTTGCCATCTCTCCATCCCTCGTTCCCTCTTCACTCCCCACGTTATCACACTCACCCCACCCCAATAGGAGGTTGGTGGTTCTTACCCCAACAGTATTTCTTTCCAAACTGCAAGTAATATGTGTAGCAAATTTGGTTCATTTCGTTCCAGGAGTTAAGGATGAGCTTTCTGCCCATGACTTTTCCCACATACACACACGTCAAATACAGTTCACACATGTTTAACGTATTCCATGAGTATTTGTACCCATTTTACCAGTATGTCTAGTGAATTTTGCTCAGCAGTTTCATTTTCACGCAGCCAGGAGCGAAAATAATTTTTTCTTCTCGTGATGGCTGGAGGGGGGGGGGGAGGGGGAGGAAGGGGGAATGGCGTTTCGGTTCAAGTACAAGATGTTCATTCAGATCAATATTGCAGAATGACAGCAGCTGAATTTTCATAAACATTACTAAATATTCTGGTACGATGGTGGTAGAATCAAGAGACGCTACTCTCCCCCACCCCAGATAGCCATTCAATACAATACATAGCTTGTATGCACCTCAAAACCCGTCCACTAAAAGAAAATACAGAAGAAAAGTCCCAATAGAACTAGATGCATACCATCTCGAACTAAACAATATTATATTCATATCTGATGACGAACTACAGTTTCAAATACTGAAATTTATTACTGTAATTGAACTTAACTTTAATAGGTTTAGGTGTAATATCTAAAGCGATGTATGAAAATTTGTGCAGGATCAGTACCCGAACTGAGATTTCTCGCCTATCGCGAGCAGTCGCCTTACCACTGAGTCAATCTGAGCGCGCCCCCCACAACGACCATAACTGCCGTATGTCACACACCTACCTATTTCTTCTCATAAGCTACTGGCCATTAAAATTGCTACACCACGAAGATGACGTGCTACAGACGCGAAATTTAACCGACAGGAAGAAGATGCTGTGATATGCAAATGATTAGCTTTTCAGAGCATTCACACAAGGTTGGCGCCGGTGGCGACACCTATAACGTGCTGACATGAGGAAATTTTCCAACCGATTTCTCATACACAAACAGCAGTTGACCGGCGTTGCCTGGTGAAACGTTGTTGTGATGCCTCGTGTAAGGAGGAGAAATGCGTACCATCACGTTTGCCGGCCGCGGTGGTTCTAGCGGTTCTGGCGCTGCAGTCCGGAACCGCGGGACTGCTACGGTCGCAGGTTCGAATCCTGCCTCGGGCATGGGTGTGTGTGATGTCCTTAGGTTAGTTAGGTTAAAGTAGTTCTAAGTCCTAGGGGACTTATGACCTAAGATGTTGAGTCCCATAGTGCTCAGAGCCATTTGAACCATCACGTTTCCGACTTTGATAAAGGTCGGATTGTAGCCTATTGCGATTGTGGTTTATCGTATCGCGACACTGCTGCTCGCGTTGGTCGAAATCCAATGACTGTTAGCACAATATGGAATCGGTGGGCTCAGGAGGGTAATACGGAACGCCGTGCTGGATCCCAACGGCCTCGTATCACTAGCAGTCGAGATGACAGGCATCTTATCCGCATGGCTGTTACGAATCGTGGAGCCACGTCTCGATCCCTGAGTCAACAGTTGGGGACGTTTGCAAGTCAACAACCATCTGCACGAACAGCTCAAAAATGGTTCAAATGGCTCTGAGCACTATGGGACTCAACTTCTGAGGTCATTAGTCCCCTAGAACTTAGAACTAGTTAAACCTAAGTAACCTAAGGACATCACACACATCCATGCCCGAGGTAGGATTCGAACCTGCGACCGTAGCGGTCGCGCGGTTCCAGACTGCAGCGCCTAGAACCGCACGGCCACTTCGGCTGGCGCACGAACAGTTCGACTACGTTTGCAGCAGCATGGACTATCAGCTCGGAGACCATGGCTGCGGTTACCCTTGACGCTGCTTCACAGACAGGAGCGCGTGCGTTGGTGTACTCAACGACGAACCTGGGTGCACGAATGGCAAAGCGTCATTTTTTCGGATGAATCCAGGTTCTGTCTACAGCATGATGATGGTCGCACCCGTGTTTGGTGACAATGCGGTGAACGCACATTGGAAGCGTGTATTCGTCATCGCGTGGACGCCGAGCGGAGAGGACCCCGCAGCGCAGCCGCCGACCGCCAACAGCCCTAGCTCGCCCGCTACCCCCTCCAGCCGGCCGCGCGCAATCCGGCCGCTACCAGCGCTCAGCAGCCAGTCGTCCGGCAGCGCCCGGGGAGTTCGCGTTAGATCCTCGCGGCGCAGGCGCCCAGCGGCAGTCGGCCGAGTGCCAAAGGGTTGAGGTCGCTCCCCTCCGACACAAAGCCGCGCAACCAGGCGCGGACTCCCGCGAAAGAGCTTCGGCTCGCAGCTCCCGGTAGCCTCCGGTTACCCAACGTGATTCTCACGTTCTTTTAGGGACTCTGAGGCAGTACCAGGGCTCCTTCACCGGACCACGCCCGCGTGCTGCAGGCCATTCTTCTTCCGCACCTCCTTTAGGTGCCGCGCTTGCACCAACAGCGCATGTTAGCATAACGTAGGGAACACCCACTTCAATAGGGAACAAGACACTTCTCTCGCCTATCGAGAAAAGCAAAATTGTCGTTTCCCCCCTCCCACCTAATAAATAATCCTAAGTGCGAGATGGCGGACGCTGCTATCACTTCCCCTGCTGTTACCCACAGTAAGACTGCAACACAGGAGGCGCGAGGATCGACTGCACCCGCCGAAACTCGCGCCCCGCCCGCTACCGAAGGCAAGGGAGCGGCTGGCGACGTTCGACAGCTTGGTGCAAAGCGCAAAAGCAGCTCGAGTCACGCCGGCCAATCACCGAACTATTCGGGGCGAACGTCTCACCCACCAAAACAGCAACACTTAACATAACCTTACACTCCCCTGTCACTGGACAGTCATGTACCACTGTCCCACCGACGCCGCAGCCTCAAGAGATTGAGGCAGAAAACCACTACACAGAGCCCTGGCCGGTGGAGAGCCCAAAACGCAGACCCAGAAAAACACCAACACAAACAAGCGAGCAACCAAACTCGCTAGGCAACCGAAAGGCGCTGTTGCCTACACCTACTAGCTCATCCTAGGCTAGCAACAATATTAACACGAAACAAAACGCAAACACAGCTGTGGCGAACAACAACAAAGCACACAAAGCCACAGCGGTGCCCACACAACACAAGACTGGTTTCCCCCCAGTCGTTATACAAAACTATGGGAACCTTAGTGCCCTTAACACTGCATTCACGGAAAGGCACATAAACAGTACACTACACGCAAACTACTCGAGGGGTAGGGCCTCACAGTACGTTGCCGCAGACATCGAATATAAAGATCTTCTAACCTTCCTCAAAGATCGGGAGATCGAACACTACACGTACAGAACGCTGGACCAGAGAACCCAGCAGTACGTGATCAAGGGAGTGGATCCCAGTACCCCCAACGAGACAGTACAGGCGGCGCTCTGTTATCTGGGATTCGACTGTAAAAGTGCCTCCCGGATGACAGGGTTCCGCACACAGGCACCGCTACCACACTGCACGGTTGAGTTAGCCGACACGGCTGATTCCCGCGCCATCCTGCAGATAAAGAGGTTTCCGCGGCTGGACGTACGAGTAGAACACTACGAACCACCCAACGTCCCCCAACAATGCAACAACTGCCAGCGTCGATGGATGTTTGAGTTATACGTTGTTGAGGGATATACAGCACACTAGTGGAGGTTTTTATTTTCTTTTACTAGCTGCTTATTTTTTATGACCCACCGTCTAATTTCTTATGGTGGGTCGTATGTTGCCACTTAGCCGCTGTGACTGGGTCCGGAGTGACTGAAAGCAACATCACACCGGCTACCTTCCCCTCTCACACCGTTGCCCGTGTCCCGCCACGTGGAGGCGGGCTCTATTTGTTTACATCCATTAGATATCTTTTTTGTGCAGCATTAGAAAAACTTATAACTAATACAAAATCAAGTGAGATATTAATAAACAAAACGAAATTAAATATTTAGAAAGAAGGAAGGAAGAGAATTGAATAGAGAAGATATAGGTATAATATTGCCCGCCACCTGGTTGTGGGCGGCGGCCCGGGTCTAGGAATGACCCTCAAGACGCTGGCCGTCGCTCACCATGCCTTTAACATCTACCATCCTAAAAACTAACTTAACTAGAAGAGATTAGGGTACGTTAAAGCTAGAAACTAAGACTAAGACCTCCATGTCCAGCCTGCTAAACTATTTACGATATACAATAGAGAGGTAACTGATTTTGTGCTTGGCTCAAAGTTGCTAATGAAAGGGTACTTGTGGTAAAAGTAATAAAGTAATGACGCTAACGGTTTTTGTTGAGCCTACAAGGCTCCTAGTAGAGTACATCAGGCGCAAGCACTTCCCGGCCCCGTCGACAACAGGACCTGAACGGTGGTTTTCCCCGGTCTACCATAGGTATTCGTCGGGTTGGGCTCAAAAGAGAGGGACCACAATTAAGATCCTTCCATCCAGACTGCGCGCTGCCTCTTAACGGAAGGCGTAGTTCCCTTGAAGAGGTACCTAGCTTTAGGCTCTTATTAGACATGGAGATGCTGTTAACTATTTACATATAATGTGCAATCTGTTTTTAGGACTGTGTGTGACTTGTGCACCTCTTGTCGGTTGTTCCACTCTGTTCTTTGCAGTTGACTTGGTTGACACTATGGATCATCCGCGCTGGACGCTTCAATATCTGTGTTGGTGCCCTGGTCTGTATCTGTTTCTTCTTCATCACTCGTGGTGCTAGCCATATCTGTGTCCCCCTGGGCATCGTGATGTCTGTTTGGACCGACTTGCCTTCGGTAGGGTCTGTTGCGCAAGTATTATATTTGTTGGATCTTCGAGAGTCAGTTAGTTTGTTGAGTTCAGTCCACCTTTCCGGGTCGCTCATTATGGCATGTAGATCGTTCTGTGTGTTCAGGCGATTTATGTGTACTGTGTGTCTTGTGTTCGTGCGTTGTCCGCAGAAGAAGACAGTAAGTTCAGGGGAACCTTCTTCCCCGCACGTGCATCTATTAGTCTGCTGCAGGTGCGTGGGATAAGGGCCTTGTCCTGTTATGAAATGTACCATACCGCGGCTGGGATCGATATGTTTTAGTTTTAGTCTTTCCCGGATGTCAGGGAAGAAGTTGTATACACGGCGGTCCTTATCGCTGTTGGCCCACTCGCTCTGCCAGGTATCCACTCGCCATGCTCTGAGTTGGCGTGTTGTCTCAATCGGTACACCAGTGATCTGCAAAATCTGGTCTATTCTCCCCATCCTAAGTCAGTACATTGCTGCGCGGTACCTGATGGTGATATCTATGGGGAAGATTCCCATGACGACACATAGTGCGTCATTTGATGTTGTGTTGAATGCCCCTGTTAGTCTAAGTAGAACACTTCTTTGGCCTCGACGTACAATAGTTCTGTTGGTTGAGAGATTTAATCTGTGGACCCACGTACTGGCAGCAAAGTATAGTACTGAATCAAAGAGAGCGCAATGGTATGTTCGTGTGACTGACAGGGATAGTCTGAATTGTTCTGAATTTAGCCTAGCCAGTTTGTGTAGTATCTTTCCTGCTTTGTGTGTGCATATTCGCATGTGTTCGTGGAAGTTCAATCGTTCATCAATGTATACTCCTAGATAGCGTGTGACTGCTAGTCTTTTTATGTTTGTGTCCCCGATTTTGACTATTGGGTTCCTGCGCAGGATACTCTTTAGCAATGTATAAGTTGTTTTGTTTCCTGCCATCTTTAGTTTACTATCTGTGCACCATTGGGTTATTGTCCAAAGTGTTCCATTGGCTCTTTCATCTAGCTGGGCACGGTTGTTTGCTGAAACTACGACGAGTAGATCATCAGCATAAGCGACAACTCCATCTGTCAAGATGTGCTCCTCTAGTAACTGTAGGAGCGGTTCTATAACTATGTCCCAGAAGATGGGGCCGCAGATCGACCCTTGTGGACAGCCTTTTGTAAATCGTTTAATCACTTTCTGGTTGTCCATTTGCCAAACGACCGTTCTGCCTGTGCAATAGTCAGGTGTCTGAGCCTCTTGAACAAGGCCGGCCACCAGAGGTTGTCGAAGGCACCTGAGATGTCTATCATAATTGCAAGTGTGTATTTGGAGGGTGTGTCGTGTACTATTTGGAGTGCTCTGTTCATTGCGTCGTCTATAGATTTCCCTTCCCTGAAGCTGTATTGGTGTGGTGTCAGTCCCCGTAGTGTTTGGTGTGCTTGTAGTCTTTTGCAGAGTAGTTTTTCTTGCACTTTACCGAGTGTATTGATAAGGCAAAGTGGTCTGTATGACTTGGGGTCTGATGTGTCTTTGTCTGGAACCTTTTTGATGATAACTGCCTTCGAGGTCTTCCACACTGCAGGCACACGGCCCAGCCTTAATGCATCGTTTAACAACGTTGTAAGAAATGGGGTGATCTGCGGTGCAATTTGTTTCAGTACCTCAGAGTGGATACCATCCGGTCCAGGCGCCTTTTTGTTTTTGAGTTCTGAGATCGCTGTCGCCACTACTTCCTGCGCAAATGGGCAGGTGACGGTTGGTGTGGTGTATAATGTGTCTACTTCGCGTCTCAGTGCTGCATGTTGTAGTGTGTCTGTGTCTGCGATGTCGTCAGGCAGGAGTTTGCTCAGCAGGAACTCCTCTGTGCGTCTCCAGCCCTTAGTCATATCACCATCCTCCTGTCGCAGCGTTCCCAGAACCAGTGGGCTCTTAATTTTGTCTGTCACGATTTTGTATGGTTCCCTCCAAATGTTTAGCTGTGTTTGTGCTGCTACATGGCTATTCCAATGGTCTTTCCTGGTCCTATTCAGCTCAAGTTTATATTTGTCCTTGGCAAGCCGGTAGTCGTGTAGTCGTAATTGTCTTTCTCTATCTGAAATTGCTCGGTGGTAAAGCTTACGTTTACGTTTTGAGTCTTGTTTGAGTCGTGTTAATTGTGTAGTCCAGGGAATATTTTGGTGTTTTTTCATTCTTTGTGAGGGTATGCAGGTGTTCTGTGTGTGTGTGTGTGTGTGTGTGTGTGTGTGTGTGTGTGTTTGATGATATCTGTCAGCATGTGTGCTCTGTAATCAACACTGCCGGTGATGTCTTGCGGTATGTGCTCATGTATTTTTAGTCTGACCCTGTCCCAGTCTGTTTTGTCAAATAATAGTATTTTTGGTTGCGTTTCTGTGTTGACGTTTGGTGTACCACTTACGGTTAGTGTGATGATGTTGTGGTCGCTAGCAGTGATCTGGACATGTACGGTCCAGTCTCGTACGTGGTTGATGGCGGCATTATTAACAGGGGTGATGTGTATGTTTGAATGACAGTTGTGTCCGATGTGAGTCGGGTGATGTCCTTCCTTGTTGAGTACGTGTAGTCTGTTTTCTTGGATGATGTCATTTATTATTCTACCTCTGTCGTCAGTTCTGTCTGAATGCCACAGGGTTGATCTGGCATTTATGTCTGCACAGATGAGAAGTTTTTTGTTGCCAGCGTATTGCGCAACATCTCTGATGAGGTCTGCGTATGGTTTGATGCAGTGACAGAAGTGGACTTACAGCGACGGGATGATCCAAGTATCCCCCTTGTGTGTGACTTCAACTGTAACTAGGTGCTCGGAACAGAGTTCTGTAATATTGACTGGATGTATTTCATTGTTTAAGATTATGACACTATAGAACTACTTAAACCTAACTAACCTAAGGACATCACACACATCCATGCCCGAGGCAGGATTCGAACCTGCGACCGTAGCAGTCGCGCGGTTCCGGACTGCGCGCCTAGAACCGCGAGACCACCGCGGCCGGCGAAGTATGTTCTCCCATGAGCCCTTACGTGATCCTTGTAAAGCTTGTCCATATCGAATGGTTCCCCCCTGCGGGCGCACACCTGCATGAGCAGGTCTAGTAGGCTGTCTGGATCTGTTGGAATATTCTCCGTTTTGAGAATCAGGCTATCGGTTTGCTCTGATGTACGGAAACAAACAGATTGGCCGTACGGGTGTAGGGTGCGGATGAGCATCCGCTGTACCGTCTCTAAGATGTCTCTTTTTTCTAGTCTACTTAATTTTACATTTATATCTAGCTTGTCGTAACTAAAACTAGCGGTGTCGATGGCGTGTGTTGGCGTCTCTGCAGCCGTGATGTGTCGTGATGGTGTAGTGGCGTTGCTGTGCACCTCTGCGGGGGGCGCTGGATTGGCGTCCATGTTGATTGATTGTTGTAGGGGTTTCCTTGGGCGTCGGCATTGAGGTTGTTGGTTGGGGGGCTGCGAAGGTGTTGGTATCATCAGGGGTATGCACTTTTGTATCACTAGGTTTTGAGGCAGCCTGCGATTGCCGCGATTGGTCGTCACACGCTTTCACTTTCTTGACTCTCTTAGGCTGTTTGGGTTTTCTATGCGGTTTTAGTTTCCTAAAGGCTGTGATGATTGTTTTTTTTGTGTGTGTTTCGTTTGTGCAGTCTTGATGTGTATCAGATGTGTTGGTTGTTTGTGCCTCCATTCTGCATTTATTTGACGTGATTTGGTTCCCACGTGAGAGCTCGTCTAATTTATTTGTGACAGACATAACAGCTTTTGGCATGTTATGCGCATTGTCGCCTCTATTGCCAGACCCTCTGCAAACTTTTGTTGCGGTTGATGCTGCGGCTTTTTGTGTGGCATTCGTGGTGTCTGCCGGCGCTGTGGCCTGTTCAAGGTCGGTATTACGGTTTTGAATATCATTGTTATGAACACTACAATCTCTGGCGTAAGGGCAGTAATAGACGTCGTCTTCTTCCTCTGTCATTGAGTCAGAGAGAGTTATTTTGCGTTTGATTTGATTACAGTCTGGGGTGTCTGATTTGTCCGTGTTTTCCGTTTGGGCTCCAGTTGTGCTGGCTTGCGTTACGGTTGTGTTTAGCACCGTTGGGTTCAAGGTCTCACCTTGTATGAATTTGATTGGTTTGATGCGTCCTTCGCATTTTGTAGTGTCGTATGTGCGTCGTTGTGCTGGAGTGGATGGGTGATCTTGAGTCGTTAGCAACGCTGTTTTGTGCAGTTGCTTTGGTTGGTCATGTGTGGTATGGTTTTCTGGTCTGTCGGTATCAGAATTTGGGGTTATCATGTCTATTCTCAGTAGTTCGTCTTCGAGTTCGTCTATCCTGTTCATAAGGGTTGTCTGGAATGTCATCCAGTACATTATTTGTCTTTTGATTAGTTTGGCGGCTTCTGGTGACATTTGTCCTGTGAGTGTTAGGTCGTCTATTTATTCAGTGATTGCGTGATGGCTGTCCTCCAGGTTTGTATTGTGTATCGAACCTGGAATGTGACCATTGTTGGGGTAGTCGTCAGGTAATAGTTTTTGCCTCTTACGCCAGAGTATTCCACGTAGATGGTGTCGATGCCTGGTGGATGGTGACTTGTATGATCTTGTTTTTTCAGGGGTTGATTTATGGAACATGTTGGTTGACTCAGGGGGGTGTTCAGTTGCCATAGTCAGTACTGTCAATTAGTCTATCAAGCAGCTGTTTGTAGGTCTGGCAGACGCCACCCCTGCTCTTATTGCAGATTCGGTTTCTGTTCCTGCAGGGAATGCAATCGATGGCTCTGATGCTCGACAGTCCGCGCGTTTGTGGCCCATTTTACCACACCATGAACAGGTTGTACCTGTGTCTGCGCAGGCTTTGGTTGTATGGCCAAGGTCACGACAGTTGTAACACTGGCTCACTGACGTAAAGTCTTTGACAGATAGGGATTGGAAGTCTATGTACACCCTTCCCTTTTGGTGAGGTACCAATAAATTCTGGATGTGACTTCCAACACTTGATGGTTGTATCCCTTTCCTTTGGGCCCTATGCGGAATCTGATCTTCACGTCTTGGTCGAATTCGTCTTTTGTGAAATCGTCACTGAGATTTTGATCGTATAGACACTCAAGAAATTCTCTATCCGAGATAGTGTCTGTCACTCGATAGACTATCACCAAAGGTTGCCGCTTTCTGGGCGCCTCACACGCGATATTCTCAATGTCCTTCGTCTTTTCTATTATTTTCCTACAGTCCTCCTGTGTTGCTGCTTCGACAGTCACAGCTGTCTTCGTGTTTCTTATTTATTTAATGTGTAGGTTGTCTCGTCTTGGGTTGATGTTTTTTGTCAACGTTTGTTTTATTACTTTCGTGTCTTGGTTGTTGGTAGACTTTATGAAGAGAGTGGTTGCCTGCTTGGCTTTTGCCACCTCAATGCGTTTATGTTCTTTGGGTGCGGTGGAGAGTGCCGCAGCGTATGTTAGTGTATTGGCCTGTTGCTGTGCCTGTTCAGTAACCTTTCCTGTCAGATCCCTAAATTGGTCCCTGAGCTCTTGGTTTATTTCAGCGAGTTTTGTATTGTCTTCCTCGAGTTTGTTGACCTGTTCTGTGAGAGACTCAATTCTAAGGTCCTTAACTGGGTCAGCTGAGTGCTGAAGTTCGCGCAGTAGATCTTTGTTCTGCTCTTGCAGTAGCTCGACCTTTGCTTCTGCTGACGTGAGTTGCAAAGCCGAAGGGAATATTTTATTCCTTATTGTATTCAGTACGCTACTCGATACGTGTTTGGCCTTTAATTCCGCCCCAATGTCATTTAATAGCTCGTCAATTGCAGCGATCTTCTCGCTCGGTGACATGACGGCATATTCGTGGGCACAAGACGCCATGCCTATAGGCGATACTTTGCTACTGGTGCTGCTCTGCGCTCTACTAACCGTCCCTTTCGTGGACTTGGGTGTGGTGTTAGCACCACTTAGTTGGCGTGCTCGATCCAGGATTGCGGATCTGTGTTACAGTTCTTAAAGAGTGACCTTTATTTGGCCTGTGTTGCGTGTGCGGCACCACATTACGACACGTAAGTCCCAAAAGCGATACGTCACAGAGCGAGGCCGAATGTGGGCTGGGTGGCTTCGACGGCGATGTCCGATCGACACTGAGCGCCGCGGTGAGCTCCGCATGTCAGCCGGCCACATGGTTCGCGGGACCAGGTGGGGACTGTGAGCTCGCTGACTCCGCGGTTGGGCGCGGAAACACAAGTCGTGCTTAGCAACTCCGGTTCGCTGCGGCCAGCGCAATTTGGCCTACTTGCGAAACTCACGCGTAGTGAGTGTCAGCCGGCGCACTGCGACCTACTCTCGGGACTTTGCGTTCCGTCGCTCGGCGTATCGCTTTACGTTACTCGTAATCAGTTTTCCTCACTTTCGACAGTTTATGACTTTTACCTATAATATGTCTATAACTCAGAATTATGCTCGTTTCCCTTCACTGTATGGGTATTTTTCACACTGGTTTTCTTCAGATTAAGCTAGTCTTTTCTGCGAGATTTGCTACCATATGTTAGTCTGCGTTTTTAGTCTAAATCCGTTATTATCAGAGCTTTTGATTCGAGACACTTTTGGAAGCTACCCTTCACTGTTCTAACGTGTTATCGTGAGTTTGGTGGATATTTACCGTCTAGTTACGGAGAAAAATCCTACCATATGTTACTTTGATGATTCTTCACACGGTAACTTTCCTTTAATATTATTTTTAACACTTTCACAGCACTGCGGTTCGTAATGTTAGTAATGTCAAGCGTTCCCAATAGTATTAGTAGTGTTTGTGGATGTTAGTTGTAGTGAAATACGGCGGGGTCAGGGATTTTCTCTGCCTCGTGATGACTGCGTGTTGTGTGATGTCCTTAGGTTAGTTAGGTTTAAGTGGTTCTAGGTTCTAGGGGACTGATGACCATAGATTTTAAATCCCATAGTGCTCAGAGCCATTTGAACCATTGTAGTGAAATACCTTTGATGAGGTTCCACATGCTGTAAATGTGCCCGCGAAGTCACTAAATGCACTATTTCTCTAGCCGAAACCAGGGAAAAATTTGTAGGACTGCTTCACTTCACTATTATCCATCACTGATCACTGTTTTTCCGTTCACTGGCGTGATTGTTCCCGATAGAACCAACAAAAAGACCGTAGTTGCGGGAGCGCGCGCGAGACACGTCCGGACAACGCAACACCCAGTGTAGAAACCTTTGGTTCGAGGAAGGCGCGTATTAACTAAGTGACTGAGAGCGTTACTGAACTCAGTGATGAAATCAGAAATGTGTGCCACATGGGGCGTGATGTGTCCTGCTGATACCGGTGGTGATATGGTTGTGGGCATAAGGATGTCCAATAAGCTGCACGTAAGGGAGGCGCCCCGTCCCAAACCTTGTGCATGGTGGTCACGTACATAGACGCCGCTCCGAGTGGCACTTTGGTAAGGCCGAGGCTCCCCGCTCTCATGGGGAGGGTGAGCGTCTCGTAACGCACCTTAAAGACCGTACCGGCTGTAAGAAAGTAGCCGAACCCGACCTGGATGCTGCGTCCAATATCTGGTGGCAGTGGGATGTGGACCATCTTGGACGCCATATGTTGATTGAGGTATTCAAAACTTTATAAAGAATCGGGTCGGCGGAGGAGATTTTGTCGCACTGCCATGCGGAAACTTAAAAACTACGCTGAAAACTAGAGGGAACGGAGCGGCGCATGGTGGGGATGAAAACAATACCAAAGTATCGTAGGTTATGGACGCACTGGAGGGGTGCTAAGTCGTCGTGTGAGAGGCCGCGTCCAATGGACATCGCCGAGGCTTTAGCGACGTGCCTGGCACTGCTTGCTGCAGCTACGTACACTGCTATCAAATCGGCTACTATTTGCGTTTTGATCGGCGAGCGGACTAAGGGGAGAAGCACGTCCGCATAAGCACGACCACAAAAATTCTGCTATCGCAACGTGAGACCAGATAGGTACCTCAGCTAAGGAGATGGGTAATCGCTCTATTCACCGCTGAGAGAGTACTTGCGCTCGGTATTCTGCTTTATTTTCCCATCTCTATAACACATGCCGATCAAATAAGGTTTCCTGTAACAGTTCAAATTTCGTGTACATTTATGACCTATTATACGTTTGTAGCAGACATCTGATTTTGTCAGTAAATGCTCTGTTCTCTTCAGCATGAGCTACCCTTACACTCCTAGAATCTGCAGGAAACCTCACACACGCCTCAGATGGTAAGAGAGAGTTGCTAGGAATAGTGAGTGGATGTCATAGGGACGCACAACAATCAATACTTGCAGTATGGCTGATACGTAGCACATCACCTGGCCTCGGCCGGAGGGTTGAGCGTGGGAGGAGCACGTGGCTGTCTCCATGGTTACGGCCGGCGCGGACAGCTATCGAGCGGGCGGCAGCTCCCGCGGGAGGAAATGCTGTCTTTCATATAATGAATAACTTAACGTTTACGAACTGCGCTGGTTTGCAACGTGGATGTCCTAGACTAGAGTCCATACTTGAACATAAGTTTGTGTTTTAAAATTCACTTTACTCAGTGAATCATTCAGGCTGAAAGAAAGCATTCACGGAAATGATTGCAGATATATTTCAGTAACGAATATAAGATTATGAAAGTAAATAATCAAGATTATAAGGCAGTGAGTAAATTTATGATGAGTGTATCAATAGATGTACTGTCCGCATGGCCGAATGGCCGAAAAGCGAGAACTCAGTACAAAACAAAATTAATTTTAGAAGAGACTACGTGCACACAAGAAAGATATGCTAAGGGCATCTGACTCGTTATTGTAATTTTCTGAACAGTCAACATACAGGTACGTAATTACTTAGTGGTGCTGAAATTTATATTTCGAAGTATGTCATTTTGGAAAAATTTCAGTTCACGGTGCGAGAACTTTCAGATTAAAAATAATGTTCACCTTCTTCCTCTTGTTTGTTCTGTGAAGTAATCCATGCAAAATGAGCTGTAAAATTGCAAAACTTATCGTTTTCAATCATAAGTTAACGTACTACTCACCAGAGATACAGCGTGCTGTGTTTTGTTGACTTTTAGTAGCAACACTAGTAGAGTATAAAGAAAAATAACGCCTTTTCTTACAAATATAACTCTCTTCTTGAAGAAATTCAAACAGGAAACGTTTCATACAATAAATTCTTGTTTTAAGTAAAAAATATTTCTGTCATCACTCTGTCCCTTAAAAAATGCAAACAGCAGACACTTCATGTAACCAATATTCTCTATTAGAGTAAAACAAATTGTTTGTTACTCATGGGATTCACTGCTGAATACAACGATAATGAGAATATTTTCATAAATTAAAAATCGTAGATAATGTTACATACCGAATATAAGACACAATTATTGTTGTTCATAGTCGTTCACATGCTGTTAGCTAAATTTATATTCCACGGCTGTGTGAAACATGATCCGTTAAAAATTTTCCTAGTTCCTAATAGGTTGTCACTAAAAGCAAGATTGAGTTTAGGCTGCATAACATGCAGACATTTATTCACATAATTGATTGCAGTTGATAAGGTGTAAGGTGAACTTCGAAAGAAACAGACAGGATGCAAAAATAATAATTTCTAAATTCGCAAACCACGTAAGCTATTACTTTTATAGAAGAAGCAGAGACCTTAGGGTCATGTGTTAGACTTGGACTTGGAATAAGAACACTCTTTTACTCAATGATGAGTTGCCCCAGAATATGATGTCATACGAAAGCAGAGACTGAAAATAGGCGTGGTAAGCTAATTTACAGAGATGTATATCGCCAAAATTTGCAATGACCCTAATAGCATAAATGGCTGAACTCATGCGTTTCAACAGATCTTCAGTGTGTTTTTTTTTTTTTTTTCCATTTCAACCCCTCATCAATGCATACACCTAGAAATTTTGAATATTCTACCTTAGCTACCGATTTCTGATCGAAGTCTATATTTATTAATGGTGTTATTACATTTACTGTGTGGAATGTATATACTGTGTTTTGTCAAAGTTTAATGAGAGCCCATTTGCAGAGAACCACTTAATGATTTTCTGAAAAACCTCGTTTACAATTTCATGAGTTAATTCTTGTCTGTTAGGTGTAATAGCTATACTTGTATCATCGGCAAAAGATACCAGCTTTGCATCTTCGTGACTATAGAATAGCTAGTCATTAATATGCATTAAGAACAGCAGAGGACCCAAGACCGAACCTTGTGGCAATCCATAGTTGATTGTTCCCCAGTTTGAGAAATCACCAGTTTTTTGCATATTATGTGAACTGCTTATTTCATCTTTCTGCACCACTCCAATTAGGTATGATTTAAACTATTTCAGCGCTGTCCCATTCATACCATAGTACTTGAGCTTATCTAGAAGTATTCCATGATTTACACAATCAAAAGCCTTTGAGAGATCACAAAAAGTCCCAATGAGTGACTTCCGGTTAGTCAGAGCATTTAATATTTCATTAGTGAAAGTGTATATAGAATTTTCCGTTGAGAAACCTTTCTGGAATCCAAACTGACATTTTGTTAAAACTTTATTCTTGCAAAGGTGTGAAGCTACTGTACAATACATTACTTTTTCAAGAATTTTGGGTAAGGCAGTCAGAAGAGAGATTGTGCGGTAATAGTTGACATCAGACGTATCCCCTTTTTTATCCAGTGGTTTAACAATGGCATACTTCAGTCTATCTGGGAAAATACCCTGCTTCAGAGAGCTATTACATATGTGACTAAGAATCCCACTTATCTCTTGTGAAGAAGCTTTTATTATGCTGCTGGAAACGCCATCAATACCATGTGAGCTTTTATACTAATGGTTCAAATGGTTCAAATGGCTCTGAGCACTATGGGACTTAACATCTGTGGTCATCAGTCCCCTAGAACTTAGAACTACTTAAACCTAACTAACCTAAGGACATCACACACATCCTTGCCCGAGGCAGGATTCGAACCTGCGACCGTAGCAGTCACGCGGTTCCGGACTGAGCGCCTAGAACCGCTAGACCACCGCGGCCGGCAGCTTTTATTCTAGAGAGATTTTATTATCTTCCTAATTCCACAAGTAATGGTGGGTGGAATTGCAATTGTATCAAATTGTGTGGGTAAGGCCTCTTCCATTAACTGCCTTGCTTCTTCTAATGAACATTTGGATCATATTTTCTCTACAACATTAAAAAAATGATTATTCAAAATGTTTTCGACTTCCAGCTTGTTGTTTGTCAAGTTTCCATTCGCTTTGATGGTAATGCCATCATCCTGTACTCTTGATTGCCCTGTTTCCCATTTAATAATATTCCAAATTGCTTTGATTTTGTTTTCAGAGCTATTAATCTCAGACATTATGCACATGCTTCTGGACTTTTTAATAACAGTTCTTAATGTAGCACAGTATTTTTATTTAATATTTGGCTATTTCATACAAAGTTTCATTCGAAAAAGAGCTTGTTTTCATGTACCTATTTTTTAAACATATACTATATATAAAAAACACGTAATACATAAAATTGAAACGTCGTAACCAAAAATCTCAAATTCCTTGACCGATTTACTTCAACCAAATTTTTACACGATATTATAATGAACCTTCAGACGGGCACAGTCTAATATATATAATAAATAAAGGGGAAACACTGTTCAAAAATATCTCAAAAAGTTCTCGATAGCCGGCCACCGTGGCCGACCGTTTCTTGTTCTAGGCGCTTCAGTCTGGAACCGCGCGACTGCTACGGTCGCAGGTTCGAATCCTGCCTCAGGCATGGATGTGTTTGATGTCCTTCGGTTACTTAGATTTATTACTGATGTTAACGTCAAACCTTGCAATATCCTTTACATAGAGCTATTTTTAAAAAGGTTTTTTACTGTTGTCTTTATAGTGTGTGTGTGTGTGTGTGTGTGTGTGTGTGTGTGTTTTAAGTTAAAATCTCATTATTGGCCAGTTGCTAACATCATAACTTGTAATCTTTTCATAATGAAAACTGTCAAGCTATTTTTTTAAACAAGTGCCGGACTTAAAATTTTATTATTGAGAAAGTTTAAAATGAACAGGTATCTTTAGCAGTGTGTGTTATTTCACCAGCACCTCCTGGCCCCTACTTCCACGATAACGTTTTGGAATAAAATGTGTACTCTAGTTGTTTCTGAACCGCCCTAATTGACGGTTCATTACTGGTAGCAGAGCGTGGTTGTACGTTCGCTACCTGATGCTCTTTACTTGCTGGTGGAAGTTTTTTAGTTAGTATTTATTAATATTTTGTTTTATTTTGTTTGTTCACATTTACTTAAAGTGTATATTCCAGGGTGTGATGGCGGCGAGGGAGTGCCCGGGCTTAGGATTGCTCCGGCGCGAGCAGCTTTTGTACGAAACTAAAATTCATGGGATTGACAAGGAGGACACTGTTCCAGAGCTGGCCGCATGTTTACAAGATTCCTTGCACCGGCCTGTTGTTACTAACAAGGGAGCCTCCCCATCGCACCCCCCTCAGATGTAGTTATAAGTCGGCACAGGGATAGGCCTTGAAAAACTGAACACAGATCAATCAAGAAAACAGGAAGAAGTTGTGTGGAACTATGAAAAAAATAAAATATACTGAGTAGTCCATGTACAAGGTACGCAACATCAAGGAACGTGTGAGCTTACGAGCGCCGTGGTCCCGTGGTTAGCGTGAGCAGCTGCGGAACGAGAGGTCCTTGGTTTAAATCTTCTCTCGAGTGAAAAGTTTAATTTTTTATTTTCAGACAATTATCAAAAGGCACTCACACATAATCAACTTCGCTCTCCAAAATTCCAGGACATGTTCAGATTTGCTTGGACATATGCAGTATTTGACGGTCTACACACGGAAACATTTGAAAACGTAAGAAAAACATATGTTTTGACAGAGGACAGGGAAAACTGTGCGACTGTGAAACTGTTGCATTCATTTGTTGCAGTTTATGTGACAAGCTCTTATGTTTTCATCACTTTTTTGGGAGTGATTATCACATCCACAAGAAAACTTAAATCGGGCAAGGTAGAAGAATCTTTTTACCCATTCGCCAAGTGTGCAAGTTAGATGGGTCGACAACATATTCCTGTCATGTGACGCACATGCCGTCACCAGTGTCGTATACAATATATCAGACGTGTTTTCCTGTGGAGCAATCGTTTGACCTATGATCTTGCGATCAAATGTTTTCGGTTCCTATTGGAGAAGCACGTCCTTTCGTCTACTAATCGCACGGTTTTGCGGTGCGGTCGCAAAACACAGACACTAAACTTATTACAGTGAACAGAGACGTCAATGAATGAACGGACAGATCGTAACTTTGCGAAAAAAGAGAAAGTAAAATTTTCACTCGAGGGAAGACTCGAACCAAGGACCTCACGCTCCACAACTGCTCACTAACCACGGGACCACGGCGCTTCGCAGCTCACGTTGCCCTTTATGTTGCCCATCTTGCGCATGGACTACTCAGTTTGTATATTTTGGTTACTTTTTCATAGTTCCACACAACTTCTTCCTGTTTTCTCGATTGATCTGTGTTCAGTTTTTCAAGGCCTATCCCTGTGCCAACACAAATATAGGGAAGACGCGATGTGGACTCTGCTACGACGGCACGCCTACAACAAGCTGTAAATTTACCAAACAAGGTGCGCCGCTTTCCCTTATGTCATTTGTTACTCCTACTACAACGGGGAACAGCACAATCCCGAACTAAATAACCACCCTCACCACAACGAAAACATCGCCTTGTCTCAACCCCAGTGGTTCTACCCCGACCGCGCTCCTCGGCCACCACAAGTTCTTTTACAGGCCTAGAAACCCTAGCGCCCCCTGTTTCCTCTAGCAACTTTAACGCAGACGCAGTGACTATTCCTCCACGCAAATCCTTCCATGTAAACTGAGGGGGTTTGAAGATAAAATGCAATTTATCTTCAGCAGCCATCGCTTCCAAAATCACAGAAACCAACTGGTCCTCAGACATATCGACCAAGAGCGCTTGTTGGCAACTTTCACCCTCTCCACATACTGCTGTAGGCTCTCGCACTCTCCCTGTACCCTCCAAATGTAGTGATCTGAGGGTTATGCGATGGGGAGGTTCCCTTGTAAGGACGTCATTGGTCTGCCGGCCGGCGTAGCCGCGGCCGTTGAGGCGATGTGTGAGTTGGAAAAGTCTCATAGTTGGTTTTCAGTAGATCAGCCCAGCCGGAAACAATTTACTAGATTACGTGCACATTTGGTGCATAATTCTAACTGGATTTCTGACTTAGAACAAATAGTTTCGAGTGACGCTGATCGTAAGATCGTTTCGGAGTTGCAGCAGAAGGTGGCTGCGTTGCAGCTAAGCTTAGCTCATTTAGAGTTTGATTCTGAGGAATTCAGTGGGCAGGTCTAACCGGATCGGGCCCAGGCGGGAATCTTGCCTAGTGTTCAAAACCAGAAGATGGAAGGTAGTTTGGAACCTTCTGCTAAATTACCTAACCCGATTCGACTTCTTTTGAAGGATATAGGAGAGTTAACTGTCGATTCTTTGAATAAGATCGAGGAGGTACTTTGATTGCTGGTTCACTTTGAACAGCACGCCCACTCCTTTTGGGTAGCGCACTCCACCCTTCTAGCTTTACTCTACCCTTTAGCCAAAGAGGGTCTTAGAGATCTTGTCTCCACAGCTCTCGCTGAACAGATGACCTTGCTTCAGCTTAGGCCGAAGATTATTACTGAGAGACTTACTGCGGGCTTAGGAAGCATTTAGTATCACTACATTTGGAGGGTACAGGGGGAGTGCGAGAGCCTACATCAGTATGTGGAGAGGGTGAAAGTGTCCAACAAGCGCTCTTGGTCGATATGTCTGAGGACCAGTTGGTTTCTGTGATTTTGGAAGCGATGGCTGCTGAAGATAAATTGCATTTTATCTTCAAATCCCCTCAGTTTACATGGAAGGATTTGCGTGGAGGAATAGTCACTGCGTCTGCGTTAAAGTTGCTAGAGGAAACAGGGGGCGCTAGGGTTTCTAGGCCTGTAAAAGAACTTGTGGTGGCCGAGGAGCGCGGTCGGGGTAGAACCGCCGGGGTTGAGACAAGGCGATGTTTTCGTTGTGGTGAGGGTGGTCATTTAGTTCGGGATTGTCCTGTTCCCCGTTGTAGTAGGAGTAACAAATGACATAAGGGAAAGCGGCGCACCTTGTTTGGTACATTTACAGCTTGTTGTGGGCGTGCCGTCTTAGCAGAGTCCAGATCGCGTCTTCCCTATATTTGTATTCAACTTAACCACGAACCCATTTGCACCTTGTTGGCTTCTGGTAGCACGTACTCCTTACCTAGTGAGGCTTGGTTTTTGGAGTTCGGCCACCTTACTAAACTTAAACCCGAGAAGATCCCGCTTCGGAGATGTCGTGTCGCTAATGGTCATGTGTTGACTCTAGTTGGGTGGGTTAAGGGTAGTGTTTCGGTAGGGCAGTTTTCTTGGCAAATCACCTTCGCTCTCGTGACGCGTTTGCAAGTGACTTTAGTTCTAAAACGCAGCTGGTGTTGGGTTATTTTGGTGGGCTTTTCATCTGTAAGATTGCTCCTCTGCAGAAGTTTGGTCTCTGTGAATGTTGGGAGGCGTTGTCGTCGGTGGTCCCTGCCTTTCCGGTAGCTTCTGTTGATGAAGGGGATATTAGCCACCTTTCGCCCCAGCAAGGTCGGCAGGTGCGTGAGTTATTAGGAGAGCTTCCGGATTTACTGAGAGATAAACTGGGGGTGACTAACATTCTGGAATGTGACATTCATTTGACCGATGACGTTTGTTAGGCAGTCCCCGAACGGGTTGTCTCCTCCCAAAATGAAAATACTACGAGGGAAGGTACGTAAAATGTTAGACCAGGGGGTTATTCGTCCCTCCACATCTCCGTATGCCTCCCCGATATTTCTGGTCCCCAAACATAAGGGCGGGGGGGGGGGGAGATTTCAGTCCAGTAGTAGACTACCGACGTTATAATGAGAAAGTCATTTTGGAATCAGTACCCTTTCCCGACCTCCATAACTCCTTTACTTGGTTTGCTGGCGCGATTTGGTTTACTGTACTTGATTTGAATCAGGCCTATTATCAGATTCCTTTGACTGAAAATTGTAAGCATGTTACTGCCTTTTGTACCGATTGGTATCTGTATGAATTCAATCGCGTTCCATTCGGTCTTGCTACTGGGGCTGCTGTTTTGATCCGTTTATTGTTGGGCGATTTAAAGTTACGTTGCGCCTGCAATTATTTAGGCGATCTAGTTATAGTAGGTCAGTTGAAGAACATTTGCTTCAGGTCCTGGCTAGGCTCCAGACAGCCGGTCTAACAGTCAAATCACCTAAGGTTACGCAGGCGAAACCACAAATTTCCTTTTTGGGCCATATCGTTTCGGGGCAGTCAATCCGGATCGATCAGGATCGCACGAAAGCCTTGCGCGCCTTGTCCCCCTCATAAGGATAAGCGGGGAGTGGCAAAGTTCATTGGTATGGTGAACTATTTTAGGTGTTTCGTACCGGATTTTGCCTCCTTAGCCGCACCCTTGAATCAACTCCGTAAGAAAGGTGTTCGTTTTGTTTAGGGTCCCACTCGGCAGGCTGCCTTTTAGCAGATTAAAACGGTTATTGCCAACCGCTGGTCCTTTGGGTTCCCGACTTTGAAAAACCCTTTGTTGTGCAAACGGACGCGTCAAATTCTGGCGTTCCGGCTGTTCTTTCACAAGAGTCGGAGGACCATAGACAGCCTTTGGCTTGTGCATCTCGCAGGCTAAATCACGCTGAGTTGAAGTACTCGGTGTACGAGTGCGAGGCGTTACTTCTCTTTGCTTTGGAGGAATTTCGTTTTTATTTGGAGCATAAGCCTTTCCAACTCGAGACATAATCAGGCTTTAAGTTGGGTCCTGGCCAGACCACGCAAGACGGGGTGGATCGCCCGGTGGGCCGTGAGGTTCTCGGCGATTAAGTTCACGGTCAAACATATTAAGGGTACCGAGAACGTGGTGGCGGACGACCTTAGTCGAATGTTTGACCAGCAGCACGAGGGTTCGGGTGTCGGACAAGATTACTCACAAGAACTTCAGGCCATGGTCTTGGGCAAGGTACCCCAGCTGTTCGGGGATCTTGCCGAGAATCAGGATCAGGATTCCCAGATAGCACCGATTAAGCAACGGGTGAAGTCGGGCGAGTTAGTTCGAGAATATAGTATTAGGAAACGAATTTATGTAAAGAAGTGGGTCGAGATCGTCATCCCAGGATCTGCTTGCCCTAAATGTTGATTCAACCCTTGTTTCGGTATCATCGTTGTTCGTTGAGGGGGGCGGGGGTGTCATTTGGGCACGTATAAAACTATTCAAAGGATTAAGCAGTACGTTACGTAGCCTCACCTTGAACGGGATGTTGAACAGCTGGTAGCTAAGTGTCACTTATGTCGGGCTGCTAAACGTAACAGTGCCTTGCGGCAGGGTCTATTGTCCTCCGCGCGTGAGAACAACCCTATGGATCGTTTATATATTGAGTATGTGGGTCCTTTGCCTCGGTGCAAGAGAGGTACTCTATATATATTAGTCGTCATTGATGCTTTCTCTCAGTTTGCGTGGCTGGTTCCTAGCCGCTACGTTACTACCGAAGTCACCATCTCGCATCTCACCAACCTCTTCTGTTTTCGGTCCACCATAGAGTTTGGTTAGTGATAATGCCGCCGCCTTTGTTTCGGCGAAGTTTAAGGCCTTTTGTTTTGGGAATGGTGTGAAACATATAGCCACTACCCCAAACTACCCTCAGGGATCTATTAAAGAGCTAGTGAATAGGAACTTGAAATCAGCCCTCATAATTTTCCATCAAGGTAGTCCGAGTAGGTGGGACTCCAATTTACCGTGGATCAACTTTTCGCACTTAATACGGCGGTACCCGAGGCTTCTTTATTGTTCGCCTATCTGGTCAATTCCCCCTTGTCAAACTTGTGGCGGATTCAAGACCTAATCCCCGAGCGGGTAACCCCATGTCTGATTAGGAAGAATTGGAATGGGGCGCACCGAAATATTGCTGCCGCTCATGGTAGACAAGGATTGAGATGTAATCGCAATCGGCGGCAGGTTAAGTCCGGTTAAGTTTGCTTTCGATTACCAGTGCGTAAAGCGCGCCAGGCAGAGTGCTTTCGCTTCCCATCTAGTGTTTGCGGTGGCGCTTTCGGTTTGGCGCTTACATGGCCTGTCCATTAATTTATTCCAGATTATTTTCGTCATATTGGATACGCTATTTTGAATTTTTCAATTATGATATAAAAATCGTTATCAGAAGGTTCAAAACCCCATCATGCCCATATTAGAGCAGATTTTCAACTTTTGGCTAAGTTTCCAGGATTCTGGCACTGTGCATCGCGTAACTTACTCGGCGCGCTGTACGTTAGGAGTGCGGGTATTCTGGCAGCGGCCGTGCGTGAGAGTCAGCGCGACGCTGCGGAAACTACGAGGCCCGGCCGAAAGGAACGTTTTAAGTGTAACAGAATACCATGTGTAGAATACCATCGCTGAACGAAAAGAGAAAATCGTAAAGGTTTGCAAGAAGTCACTTTTTTCTACGTAACATTGAAACGAACGAAATATCGGAGACAGAGAGGCTTCCAGACTTCGTAAAGTATTTACGTGACATATTTTTCTGCAAAATTGTCAAATAGCGACAGTCTGGAATTCTAAATGACCAGATTTAGTCTTCTCGGTCTCTTAGGCTCGCAAATATATATATTCTTTTTAAGGTTTTGTGATTTGCCTTGCGAAGTGAAGCTCATAATTATTTCCGTTTGTCGCTTTAATTTTGGACACCACCATGACTTAGAAAGTCATCATTTAATGCGATAGTAACCACACAGTCCAGGAGAGGACTAAATCCATCAGGGAGAATCGCATCAGTAGCACGGATATCGTAAAGGTCTTAAGTAATTATAGATCGCGTTAGAAATTTAACATCGGGATGTCAGTATGTGACAATTTTTGTAAGGGATGTGATATACGCTCGTTTTCGACGCTTCCGCCACCGGATAAAGTGATATAAGGTGGTCAGCTCATCCTGTGGGAAGGAGCGGAATTTTGATCGCACCCTGAGTCCTTCCAGTTGTTGCCTATTTAACCGGAAATGCTTCGCCTTAACATGGAGGACTTTCATAATCCGTAAGGGAGTTTGTCTGTCACCGTCATAAAGTTGACACAAGACGGAGTAACAAAATTCCTGCGTCCAACGGAGATACCTCGCTCTCTCAGCGCCGTAATGCAGTAATGCTTTCCGGAGCGAAAGTTTGGCATGCCATGACCACCATTCCGTAAGACAAGGGTAACGGTCCTGCGAACGAAAGCTACGAGCTCAAACCTCTCTAACGATAATCTCGATGGAAGGGGCCTTTAAGAGGGATGTGTTCAGCATCAAGAGCAGGCCATATAGTTTTACTGGTTGCAGAACATGATTTAAAGTTGCAGCTTCGGCACAGTGATCAGTGAAACAAGCTGGTATCACGTCTATCGCCAACAGCTGTCCACATGAAGTGTCAGAAAGATAAAAGCCATCGAATCGGCTGCGGAAAATAGCTATAAAGTGCGTATACGAGAGTGGAATGTTGACAGATCCACCCGTTTCGTATTAGCGAAGAACGGACCAAATCGTCTAGTTCTTTCCTGAAATTAAAATTATGGGTCTCATCCACAGGACGCAAAACAATTAAAATCTTCGCGTAACAGAAGTTTCTGCGGAGTTTTACGAAATAAGTAAAGTATATCCTTTTTATAAAAACGCGCGTGATCTGGGGAACGACCATATTCCTAAGGGGAATAAATAAGAATTAAATTAAGGTCACAAGAAATGCAGCTTATTCTTCGTTCAATATCAAGAACTTAGAAATCAGTCAGTCATGGGTGATTCTGTATGTAAAATAACGCTGTACCAGTAGATAGGTCAGGAGCCACATTAAAGAAAGTAGAAAACTGGGAATAGAAAAATTGTCAAATAACACTTCTTGCAAAAAATATCACGTCTTCACTTGAATCGGAAGTAAAATGGTTCAAATGGCTCTGAGCACTATGGGACTTAACATCCGAGGTCATCAGTCCCCTAGACTTAGAAACACTTGAGGGGAATGACTACCCCAGATGTTTAGTCCCATAGTGCTTAGAGCCAATTTAAAACTACTTGAACCTAACCAACCTAAGGACATCATACACATCCATGCCCGAGGCAGGATTCGAACCTGCGACCTTAGCAGCAGCGCGGTTCTCGACTGAAGCGCCTAGAACCGCTCTACCACAACGGCCGGCGAATCATAAATGAACTGTCGCAACACCTTAAGTCTAAGCTTGGAACTAATTCTGTTCACACTCAAAGTAAGAAAGGTATAGGAACGCATCTATTTAGCACAAAAACTATGCAGTTTGTCACTTAGAAATGACCGCTAACAATGCATGGCAGAGTCAACGAATGAATCTGACTGTAGAGAGGTGAATCCCTCTCTCCCACCCTCTTTCTGCTTTTACTTTTCCGCGATGCCGCGCGCTCACGTAGAGAACACTGTCGAGGCTGTTGGGGAAGGCGACTGCCTCATGGGACAATGTGAGTGGAGAAGGGGATTGGGGGGGGGGGAGGAATCGTGCGGAAATTCAGCATCAGGTACAGAGGCTACACCCCACTCTTTCACAGGTGGGTGGTGCGGCTTCTAGAAATCAATGAAAAATAAAACTGACGGTACGTCTTTTACCATCACATGTCCCGCTTGCACATTTGGACCAATCAGGTTCTAAATAACTGCGGTTTGTGGCGTTCTTTCCCCATACGAGGCCGCAAAAGAATGGTAGGAATATATTACAGACTCAGGGATGTCTGGCAAGTCCATAGATATATTACGGAGCTCCGGAACATGTCTATCCTCGCGTGTTTCCGAAGGGGCGCTCTCGGTCTAGGGAGTCAGGTCGGAGGGATTGCGTGACGCTTTCGAATATTGAACAGTAACCGACATGTTATCATCCGGTCTAAACTCAGGCAGATGAGAGGCTTCCTCACTGGAATCTTTTCAGTAGAGCGGAGCAGCGAAGAGGAATCATCTGACTCCTCACCATCTTGCATCCGTCTACGCTTGTTTTGAAGTGGAGTTACTGCCGGCGCGGAAGCTGCAGTGACAAAGTGCCTACGGGAGGTAACGGCGGAAATGCGCTAGGACCATCACGAAATGACTCTTTTCGCCCCTCAGAAAGTCTGTTAGGCACAGTGGCTGACACTTGGGAATCCAGGTCCGTTATAGTTAGCTTTTTACGTTGTTCGTAATTGGATTTTAAGACCGTGACAAGACGCGAGCAATTTGTTCGGAAGTGTCCACTCTCCTTACATGTAAGACAAATATCTTCTTGTCCTGTGTACATTTTATGTCCCTTCAAATATTCAGTTTGACACCCATGTCCACGGATCGAACTCCGCTATAAAATTGCAAACGATGTTGAGCGGACCAGCGTTCGCTCCATATATTCCGTATATCCCCAAACGGAAGCGGAACTATCTTGAGGAAACTGTCGTCAGTCGTTCGTGTATTCTACCTCCGCGTTCGCCAGAATAACCAAACTATTAGAGCCATCGCGACGAATGAATGGGACTTATTGTCCGTGCTGCAAAGCGAGCCTGTTAATCTGAAGCGGGTCTAGAATCTTGACTAAAAACTCATACTATTCAGAATCTAAGTAAGACGTGTGAACCTGGTCTGAAGTGAACCTGATCGTATCCACAAGCCAAACATTAATTTCTAACGAACTGGGAGGCACATGATGCGTGGACTTGTCAGAACTAAAACTGCGTGGAATGTTCCTGGGAGCCATAGTCGTAAACATGAACCAAGACAACGCCGCGTCAAAATGGAATAACAAACACGAGACGGCGAGAGACAAACCACGATGTGACGTGCACAACGACTACTCGCGCAGAACTGAGGGCAAACAAGGAAACTCCCGCAGCGTTACGATAGAGGCGGGAACAGGCAGAACCTTAACACCTGATGCAAACTTGGCCACTCTTTCTGCCAAGTCAAGGCACTGTTGCTCTCTCAAGTTACGGCCTCTGTCCGGTAGGAGGCAGTGGCTTCGTTTTCATAACTTTACTGCAATTCGTTGTAATTCCGACATTTTGTACAGAATGTTTAAAATTATACACAAAAATCTTTCTCGTGGATCAGTATTTAAAGTGAGTAACGCATAGTTTAATCATTAATTAAATAGCATTAGAAATAGTAGCCACTCTGGCATCTAGTAACACCTGTGTTGCTCCATTTACTATCGCACCTGCTAGCCATAACCATTCCTTGTCTCAACCTATATTCTAAAAATTTTCCCCCATTTCACAGAAATAGTAAACTAATAACAGAAATAGCATAGTGCCACACTACAATTAAACAAGTCAACAAATCAATAGTAAAAACTAAATATCGAGGGTACAGGGTGGAGTCATCTTTAAGCACATTTTCCGAAAATTGTCTTCAGCAGGTAGTTCGACAACCCACACCCAATGGAATTATTCTGTACCTTCTAGGTACAAAGAAGTCAGACCTTATCGACAATGTCAGTAGAGAGGCAGGTATCAGTGATCATGACATAATAACGATTATTTCCAAAGTTAACAGATCAAGAATACTGGGAGAGTTTTTATGCTAGAAAGAGCAGATTAGCAGTTGTTAGCATACTACTAAGCAGTGAATGGACATCATTTAGTTCCGATATGACGGACGTAGAGGAATTGTGGCCAGATTTAACCCGACTGTAAATCGTGCTCTAGAGACGTATGTGCCGAGGCGGAAATTACCCGCTCTGATTTAATAACAGAATCAGGGAAAATGCTGAGAAAGCAGAAATTGTTACATTCTCGGTCAAAAAAACAACAAAGACATGGCAACAGGCAACAGTTAATAGAAAATCTGGCGTGTATAAAAAGACTTGCGTGAAGCATACAGCGTCAACCGTCATACCTTAACGAAAGATCTTGGCGAGAATCCGAGAAAATTCTGTCCGAAGTTAAATTAGTATTTGGGTCGAAGGATTCTATGCACCCACTCGTCGAAACAAAATGGCGTGGTAATAGAAGACAGAAAAAAGAAAGCTGAAGTTTTAAATATCACGGTTAAAACATCATTCACGAAGGAGGATCGTATAGTCATACCATCGTTTAACCGTCGCACAAGATACAGAAATCCCTGGTGTTGAGAAGCAACTGATACAATTGAAAACTAATGGTTCAAATGGCTCTGAGCACTATGGGACTCAACTGCTGTGGTCATAAGTCCCCTAGAACTTAGAACTACTTAAACCTAACTAACCTAAGGACATCACACACATCCATGCCCGAGGCAGGATTCGAACCTGCGACCGTAGCGGTCGTGCGGTTCCAGACTGTAGCGCCTTTAACCGCTCTGCCACTCCGGCCGAAAGTCGCCAAGTTCGAGTGGATTCCCAATTCCGATATATACAAAGTACTTTTCGTCATTGGACCCTTACCTAGCTTGCATTTATTGCCAATCTCAAATCCAGCGCGAATTTCCATGCGACGGGAAAAGACAACAGGTCTTATGTAAGGAAGGTAAACGAACGCACCAGAAAAATTATAGACGAATACCCCTATCATCTGTCCACTGCAGAATTCTTAAGCATGTTGTAAGATCAAACGTAAGAAAGTTTCTTGAGTCAAAAGCTTCCTTCCTCAAATCAGCAACGATTTAGAAAGCATAGGTCGTGCGAAACTCAGCTTTATACATAAACGACCTGACGGATACGGTGGGCAGGAATGTGCGACTGTTTGCTGATGATTCTGTCGTATACCTGTACCGGAAAGTACAGAGGGATACATAATGACGTAGACACAACATCTATTTGGTGTGTGCTCTGAATGTAGAGAACTGGATGTGGATGATGTGGCAAAACAATGCTTAATTATCAAATACAGTGTTGGCTGGCTGGCTCTGAGCACTATGGGACTTAACATCTATGGTCATCAGTCCCCTAGAACTTAGAACTACTTAAACCTAACTAACCTAAGGACAGCACACAACACCCAGCCATCACGAGGCAGAGAAAATCCCTGACCCCGCCGGGAATCGAACCCGGGAACCCGGGCGTGGGAAGCGAGAACGCTACCGTACGACCACGAGATGCGGGCCCAAATACAGTGTTAGTGATTTTCTGTTTGACACAGTAACATCGATTAAATATACAGGCGCAACGTCGCAAAGCGTAAGGTCGGTAGTAGGGAAGGCGAATGGTCGTCTTCGGATTATTGAGAGAACGTTTGGGATCCCCGCCACGTCGGATTAAAGGAAGACCTCGAAACAGTTCAGCGGCGTGCTGCAAATTTGTTACCGGTAGGTTCGATCGACACGCGACCATTATGGAGATGTTTCGTCAACTCAAATGGGAATCCCTGGATGGAAGACGACATTCTTTTCGCGAAACAATATTGAGAAAATTTAGAGTTGCGGCATTTGTAGATGACTACGGTACAATTCTACTGCCACCTACGTATATTTCCCATAAGGACCACGAAGACAAAATTTTCGAGTTTTGCGAGCACAAACATACGCAGGATGAATATTTATATGTTACGTAACTGACGAACCGGCCGGCTGCTCATGGTTAGCATTAAGTATATACGGCCAGACGACTTAAAGGAAAGATTGATAGACAGAGAGAGAGACATCCAGATCACTTTCTTAACGACCATTTAGTCAGCTGACTATAATTCTTTTAGCATTTTTGATCGTATGTTATGTTTAGGTAAGGTAGTAGTAGAGACTGTATGTTAGTAAATTGGTTGGTTTATGACTAAAGTGTGTGTTTACGGATATGCAGGCCCTTATAGTAAAACAGTCTGAATGTACCATGGCATCACTCCCAAATCTCATATGTAACCTGTACCACAGACAATCTTCACACTGTATGTTGGATCCAGCACTTAGCGGGTATCTCATATGGCAGTCATTTAGTATTTAATCGTCTCGTGATTTAATTTGAAGCTTGGTCAGTGTACACCCTCAGGAGTTGCAGGTGTAACGTATTCCGTCTCATCCTTTAGCCATTATACTAAATACACTCCTGGAAATGGAAAAAAGAACACATTGACACCGGTGTGTCAGACCCACCATACTTGCTCCGGACACTGCGAGAGGGCTGTACAAGCAATGATCACACGCACGGCACAGCGGACACACCAGGAACCGCGGTGTTGGCCGTCGAATGGCGCTAGCTGCGCAGCATTTGTGCACCGCCGCCGTCAGTGTCAGCCAGTTTGCCGTGACATACGGAGCTCCATCGCAGTCTTTAACACTGGTAGCATGCCGCGACAGCGTGGACGTGAACCGTATGTGCAGTTGACGGACTTTGAGCGAGGGCGTATAGTGGGCATGCGGGAGGCCGGGTGGACGTACCGCCGAATTGCTCAACACGTGGGGCGTGAGGTCTCCACAGTACATCGATGTTGTCGCCAGTGGTCGGCGGAAGGTGCACGTGCCTGTCGACCTGGGACCGGACCGCAGCGACGCACGGATGCACGCCAAGACCGTAGGATCCTACGCAGTGCCGTAGGGGACCGCACCGCCACTTCCCAGCAAATTAGGGACACTGTTGCTCCTGGGGTATCGGCGAGGACCATTCGCAACCGTCTCCATGAAGCTGGGCTACGGTCCCGCACACCGTTAGGCCGTCTTCCGCTCACGCCCCAACATCGTGCAGCCCGCCTCCAGTGGTGTCGCGACAGGCGTGAATGGAGGGACGAATGGAGACGTGTCGTCTTCAGCGATGAGAGTTGCTTCTGCCTTGGTGCCAATGATGGTCGTATGCGTGTTTGGCGCCGTGCAGGAGAGCGCCACAATCAGGACTGCATACGACCGAGGCACACAGGGCCAACACCCGGCATCATGGTGTGGGGAGCGATCTCCTACACTGGACGTACACCACTGGTGATCGTCGAGGGGACACTGAATAGTGCACGGTACATCCAAACCGTCATCGAACCCATCGTTCTACCATTCCTAGACCGGCAAGGGAACTTGCTGTTCCAACAGGACAATGCACGTCCGCATGTATCTCGTGCCACCCAACGTGCTCTAGAAGGTGTAAGTCAACTACCCTGGCCAGCAAGATCTCCGGATCTGTCCCCCATTGAGCATGTTTGGGACTGGATGAAGCGTCGTCTCACGCGGTCTGCACGTCCAGCACGAACGCTGGTCCAACTGAGGCGCCAGGTGGAAATGGCATGGCAAGCCGTTCCACAGGACTACATCCAGCATCTCTACGATCGTCTCCATGGGAGAATAGCAGCCTGCATTGCTGCGAAAGGTGGATATACACTGTACTAGTGCCGACATTGTGCATGCTCTGTTGCCTGTGTCTATGTGCCTGTGGTTCTGTCAGTGTGATCATGTGATGTATCTGACCCCAGGAATGTGTCAATAAAGTTTCCCCTTCCTGGGACAATGAATTCACGGTGTTCTTATTTCAATTTCCAGGAGTGTATGAACCTCGTACTCAGTCCATTTACTTTATTTCCGTCATTGCTACTGCCCCTGTTTACAGTAACCTTCGACGCAGGGCATGGATTTGCCTTATCCACATACGCATTACTACGACCCATTCATATTTTTAATTATATTGTAGCCATCTATATACTTTTTATATTATCATTTCGATCGATTCCATAATAGACACCTCGCACCAAATAAGGCTTGCCCTTGAATTAGATTTTGAAGTACTGAAACGCAACAAGTTATTACGAGATGACATTCGTTGCAGTAAGGCACGCAGCCTTCTAGTACGGTGGCAGCAGGATAGGTACTTTTTTTTCGCTCTGTTCAGAGCACAGTTGACGCTGCCTGCTGTGAGAACTGCATATCGTAAGATTCAGTCGATACGAAGATTCATCCCCTCTACGAATCTAAATAATCCATATTAGTTATTACCCGATTTTGTTCAAATTTGGTTCACAGCCTTTTATTATTAATGGAATTATGCTGTCAAAATTTCAGATTTTTATTTACTACGATTCTTTAGGTAAACAGAATTACCTAAAACCCCCAAAAATACGCTTTTTTTAAAAAAACCAAGTTAGGAACAATAACCGATTGACTTTCATTATCATTTTACGTAAAACATTGTGTACAAATGAACTGTGGGGAAGTTATGTTGCAACCAGGATTCAGGTGACGTATGTCGGTGTGTGCTTGCTTGTGTATAAAAGTGGCCAGAATGGCAGTGAGAGGCGGAATAAGTTTATCTATCAATTTGATGAATATTTCGCACTTCGTTTTTTATTAAACAAAATTCAAGAAATTGAAGTTTTGCTGATATTAGTGATTGGATAAGGCAAGATTTGCCGCAAGAATGGTCTGGAAAAACTTTCTGATTGGTCGTTTAGATCAACAGCCAATCAGAATTAAGCTGTTCCCGTGCGAAAAGTGGAGTGGGCATATAGAAGAGTATCTCGAGAAGAGTCGCTTGCTAGCTGGTCTATGGATAACATGTCACATCACTCCTTAAAAATGTTCTGTAAGATGAGGAACTAGTGAGCTAATTTCGGTATAAAAAGCAGAGTTAATCTAATTTTAAACGCTTTTCTGCAAGTAGACTGAAGACCCATAACGCGCGACTTTTGAATCAGAGACTTTCAGGAAGTGACTTTCACCTAGAGTTACGCGGCCTGTGTGTGGTAGGTATTAGGTGGTGGTTTCATCAACGCTGCTTTACACTGCTGGCACGTATCTGCAACCACAGAGTGAAAGGACATTATCAACATCCTATTGAGGTAGGTGGAAAGAACGACAGTGTTAATAAAAGCAAATACGACCGACCCCACCCCACCGCAATTGGTACATCAGCCGGGAAATATACAAGAAACAGTGCAAAAATTTAAAGGTGCAAAATTTTTCACATCGATGGATGT